>NW_028168452.1:0-600000 GCF_964237585.1 Gallinula chloropus
AACCCTAACCCTAACCCTAACCCTAACCCTAACCCTAACCCTAACCCTAACCCTAACCCTAACACCTAACCCTAACCCTAACCCTAACCCTAACCCTAACCCTAACCCTAACCCTAACCCTAACCCTAACCCTAACCCTAACCCTAACCCTAACCCAAACCCTAACCCTAACCCTAACCCTAACCCTAACCCTAACCCTAACCCTAACCCCTAACCCTAACCCTAACCCTAACCCTAACCCTAACCCTAACCCTAACCCTAACCCTAACCCTAACCCTAACCCTAACCCTAACCCTAACCCTAACCCTAACCCTAACCCTAACCCTAACCCTAACCCTAACCCTAACCCTAATGACCTAACCCTAACCCTAACCCTAACCCTAACCCTAACCCTAACCCTAACCCTAACCCTAACCCTAACCCTAACCCTAACCCTAACCCTAACCCTAACCCTAACCCTAACCCTAACCCTAACCCTAACCCTAACCCTAACCCTAACCCTAACCCTAACCCTAACCCTAACCCTAACCCTAATGACCCTAACCCTAACCCTAATACCCTAACCCTAACCCTAACCCTAACCCTAACCCTAACCCTACCCTAACCCTAACCCTAACCCTAACCCTAACCCTAACCCTAACCCTAACCCTAACCCTAACCCTAACCCTAACCCTAACCCTAACCCTAACCCTAACCCTAACCCTAACCCTAACCCTAACCCTAACCCTAACCCTAATGACCCTAACCCTAACCCTAACCCTAACCCTAACCCTAACCCTAACCCTAACCCTAACCCTAACCCTAACCCTAACCCTAACCCTAACCCTAACCCTAACCCTAACCCTAACCCTAACCCTAACCCTAACCCTAACCCTAACCCTAACCCTAACCCTAACCCTAACCCTAATGACCCTAACCCTAACCCTAACCCTAACCCTAACCCTAACCCTAAACCCTAACCCTAAACCTAACCGAAACCCTAACCCTAACCCTAACCCTAACCCTAAACCCTAACCCTAACCCTAACCCTAACCCTAACCCTAACCCTAACCATAACCCCTAACCCTAACCCTAACCCTAACCCTAACCCTAACACTAACCCTAACCCTAACCCTAACCCTAACACTTAACCCTAACCCTAACCCGAACCCTAACCCGAACCATAACCCTAACCCTAACCCTAACCCTAACCCTAACCCTAACCCTGTTAGGGGTTGCTGGACGTTGGGCATGTTGGCCGGAGAGTGCTTCTCGGGCCTCGAACTGCAACCTTGCAGGTAGCTCCCAGGTTCCCGGCCCAACGAAAGCCCCCAGACCCAAATGGAGAGGTGCTGCTTGGGGGCCCCCTGGGGGCCCTTCAGGCCAGCTAGGTCTTTGGGTCCTGGCTCCTTCGGTTTGGGAGCTGTTGCTGGACGTTGGGCACGTTGGCCGGAGAGTGCTTCTCGGGCCGCGAACTGCAACCTTGCAGGCACTTCCCATGTTCCCAGCCCAACGAAAGCCTCCAGACCCAAATGGAGAGGGGCTGCTTGCGGGCCCCCG
Organism: Gallinula chloropus; assembly: GCF_964237585.1. Classification (NCBI taxonomy): domain Eukaryota; kingdom Metazoa; phylum Chordata; class Aves; order Gruiformes; family Rallidae; genus Gallinula; species Gallinula chloropus. Next base: position 1,540 of record NW_028168452.1, read on the forward strand.
GGGACCCTCCAGGCCAGCTAGGTCTTTGGGTCCTGGCTCCTTCGGTTTGGGAGCTGTTGCTGCAGTTGGGCATGTTGGCCGGAGAGTGCATCTCGGGCCGCGAACTGCAACCTTGCAGGTACCTCCCAGGTTCCATGCCCAACGAAAGCCCCCAGACCCAAATGGAGAGGGGCTGCCTGGGGGCCCCCTGGGGGCCCTTCAGGCCAGCTAGGTCTTTGGGTCCTGGCTCCTTCGGTTTGGGAGCTGTTGCTCGACGTTGGGCATGTTGACCGGAGAGTGCTTCTCGGGCTGCGAACTGCAACCTTGCAGGTACCTCCCAGGTCCAAGGCCCAATGAAAGCCCCCAGACCCAAATGGAGAGGGGCTGCTTGGGGGCCCCCTCGGGGCCCTTCAGGCCAGCTAGGTCTTTGGGTCCTGGCTCCTTCGGTTTGGGAGCTGTTGCTGGACGTTGGGCACGTTGGCCGGAGAGTGCTTCTCGGGCCGCGAACTGCAACCTTGCAGGCACTTCCCATGTTCCCGGCCCAACGAAAGCCCCCAGACCCAAATGGAGAGGGGCTGCTTGCGGGCCCCCGGGGACCCTCCAGGCCAGCTAGGTCTTTGGGTCCTGGCTCCTTCGGTTTGGGAGCTGTTGCTGCAGTTGGGCATGTTGGCCGGAGAGTGCTTCTCGGGCCGCGAACTGCAACCTTGCAGGTACCTCCCAGGTTCCATGCCCAACGAAAGCCCCCAGACCCAAATTGAGAGGGGCTGTTTGGGGGCCCCCTGGGGACACTTCAGGCCAGCTAGGTCTTTGGTTCCTGGCTCCTTCGGTTTGGGAGCTGTTGCTGGACGTTGGGCATGTTGGCCGGAGAGTGCTTCTCGGGCTGCGAACTGCAACCTTGCAGGTACCTCCCAGGTCACAGGCCCAACGAAAGCCCCCAGACCCAAATGGAGAGGGGCTGCTTGGGGGCCCCCTGGGGGCCCTTCAGGCCAGCTAGGTCTTTGGGTACTGGCTCCTTCGGTTTGGGAGCTGTTGCTGCAGTTGGGCATGTTGGCCGGAGAGTGCTTCTCGGGCCGTGAACTGCAACCTTGCAGGAATCTCCCAGGTTCCCGGCCCAACGAAAGCCCCCAGACCCAAATGGAGAGGGGCTGTTTGGGGGCCCCCTGGGGCCCCTTCAGGCCAGCTAGGTCTTTGGGTCCTGACTCCTTCGGTTTGGGAGCTGTTGCTGGACGTTGGGCATGTTGGCCGGAGAGTGCTTCTCGGGCTGCGATCTGCAACCTTGCAGGTACCTCCCATATGTCCCCGGCCCAACGAAAGCCCCCAGACCCAAATTGAGAGGGGCTGCTTGGGGGCCCCCTGGGGGCCCTTCAGGCCAGCTAGGTCTTTGGGTCCTGGCTCCTTCGGTTTGGGAGCTGTTGCTGCAGTTGGGCATGTTGGCCGGAGAGTGCTTCTCGGGCCGCGAACTGCAACCTTGCAGGTAGATCCCAGGTTCCCGGCCCAACGAAAGCCCCCAGACCCAAATGGAGAGGGGCTGTTTGGGGGCCCCCTGGGGCCCCTTCAGGCCAGCTAGGTCTTTGGGTCCTGGCTCCTTCGGTTTGGGAGCTGTTGCTGGACGTTGGGCATGTTGACCGGAGAGTGCTTCTCGGGCTGCGAACTGCAACCTTGCAGGTACCTCCCAGGTCCAAGGCCCAATGAAAGCCCCCAGACCCAAATGGAGAGGGGCTGCTTGGGGGCACCCTGGGGGCCCTTCAGGCCAGCTAGGTCTTTGGGTCCTGGCTTCTTGGGTTTGGGAGCTGTTGCTGGACGTTGGGCATGTTTGCCGGAGAGTGCTTCTCGGGCCGCGAACTGCAACCTTGCAGGCACATCCCATGTTCCCGGCCCAACGAAAGCCCCCAGACCCAAATGGAGAGGGGCTGTTTGGGGGCCCCCTGGGGCCCCTTCAGGCCAGCTAGGTCTTTGGGTCCTGGCTCCTTCGGTTTCGGAGCTGTTGCTGGACGTTGGGCATGTTGGCCGGAGAGTGCTTCTCGGGCTTGGAACTGCAACCTTGCAGGTACCTCCCAGGTCCCCGGCCCAACGAAAGCCGCCAGACCCAAATGGAGAGGGGCTGCTTGGGGGCCCCCTGGGGACCCTTCAGGCCAGCTAGGTCTTTGGGTCCTGGCTCCTTCGGTTTGGGAGCTGTTGCTGCAGTTGGGCATGTTGGCCGGAGAGTGCTTCTCGGGCTGCGAACTGCAAACTTGCATTTATCTCCCATGTTCCCGGCCCAACGAAAGCCCCCAGACCCAAATGGAGAGGGGGTGTTTGGGGGCCCCCTGGGGCCCCTTCAGGCCAGCTAGGTCTTTGGGTCCTGGCTCCTTGGGTTTGGGAGCTGTTGCTGGACGTTGGGCATGTTGGCCGGAGAGTGCTTCTCGGGCCGCGAACTGCAACCTTGCAGGTACCTCCCAGGTCCCCGGCCCAACGAAAGCCGCCAGACCCAAATGGAGAGGGGCTGTTTGGGGGCCCCCTGGGGACCCTTCAGGCCAGCTAGGTCTTTGGGTCCTGGCTCCTTGGGTTTGGGAGCTGTTGCTGGACGTTGGGCATGTTGGCCGGAGAGTGCTTCTCGGGCCGCGAACTGCAACCTTGCAGGAATCTCCCAGGTTCCCGGCCCAACGAAAGCCCCCAGACCCAAATGGAGAGGGGCTGTTTGGGGGCCCCCTGGGGCCCCTTCAGGCCAGCTAGGTCTTTGGGTCCTGGCTCCTTCGGTTTGGGAGCTGTTGCTGGACGTTGGGCATGTTGGCCGGAGAGTGTTTCTCGGGCTTGGAACTGCAACCTTGCAGGTACCTCCCATGTCCCCGGCCCAACGAAAGCCGCCAGACCCAAATGGAGAGGGGCTGCTTGGGGGCCCCCTGGGGGCCCTTCAGGCCAGCTAGGTCTTTGGGTCCTGGCTCCTTCGCTTTGGGAGCTGTTGCTGGACGTTGGGCATGTTGGCCGGAGAGTGCTTCTCGGGCCGTGAACTGCAACCTTGCAGGTACCTCCCATGTCCCCGGCCCAAAGAAAGCCCCCAGACCCAAATTGAGAGGGGCTGCCTGGGGGCCCCCTGGGGGCCCTTCAGGCCAGCTAGGTCTTTGGGTCCTGGCTCCTTTGGTTTGGGAGCTGTTGCTGGACGTTGGGCATGTTGACCGGAGACTGCTTCTTGGGCTGCGAACTGCAACCTTGCAGGTACCTCCCAGGTCCAAGGCCCAATGAAAGCCCCCAGACCCAAATGGAGAGGGGCTGCTTGGGGGCCCCCTGGGGGCCCTTCAGGCCAGCTAGGTCTTTGGGTCCTGGCTCCTTCGGTTTGGGAGCTGTTGCTGCATGTTGGGCATGTTGGCCGGAGAGTGCTTCTCGGGCCGCGAACTGCAACCTTGCAGGTACCTCCCAGGTTCCATGCCCAACGTAAGCCCGTAGACCCAAATTGAGAGGGGCTGTTTGGGGGCCCCCTGGGGACTCTTCAGGCCAGCTAGGTCTTTGGGTCCTGGCTCCTTCGGTTTGGGAGCTGTTTCTGCAGTTGGGCATGTTGGCCGGAGAGTGCTTCTCGGGCCGCGAACTGCAACCTTGCAGGTAGCTCCCAGGTTCCCGGCCCAACGAAAGCCCCCAGACCCAAATGGAGAGGGGCTGTTTTGGGGGCCCCCTGGGGCCCCTTCAGGCCAGCTAGGTCTTTGGGTCCTGGCTCCTTCAGTTTGGGAGCTGTTGCTGGACGTTGGGCATGTTGGCCGGAGAGTGCTTCTCAGGCTGCGAACTGCAACCTTGCAGGTACCTCCCAGGTCCCCGGCCCAACGAAAGCCCCCAGACCCAAATGGAGAGGGGCTGTTTGGGGCCCCCCTGGGGACTCTTCAGGCCAGCTAGGTCTTTGGGTCCTGGCTCCTTGGGTTTGGGAGCTGTTGCTGGACGTTGGGCATGATGGCCGGAGAGTGGTTCTCGGGCCGCGAACTGCAACCTTGCAGGTACCTCCCAGGTTCCCGGCCCAACGAAAGCCCCCAGACCAAAATTGAGAGGGGCTGCTTGCAGGCCCCCTGGGGACACTCCAGGCCAGCTAGGTCTTTGGGTCCTGACTCCTTCGGTTTGGGAGCTGTTGCTGCAGTTGGGCATGTTGGCCGGAGAGTGCTTCTCGGGCTGCGAACTGCAACCTTGCAGGTACCTCCCATGTCCCAGGCCCAACGAAAGCCCCCAGACCCAAATGGAGAGGGGCTGCTTGGGGGCCCCCTGGGGGCCCTTCAGGCCAGCTAGGTCTTTGGGTCCTGGCTCCTTCGGTTTGGGAGCTGTTGCTGGACGTTGGGCATGTTGGCCGGAGAGTGCTTCTCAGGCTGCGAACCTCAACCTTGCAGGTACCTCCCAGGTTCCAGGCCCAACGAAAGCCCCCAGACCCAAATTGAGAGGGGCTGTTTGGGGGCACCCTGGGGACCCTTCAGGCCAGCTAGGTCTTTGGGTCCTGGCTCCTTCGCTTTGGGAGCTGTTGCTGGACGTTGGGCCTGTTGACCGGAGAGTGCTTCTCGGGCCGCGAACTGCAACCTTGCAGGTACCTCCCAGGTCCCCGGCCCAACGAAAGCCCCCAGACCCAAATTGAGAGGGGCTGCTTGGGGGCCCCCTGGGGACACTTCAGGCCAGCTAGGTCTTTGGGTCCTGGCTCCTTCGGTTTGGGAGCTGTTGCTGCAGTTGGGCATGTTGGCCGGAGAGTGCTTCTCGGGCCGCGAACTGCAACCTTGCAGGTAGCTCCAAGGTTCCCGGCCCAACGAAAGCCCCCAGACCCAAATGGAGAGGGGCTGTTTGGGGGCCCCCTGGGGCCCCTTCAGGCCAGCTAGGTCTTTGGGTCCTGGCTCCTTCGGTTTGGGAGCTGTTGCTGGACGTTGGGCATGTTGGCCGGAGAGTGCTTCTCGGGCTTGGAACTGCAACCTTGCAGGTACCTCACAGGTCCCCGGCCCAATGAAAGCCGCAAGACCCAAATGGAGAGGGGCTGCTTGGGGGCCCCCTGGGGGCCCTTCAGGCCAGCTAGGTCTTTGGGTCCTGGCTCCTTCGGTTTGGGAGCTGTTGCTGCAGTTGGGCATGTTGACCGGAGAGTGCTTCTCGGGCTGCGAACTGCAACCTTGCAGGTACCTCCCAGGTTCCATGCCCAACGAAAGCCCGTAGACCCAAATTGAGAGGGGCTGTTTGGGGGCCCCCTGGGGACTCTTCAGGCCAGCTAGGTCTTTGGGTCCTGACTCCTTCGGTTTGGGAGCTGTTGCTGCAGTTGGGCATGTTGGCCGGAGAGTGCTTCTCGGGCTGCGAACTGCAACCTTGCAGGTACCTCCCAGGTCCCAGGCCCAACGAAAGCCCCCAGACCCAAATTGAGAGGGGCTGCTTGGGGGCCCCCTGGGGGCCCTTCAGGCCAGCTAGGTCTTTGGGTCCTGGCTCCTTCGGTTTGGGAGCTGTTGCTGGACGTTGGGCCTGTTGACCGGAGAGTGCTTCTCGGGCTGCGAACTGCAACCTTGCAGGTACCTCCCATGTCCCCGGCCCAACGAAAGCCCCCAGACCCAAATGGAGAGGGGCTGCTTGGGGGCCCCCTGGGGGCCCTTCAGGCCAGCTAGGTCTTTGGGTCCTGGCTCCTTCGGTTTGGGAGCTGTTGCTGGACGTTGGGCATGTTGGCCGGAGAGTGCTTCTCGGGCCGTGAACTGCAACCTTGCAGGTACCTCCCATGTCCCCGGCCCAAAGAAAGCCCCCAGACCCAAATTGAGAGGGGCTGCCTGGGGGCCCCCTGGGGGCCCTTCAGGCCAGCTAGGTCTTTGGGTCCTGGCTCCTTTGGTTTGGGAGCTGTTGCTGGACGTTGGGCATGTTGACCGGAGACTGCTTCTTGGGCTGCGAACTGCAACCTTGCAGGTACCTCCCAGGTCCAAGGCCCAATGAAAGCCCCCAGACCCAAATGGAGAGGGGCTGCTTGGGGGCCCCCTGGGGGCCCTTCAGGCCAGCTAGGTCTTTGGGTCCTGGCTCCTTCGGTTTGGGAGCTGTTGCTGCACGTTGGGCATGTTGGCCGGAGAGTGCTTCTCGGGCCGCGAACTGCAACCTTGCAGGTACCTCCCAGGTTCCATGCCCAACGTAAGCCCGTAGACCCAAATTGAGAGGGGCTGTTTGGGGGCCCCCTGGGGACTCTTCAGGCCAGCTAGGTCTTTGGGTCCTGGCTCCTTCGGTTTGGGAGCTGTTTCTGCAGTTGGGCATGTTGGCCGGAGAGTGCTTCTCGGGCCGCGAACTGCAACCTTGCAGGTAGCTCCCAGGTTCCCGGATCAACGAAAGCCCCCAGACCCAAATGGAGAGGGGCTGTTTTGGGGGCCCCCTGGGGCCCCTTCAGGCCAGCTAGGTCTTTGGGTCCTGGCTCCTTCAGTTTGGGAGCTGTTGCTGGACGTTGGGCATGTTGGCCGGAGAGTGCTTCTCAGGCTGCGAACTGCAACCTTGCAGGTACCTCCCAGGTCCCCGGCCCAACGAAAGCCCCCAGACCCAAATGGAGAGGGGCTGTTTGGGGCCCCCCTGGGGACTCTTCAGGCCAGCTAGGTCTTTGGGTCCTGGCTCCTTGGGTTTGGGAGCTGTTGCTGGACGTTGGGCATGATGGCCGGAGAGTGGTTCTCGGGCCGCGAACTGCAACCTTGCAGGTACCTCCCAGGTCCCCGGCCCAACGAAAGCCCCCAGACCAAAATTGAGAGGGGCTGCTTGCGGGCCCCCTGGGTACACTCCAGGCCAGCTAGGTCTTTGGGTCCTGACTCCTTCGGTTTGGGAGCTGTTGCTGCAGTTGGGCATGTTGGCCGGAGAGTGCTTCTCGGGCTGCGAACTGCAACCTTGCAGGTACCTCCCATGTCCCAGGCCCAACGAAAGCCCCCAGACCCAAATTGAGAGGGGCTGCTTGGGGGCCCCCTGGGGGCCCTTCAGGCCAGCTAGGTCTTTGGGTCCTGGCTCCTTCGGTTTGGGAGCTGTTGCTGGACGTTGGGCATGTTGGCCGGAGAGTGCTTCTCAGGCTGCGAACCTCAACCTTGCAGGTACCTCCCAGGTTCCAGGCCCAACGAAAGCCCCCAGACCCAAATTGAGAGGGGCTGTTTGGGGGCACCCTGGGGACCCTTCAGGCCAGCTAGGTCTTTGGGTCCTGGCTCCTTCGCTTTGGGAGCTGTTGCTGGACGTTGGGCCTGTTGACCGGAGAGTGCTTCTCGGGCCGCGAACTGCAACCTTGCAGGTACCTCCCAGGTCCCCGGCCCAACGAAAGCCCCCAGACCCAAATTGAGAGGGGCTGCTTGGGGGCCCCCTGGGGACACTTCAGGCCAGCTAGGTCTTTGGGTCCTGGCTCCTTCGGTTTGGGAGCTGTTGCTGCAGTTGGGCATGTTGGCCGGAGAGTGCTTCTCGGGCCGCGAACTGCAACCTTGCAGGTAGCTCCAAGGTTCCCGGCCCAACGAAAGCCCCCAGACCCAAATGGAGAGGGGCTGTTTGGGGGCCCCCTGGGGCCCCTTCAGGCCAGCTAGGTCTTTGGGTCCTGGCTCCTTCGGTTTGGGAGCTGTTGCTGGACGTTGGGCATGTTGGCCGGAGAGTGCTTCTCGGGCTTGGAACTGCAACCTTGCAGGTACCTCACAGGTCCCAGGCCCAATGAAAGCCGCAAGACCCAAATGGAGAGGGGCTGCTTGGGGGCCCCCTGGGGGCCCTTCAGGCCAGCTAGGTCTTTGGGTCCTGGCTCCTTCGGTTTGGGAGCTGTTGCTGCAGTTGGGCATGTTGACCGGAGAGTGCTTCTCGGGCTGCGAACTGCAACCTTGCAGGTACCTCCCAGGTTCCATGCCCAACGAAAGCCCGTAGACCCAAATTGAGAGGGGCTGTTTGGGGGCCCCCTGGGGACTCTTCAGGCCAGCTAGGTCTTTGGGTCCTGACTCCTTCGGTTTGGGAGCTGTTGCTGCAGTTGGGCATGTTGGCCGGAGAGTGCTTCTCGGGCTGCGAACTGCAACCTTGCAGGTACCTCCCAGGTCCCAGGCCCAACGAAAGCCCCCAGACCCAAATTGAGAGGGGCTGCTTGGGGGCCCCCTGGGGGCCCTTCAGGCCAGCTAGGTCTTTGGGTCCTGGCTCCTTCGGTTTGGGAGCTGTTGCTGGACGTTGGGCCTGTTGACCGGAGAGTGCTTCTCGGGCTGCGAACTGCAACCTTGCAGGTACCTCCCATGTCCCCGGCCCAACGAAAGCCCCCAGACCCAAATGGAGAGGGGCTGCTTGGGGGCCCCCTGGGGGCCCTTCAGGCCAGCTAGGTCTTTGTGTCCTGGCTCCTTCGGTTTGGGAGCTGTTGCTGCAGTTGGGCATGTTGGCCGGAGAGTGCTTCTCGGGCCGCGAACTGCAACCTTGCAGGATTCTCCCAGGTTCCCGGCCCAACGAAAGCCCCCAGACCCAAATTGAGAGGGGCTGCTTGGGGGCCCCCTGGGGGCCCTTCAGGCCAGCTAGGTCTTTGGGTCCTGGCTCCTTCGGTTTGGGAGCTGTTGCTGGACGTTGGGCATGTTGGCCGGAGAGTGCTTCTCAGGCTGCGAACTGCAACCTTGCAGGTACCTCCCATGATCCATGCCCAACGAAAGCCCCCAGACCCAAATTGAGAGGGGCTGTTTGGGGGCACCCTGGGGACCCTTCAGGCCAGCTAGGTCTTTGGGTCCTGGCTCCTTCGGTTTGGGAGCTGTTGCTGGACGTTGGGCATGTTGGCCGGAGAGTGCTTCTCGGGCTGCGAACTGCAACCTTGCAGGTACCTCCCATGTCCCCGGCCCAACGAAAGCCCCCAGACCCAAATGGAGAGGGGCTGCTTGGGGGCCCCCTGGGGGCCCTTCAGGCCAGCTAGGTCTTTGGGTCCTGGCTCCTTCGGTTTGGGAGCTGTTGCTGGACGTTGGGCATGTTGACCGGAGAGTGCTTCTCGGGCCGCGAACTGCAACCTTGCAGGTACCTCCCATGTCCCCGGCCCAACGAAAGCCCCCAGACCCAAATTGAGAGGGGCTGCTTGGGGGCCCCCTGGGGGCCCTTCAGGCCAGCTAGGTCTTTGGGTCCTGGCTCCTTCGGTTTGGGAGCTGTTGCTGGACGTTGGGCATGTTGGCCGGAGAGTGCTTCTCAGGCTGCGAACTGCAACCTTGCAGGTACCTCCCAGGATCCATGCCCATCTAAAGCCCCCAGACCCAAATTGAGAGGGGCTGTTTGGGGGCCCCCTGGGGCCCCTTCAGGCCAGCTAGGTCTTTGGGTCCTGGCTCCTTCGGTTTGGGAGCTGTTGCTGGACGTTGGGCCTGTTGACCGGAGAGTGCTTCTCGGGCTGCGAACTGCAACCTTGCAGGTACATCCCAGGTCCCCGGCCCAACGAAAGCCCCCAGACCCAAATTGAGAGGGGCTGTTTGGGGGCACCCTGGGGGCCCTTCAGGCCAGCTAGGTCTTTGGGTCCTGTCTCCTTCGGTTTGGGAGCTGTTGCTGCAGTTGGGCATGTTGGCCGGAGAGTGCTTCTCGGGCCGCGAACTGCAACCTTGCAGGTAGCTCCCAGGTTCCCGGATCAACGAAAGCCCCCAGACCCAAATGGAGAGGGGCTGTTTGGGGGCCCCCTGGGGCCCCTTCAGGCCAGCTAGGTCTTTGGGTCCTGGCTCCTTCGGTTTGGGAGCTGTTGCTGGACGTTGGGCATGTTGGCCGGAGAGTGCTTCTCGGGCCGTGAACTGCAACCTTGCAGGTACCTCCCAGGTCCCCGGCCCAATGAAAGCCGCAAGACCCAAATGGAGAGGGGCTGCTTGGGGGCCCCCTGGGGGCCCTTCAGGCCAGCTAGGTCTTTGGGTCCTGGCTCCTTCGGTTTGGGAGCTGTTGCTGCAGTTGGGCATGTTGGCCGGAGAGTGCTTCTCGGGCCGCGAACTGCAACCTTGCAGGTACCTCCCAGGTTCCATGCCCAACGAAAGCCCGTAGACCCAAATTGAGAGGGGCTGTTTGGGGGCCCCCTGGGGACTCTTCAGGCCAGCTAGGTCTTTGGGTCCTGGCTCCTTCGGTTTGGGAGCTGTTTCTGCAGTTGGGCATGTTGGCCGGAGAGTGCTTCTCGGGCCGCGAACTGCAACCTTGCAGGTACCTCCAGGTTCCCGGCCCAACAAAAGCCCCAAGACCCAAATGGAGAGGGGCTGCTTGGGGGCCCCCTGGGGCCCCTTCAGGCCAGCTAGGTCTTTGGGTCCTGGCTCCTTCGGTTTGGGAGCTGTTGCTGGACGTTGGGCATGTTGGCCGGAGAGTGCCTCTCGGGCTTGGAACTGCAACCTTGCAGGTACCTCCCATGTCCCCGGCCCAACGAAAGCCGCCAGACCCAAATGGAGAGGGGCTGTTTGGGGGCCCCCTGGGGGCCCTTCAGGCCAGCTAGGTCTTTGGGTCCTGGCTCCTTCGGTTTGGGAGCTGTTGCTGGACTTTGGGCATGTTGGCCGGAGAGTGGTTCTCGGGCCGTGAACTGCAACCTTGCAGGTACCTCCCAGGTCCCCGGCCCAACAAAAGCCCCCAGACCCAAATGGAGAGGGGCTGTTTGGGGCCCCCCTGGGGACTCTTCAGGCCAGCTAGGTCTTTGGGTCCTGGCTCCTTGGGTTTGGGAGCTGTTGCTGGACGTTGGGCATGATGGCCGGAGAGTGGTTCTTGGGCCGCGAACTGCAACCTTGCAGGTACCTCCCAGGTTCCCGGCCCAACGAAAGCCCCCAGACCAAAATTGAGAGGGGCTGCTTGCGGGCCCCCTGGGGACACTCCAGGCCAGCTAGGTCTTTGGGTCCTGACTCCTTCGGTTTGGGAGCTGTTGCTGCAGTTGGGCATGTTGGCCGGAGAGTGCTTCTCGGGCTGCGAACTGCAACCTTGCAGGTACCTCCCATGTCCCAGGCCCAACGAAAGCCCCCAGACCCAAATTGAGAGGGGCTGCTTGGGGGCCCCCTGGGGGCCCTTCAGGCCAGCTAGGTCTTTGGGTCCTGGCTCCTTCGGTTTGGGAGCTGTTGCTGGACGTTGGGCATGTTGGCCGGAGAGTGCTTCTCAGGCTGCGAACCTCAACCTTGCAGGTACCTCCCAGGTTCCAGGCCCAACGAAAGCCCCCAGACCCAAATTGAGAGGGGCTGCTTGGGGGCCCCCTGGGGACCCTTCAGGCCAGCTAGGTCTTTGGGTCCTGGCTCCTTCGGTTTGGGAGCTGTTGCTGGACGTTGGGCATGATGGCCGGAGAGTGCTTCTCGGGCCGCGAACTGCAACCTTGCAGGTACCTCCCAGGTCCCCGGCCCAACGAAAGCCCCCAGACCCAAATTGAGAGGGGCTGCTTGGGGGCACCCTGGGGACACTTCAGGCCAGCTAGGTCTTTGGGTCCTGGCTCCTTCGGTTTGGGAGCTGTTGCTGGACGTTGGGCATGTTGGCCGGAGAGTGCTTCTCGGGCCGCGAACTGCAACCTTGCAGGTAGCTCCCAGGTTCCCGGCCCAATGAAAGCCCCCAGACCCAAATGGAGAGGGGCTGTTTGGGGGCCCCCTGGGGGCCCTTCAGGCCAGCTAGGTCTTTGGGTCCTGGCTCCTTCGGTTTGGGAGCTGTTGCTGGACGTTGGGCATGTTGGCCGGAGAGTGCTTCTCGGGCTTGGAACTGCAACCTTGCAGGTACCTCACAGGTCCCCGGCCCAATGAAAGCCGCAAGACCCAAATGGAGAGGGGCTGCTTGGGGGCCCCCTGGGGGCCCTTCAGGCCAGCTAGGTCTTTGGGTCCTGGCTCCTTCGGTTTGGGAGCTGTTGCTGCAGTTGGGCATGTTGGCCGGAGAGTGCTTCTCGGGCTGCGAACTGCAACCTTGCAGGTACCTCCCAGGTTCCATGCCCAACGAAAGCCCGTCGACCCAAATTGAGAGGGGCTGTTTGGGGGCCCCCTGGGGACTCTTCAGGCCAGCTAGGTCTTTGGGTCCTGACTCCTTCGGTTTGGGAGCTGTTGCTGCAGTTGGGCATGTTGGCCGGAGAGTGCTTCTCGGGCTGCGAACTGCAACCTTGCAGGTACCTCCCAGGTCCCAGGCCCAACGAAAGCCCCCAGACCCAAATTGAGAGGGGCTGCTTGGGGGCCCCCTGGGGGCCCTTCAGGCCAGCTAGGTCTTTGGGTCCTGGCTCCTTCGCTTTGGGAGCTGTTGCTGGACGTTGGGCCTGTTGACCGGAGAGTGCTTCTCGGGCTGCGAACTGCAACCTTGCAGGTACCTCCCATGTCCCCGGCCCAACGAAAGCCCCCAGACCCAAATGGAGAGGGGCTGCTTGGGGGCCCCCTGGGGGCCCTTCAGGCCAGCTAGGTCTTTGGGTCCTGGCTCCTTCGGTTTGGGAGCTGTTGCTGCAGTTGGGCATGTTGGCCGGAGAGTGCTTCTCGGGCCGCGAACTGCAACCTTGCAGGTACCTCCCAGGTTCCCGGCCCAACGAAAGCCCCCAGACCCAAATGGAGAGGGGCTGCTTGGGGGCCCCCTGGGGGCCCTTCAGACCAGCTAGGTCTTTGGGTCCTGGCTCCTTCGGTTTGGGAGCTGTTGCTGGACGTTGGGCATGTTGGCCGGAGAGTGCTTCTCAGGCTGCGAACTGCAACCTTGCAGGTACCTCCCATGATCCATGCCCAACGAAAGCCCCCAGACCCAAATTGAGAGGGGCTGTTTGGGGGCACCCTGGGGACCCTTCAGGCCAGCTAGGTCTTTGGGTCCTGGCTCCTTGGGTTTGGGAGCTGTTGCTGGACGTTGGGCATGTTGGCCGGAGAGTGCTTCTCGGGCTGCGAACTGCAACCTTGCAGGTACCTCCCATGTCCCCGGACCAACGAAAGCCCCCAGACCCAAATGGAGAGGGGCTGCTTGGGGGCCCCCTGGGGGCCCTTCAGGCCAGCTAGGTCTTTGGGTCCTGGCTCCTTCGGTTTGGGAGCTGTTGCTGGACGTTGGGCATGTTGACCGGAGAGTGCTTCTCGGGCCGCGAACTGCAACCTTGCAGGTACCTCCCATGTCCCCGGCCCAACGAAAGCCCCCAGACCCAAATTGAGAGGGGCTGCTTGGGGGCCCCCTGGGGGCCCTTCAGGCCAGCTAGGTCTTTGGGTCCTGGCTCCTTCGGTTTGGGAGCTGTTGCTGGACGTTGGGCATGTTGGCCGGAGAGTGCTTCTCAGGCTGCGAACTGCAACCTTGCAGGTACCTCCCAGGATCCATGCCCAACGAAAGCCCCCAGACCCAAATGGAGAGGGGCTGTTTGGGGGCCCCCTGGGGCCCCTTCAGGCCAGCTAGGTCTTTGGGTCCTGGCTCCTTCGGTTTGGGAGCTGTTGCTGGACGTTGGGCATGTTGGCCGGAGAGTGCTTCTCGGGCTTGGAACTGCAACCTTGCAGGTACCTCACAGGTCCCCGGCCCAATGAAAGCCGCAAGACCCAAATGGAGAGGGGCTGCTTGGGGGCCCCCTGGGGGCCCTTCAGGCCAGCTAGGTCTTTGGGTCCTGGCTCCTTCGGTTTGGGAGCTGTTGCTGCAGTTGGGCATGTTGGCCGGAGAGTGCTTCTCGGGCTGCGAACTGCAACCTTGCAGGTACCTCCCAGGTTCCATGCCCAACGAAAGCCCGTCGACCCAAATTGAGAGGGGCTGTTTGGGGGCCCCCTGGGGACTCTTCAGGCCAGCTAGGTCTTTGGGTCCTGACTCCTTCGGTTTGGGAGCTGTTGCTGCAGTTGGGCATGTTGGCCGGAGAGTGCTTCTCGGGCTGCGAACTGCAACCTTGCAGGTACCTCCCAGGTCCCAGGCCCAACGAAAGCCCCCAGACCGAAATTGAGAGGGGCTGCTTGGGGGCCCCCTGGGGGCCCTTCAGGCCAGCTAGGTCTTTGGGTCCTGGCTCCTTCGCTTTGGGAGCTGTTGCTGGACGTTGGGCCTGTTGACCGGAGAGTGCTTCTCGGGCTGCGAACTGCAACCTTGCAGGTACCTCCCATGTCCCCGGCCCAACGAAAGCCCCCAGACCCAAATGGAGAGGGGCTGCTTGGGGGCCCCCTGGGGGCCCTTCAGGCCAGCTAGGTCTTTGGGTCCTGGCTCCTTCGGTTTGGGAGCTGTTGCTGCAGTTGGGCATGTTGGCCGGAGAGTGCTTCTCGGGCCGCGAACTGCAACCTTGCAGGTACCTCCCAGGTTCCCGGCCCAACGAAAGCCCCCAGACCCAAATGGAGAGGGGCTGCTTGGGGGCCCCCTGGGGGCCCTTCAGACCAGCTAGGTCTTTGGGTCCTGGCTCCTTCGGTTTGGGAGCTGTTGCTGGACGTTGGGCATGTTGGCCGGAGAGTGCTTCTCAGGCTGCGAACTGCAACCTTGCAGGTACCTCCCATGATCCATGCCCAACGAAAGCCCCCAGACCCAAATTGAGAGGGGCTGTTTGGGGGCACCCTGGGGACCCTTCAGGCCAGCTAGGTCTTTGGGTCCTGGCTCCTTGGGTTTGGGAGCTGTTGCTGGACGTTGGGCATGTTGGCCGGAGAGTGCTTCTCGGGCTGCGAACTGCAACCTTGCAGGTACCTCCCATGTCCCCGGACCAACGAAAGCCCCCAGACCCAAATGGAGAGGGGCTGCTTGGGGGCCCCCTGGGGGCCCTTCAGGCCAGCTAGGTCTTTGGGTCCTGGCTCCTTCGGTTTGGGAGCTGTTGCTGGACGTTGGGCATGTTGACCGGAGAGTGCTTCTCGGGCCGCGAACTGCAACCTTGCAGGTACCTCCCATGTCCCCGGCCCAACGAAAGCCCCCAGACCCAAATTGAGAGGGGCTGCTTGGGGGCCCCCTGGGGGCCCTTCAGGCCAGCTAGGTCTTTGGGTCCTGGCTCCTTCGGTTTGGGAGCTGTTGCTGGACGTTGGGCATGTTGGCCGGAGAGTGCTTCTCAGGCTGCGAACTGCAACCTTGCAGGTACCTCCCAGGATCCATGCCCAACGAAAGCCCCCAGACCCAAATGGAGAGGGGCTGTTTGGGGGCCCCCTGGGGCCCCTTCAGGCCAGCTAGGTCTTTGGGTCCTGGCTCCTTCGGTTTGGGAGCTGTTGCTGGACGTTGGGCCTGTTGACCGGAGAGTGCTTCTCGGGCTGCGAACTGCAACCTTGCAGGTACCTCCCAGGTTCCCGGCCCAACGAAAGCCCCCAGACCAAAATTGAGAGGGGCTGCTTGGGGGCCCCCTGGGGGCCCTTCAGGCCAGCTAGGTCTTTGGGTCCTGGCTCCTTCGGTTTGGGAGCTGTTGCTGGACGTTGGGCCTGTTGACCGGAGAGTGCTTCTCGGGCTGCGAACTGCAACCTTGCAGGTACCTCCCATGTCCCCGGCCCAACGAAAGCCCCCAGACCCAAATTGAGAGGGGCTGCTTGGGGGCCCCCTGGGGGCCCTTCAGGCCAGCTAGGTCTTTGGGTCCTGGCTCCTTCGGTTTGGGAGCTGTTGCTGCAGTTGGGCATGTTGGCCGGAGAGTGCTTCTCGGGCCGCGAACTGCAACCTTGCAGGTACCTCCCAGGTTCCCGGCCCAACGAAAGCCCCCAGACCCAAATTGAGAGGGGCTGCTTGGGGGCCCCCTGGGGGCCCTTCAGGCCAGCTAGGTCTTTGGGTCCTGGCTCCTTCGGTTTGGGAGCTGTTGCTGGACGTTGGGCATGTTGGCCGGAGAGTGCTTCTCAGGCTGCGAACTGCAACCTTGCAGGTACCTCCCATGATCCATGCCCAACGAAACCCCCCAGACCCAAATTGAGAGGGGCTGTTTGGGGGCACCCTGGGGCCCCTTCAGGCCAGCTAGGTCTTTGGGTCCTGGCTCCTTCGGTTTGGGAGCTGTTGCTGGACGTTGGGCATGTTGGCCGGAGAGTGCTTCTCGGGCTGCGAACTGCAACCTTGCAGGTACCTCCCATGTCCCCGGCCCAACGAAAGCCCCCAGACCCAAATGGAGAGGGGCTGCTTGGGGGCCCCCTGGGGGCCCTTCAGGCCAGCTAGGTCTTTGGGTCCTGGCTCCTTCGCTTTGGGAGCTGTTGCTGGACGTTGGGCATGTTGACCGGAGAGTGCTTCTCGGGCCGCGAACTGCAACCTTGCAGCAACCTCCCATGTCCCCGGCCCAACGAAAGCCCCCAGACCCAAATTGAGAGGGGCTGCTTGGGGGCCCCCTGGGGGCCCTTCAGGCCAGCTAGGTCTTTGGGTCCTGGCTCCTTCGGTTTGGGAGCTGTTGCTGGACGTTGGGCATGTTGGCCGGAGAGTGCTTCTCAGGCTGCGAACTGCAACCTTGCAGGTACCTCCCAGGTTCCCGGCCCAACAAAAGCCCCCAGACCCAAATGGAGAGGGGCTGCTTGGGGGCCCCCTGGGGCCCCTTCAGGCCAGCTAGGTCTTTGGGTCCTGGCTCCTTCGGTTTGGGAGCTGTTGCTGGACGTTGGGCCTGTTGACCGGAGAGTGCTTCTCGGGCTGCGAACTGCAACCTTGCAGGTACCTCCCAGGTCCCCGGCCCAACGAAAGCCCCCAGACCCAAATTGAGAGGGGCTGCTTGGGGGCCCCCTGGGGGCCCTTCAGGCCAGCTAGGTCTTTGGGTCCTGGCTCCTTCGGTTTGGGAGCTGTTGCTGCAGTTGGGCATGTTGGCCGGAGAGTGCTTCTCGGGCCGCGAACTGCAACCTTGCAGGTAGCTCCCAGGTTCCCGGACCAACGAAAGCCCCCAGACCCAAATGGAGAGGGGCTGCTTGCGGGCCCCCTGGGGACACTCCAGGCCAGCTAGGTCTTTGGGTCCTGGCTCCTTCGGTTTGGGAGCTGTTGCTGCAGTTGGGCATGTTGGCCGGAGAGTGCTTCTCGGGCTTGGAACTGCAACCTTGCAGGTACCTCACAGGTCCCCGGCCCAATGAAAGCCGCAAGACCCAAATGGAGAGGGGCTGCTTGGGGGCCCCCTGGGGGCCCTTCAGGCCAGCTAGGTCTTTGGGTCCTGGCTCCTTCGGTTTGGGAGCTGTTGCTGCAGTTGGGCATGTTGGCCGGAGAGTGCTTCTCGGGCTGCGAACTGCAACCTTGCAGGTACCTCCCAGGTTCCATGCCCAACGAAAGCCCGTCGACCCAAATTGAGAGGGGCTGTTTGGGGGCCCCCTGGGGACTCTTCAGGCCAGCTAGGTCTTTGGGTCCTGACTCCTTCGGTTTGGGAGCTGTTGCTGCAGTTGGGCATGTTGGCCGGAGAGTGCTTCTCGGGCTGCGAACTGCAACCTTGCAGGTACCTCCCAGGTCCCAGGCCCAACGAAAGCCCCCAGACCCAAATTGAGAGGGGCTGCTTGGGGGCCCCCTGGGGGCCCTTCAGGCCAGCTAGGTCTTTGGGTCCTGGCTCCTTCGCTTTGGGAGCTGTTGCTGGACGTTAGGCCTGTTGACCGGAGAGTGCTTCTCGGGCTGCGAACTGCAACCTTGCAGGTACCTCCCATGTCCCCGGCCCAACGAAAGCCCCCAGACCCAAATTGAGAGGGGCTGCTTGGGGGCCCCCTGGGGGCCCTTCAGGCCAGCTAGGTCTTTGGGTCCTGGCTCCTTCGGTTTGGGAGCTGTTGCTGCAGTTGGGCATGTTGGCCGGAGAGTGCTTCTCGGGCCGCGAACTGCAACCTTGCAGGTACCTCCCAGGTTCCCGGCCCAACGAAAGCCCCCAGACCCAAATGGAGAGGGGCTGCTTGGGGGCCCCCTGGGGCCCCTTCAGACCAGCTAGGTCTTTGGGTCCTGGCTCCTTCGGTTTGGGAGCTGTTGCTGGACGTTGGGCATGTTGGCCGGAGAGTGCTTCTCAGGCTGCGAACTGCAACCTTGCAGGTACCTCCCATGATCCATGCCCAATGAAAGCCCCCAGACCCAAATTGAGAGGGGCTGCTTGGGGGCCCCCTGGGGGCCCTTCAGGCCAGCTAGGTCTTTGGGTCCTGGCTCCTTCGGTTTGGGAGCTGTTGCTGCATGTTGGGCATGTTGGCCGGAGAGTGCTTCTCGGGCCGCGAACTGCAACCTTGCAGGTACCTCCCAGGTTCCATGCCCAACGTAAGCCCGTAGACCCAAATTGAGAGGGGCTGTTTGGGGGCCCCCTGGGGACTCTTCAGGCCAGCTAGGTCTTTGGGTCCTGGCTCCTTCGGTTTGGGAGCTGTTTCTGCAGTTGGGCATGTTGGCCGGAGAGTGCTTCTCGGGCCGCGAACTGCAACCTTGCAGGTAGCTCCCAGGTTCCCGGCCCAACGAAAGCCCCCAGACCCAAATGGAGAGGGGCTGTTTTGGGGGCCCCCTGGGGCCCCTTCAGGCCAGCTAGGTCTTTGGGTCCTGGCTCCTTCAGTTTGGGAGCTGTTGCTGGACGTTGGGCATGTTGGCCGGAGAGTGCTTCTCAGGCTGCGAACTGCAACCTTGCAGGTACCTCCCAGGTCCCCGGCCCAACGAAAGCCCCCAGACCCAAATGGAGAGGGGCTGTTTGGGGCCCCCCTGGGGACTCTTCAGGCCAGCTAGGTCTTTGGGTCCTGGCTCCTTGGGTTTGGGAGCTGTTGCTGGACGTTGGGCATGATGGCCGGAGAGTGGTTCTCGGGCCGCGAACTGCAACCTTGCAGGTACCTCCCAGGTTCCCGGCCCAACGAAAGCCCCCAGACCAAAATTGAGAGGGGCTGCTTGCAGGCCCCCTGGGGACACTCCAGGCCAGCTAGGTCTTTGGGTCCTGACTCCTTCGGTTTGGGAGCTGTTGCTGCAGTTGGGCATGTTGGCCGGAGAGTGCTTCTCGGGCTGCGAACCGCAACCTTGCAGGTACCTCCCATGTCCCAGGCCCAACGAAAGCCCCCAGACCCAAATTGAGAGGGGCTGTTTGGGGGCACCCTGGGGACCCTTCAGGCCAGCTAGGTCTTTGGGTCCTGGCTCCTTCGCTTTGGGAGCTGTTGCTGGACGTTGGGCCTGTTGACCGGAGAGTGCTTCTCGGGCCGCGAACTGCAACCTTGCAGGTACCTCCCAGGTCCCCGGCCCAACGAAAGCCCCCAGACCCAAATTGAGAGGGGCTGCTTGGGGGCCCCCTGGGGACACTTCAGGCCAGCTAGGTCTTTGGGTCCTGGCTCCTTCGGTTTGGGAGCTGTTGCTGCAGTTGGGCATGTTGGCCGGAGAGTGCTTCTCGGGCCGCGAACTGCAACCTTGCAGGTAGCTCCAAGGTTCCCGGCCCAACGAAAGCCCCCAGACCCAAATGGAGAGGGGCTGTTTGGGGGCCCCCTGGGGCCCCTTCAGGCCAGCTAGGTCTTTGGGTCCTGGCTCCTTCGGTTTGGGAGCTGTTGCTGGACGTTGGGCATGTTGGCCGGAGAGTGCTTCTCGGGCTTGGAACTGCAACCTTGCAGGTACCTCACAGGTCCCCGGCCCAATGAAAGCCGCAAGACCCAAATGGAGAGGGGCTGCTTGGGGGCCCCCTGGGGGCCCTTCAGGCCAGCTAGGTCTTTGGGTCCTGGCTCCTTCGGTTTGGGAGCTGTTGCTGCAGTTGGGCATGTTGACCGGAGAGTGCTTCTCGGGCTGCGAACTGCAACCTTGCAGGTACCTCCCAGGTTCCATGCCCAACGAAAGCCCGTAGACCCAAATTGAGAGGGGCTGTTTGGGGGCCCCCTGGGGACTCTTCAGGCCAGCTAGGTCTTTGGGTCCTGACTCCTTCGGTTTGGGAGCTGTTGCTGCAGTTGGGCATGTTGGCCGGAGAGTGCTTCTCGGGCTGCGAACTGCAACCTTGCAGGTACCTCCCAGGTCCCAGGCCCAACGAAAGCCCCCAGACCCAAATTGAGAGGGGCTGCTTGGGGGCCCCCTGGGGGCCCTTCAGGCCAGCTAGGTCTTTGGGTCCTGGCTCCTTCGGTTTGGGAGCTGTTGCTGGACGTTGGGCCTGTTGACCGGAGAGTGCTTCTCGGGCTGCGAACTGCAACCTTGCAGGTACCTCCCATGTCCCCGGCCCAACGAAAGCCCCCAGACCCAAATGGAGAGGGGCTGCTTGGGGGCCCCCTGGGGGCCCTTCAGGCCAGCTAGGTCTTTGTGTCCTGGCTCCTTCGGTTTGGGAGCTGTTGCTGCAGTTGGGCATGTTGGCCGGAGAGTGCTTCTCGGGCCGCGAACTGCAACCTTGCAGGATTCTCCCAGGTTCCCGGCCCAACGAAAGCCCCCAGACCCAAATTGAGAGGGGCTGCTTGGGGGCCCCCTGGGGGCCCTTCAGGCCAGCTAGGTCTTTGGGTCCTGGCTCCTTCGGTTTGGGAGCTGTTGCTGGACGTTGGGCATGTTGGCCGGAGAGTGCTTCTCAGGCTGCGAACTGCAACCTTGCAGGTACCTCCCATGATCCATGCCCAACGAAAGCCCCCAGACCCAAATTGAGAGGGGCTGTTTGGGGGCACCCTGGGGACCCTTCAGGCCAGCTAGGTCTTTGGGTCCTGGCTCCTTCGGTTTGGGAGCTGTTGCTGGACGTTGGGCATGTTGGCCGGAGAGTGCTTCTCGGGCTGCGAACTGCAACCTTGCAGGTACCTCCCATGTCCCCGGCCCAACGAAAGCCCCCAGACCCAAATGGAGAGGGGCTGCTTGGGGGCCCCCTGGGGGCCCTTCAGGCCAGCTAGGTCTTTGGGTCCTGGCTCCTTCGGTTTGGGAGCTGTTGCTGGACGTTGGGCATGTTGACCGGAGAGTGCTTCTCGGGCCGCGAACTGCAACCTTGCAGGTACCTCCCATGTCCCCGGCCCAACGAAAGCCCCCAGACCCAAATTGAGAGGGGCTGCTTGGGGGCCCCCTGGGGGCCCTTCAGGCCAGCTAGGTCTTTGGGTCCTGGCTCCTTCGGTTTGGGAGCTGTTGCTGGACGTTGGGCATGTTGGCCGGAGAGTGCTTCTCAGGCTGCGAACTGCAACCTTGCAGGTACCTCCCAGGATCCATGCCCATCTAAAGCCCCCAGACCCAAATTGAGAGGGGCTGTTTGGGGGCCCCCTGGGGCCCCTTCAGGCCAGCTAGGTCTTTGGGTCCTGGCTCCTTCGGTTTGGGAGCTGTTGCTGGACGTTGGGCCTGTTGACCGGAGAGTGCTTCTCGGGCTGCGAACTGCAACCTTGCAGGTACATCCCAGGTCCCCGGCCCAACGAAAGCCCCCAGACCCAAATTGAGAGGGGCTGTTTGGGGGCACCCTGGGGGCCCTTCAGGCCAGCTAGGTCTTTGGGTCCTGTCTCCTTCGGTTTGGGAGCTGTTGCTGCAGTTGGGCATGTTGGCCGGAGAGTGCTTCTCGGGCCGCGAACTGCAACCTTGCAGGTAGCTCCCAGGTTCCCGGATCAACGAAAGCCCCCAGACCCAAATGGAGAGGGGCTGTTTGGGGGCCCCCTGGGGCCCCTTCAGGCCAGCTAGGTCTTTGGGTCCTGGCTCCTTCGGTTTGGGAGCTGTTGCTGGACGTTGGGCATGTTGGCCGGAGAGTGCTTCTCGGGCCGTGAACTGCAACCTTGCAGGTACCTCCCAGGTCCCCGGCCCAATGAAAGCCGCAAGACCCAAATGGAGAGGGGCTGCTTGGGGGCCCCCTGGGGGCCCTTCAGGCCAGCTAGGTCTTTGGGTCCTGGCTCCTTCGGTTTGGGAGCTGTTGCTGCAGTTGGGCATGTTGGCCGGAGAGTGCTTCTCGGGCCGCGAACTGCAACCTTGCAGGTACCTCCCAGGTTCCCGGACCAACGAAAGCCCCCAGACCCAAATGGAGAGGGGCTGCTTGCGGGCCCCCTGGGGACACTCCAGGCCAGCTAGGTCTTTGGGTCCTGGCTCCTTCGGTTTGGGAGCTGTTGCTGCAGTTGGGCATGTTGGCCGGAGAGTGCTTCTCGGGCTTGGAACTGCAACCTTGCAGGTACCTCACAGGTCCCCGGCCCAATGAAAGCCGCAAGACCCAAATGGAGAGGGGCTGCTTGGGGGCCCCCTGGGGGCCCTTCAGGCCAGCTAGGTCTTTGGGTCCTGGCTCCTTCGGTTTGGGAGCTGTTGCTGCAGTTGGGCATGTTGGCCGGAGAGTGCTTCTCGGGCTGCGAACTGCAACCTTGCAGGTACCTCCCAGGTTCCATGCCCAACGAAAGCCCGTCGACCCAAATTGAGAGGGGCTGTTTGGGGGCCCCCTGGGGACTCTTCAGGCCAGCTAGGTCTTTGGGTCCTGACTCCTTCGGTTTGGGAGCTGTTGCTGCAGTTGGGCATGTTGGCCGGAGAGTGCTTCTCGGGCTGCGAACTGCAACCTTGCAGGTACCTCCCAGGTCCCAGGCCCAACGAAAGCCCCCAGACCCAAATTGAGAGGGGCTGCTTGGGGGCCCCCTGGGGGCCCTTCAGGCCAGCTAGGTCTTTGGGTCCTGGCTCCTTCGCTTTGGGAGCTGTTGCTGGACGTTAGGCCTGTTGACCGGAGAGTGCTTCTCGGGCTGCGAACTGCAACCTTGCAGGTACCTCCCATGTCCCCGGCCCAACGAAAGCCCCCAGACCCAAATTGAGAGGGGCTGCTTGGGGGCCCCCTGGGGGCCCTTCAGGCCAGCTAGGTCTTTGGGTCCTGGCTCCTTCGGTTTGGGAGCTGTTGCTGCAGTTGGGCATGTTGGCCGGAGAGTGCTTCTCGGGCCGCGAACTGCAACCTTGCAGGTACCTCCCAGGTTCCCGGCCCAACGAAAGCCCCCAGACCCAAATGGAGAGGGGCTGCTTGGGGGCCCCCTGGGGCCCCTTCAGACCAGCTAGGTCTTTGGGTCCTGGCTCCTTCGGTTTGGGAGCTGTTGCTGGACGTTGGGCATGTTGGCCGGAGAGTGCTTCTCAGGCTGCGAACTGCAACCTTGCAGGTACCTCCCATGATCCATGCCCAATGAAAGCCCCCAGACCCAAATTGAGAGGGGCTGCTTGGGGGCCCCCTGGGGGCCCTTCAGGCCAGCTAGGTCTTTGGGTCCTGGCTCCTTCGGTTTGGGAGCTGTTGCTGCATGTTGGGCATGTTGGCCGGAGAGTGCTTCTCGGGCCGCGAACTGCAACCTTGCAGGTACCTCCCAGGTTCCATGCCCAACGTAAGCCCGTAGACCCAAATTGAGAGGGGCTGTTTGGGGGCCCCCTGGGGACTCTTCAGGCCAGCTAGGTCTTTGGGTCCTGGCTCCTTCGGTTTGGGAGCTGTTTCTGCAGTTGGGCATGTTGGCCGGAGAGTGCTTCTCGGGCCGCGAACTGCAACCTTGCAGGTAGCTCCCAGGTTCCCGGCCCAACGAAAGCCCCCAGACCCAAATGGAGAGGGGCTGTTTTGGGGGCCCCCTGGGGCCCCTTCAGGCCAGCTAGGTCTTTGGGTCCTGGCTCCTTCAGTTTGGGAGCTGTTGCTGGACGTTGGGCATGTTGGCCGGAGAGTGCTTCTCAGGCTGCGAACTGCAACCTTGCAGGTACCTCCCAGGTCCCCGGCCCAACGAAAGCCCCCAGACCCAAATGGAGAGGGGCTGTTTGGGGCCCCCCTGGGGACTCTTCAGGCCAGCTAGGTCTTTGGGTCCTGGCTCCTTGGGTTTGGGAGCTGTTGCTGGACGTTGGGCATGATGGCCGGAGAGTGGTTCTCGGGCCGCGAACTGCAACCTTGCAGGTACCTCCCAGGTTCCCGGCCCAACGAAAGCCCCCAGACCAAAATTGAGAGGGGCTGCTTGCAGGCCCCCTGGGGACACTCCAGGCCAGCTAGGTCTTTGGGTCCTGACTCCTTCGGTTTGGGAGCTGTTGCTGCAGTTGGGCATGTTGGCCGGAGAGTGCTTCTCGGGCTGCGAACCGCAACCTTGCAGGTACCTCCCATGTCCCAGGCCCAACGAAAGCCCCCAGACCCAAATTGAGAGGGGCTGTTTGGGGGCACCCTGGGGACCCTTCAGGCCAGCTAGGTCTTTGGGTCCTGGCTCCTTCGCTTTGGGAGCTGTTGCTGGACGTTGGGCCTGTTGACCGGAGAGTGCTTCTCGGGCCGCGAACTGCAACCTTGCAGGTACCTCCCAGGTCCCCGGCCCAACGAAAGCCCCCAGACCCAAATTGAGAGGGGCTGCTTGGGGGCCCCCTGGGGACACTTCAGGCCAGCTAGGTCTTTGGGTCCTGGCTCCTTCGGTTTGGGAGCTGTTGCTGCAGTTGGGCATGTTGGCCGGAGAGTGCTTCTCGGGCCGCGAACTGCAACCTTGCAGGTAGCTCCAAGGTTCCCGGCCCAACGAAAGCCCCCAGACCCAAATGGAGAGGGGCTGTTTGGGGGCCCCCTGGGGCCCCTTCAGGCCAGCTAGGTCTTTGGGTCCTGGCTCCTTCGGTTTGGGAGCTGTTGCTGGACGTTGGGCATGTTGGCCGGAGAGTGCTTCTCGGGCTTGGAACTGCAACCTTGCAGGTACCTCACAGGTCCCCGGCCCAATGAAAGCCGCAAGACCCAAATGGAGAGGGGCTGCTTGGGGGCCCCCTGGGGGCCCTTCAGGCCAGCTAGGTCTTTGGGTCCTGGCTCCTTCGGTTTGGGAGCTGTTGCTGCAGTTGGGCATGTTGACCGGAGAGTGCTTCTCGGGCTGCGAACTGCAACCTTGCAGGTACCTCCCAGGTTCCATGCCCAACGAAAGCCCGTAGACCCAAATTGAGAGGGGCTGTTTGGGGGCCCCCTGGGGACTCTTCAGGCCAGCTAGGTCTTTGGGTCCTGACTCCTTCGGTTTGGGAGCTGTTGCTGCAGTTGGGCATGTTGGCCGGAGAGTGCTTCTCGGGCTGCGAACTGCAACCTTGCAGGTACCTCCCAGGTCCCAGGCCCAACGAAAGCCCCCAGACCCAAATTGAGAGGGGCTGCTTGGGGGCCCCCTGGGGGCCCTTCAGGCCAGCTAGGTCTTTGGGTCCTGGCTCCTTCGGTTTGGGAGCTGTTGCTGGACGTTGGGCCTGTTGACCGGAGAGTGCTTCTCGGGCTGCGAACTGCAACCTTGCAGGTACCTCCCATGTCCCCGGCCCAACGAAAGCCCCCAGACCCAAATGGAGAGGGGCTGCTTGGGGGCCCCCTGGGGGCCCTTCAGGCCAGCTAGGTCTTTGTGTCCTGGCTCCTTCGGTTTGGGAGCTGTTGCTGCAGTTGGGCATGTTGGCCGGAGAGTGCTTCTCGGGCCGCGAACTGCAACCTTGCAGGATTCTCCCAGGTTCCCGGCCCAACGAAAGCCCCCAGACCCAAATTGAGAGGGGCTGCTTGGGGGCCCCCTGGGGGCCCTTCAGGCCAGCTAGGTCTTTGGGTCCTGGCTCCTTCGGTTTGGGAGCTGTTGCTGGACGTTGGGCATGTTGGCCGGAGAGTGCTTCTCAGGCTGCGAACTGCAACCTTGCAGGTACCTCCCATGATCCATGCCCAACGAAAGCCCCCAGACCCAAATTGAGAGGGGCTGTTTGGGGGCACCCTGGGGACCCTTCAGGCCAGCTAGGTCTTTGGGTCCTGGCTCCTTCGGTTTGGGAGCTGTTGCTGGACGTTGGGCATGTTGGCCGGAGAGTGCTTCTCGGGCTGCGAACTGCAACCTTGCAGGTACCTCCCATGTCCCCGGCCCAACGAAAGCCCCCAGACCCAAATGGAGAGGGGCTGCTTGGGGGCCCCCTGGGGGCCCTTCAGGCCAGCTAGGTCTTTGGGTCCTGGCTCCTTCGGTTTGGGAGCTGTTGCTGGACGTTGGGCATGTTGACCGGAGAGTGCTTCTCGGGCCGCGAACTGCAACCTTGCAGGTACCTCCCATGTCCCCGGCCCAACGAAAGCCCCCAGACCCAAATTGAGAGGGGCTGCTTGGGGGCCCCCTGGGGGCCCTTCAGGCCAGCTAGGTCTTTGGGTCCTGGCTCCTTCGGTTTGGGAGCTGTTGCTGGACGTTGGGCATGTTGGCCGGAGAGTGCTTCTCAGGCTGCGAACTGCAACCTTGCAGGTACCTCCCAGGATCCATGCCCATCTAAAGCCCCCAGACCCAAATTGAGAGGGGCTGTTTGGGGGCCCCCTGGGGCCCCTTCAGGCCAGCTAGGTCTTTGGGTCCTGGCTCCTTCGGTTTGGGAGCTGTTGCTGGACGTTGGGCCTGTTGACCGGAGAGTGCTTCTCGGGCTGCGAACTGCAACCTTGCAGGTACATCCCAGGTCCCCGGCCCAACGAAAGCCCCCAGACCCAAATTGAGAGGGGCTGTTTGGGGGCACCCTGGGGGCCCTTCAGGCCAGCTAGGTCTTTGGGTCCTGTCTCCTTCGGTTTGGGAGCTGTTGCTGCAGTTGGGCATGTTGGCCGGAGAGTGCTTCTCGGGCCGCGAACTGCAACCTTGCAGGTAGCTCCCAGGTTCCCGGATCAACGAAAGCCCCCAGACCCAAATGGAGAGGGGCTGTTTGGGGGCCCCCTGGGGCCCCTTCAGGCCAGCTAGGTCTTTGGGTCCTGGCTCCTTCGGTTTGGGAGCTGTTGCTGGACGTTGGGCATGTTGGCCGGAGAGTGCTTCTCGGGCCGTGAACTGCAACCTTGCAGGTACCTCCCAGGTCCCCGGCCCAATGAAAGCCGCAAGACCCAAATGGAGAGGGGCTGCTTGGGGGCCCCCTGGGGGCCCTTCAGGCCAGCTAGGTCTTTGGGTCCTGGCTCCTTCGGTTTGGGAGCTGTTGCTGCAGTTGGGCATGTTGGCCGGAGAGTGCTTCTCGGGCCGCGAACTGCAACCTTGCAGGTACCTCCCAGGTTCCATGCCCAACGAAAGCCCGTAGACCCAAATTGAGAGGGGCTGTTTGGGGGCCCCCTGGGGACTCTTCAGGCCAGCTAGGTCTTTGGGTCCTGGCTCCTTCGGTTTGGGAGCTGTTTCTGCAGTTGGGCATGTTGGCCGGAGAGTGCTTCTCGGGCCGCGAACTGCAACCTTGCAGGTACCTCCAGGTTCCCGGCCCAACAAAAGCCCCAAGACCCAAATGGAGAGGGGCTGCTTGGGGGCCCCCTGGGGCCCCTTCAGGCCAGCTAGGTCTTTGGGTCCTGGCTCCTTCGGTTTGGGAGCTGTTGCTGGACGTTGGGCATGTTGGCCGGAGAGTGCCTCTCGGGCTTGGAACTGCAACCTTGCAGGTACCTCCCAGGTCCCCGGCCCAACGAAAGCCGCCAGACCCAAATGGAGAGGGGCTGTTTGGGGGCCCCCTGGGGGCCCTTCAGGCCAGCTAGGTCTTTGGGTCCTGGCTCCTTCGGTTTGGGAGCTGTTGCTGGACTTTGGGCATGTTGGCCGGAGAGTGGTTCTCGGGCCGTGAACTGCAACCTTGCAGGTACCTCCCAGGTCCCCGGCCCAACGAAAGCCCCCAGACCCAAATGGAGAGGGGCTGTTTGGGGCCCCCCTGGGGACTCTTCAGGCCAGCTAGGTCTTTGGGTCCTGGCTCCTTGGGTTTGGGAGCTGTTGCTGGACGTTGGGCATGATGGCCGGAGAGTGGTTCTTGGGCCGCGAACTGCAACCTTGCAGGTACCTCCCAGGTTCCCGGCCCAACGAAAGCCCCCAGACCAAAATTGAGAGGGGCTGCTTGCGGGCCCCCTGGGGACACTCCAGGCCAGCTAGGTCTTTGGGTCCTGACTCCTTCGGTTTGGGAGCTGTTGCTGCAGTTGGGCATGTTGGCCGGAGAGTGCTTCTCGGGCTGCGAACTGCAACCTTGCAGGTACCTCCCATGTCCCAGGCCCAACGAAAGCCCCCAGACCCAAATTGAGAGGGGCTGCTTGGGGGCCCCCTGGGGGCCCTTCAGGCCAGCTAGGTCTTTGGGTCCTGGCTCCTTCGGTTTGGGAGCTGTTGCTGGACGTTGGGCATGTTGGCCGGAGAGTGCTTCTCAGGCTGCGAACCTCAACCTTGCAGGTACCTCCCAGGTTCCAGGCCCAACGAAAGCCCCCAGACCCAAATTGAGAGGGGCTGCTTGGGGGCCCCCTGGGGACCCTTCAGGCCAGCTAGGTCTTTGGGTCCTGGCTCCTTCGGTTTGGGAGCTGTTGCTGGACGTTGGGCATGATGGCCGGAGAGTGCTTCTCGGGCCGCGAACTGCAACCTTGCAGGTACCTCCCAGGTCCCCGGCCCAACGAAAGCCCCCAGACCCAAATTGAGAGGGGCTGCTTGGGGGCACCCTGGGGACACTTCAGGCCAGCTAGGTCTTTGGGTCCTGGCTCCTTCGGTTTGGGAGCTGTTGCTGGACGTTGGGCATGTTGGCCGGAGAGTGCTTCTCGGGCCGCGAACTGCAACCTTGCAGGTAGCTCCCAGGTTCCCGGCCCAATGAAAGCCCCCAGACCCAAATGGAGAGGGGCTGTTTGGGGGCCCCCTGGGGGCCCTTCAGGCCAGCTAGGTCTTTGGGTCCTGGCTCCTTCGGTTTGGGAGCTGTTGCTGGACGTTGGGCATGTTGGCCGGAGAGTGCTTCTCGGGCTTGGAACTGCAACCTTGCAGGTACCTCACAGGTCCCCGGCCCAATGAAAGCCGCAAGACCCAAATGGAGAGGGGCTGCTTGGGGGCCCCCTGGGGGCCCTTCAGGCCAGCTAGGTCTTTGGGTCCTGGCTCCTTCGGTTTGGGAGCTGTTGCTGCAGTTGGGCATGTTGGCCGGAGAGTGCTTCTCGGGCTGCGAACTGCAACCTTGCAGGTACCTCCCAGGTTCCATGCCCAACGAAAGCCCGTCGACCCAAATTGAGAGGGGCTGTTTGGGGGCCCCCTGGGGACTCTTCAGGCCAGCTAGGTCTTTGGGTCCTGACTCCTTCGGTTTGGGAGCTGTTGCTGCAGTTGGGCATGTTGGCCGGAGAGTGCTTCTCGGGCTGCGAACTGCAACCTTGCAGGTACCTCCCAGGTCCCAGGCCCAACGAAAGCCCCCAGACCCAAATTGAGAGGGGCTGCTTGGGGGCCCCCTGGGGGCCCTTCAGGCCAGCTAGGTCTTTGGGTCCTGGCTCCTTCGCTTTGGGAGCTGTTGCTGGACGTTGGGCCTGTTGACCGGAGAGTGCTTCTCGGGCTGCGAACTGCAACCTTGCAGGTACCTCCCATGTCCCCGGCCCAACGAAAGCCCCCAGACCCAAATGGAGAGGGGCTGCTTGGGGGCCCCCTGGGGGCCCTTCAGGCCAGCTAGGTCTTTGGGTCCTGGCTCCTTCGGTTTGGGAGCTGTTGCTGCAGTTGGGCATGTTGGCCGGAGAGTGCTTCTCGGGCCGCGAACTGCAACCTTGCAGGTACCTCCCAGGTTCCCGGCCCAACGAAAGCCCCCAGACCCAAATGGAGAGGGGCTGCTTGGGGGCCCCCTGGGGGCCCTTCAGACCAGCTAGGTCTTTGGGTCCTGGCTCCTTCGGTTTGGGAGCTGTTGCTGGACGTTGGGCATGTTGGCCGGAGAGTGCTTCTCGGGCTGCGAACTGCAACCTTGCAGGTACCTCCCATGTCCCCGGCCCAACGAAAGCCCCCAGACCCAAATGGAGAGGGGCTGCTTGGGGGCCCCCTGGGGGCCCTTCAGGCCAGCTAGGTCTTTGGGTCCTGGCTCCTTCGGTTTGGGAGCTGTTGCTGGACGTTGGGCATGTTGACCGGAGAGTGCTTCTCGGGCCGCGAACTGCAACCTTGCAGGTACCTCCCATGTCCCCGGCCCAACGAAAGCCCCCAGACCCAAATTGAGAGGGGCTGCTTGGGGGCCCCCTGGGGGCCCTTCAGGCCAGCTAGGTCTTTGGGTCCTGGCTCCTTCGGTTTGGGAGCTGTTGCTGGACGTTGGGCATGTTGGCCGGAGAGTGCTTCTCAGGCTGCGAACTGCAACCTTGCAGGTACCTCCCAGGATCCATGCCCAACGAAAGCCCCCAGACCCAAATGGAGAGGGGCTGTTTGGGGGCCCCCTGGGGCCCCTTCAGGCCAGCTAGGTCTTTGGGTCCTGGCTCCTTCGGTTTGGGAGCTGTTGCTGGACGTTGGGCCTGTTGACCGGAGAGTGCTTCTCGGGCTGCGAACTGCAACCTTGCAGGTACCTCCCAGGTTCCCGGCCCAACGAAAGCCCCCAGACCAAAATTGAGAGGGGCTGCTTGGGGGCCCCCTGGGGGCCCTTCAGGCCAGCTAGGTCTTTGGGTCCTGGCTCCTTCGGTTTGGGAGCTGTTGCTGGACGTTGGGCCTGTTGACCGGAGAGTGCTTCTCGGGCTGCGAACTGCAACCTTGCAGGTACCTCCCATGTCCCCGGCCCAACGAAAGCCCCCAGACCCAAATTGAGAGGGGCTGCTTGGGGGCCCCCTGGGGGCCCTTCAGGCCAGCTAGGTCTTTGGGTCCTGGCTCCTTCGGTTTGGGAGCTGTTGCTGCAGTTGGGCATGTTGGCCGGAGAGTGCTTCTCGGGCCGCGAACTGCAACCTTGCAGGTACCTCCCAGGTTCCCGGCCCAACGAAAGCCCCCAGACCCAAATTGAGAGGGGCTGCTTGGGGGCCCCCTGGGGGCCCTTCAGGCCAGCTAGGTCTTTGGGTCCTGGCTCCTTCGGTTTGGGAGCTGTTGCTGGACGTTGGGCATGTTGGCCGGAGAGTGCTTCTCAGGCTGCGAACTGCAACCTTGCAGGTACCTCCCATGATCCATGCCCAACGAAACCCCCCAGACCCAAATTGAGAGGGGCTGTTTGGGGGCACCCTGGGGCCCCTTCAGGCCAGCTAGGTCTTTGGGTCCTGGCTCCTTCGGTTTGGGAGCTGTTGCTGGACGTTGGGCATGTTGGCCGGAGAGTGCTTCTCAGGCTGCGAACTGCAACCTTGCAGGTACCTCCCATGATCCATGCCCAACGAAAGCCCCCAGACCCAAATTGAGAGGGGCTGTTTGGGGGCACCCTGGGGACCCTTCAGGCCAGCTAGGTCTTTGGGTCCTGGCTCCTTGGGTTTGGGAGCTGTTGCTGGACGTTGGGCATGTTGGCCGGAGAGTGCTTCTCGGGCTGCGAACTGCAACCTTGCAGGTACCTCCCATGTCCCCGGCCCAACGAAAGCCCCCAGACCCAAATGGAGAGGGGCTGCTTGGGGGCCCCCTGGGGGCCCTTCAGGCCAGCTAGGTCTTTGGGTCCTGGCTCCTTCGGTTTGGGAGCTGTTGCTGGACGTTGGGCATGTTGACCGGAGAGTGCTTCTCGGGCCGCGAACTGCAACCTTGCAGGTACCTCCCATGTCCCCGGCCCAACGAAAGCCCCCAGACCCAAATTGAGAGGGGCTGCTTGGGGGCCCCCTGGGGGCCCTTCAGGCCAGCTAGGTCTTTGGGTCCTGGCTCCTTCGGTTTGGGAGCTGTTGCTGGACGTTGGGCATGTTGGCCGGAGAGTGCTTCTCAGGCTGCGAACTGCAACCTTGCAGGTACCTCCCAGGATCCATGCCCAACGAAAGCCCCCAGACCCAAATGGAGAGGGGCTGTTTGGGGGCCCCCTGGGGCCCCTTCAGGCCAGCTAGGTCTTTGGGTCCTGGCTCCTTCGGTTTGGGAGCTGTTGCTGGACGTTGGGCCTGTTGACCGGAGAGTGCTTCTCGGGCTGCGAACTGCAACCTTGCAGGTACCTCCCAGGTTCCCGGCCCAACGAAAGCCCCCAGACCAAAATTGAGAGGGGCTGCTTGGGGGCCCCCTGGGGGCCCTTCAGGCCAGCTAGGTCTTTGGGTCCTGGCTCCTTCGGTTTGGGAGCTGTTGCTGGACGTTGGGCCTGTTGACCGGAGAGTGCTTCTCGGGCTGCGAACTGCAACCTTGCAGGTACCTCCCATGTCCCCGGCCCAACGAAAGCCCCCAGACCCAAATTGAGAGGGGCTGCTTGGGGGCCCCCTGGGGGCCCTTCAGGCCAGCTAGGTCTTTGGGTCCTGGCTCCTTCGGTTTGGGAGCTGTTGCTGCAGTTGGGCATGTTGGCCGGAGAGTGCTTCTCGGGCCGCGAACTGCAACCTTGCAGGTACCTCCCAGGTTCCCGGCCCAACGAAAGCCCCCAGACCCAAATTGAGAGGGGCTGCTTGGGGGCCCCCTGGGGGCCCTTCAGGCCAGCTAGGTCTTTGGGTCCTGGCTCCTTCGGTTTGGGAGCTGTTGCTGGACGTTGGGCATGTTGGCCGGAGAGTGCTTCTCAGGCTGCGAACTGCAACCTTGCAGGTACCTCCCATGATCCATGCCCAACGAAACCCCCCAGACCCAAATTGAGAGGGGCTGTTTGGGGGCACCCTGGGGCCCCTTCAGGCCAGCTAGGTCTTTGGGTCCTGGCTCCTTCGGTTTGGGAGCTGTTGCTGGACGTTGGGCATGTTGGCCGGAGAGTGCTTCTCGGGCTGCGAACTGCAACCTTGCAGGTACCTCCCATGTCCCCGGCCCAACGAAAGCCCCCAGACCCAAATGGAGAGGGGCTGCTTGGGGGCCCCCTGGGGGCCCTTCAGGCCAGCTAGGTCTTTGGGTCCTGGCTCCTTCGCTTTGGGAGCTGTTGCTGGACGTTGGGCATGTTGACCGGAGAGTGCTTCTCGGGCCGCGAACTGCAACCTTGCAGCAACCTCCCATGTCCCCGGCCCAACGAAAGCCCCCAGACCCAAATTGAGAGGGGCTGCTTGGGGGCCCCCTGGGGGCCCTTCAGGCCAGCTAGGTCTTTGGGTCCTGGCTCCTTCGGTTTGGGAGCTGTTGCTGGACGTTGGGCATGTTGGCCGGAGAGTGCTTCTCAGGCTGCGAACTGCAACCTTGCAGGTACCTCCCAGGTTCCCGGCCCAACAAAAGCCCCCAGACCCAAATGGAGAGGGGCTGCTTGGGGGCCCCCTGGGGCCCCTTCAGGCCAGCTAGGTCTTTGGGTCCTGGCTCCTTCGGTTTGGGAGCTGTTGCTGGACGTTGGGCCTGTTGACCGGAGAGTGCTTCTCGGGCTGCGAACTGCAACCTTGCAGGTACCTCCCAGGTCCCCGGCCCAACGAAAGCCCCCAGACCCAAATTGAGAGGGGCTGCTTGGGGGCCCCCTGGGGGCCCTTCAGGCCAGCTAGGTCTTTGGGTCCTGGCTCCTTCGGTTTGGGAGCTGTTGCTGCAGTTGGGCATGTTGGCCGGAGAGTGCTTCTCGGGCCGCGAACTGCAACCTTGCAGGTAGCTCCCAGGTTCCCGGACCAACGAAAGCCCCCAGACCCAAATGGAGAGGGGCTGCTTGCGGGCCCCCTGGGGACACTCCAGGCCAGCTAGGTCTTTGGGTCCTGGCTCCTTCGGTTTGGGAGCTGTTGCTGCAGTTGGGCATGTTGGCCGGAGAGTGCTTCTCGGGCTTGGAACTGCAACCTTGCAGGTACCTCACAGGTCCCCGGCCCAATGAAAGCCGCAAGACCCAAATGGAGAGGGGCTGCTTGGGGGCCCCCTGGGGGCCCTTCAGGCCAGCTAGGTCTTTGGGTCCTGGCTCCTTCGGTTTGGGAGCTGTTGCTGCAGTTGGGCATGTTGGCCGGAGAGTGCTTCTCGGGCTGCGAACTGCAACCTTGCAGGTACCTCCCAGGTTCCATGCCCAACGAAAGCCCGTCGACCCAAATTGAGAGGGGCTGTTTGGGGGCCCCCTGGGGACTCTTCAGGCCAGCTAGGTCTTTGGGTCCTGACTCCTTCGGTTTGGGAGCTGTTGCTGCAGTTGGGCATGTTGGCCGGAGAGTGCTTCTCGGGCTGCGAACTGCAACCTTGCAGGTACCTCCCAGGTCCCAGGCCCAACGAAAGCCCCCAGACCCAAATTGAGAGGGGCTGCTTGGGGGCCCCCTGGGGGCCCTTCAGGCCAGCTAGGTCTTTGGGTCCTGGCTCCTTCGCTTTGGGAGCTGTTGCTGGACGTTAGGCCTGTTGACCGGAGAGTGCTTCTCGGGCTGCGAACTGCAACCTTGCAGGTACCTCCCATGTCCCCGGCCCAACGAAAGCCCCCAGACCCAAATTGAGAGGGGCTGCTTGGGGGCCCCCTGGGGGCCCTTCAGGCCAGCTAGGTCTTTGGGTCCTGGCTCCTTCGGTTTGGGAGCTGTTGCTGCAGTTGGGCATGTTGGCCGGAGAGTGCTTCTCGGGCCGCGAACTGCAACCTTGCAGGTACCTCCCAGGTTCCCGGCCCAACGAAAGCCCCCAGACCCAAATGGAGAGGGGCTGCTTGGGGGCCCCCTGGGGCCCCTTCAGACCAGCTAGGTCTTTGGGTCCTGGCTCCTTCGGTTTGGGAGCTGTTGCTGGACGTTGGGCATGTTGGCCGGAGAGTGCTTCTCAGGCTGCGAACTGCAACCTTGCAGGTACCTCCCATGATCCATGCCCAACGAAAGCCCCCAGACCCAAATTGAGAGGGGCTGTTTGGGGGCACCCTGGGGACCCTTCAGGCCAGCTAGGTCTTTGGGTCCTGGCTCCTTCGGTTTGGGAGCTGTTGCTGGACGTTGGGCATGTTGGCCGGAGAGTGCTTCTTGGGCTGCGAACTGCAACCTTGCAGGTACCTCCCATGTCCCCGGCCCAACGAAAGCCCCCAGACCCAAATGGAGAGGGGCTGCTTGGGGGCCCCCTGGGGGCCCTTCAGGCCAGCTAGGTCTTTGGGTCCTGGCTCCTTCGGTTTGGGAGCTGTTGCTGGACGTTGGGCATGTTGACCGGAGAGTGCTTCTCGGGCCGCGAACTGCAACCTTGCAGGTACCTCCCATGTCCCCGGCCCAACGAAAGCCCCCAGACCCAAATTGAGAGGGGCTGCTTGGGGGCCCCCTGGGGGCCCTTCAGGCCAGCTAGGTCTTTGGGTCCTGGCTCCTTCGGTTTGGGAGCTGTTGCTGGACGTTGGGCATGTTGGCCGGAGAGTGCTTCTCAGGCTGCGAACTGCAACCTTGCAGGTACCTCCCAGGATCCATGCCCAACGAAAGCCCCCAGACCCAAATTGAGAGGGGCTGTTTGGGGGCCCCCTGGGGCCCCTTCAGGCCAGCTAGGTCTTTGGGTCCTGGCTCCTTCGGTTTGGGAGCTGTTGCTGGACGTTGGGCCTGTTGACCGGAGAGTGCTTCTCGGGCTGCGAACTGCAACCTTGCAGGTACCTCCCAGGTCCCCGGCCCAACGAAAGCCCCCAGGCCAAAATTGAGAGGGGCTGCTTGGGGGCCCCCTGGGGGCCCTTCAGGCCAGCTAGGTCTTTGGGTCCTGGCTCCTTCGGTTTGGGAGCTGTTGCTGGACGTTGGGCCTGTTGACCGGAGAGTGCTTCTCGGGCTGCGAACTGCAACCTTGCAGGTACCTCCCATGTCCCCGGCCCAACGAAAGCCCCCAGACCCAAATTGAGAGGGGCTGCTTGGGGGCCCCCTGGGGGCCCTTCAGGCCAGCTAGGTCTTTGGGTCCTGGCTCCTTCGGTTTGGGAGCTGTTGCTGCAGTTGGGCATGTTGGCCGGAGAGTGCTTCTCGGGCCGCGAACTGCAACCTTGCAGGTACCTCCCAGGTTCCCGGCCCAACGAAAGCCCCCAGACCCAAATTGAGAGGGGCTGCTTGGGGGCCCCCTGGGGGCCCTTCAGGCCAGCTAGGTCTTTGGGTCCTGGCTCCTTCGGTTTGGGAGCTGTTGCTGGACGTTGGGCATGTTGGCCGGAGAGTGCTTCTCAGGCTGCGAACTGCAACCTTGCAGGTACCTCCCATGATCCATGCCCAACGAAACCCCCCAGACCCAAATTGAGAGGGGCTGTTTGGGGGCACCCTGGGGCCCCTTCAGGCCAGCTAGGTCTTTGGGTCCTGGCTCCTTCGGTTTGGGAGCTGTTGCTGGACGTTGGGCATGTTGGCCGGAGAGTGCTTCTCGGGCTGCGAACTGCAACCTTGCAGGTACCTCCCATGTCCCCGGCCCAACGAAAGCCCCCAGACCCAAATGGAGAGGGGCTGCTTGCGGGCCCCCTGGGGGCCCTTCAGGCCAGCTAGGTCTTTGGGTCCTGGCTCCTTCGCTTTGGGAGCAGTTGCTGGACGTTGGGCATGTTGACCGGAGAGTGCTTCTCGGGCCGCGAACTGCAACCTTGCAGGTACCTCCCATGTCCCCGGCCCAACGAAAGCCCCCAGACCCAAATTGAGAGGGGCTGCTTGGGGGCCCCCTGGGGGCCCTTCAGGCCAGCTAGGTCTTTGGGTCCTGGCTCCTTCGGTTTGGGAGCTGTTGCTGGACGTTGGGCATGTTGGCCGGAGAGTGCTTCTCAGGCTGCGAACTGCAACCTTGCAGGTACCTCCCAGGTTCCCGGCCCAACAAAAGCCCCCAGACCCAAATGGAGAGGGGCTGCTTGGGGGCCCCCTGGGGCCCCTTCAGGCCAGCTAGGTCTTTGGGTCCTGGCTCCTTCGGTTTGGGAGCTGTTGCTGGACGTTGGGCCTGTTGACCGGAGAGTGCTTCTCGGGCTGCGAACTGCAACCTTGCAGGTACCTCCCAGGTCCCCGGCCCAACGAAAGCCCCCAGACCCAAATTGAGAGGGGCTGCTTGGGGGCCCCCTGGGGGCCCTTCAGGCCAGCTAGGTCTTTGGGTCCTGGCTCCTTCGGTTTGGGAGCTGTTGCTGCAGTTGGGCATGTTGGCCGGAGAGTGGTTCTCGGGCCGCGAACTGCAACCTTGCAGGTAGCTCCCAGGTTCCCGGCCCAACGAAAGCCCCCAGACCCAAATGGAGAGGGGCTGTTTGGGGGCCCCCTGGGGCCCCTTCAGGCCAGCTAGGTCTTTGGGTCCTGGCTCCTTCGGTTTGGGAGCTGTTGCTGGACGTTGGGCATGTTGGCCGGAGAGTGCTTCTCGGGCCGTGAACTGCAACCTTGCAGGTACCTCCCAGGTCCCAGGCCCAATGAAAGCCGCAAGACCCAAATGGAGAGGGGCTGCTTGGGGGCCCCCTGGGGGCCCTTCAGGCCAGCTAGGTCTTTGGGTCCTGGCTCCTTCGGTTTGGGAGCTGTTGCTGCAGTTGGGCATGTTGGCCGGAGAGTGCTTCTCGGGCCGCGAACTGCAACCTTGCAGGTACCTCCCAGGTTCCATGCCCAACGAAAGCCCGTAGACCCAAATTGAGAGGGGCTGTTTGGGGGCCCCCTGGGGACTCTTCAGGCCAGCTAGGTCTTTGGGTCCTGGCTCCTTCGGTTTGGGAGCTGTTTCTGCAGTTGGGCATGTTGGCCGGAGAGTGCTTCTCGGGCCGCGAACTGCAACCTTGCAGGTACCTCCCAGGTTCCCGGCCCAACAAAAGCCCCCAGACCCAAATGGAGAGGGGCTGCTTGGGGGCCCCCTGGGGCCCCTTCAGGCCAGCTAGGTCTTTGGGTCCTGGCTCCTTCGGTTTGGGAGCTGTTGCTGGACGTTGGGCATGTTGGCCTGAGAGTGCCTCTCGGGCTTGGAACTGCAACCTTGCAGGTACCTCCCAGGTCCCCGGCCCAACGAAAGCCGCCAGACCCAAATGGAGAGGGGCTGTTTGGGGGCCCCCTGGGGGCCCTTCAGGCCAGCTAGGTCTTTGGGTCCTGGCTCCTTCGGTTTGGGAGCTGTTGCTGGACGTTGGGCATGTTTGCCGGAGAGTGGTTCTCGGGCCGTGAACTGCAACCTTGCAGGTACCTCCCAGGTTCCAGGCCCAACGAAAGCCCCCAGACCCAAATGGAGAGGGGCTGTTTGGGGCCCCCCTGGGGACTCTTCAGGCCAGCTAGGTCTTTGGGTCCTGGCTCCTTGGGTTTGGGAGCTGTTGCTGGACGTTGGGCATGATGGCCGGAGAGTGGTTCTCGGGCCGCGAACTGCAACCTTGCAGGTACCTCCCAGGTTCCCGGCCCAACGAAAGCCCCCAGACCAAAATTGAGAGGGGCTGCTTGCGGGCCCCCTGGGGACACTCCAGGCCAGCTAGGTCTTTGGGTCCTGGCTCCTTCGGTTTGGGAGCTGTTGCTGCAGTTGGGCATGTTGGCCGGAGAGTGCTTCTCGGGCTGCGAACTGCAACCTTGCAGGTACCTCCCATGTCCCAGGCCCAACGAAAGCCCCCAGACACAAATTGAGAGGGGCTGCTTGGGGGCCCCCTGGGGGCCCTTCAGGCCAGCTAGGTCTTTGGGTCCTGGCTCC
The DNA here is from genome assembly GCF_964237585.1 of Gallinula chloropus. Lineage (NCBI taxonomy): Eukaryota > Metazoa > Chordata > Aves > Gruiformes > Rallidae > Gallinula > Gallinula chloropus. Next base: position 39,141 of record NW_028168452.1, read on the forward strand.
TTCGGTTTGGGAGCTGTTGCTGGACGTTGGGCATGTTGGCCGGAGAGTGCTTCTCAGGCTGCGAACTGCAACCTTGCAGGTACCTCCCAGGTTCCAGGCCCAACGAAAGCCCCCAGACCCAAATTGAGAGGGGCTGTTTGGGGGCACCCTTGGGACCCTTCAGGCCAGCTAGGTCTTTGGGTCCTGGCTCCTTCGCTTTGGGAGCTGTTGCTGGACGTTGGGCCTGTTGACCGGAGAGTGCTTCTCGGGCCGCGAACTGCAACCTTGCAGGTACCTCCCAGGTCCCCGGCCCAACGAAAGCCCCCAGACCCAAATTGAGAGGGGCTTCTTGGGGGCCCCCTGGGGACACTTCAGGCCAGCTAGGTCTTTGGGTCCTGGCTCCTTCGGTTTGGGAGCTGTTGCTGCAGTTGGGCATGTTGGCCGGAGAGTGCTTCTCGGGCCGCGAACTGCAACCTTGCAGGTAGCTCCCAGGTTCCCGGCCCAACGACAGCCCCCAGACCCAAATGGAGAGGGGCTGTTTGGGGGCCCCCTGGGGCCCCTTCAGGCCAGCTAGGTCTTTGGGTCCTGGCTCCTTCGGTTTGGGAGCTGTTGCTGGACGTTGGGCATGTTGGCCGGAGAGTGCTTCTCGGGCTTGGAACTGCAACCTTGCAGGTACCTCACAGGTCCCCGGCCCAATGAAAGCCGCAAGACCCAAATGGAGAGGGGCTGCTTGGGGGCCCCCTGGGGGCCCTTCAGGCCAGCTAGGTCTTTGGGTCCTGGCTCCTTCGGTTTGGGAGCTGTTGCTGCAGTTGGGCATGTTGGCCGGAGAGTGCTTCTCGGGCTGCGAACTGCAACCTTGCAGGTACCTCCCAGGTCCCAGGCCCAACGAAAGCCCCCAGACCCAAATTGAGAGGGGCTGCTTGGGGGTCCCCTGGGGGCCCTTCAGGCCAGCTAGGTCTTTGGGTCCTGGCTCCTTCGGTTTGGGAGCTGTTGCTGGACGTTGGGCCTGTTGACCGGAGAGTGCTTCTCGGGCTGCGAACTGCAACCTTGCAGGTACCTCCCATGTCCCCGGCCCAACGAAAGCCCCCAGACCCAAATTGAGAGGGGCTGCTTGGGGGCCCCCTGGGGGCCCTTCAGGCCAGCTAGGTCTTTGGGTCCTGGCTCCTTCGGTTTGGGAGCTGTTGCTGCAGTTGGGCATGTTGGCCGGAGAGTGCTTCTCGGGCCGCGAACTGCAACCTTGCAGGTACCTCCCAGGTTCCCGGCCCAACGAAAGCCCCCAGACCCAAATGGAGAGGGGCTGCTTGGGGGCCCCCTGGGGGCCCTTCAGGCCAGCTAGGTCTTTGGGTCCTGGCTCCTTCGGTTTGGGAGCTGTTGCTGGACGTTGGGCATGTTGGCCGGAGAGTGCTTCTCAGGCTGCGAACTGCAACCTTGCAGGTACCTCCCATGATCCATGCCCAACGAAAGCCCCCAGACCCAAATTGAGAGGGGCTGTTTGGGGGCACCCTGGGGACCCTTCAGGCCAGCTAGGTCTTTGGGTCCTGGCTCCTTCGGTTTGGGAGCTGTTGCTGGACGTTGGGCATGTTGGCCGGAGAGTGCTTCTCGGGCTGCGAACTGCAACCTTGCAGGTACCTCCCATGTCCCCGGCCCAACGAAAGCCCCCAGACCCAAATGGAGAGGGGCTGCTTGGGGGCCCCCTGGGGGCCCTTCAGGCCAGCTAGGTCTTTGGGTCCTGGCTCCTTCGGTTTGGGAGCTGTTGCTGGACGTTGGGCATGTTGACCGGAGAGTGGTTCTCGGGCCGCGAACTGCAACCTTGCAGGTACCTCCCATGTCCCCGGCCCAATGAAAGCCGCCAGACCCATATTGAGAGGGGCTGCTTGGGGGCCCCCTGGGGGCCCTTCAGGCCAGCTAGGTCTTTGGGTCCTGGCTCCTTCGGTTTGGGAGCTGTTGCTGGACGTTGGGCATGTTGGCCGGAGAGTGCTTCTCAGGCTGCGAACTGCAACCTTGCAGGATTCTCCCAGGTTCCATGCCCAACGAAAGCCCCCAGACCCAAATTGAGAGGGGCTGTTTGGGGGCCCCCTGGGGCCACTTCAGGCCAGCTAGGTCTTTGGGTCCTGGCTCCTTCGGTTTGGGAGCTGTTGCTGGACGTTGGGCCTGTTGACCGGAGAGTGCTTCTCGGGCTGCGAACTGCAACCTTGCAGGTACCTCCCAGGTCCCCGGCCCAACGAAAGCCCCCAGACCCAAATTGAGAGGGGCTGCTTGGGGGCCCCCTGGGGGCCCTTCAGGCCAGCTAGGTCTTTGGGTCCTGGCTCCTTCGGTTTGGGAGCTGTTGCTGCAGTTGGGCATGTTGGCCGGAGAGTGCTTCTCGGGCCGCGAACTGCAACCTTGCAGGTACCTCCCAGGTTCCCGGCCCAACGAAAGCCCCCAGACCCAAATGGAGAGGGGCTGTTTGGGGGCCCCCTGGGGCCCCTTCAGGCCAGCTAGGTCTTTGGGTCCTGGCTCCTTCGGTTTGGGAGCTGTTGCTGGACGTTTGGCATGTTGGCCGGAGAGTGCTTCTCGGGCCGTGAACTGCAACCTTGCAGGTACCTCCCAGGTTCCATGCCCAACGAAAGCCCGTAGACCCAAATTGAGAGGGGCTCTTTGGGTCCCCCTGGGGACTCTTCAGGCCAGCTAGGTCTTTGGGTCCTGGCTCCTTCGGTTTGGGAGCTGTTTCTGCAGTTGGGCATGTTGGCCGGAGAGTGCTTCTCGGGCCGCGAACTGCAACCTTGCAGGTACCTCCCAGGTTCCCGGCCCAACAAAAGCCCCCAGACCCAAATGGAGAGGGGCTGTTTGGGGGCCCCCTGGGGGCCCTTCAGGCCAGCTAGGTCTTTGGGTCCTGGCTCCTTCGGTTTGGGAGCTGTTGCTGGACGTTGGGCATGTTGGCCGGAGAGTGCTTCTCGGGCTGCGAACTGCAACCTTGCAGGTACCTCCCAGGTCCAAGGCCCAATGAAAGCCCCCAGACCCAAATGGAGAGGGGCTGCTTGGGGGCCCCCTGGGGGCCCTTCAGGCCAGCTAGGTCTTTGGGTCCTGGCTCCTTCGGTTTGGGAGCTGTTGCTGGACGTTGGGCATGTTGGCCGGAGAGTGCTTCTCGGGCCGCGAACTGCAAACTTGCAGGCACTTCCCATGTTCCCGGCCCAACGAAAGCCCCCAGACCCAAATTGAGAGGGGCTGCTTGGGGGCCCCCTGGGGGCCCTTCAGGCCAGCTAGGTCTTTGGGTCCTGGCTCCTTCGGTTTGGGAGCTGTTGCTGGACGTTGGGCATGTTGGCCGGAGAGTGGTTCTCGGGCCGTGAACTGCAACCTTGCAGGTAGCTCCCAGGTTCTCGGCCCAACGAAAGCCCCCAGACCCAAATGGAGAGGGGCTGTTTGGGGGCCCTCTGGGGACTCTTCAGGCCAGCTAGGTCTTTGGGTCCTGGCTCCTTCGCTTTGGGAGCTGTTGCTGGACGTTGGGCATGATGGCCGGAGAGTGCTTCTCGGGCCGCGAACTGCAACCTTGCAGGCACCTCCCAGGTTCCCGGCCCAACGAAAGCCCCCAGACCAAAATTGAGAGGGGCTGCTTGCGGGCCCCCTGGGGCCCCTTCAGGCCAGCTAGGTCTTTGGGTCCTGACTCCTTCGGTTTGGGAGCTGTTGCTGCAGTTGGGCATGTTGGCCGGAGAGTGCTTCTCGGGCTGCGAACTGCAACCTTGCAGGTACCTCCCAGGTCCCCGGCCCAACGAAAGCCCCCAGACCCAAATTGAGAGGGGCTGCTTGGGGGCCCCCTGGGGGCCCTTCAGGCCAGCTAGGTCTTTGGGTCCTGGCTCCTTCGGTTTGGGAGCTGTTGCTGCAGTTGGGCATGTTGGCCAGAGAGTGCTTCTCGGGCCGCGAACTGCAACCTTGCAGGTACCTCCCAGGTTCCCGGCCCAACGAAAGCCCCCAGACCCAAATGGAGAGGGGCTGCTTGCGGGCCCCCTGGGGCCCCTTCAGGCCAGCTAGGTCTTTGGGTCCTGGCTCCTTCGGTTTGGGAGCTGTTGCTGGACGTTGGGCATGTTGGCCGGAGAGTGCTTCTCGGGCTTGGAACTGCAACCTTGCAGGTACCTCCCAGGTCCCCGGCCCAACGAAAGCCGCCAGACCCAAATGGAGAGGGGCTGTTTGGGGGCCCTCTGGGGGCCCTTCAGGCCAGCTAGGTCTTTGGGTCCTGGCTCCTTCGGTTTGGGAGCTGTTGCTGCAGTTGGGCATGTTGGCCGGAGAGTGCTTCTCGGGCCGCGAACTGCAACCTTGCAGGTACCTCCCAGGTTCCAGACCCAACGAAAGCCCCCAGACCCAAATTGAGAGGGGTTGTTTGGGGGTACCCTGGAGACCCTTCAGGCCAGCTAGGTCTTTGGGTCCTGGCTCCTTCGGTTTGGGAGCTGTTGCTGGACGTTGGGCATGTTGGCCGGAGAGTGCTTCTCGGGCCGCGAACTGCAACCTTGCAGGTACCTCCCATGTCCCCGGCCCAACGAAAGCCCCCAGACCCAAATGGAGAGGGGCTGCTTGGGGGCCCCCTGGGGGCCCGTCAGGCCAGCTAGGTCTTTGGGTCCTGGCTCCTTCGGTTTGGGAGCTGTTGCTGGACGTTGGGCATGTTGACCGGAGAGTGCTTCTCGGGCTGCGAACTGCAACCTTGCAGGTACCTCCCAGGTTCCCGGCCCAACGAAAGCCCCCAGACCCAAATTGAGAGGGGCTGCTTGCGTGCCCCCTGGGGGCCCTTCAGGCCAGCTAGGTCTTTGGGTCCTGGCTCCTTCGGTTTGGGAGCTGTTGCTGGACGTTGGGCATGTTGACCGGAGAGTGCTTCTTGGGCTGCGAACTGCAACCTTGCAGGTACATCCCAGGTCCCCGGCCCAACGAAAGCCCCCAGACCCAAATGGAGAGGGGCTGCTTGGGGGCCCCCTGGGGCCCCTTCAGGCCAGCTAGGTCTTTGGGTCCTGGCTCCTTCGGTTTGGGAGCTGTTGCTGGACGTTGGGCATGTTGGCCGGAGAGTGCTTCTCGGGCTTGGAACTGCAACCTTGCAGGTACCTCCCAGGTCCCCGGCCCAACGAAAGCCGCCAGACCCAAATGGAGAGGGGCTGTTTGGGGGCCCCCTGGGGGCCCTTCAGGCCAGCTAGGTCTTTGGGTCCTGGCTCCTTCGGTTTGGGAGCTGTTGCTGCAGTTGGGCATGTTGGCCGGAGAGTGCTTCTCGGGCCGCGAACTGCAACCTTGCAGGTACCTCCCAGGTTCCAGGCCCAACGAAAGCCCCCAGACCCAAATTGAGAGGGGCTGCTTGCGTGCCCCCTGGGGGCCCTTCAGGCCAGCTAGGTCTTTGGGTCCTGGCTCCTTCGGTTTGGGAGCTGTTGCTGGACGTTGGGCATGTTGGCCGGAGAGTGCTTCTCGGGCCGCGAACTGCAACCTTGCAGGTACCTCCCAGGTCCCCGGCCCAACGAAAGCCGCCAGACCCAAATGGAGAGGGGCTGTTTGGGGGCCCTCTGGGGGCCCTTCAGGCCAGCTAGGTCTTTGGGTCCTGGCTCCTTCGGTTTGGGAGCTGTTGCTGCAGTTGGGCATGTTGGCCGGAGAGTGCTTCTCGGGCCGCGAACTGCAACCTTGCAGGTACCTCCCAGGTTCCCGGCCCAACGAAAGCCCCCAGACCCAAATTGAGAGGGGCTGCTTGGGGGCCCCCTGGGGGCCCTTCAGGCCAGCTAGGTCTTTGGGTCCTGGCTCCTTCGGTTTGGGAGCTGTTGCTGGACGTTGGGCATGTTGACCGGAGAGTGCTTCTTGGGCTGCGAACTGCAACCTTGCAGGTACATCCCAGGTCCCCGGCCCAACGAAAGCCCCCAGACCCAAATGGAGAGGGGCTGCTTGGGGGCCCCCTGGGGCCCCTTCAGGCCAGCTAGGTCTTTGGGTCCTGGCTCCTTCGGTTTGGGAGCTGTTGCTGGACGTTGGGCATGTTGACCGGAGAGTGCTTCTCGGGCCGCGAACTGCAACCTTGCAGGTACATCCCAGGTCGCCGGCCCAACGAAAGCCCCCAGACCCAAATTGAGAGGGGCTGCTTGGGGGCCCCCTGGGGCCCCTTCAGGCCAGCTAGGTCTTTGGGTCCTGGCTCCTTCGGTTTGGGAGCTGTTGCTGCAGTTGGGCATGTTGGCCGGAGAGTGCTTCTCGGGCCGCGAACTGCAACCTTGCAGGTACCTCCCAGGTTCCCGGCCCAACGAAAGCCCCCAGACCCAAATGGAGAGGGGCTGTTTCGGGGCCCCCTGGGGCCCCTTCAGGCCAGCTAGGTCTTTGGGTCCTGGCTCCTTCGGTTTGGGAGCTGTTGCTGGACGTTGGGCATGTTGGCCGGAGAGTGCTTCTCGGTCTTGGAACTGCAACCTTGCAGGTACCTCCCAGGTCCCCGGCCCAACGAAAGCCGCCAGACCCAAATGGAGAGGGGCTGTTTGGGGGCCCCCTGGGGGCCCTTCAGGCCAGCTAGGTCTTTGGGTCCTGGCTCCTTCGGTTTGGGAGCTGTTGCTGGACGTTGGGCATGTTGGCCGGAGAGTGCTTCTCGGGCCGCGAACTGCAAACTTGCAGGCACTTCCCATGTTCCCGGCCCAACGAAAGCCCCCAGACCCAAATTGAGAGGGGCTGCTTGGGGGCCCCCTGGGGGCCCTTCAGGCCAGCTAGGTCTTTGGGTCCTGGCTCCTTCGGTTTGGGAGCTGTTGCTGGACGTTGGGCATGTTGGCCGGAGAGTGGTTCTCGGGCCGTGAACTGCAACCTTGCAGGTAGCTCCCAGGTTCTCGGCCCAACGAAAGCCCCCAGACCCAAATGGAGAGGGGCTGTTTGGGGGCCCTCTGGGGACTCTTCAGGCCAGCTAGGTCTTTGGGTCCTGGCTCCTTCGCTTTGGGAGCTGTTGCTGGACGTTGGGCATGATGGCCGGAGAGTGCTTCTCGGGCCGCGAACTGCAACCTTGCAGGCACCTCCCAGGTTCCCGGCCCAACGAAAGCCCCCAGACCAAAATTGAGAGGGGCTGCTTGCGGGCCCCCTGGGGCCCCTTCAGGCCAGCTAGGTCTTTGGGTCCTGACTCCTTCGGTTTGGGAGCTGTTGCTGCAGTTGGGCATGTTGGCCGGAGAGTGCTTCTCGGGCTGCGAACTGCAACCTTGCAGGTACCTCCCAGGTCCCCGGCCCAACGAAAGCCCCCAGACCCAAATTGAGAGGGGCTGCTTGGGGCCCCCTGGGGGCCCTTCAGGCCAGCTAGGTCTTTGGGTCCTGGCTCCTTCGGTTTGGGAGCTGTTGCTGCAGTTGGGCATGTTGGCCAGAGAGTGCTTCTCGGGCCGCGAACTGCAACCTTGCAGGTACCTCCCAGGTTCCCGGCCCAACGAAAGCCCCCAGACCCAAATGGAGAGGGGCTGCTTGCGGGCCCCCTGGGGCCCCTTCAGGCCAGCTAGGTCTTTGGGTCCTGGCTCCTTCGGTTTGGGAGCTGTTGCTGGACGTTGGGCATGTTGGCCGGAGAGTGCTTCTCGGGCTTGGAACTGCAACCTTGCAGGTACCTCCCAGGTTCCCGGCCCAACAAAAGCCCCCAGACCCAAATGGAGAGGGGCTGTTTGGGGGCCCCCTGGGGGCCCTTCAGGCCAGCTAGGTCTTTGGGTCCTGGCTCCTTCGGTTTGGGAGCTGTTGCTGGACGTTGGGCATGTTGGCCGGAGAGTGCTTCTCGGGCTGCGAACTGCAACCTTGCAGGTACCTCCCAGGTCCAAGGCCCAATGAAAGCCCCCAGACCCAAATGGAGAGGGGCTGCTTGGGGGCCCCCTGGGGGCCCTTCAGGCCAGCTAGGTCTTTGGGTCCTGGCTCCTTCGGTTTGGGAGCTGTTGCTGGACGTTGGGCATGTTGGCCGGAGATTGCTTCTCGGGCCGCGAACTGCAAACTTGCAGGCACTTCCCATGTTCCCGGCCCAACGAAAGCCCCCAGACCCAAATTGAGAGGGGCTGCTTGGGGGCCCCCTGGGGGCCCTTCAGGCCAGCTAGGTCTTTGGGTCCTGGCTCCTTCGGTTTGGGAGCTGTTGCTGGACGTTGGGCATGTTGGCCGGAGAGTGGTTCTCGGGCCGTGAACTGCAACCTTGCAGGTAGCTCCCAGGTTCTCGGCCCAACGAAAGCCCCCAGACCCAAATGGAGAGGGGCTGTTTGGGGGCCCTCTGGGGACTCTTCAGGCCAGCTAGGTCTTTGGGTCCTGGCTCCTTCGCTTTGGGAGCTGTTGCTGGACGTTGGGCATGATGGCCGGAGAGTGCTTCTCGGGCCGCGAACTGCAACCTTGCAGGCACCTCCCAGGTTCCCGGCCCAACGAAAGCCCCCAGACCAAAATTGAGAGGGGCTGCTTGCGGGCCCCCTGGGGCCCCTTCAGGCCAGCTAGGTCTTTGGGTCCTGACTCCTTCGGTTTGGGAGCTGTTGCTGCAGTTGGGCATGTTGGCCGGAGAGTGCTTCTCGGGCTGCGAACTGCAACCTTGCAGGTACCTCCCAGGTCCCCGGCCCAACGAAAGCCCCCAGACCCAAATTGAGAGGGGCTGCTTGGGGCCCCCTGGGGGCCCTTCAGGCCAGCTAGGTCTTTGGGTCCTGGCTCCTTCGGTTTGGGAGCTGTTGCTGCAGTTGGGCATGTTGGCCAGAGAGTGCTTCTCGGGCCGCGAACTGCAACCTTGCAGGTACCTCCCAGGTTCCCGGCCCAACGAAAGCCCCCAGACCCAAATGGAGAGGGGCTGCTTGCGGGCCCCCTGGGGCCCCTTCAGGCCAGCTAGGTCTTTGGGTCCTGGCTCCTTCGGTTTGGGAGCTGTTGCTGGACGTTGGGCATGTTGGCCGGAGAGTGCTTCTCGGGCTTGGAACTGCAACCTTGCAGGTACCTCCCAGGTCCCCGGCCCAACGAAAGCCGCCAGACCCAAATGGAGAGGGGCTGTTTGGGGGCCCTCTGGGGGCCCTTCAGGCCAGCTAGGTCTTTGGGTCCTGGCTCCTTCGGTTTGGGAGCTGTTGCTGCAGTTGGGCATGTTGGCCGGAGAGTGCTTCTCGGGCCGCGAACTGCAACCTTGCAGGTACCTCCCAGGTTCCAGACCCAACGAAAGCCCCCAGACCCAAATTGAGAGGGGCTGTTTGGGGGTACCCTGGAGACCCTTCAGGCCAGCTAGGTCTTTGGGTCCTGGCTCCTTCGGTTTGGGAGCTGTTGCTGGACGTTGGGCATGTTGGCCGGAGAGTGCTTCTCGGGCCGCGAACTGCAACCTTGCAGGTACCTCCCATGTCCCCGGCCCAACGAAAGCCCCCAGACCCAAATGGAGAGGGGCTGCTTGGGGGCCCCCTGGGGGCCCGTCAGGCCAGCTAGGTCTTTGGGTCCTGGCTCCTTCGGTTTGGGAGCTGTTGCTGGACGTTGGGCATGTTGACCGGAGAGTGCTTCTCGGGCTGCGAACTGCAACCTTGCAGGTACCTCCCAGGTTCCCGGCCCAACGAAAGCCCCCAGACCCAAATTGAGAGGGGCTGCTTGCGTGCCCCCTGGGGGCCCTTCAGGCCAGCTAGGTCTTTGGGTCCTGGCTCCTTCGGTTTGGGAGCTGTTGCTGGACGTTGGGCATGTTGACCGGAGAGTGCTTCTTGGGCTGCGAACTGCAACCTTGCAGGTACATCCCAGGTCCCCGGCCCAACGAAAGCCCCCAGACCCAAATGGAGAGGGGCTGCTTGGGGGCCCCCTGGGGCCCCTTCAGGCCAGCTAGGTCTTTGGGTCCTGGCTCCTTCGGTTTGGGAGCTGTTGCTGGACGTTGGGCATGTTGGCCGGAGAGTGCTTCTCGGGCTTGGAACTGCAACCTTGCAGGTACCTCCCAGGTCCCCGGCCCAACGAAAGCCGCCAGACCCAAATGGAGAGGGGCTGTTTGGGGGCCCCCTGGGGGCCCTTCAGGCCAGCTAGGTCTTTGGGTCCTGGCTCCTTCGGTTTGGGAGCTGTTGCTGCAGTTGGGCATGTTGGCCGGAGAGTGCTTCTCGGGCCGCGAACTGCAACCTTGCAGGTACCTCCCAGGTTCCAGGCCCAACGAAAGCCCCCAGACCCAAATTGAGAGGGGCTGCTTGCGTGCCCCCTGGGGGCCCTTCAGGCCAGCTAGGTCTTTGGGTCCTGGCTCCTTCGGTTTGGGAGCTGTTGCTGGACGTTGGGCATGTTGGCCGGAGAGTGCTTCTCGGGCCGCGAACTGCAACCTTGCAGGTACCTCCCAGGTCCCCGGCCCAACGAAAGCCGCCAGACCCAAATGGAGAGGGGCTGTTTGGGGGCCCTCTGGGGGCCCTTCAGGCCAGCTAGGTCTTTGGGTCCTGGCTCCTTCGGTTTGGGAGCTGTTGCTGCAGTTGGGCATGTTGGCCGGAGAGTGCTTCTCGGGCCGCGAACTGCAACCTTGCAGGTACCTCCCAGGTTCCCGGCCCAACGAAAGCCCCCAGACCCAAATTGAGAGGGGCTGCTTGGGGGCCCCCTGGGGGCCCTTCAGGCCAGCTAGGTCTTTGGGTCCTGGCTCCTTCGGTTTGGGAGCTGTTGCTGGACGTTGGGCATGTTGACCGGAGAGTGCTTCTTGGGCTGCGAACTGCAACCTTGCAGGTACATCCCAGGTCCCCGGCCCAACGAAAGCCCCCAGACCCAAATGGAGAGGGGCTGCTTGGGGGCCCCCTGGGGCCCCTTCAGGCCAGCTAGGTCTTTGGGTCCTGGCTCCTTCGGTTTGGGAGCTGTTGCTGGACGTTGGGCATGTTGGCCGGAGAGTGCTTCTCAGGCTGCGAACTGCAACCTTGCAGGTACCTCCCATGATCCATGCCCAACGAAAGCCCCCAGACCCAAATTGAGAGGGGCTGTTTGGGGGCACCCTGGAGACCCTTCAGGCCAGCTAGGTCTTTGGGTCCTGGCTCCTTCGGTTTGGGAGCTGTTGCTGGACGTTGGGCATGTAGGCCGGAGAGTGCTTCTCGGGCTGCTAACTGCAACCTTGCAGGTACCTCCCATGTCCCCGGCCCAACGAAAGCCCCCAGACCCAAATGGAGAGGGGCTGCTTGGGGGCCCCCTGGGGGCCCGTCAGGCCAGCTAGGTCTTTGGGTCCTGGCTCCTTCGGTTTGGGAGCTGTTGCTGGACGTTGGGCATGTTGACCGGAGAGTGCTTCTCGGGCCGCGAACTGCAACCTTGCAGGTACATCCCAGGTCCCCGTCCCAACGAAAGCCCCCAGACCCAAATTGAGAGGGGCTGCTTGGGGGCCCCCTGGGGCCCCTTCAGGCCAGCTAGGTCTTTGGGTCCTGGCTCCTTCGGTTTGGGAGCTGTTGCTGCAGTTGGGCATGTTGGCCGGAGAGTGCTTCTCGGGCCGCGAACTGCAACCTTGCAGGTACCTCCCAGGTTCCCGGCCCAACGAAAGCCCCCAGACCCAAATGGAGAGGGGTTGTTTCGGGGCCCCCTGGGGCCCCTTCAGGCCAGCTAGGTCTTTGGGTCCTGGCTCCTTCGGTTTGGGAGCTGTTGCTGGACGTTGGGCATGTTGGCCGGAGAGTGCTTCTCGGTCTTGGAACTGCAACCTTGCAGGTACCTCCCAGGTCCCCGGCCCAACGAAAGCCGCCAGACCCAAATGGAGAGGGGCTGTTTGGGGGCCCCCTGGGGGCCCTTCAGGCCAGCTAGGTCTTTGGGTCCTGGCTCCTTGGGTTTGGGAGCTGTTGCTGCAGTTGGGCATGTTGGCCGGAGAGTGCTTCTCGGGCCGCGAACTGCACCTTGCAGGTACCTCCCAGGTTCCAGGCCCAACGAAAGCCCCCAGACCCAAATTGAGAGGGGCTGCTTGGGGGCCCCCTGGGGGCCCTTCAGGCCAGCTAGGTCTTTGGGTCCTGGCTCCTTCGGTTTGGGAGCTGTTGCTGGACGTTGGGCATGTTGACCGGAGAGTGCTTCTTGGGCTGCGAACTGCAACCTTGCAGGTACATCCCAGGTCGCCGGCCCAACGAAAGCCCCCAGACCCAAATTGAGAGGGGCTGCTTGGGGGCCACCTGGGGGCCCTTCAGGCCAGCTAGGTCTTTGGGTCCTGGCTCCTTCGGTTTGGGAGCTGTTGCTGGACGTTGGGCATGTTGGCCGGAGAGTGCTTCTCAGGCTGCGAACTGCAACCTTGCAGGTACCTCCCAGGATCCATGCCCAACGAAAGTCCCCAGACCCAAATTGAGAGGGGCTGTTTGGGGGCCCCCTGGGGCCCCTTCAGGCCAGCTAGGTCTTTGGGTCCTGGCTCCTTCGGTTTGGGAGCTGTTGCTGGACGTTTGGCATGTTGGCCGGAGAGTGCTTCTCGGGCCGTGAACTGCAACCTTGCAGGTACCTCCCAGGTTCCATGCCCATCGAAAGCCCGTAGACCCAAATTGAGAGGGGCTCTTTGGGGGCCCCCTGGGGACTCTTCAGGCCAGCTAGGTCTTTGGGTCCTGGCTCCTTCGGTTTGGGAGCTGTTTCTGCAGTTGGGCATGTTGGCCGGAGAGTGCTTCTCGGGCCGCGAACTGCAACCTTGCAGGTACCTCCCAGGTTCCCGGCCCAACAAAAGCCCCCAGACCCAAATGGAGAGGGGCTGTTTGGGGGCCCCCTGGGGGCCCTTCAGGCCAGCTAGGTCTTTGGGTCCTGGCTCCTTCGGTTTGGGAGCTGTTGCTGGACGTTGGGCATGTTGGCCGGAGAGTGCTTCTCGGGCTGCGAACTGCAACCTTGCAGGTACCTCCCAGGTCCAAGGCCCAATGAAAGCCCCCAGACCCAAATGGAGAGGGGCTGCTTGGGGGCCCCCTGGGGGCCCTTCAGGCCAGCTAGGTCTTTGGGTCCTGGCTCCTTCGGTTTGGGAGCTGTTGCTGGACGTTGGGCATGTTGGCCGGAGAGTGCTTCTCGGGCCGCGAACTGCAAACTTGCAGGCACTTCCCATGTTCCCGGCCCAACGAAAGCCCCCAGACCCAAATTGAGAGGGGCTGCTTGGGGGCCCCCTGGGGGCCCTTCAGGCCAGCTAGGTCTTTGGGTCCTGGCTCCTTCGGTTTGGGAGCTGTTGCTGGACGTTGGGCATGTTGGCCGGAGAGTGGTTCTCGGGCCGTGAACTGCAACCTTGCAGGTAGCTCCCAGGTTCTCGGCCCAACGAAAGCCCCCAGACCCAAATGGAGAGGGGCTGTTTGGGGGCCCTCTGGGGACTCTTCAGGCCAGCTAGGTCTTTGGGTCCTGGCTCCTTCGCTTTGGGAGCTGTTGCTGGACGTTGGGCATGATGGCCGGAGAGTGCTTCTCGGGCCGCGAACTGCAACCTTGCAGGCACCTCCCAGGTTCCCGGCCCAACGAAAGCCCCCAGACCAAAATTGAGAGGGGCTGCTTGCGGGCCCCCTGGGGCCCCTTCAGGCCAGCTAGGTCTTTGGGTCCTGACTCCTTCGGTTTGGGAGCTGTTGCTGCAGTTGGGCATGTTGGCCGGAGAGTGCTTCTCGGGCTGCGAACTGCAACCTTGCAGGTACCTCCCAGGTCCCAGGCCCAACGAAAGCCCCCAGACCCAAATTGAGAGGGGCTGCTTGGGGCCCCCTGGGGGCCCTTCAGGCCAGCTAGGTCTTTGGGTCCTGGCTCCTTCGGTTTGGGAGCTGTTGCTGCAGTTGGGCATGTTGGCCAGAGAGTGCTTCTCGGGCCGCGAACTGCAACCTTGCAGGTACCTCCCAGGTTCCCGGCCCAACGAAAGCCCCCAGACCCAAATGGAGAGGGGCTGCTTGCGGGCCCCCTGGGGCCCCTTCAGGCCAGCTAGGTCTTTGGGTCCTGGCTCCTTCGGTTTGGGAGCTGTTGCTGGACGTTGGGCATGTTGGCCGGAGAGTGCTTCTCGGGCTTGGAACTGCAACCTTGCAGGTACCTCCCAGGTCCCCGGCCCAACGAAAGCCGCCAGACCCAAATGGAGAGGGGCTGTTTGGGGGCCCTCTGGGGGCCCTTCAGGCCAGCTAGGTCTTTGGGTCCTGGCTCCTTCGGTTTGGGAGCTGTTGCTGCAGTTGGGCATGTTGGCCGGAGAGTGCTTCTCGGGCCGCGAACTGCAACCTTGCAGGTACCTCCCAGGTTCCAGACCCAACGAAAGCCCCCAGACCCAAATTGAGAGGGGCTGTTTGGGGGTACCCTGGAGACCCTTCAGGCCAGCTAGGTCTTTGGGTCCTGGCTCCTTCGGTTTGGGAGCTGTTGCTGGACGTTGGGCATGTTGGCCGGAGAGTGCTTCTCGGGCCGCGAACTGCAACCTTGCAGGTACCTCCCATGTCCCCGGCCCAACGAAAGCCCCCAGACCCAAATGGAGAGGGGCTGCTTGGGGGCCCCCTGGGGGCCCGTCAGGCCAGCTAGGTCTTTGGGTCCTGGCTCCTTCGGTTTGGGAGCTGTTGCTGGACGTTGGGCATGTTGACCGGAGAGTGCTTCTCGGGCTGCGAACTGCAACCTTGCAGGTACCTCCCAGGTTCCCGGCCCAACGAAAGCCCCCAGACCCAAATTGAGAGGGGCTGCTTGCGTGCCCCCTGGGGGCCCTTCAGGCCAGCTAGGTCTTTGGGTCCTGGCTCCTTCGGTTTGGGAGCTGTTGCTGGACGTTGGGCATGTTGACCGGAGAGTGCTTCTTGGGCTGCGAACTGCAACCTTGCAGGTACATCCCAGGTCCCCGGCCCAACGAAAGCCCCCAGACCCAAATGGAGAGGGGCTGCTTGCGGGCCCCCTGGGGCCCCTTCAGGCCAGCTAGGTCTTTGGGTCCTGGCTCCTTCGGTTTGGGAGCTGTTGCTGGACGTTGGGCATGTTGGCCGGAGAGTGCTTCTCGGGCTTGGAACTGCAACCTTGCAGGTACCTCCCAGGTCCCCGGCCCAACGAAAGCCGCCAGACCCAAATGGAGAGGGGCTGTTTGGGGGCCCCCTGGGGGCCCTTCAGGCCAGCTAGGTCTTTGGGTCCTGGCTCCTTCGGTTTGGGAGCTGTTGCTGCAGTTGGGCATGTTGGCCGGAGAGTGCTTCTCGGGCCGCGAACTGCAACCTTGCAGGTACCTCCCAGGTTCCAGGCCCAACGAAAGCCCCCAGACCCAAATTGAGAGGGGCTGCTTGGGGGCCCCCTGGGGGCCCTTCAGGCCAGCTAGGTCTTTGGGTCCTGGCTCCTTCGGTTTGGGAGCTGTTGCTGGACGTTGGGCATGTTGGCCGGAGAGTGCTTCTCGGGCCGCGAACTGCAACCTTGCAGGTACCTCCCAGGTCCCCGGCCCAACGAAAGCCGCCAGACCCAAATGGAGAGGGGCTGTTTGGGGGCCCTCTGGGGGCCCTTCAGGCCAGCTAGGTCTTTGGGTCCTGGCTCCTTCGGTTTGGGAGCTGTTGCTGCAGTTGGGCATGTTGGCCGGAGAGTGCTTCTCGGGCCGCGAACTGCAACCTTGCAGGTACCTCCCAGGTTCCCGGCCCAACGAAAGCCCCCAGACCCAAATTGAGAGGGGCTGCTTGGGGGCCCCCTGGGGGCCCTTCAGGCCAGCTAGGTCTTTGGGTCCTGGCTCCTTCGGTTTGGGAGCTGTTGCTGGACGTTGGGCATGTTGACCGGAGAGTGCTTCTTGGGCTGCGAACTGCAACCTTGCAGGTACATCCCAGGTCCCCGGCCCAACGAAAGCCCCCAGACCCAAATGGAGAGGGGCTGCTTGGGGGCCCCCTGGGGCCCCTTCAGGCCAGCTAGGTCTTTGGGTCCTGGCTCCTTCGGTTTGGGAGCTGTTGCTGGACGTTGGGCATGTTGGCCGGAGAGTGCTTCTCAGGCTGCGAACTGCAACCTTGCAGGTACCTCCCATGATCCATGCCCAACGAAAGCCCCCAGACCCAAATTGAGAGGGGCTGTTTGGGGGCACCCTGGAGACCCTTCAGGCCAGCTAGGTCTTTGGGTCCTGGCTCCTTCGGTTTGGGAGCTGTTGCTGGACGTTGGGCATGTAGGCCGGAGAGTGCTTCTTGGGCTGCGAACTGCAACCTTGCAGGTACCTCCCATGTCCCCGGCCCAACGAAAGCCCCCAGACCCAAATGGAGAGGGGCTGCTTGGGGGCCCCCTGGGGGCCCGTCAGGCCAGCTAGGTCTTTGGGTCCTGGCTCCTTCGGTTTGGGAGCTGTTGCTGGACGTTGGGCATGTTGACCGGAGAGTGCTTCTCGGGCCGTGAACTGCAACCTTGCAGGTACATCCCAGGTCCCCGGCCCAACGAAAGCCCCCAGACCCAAATTGAGAGGGGCTGCTTGGGGGCCCCCTGGGGCCCCTTCAGGCCAGCTAGGTCTTTGGGTCCTGGCTCCTTCGGTTTGGGAGCTGTTGCTGCAGTTGGGCATGTTGGCCGGAGAGTGCTTCTCGGGCCGCGAACTGCAACCTTGCAGGTACCTCCCAGGTTCCCGGCCCAACGAAAGCCCCCAGACCCAAATGGAGAGGGGCTGTTTCGGGGCCCCCTGGGGCCCCTTCAGGCCAGCTAGGTCTTTGGGTCCTGGCTCCTTCGGTTTGGGAGCTGTTTCTGGACGTTGGGCATGTTGGCCGGAGAGTGCTTCTCGGTCTTGGAACTGCAACCTTGCAGGTACCTCCCAGGTCCCCGGCCCAACGAAAGCCGCCAGACCCAAATGGAGAGGGGCTGTTTGGGGGCCCCCTGGGGGCCCTTCAGGCCAGCTAGGTCTTTGGGTCCTGGCTCCTTGGGTTTGGGAGCTGTTGCTGCAGTTGGGCATGTTGGCCGGAGAGTGCTTCTCGGGCCGCGAACTGCACCTTGCAGGTACCTCCCAGGTTCCAGGCCCAACGAAAGCCCCCAGACCCAAATTGAGAGGGGCTGCTTGGGGGCCCCCTGGGGGCCCTTCAGGCCAGCTAGGTCTTTGGGTCCTGGCTCCTTCGGTTTGGGAGCTGTTGCTGGACGTTGGGCATGTTGACCGGAGAGTGCTTCTTGGGCTGCGAACTGCAACCTTGCAGGTACATCCCAGGTCGCCGGCCCAACGAAAGCCCCCAGACCCAAATTGAGAGGGGCTGCTTGGGGGCCACCTGGGGGCCCTTCAGGCCAGCTAGGTCTTTGGGTCCACGCTCCTTCGGTTTGGGAGCTGTTGCTGGACGTTGGGCATGTTGGCCGGAGAGTGCTTCTCAGGCTGCGAACTGCAACCTTGCAGGTACCTCCCAGGATCCATGCCCAACGAAAGTCCCCAGACCCAAATTGAGAGGGGCTGTTTGGGGGCCCCCTGGGGGCCCTTCAGGCCAGCTAGGTCTTTGGGTCCTGGCTCCTTCGGATTGGGAGCTGTTGCTGCAGTTGGGCATGTTGACCGGAGAGTGCTTCTTGGGCTGCGAACTGCAACCTTGCAGGTACCTCCCAGGTCCCCGGCCCAACGAAAGCCCCCAGACCCAAATTGAGAGGGGCTGCTTGCGTGCCCCCTGGGGGCCCTTCAGGCCAGCTAGGTCTTTGGGTCCTGGCTCCTTCGGTTTGGGAGCTGTTGCTGCAGTTGGGCATGTTGGCCGGAGAGTGCTTCTCGGGCCGCGAACTGCAACCTTGCAGGTAGCTCCCAGGTTCCCGGCCCAACGAAAGCCCCCAGACCCAAATGGAGAGGGGGTGTTTGGGGTGCCCCCTGGGGCCCCTTCAGGCCAGCTAGGTCTTTGGGTCCTGGCTCCTTCGGTTTGGGACCTGTTGCTGGACGTTGGGCATGTTGGCCGGAGAGTGCTTCTCGGGCTGCGAACTGCAACCTTGCAGGTACCTCCCATGTCCCCGGCCCAACGAAAGCCCCCAGACCCAAATGGAGAGGGGCTGCTTGGGGGCCCCCTGGGGGCCCTTCAGGCCAGCTAGGTCTTTGGGTCCTGGCTCCTTCGGTTTGGGAGCTGTTGCTGGACGTTGGGCATGTTGACCGGAGAGTGCTTCTCGGGCTGTGAACTGCAACCTTGCAGGTACCTCCCAGGTCCCCGGCCCAACGACAGCCCCCAGATCCAAATGGAGAGGGGCTGCTTGGGGGCCCCCTGGGGGCCCTTCAGGCCAGCTAGGTCTTTGGGTCCTGGCTCCTTCGGATTGGGAGCTGTTGCTGCAGTTGGGCATGTTGACCGGAGAGTGCTTCTTGGGCTGCGAACTGCAACCTTGCAGGTACCTCCCAGGTCCCCGGCCCAACGAAAGCCCCCAGACCCAAATTGAGAGGGGCTGCTTGGGGGCCCCCTGGGGGCCCTTCAGGCCAGCTAGGTCTTTGGGTCCTGGCTCCTTCGGTTTGGGAGCTGTTGCTGGACGTTGGGCATGTCGGCCGGAGAGTGCTTCTCGGGCCGCGAACTGCAACCTTGCAGGTACCTCCCATGATCCATGCCCAACGAAAGCCCCCAGACCCAAATGGAGAGGGGCTGTTTGGGGGCACCCTGGGGACCCTTCAGGCCAGCTAGGTCTTTGGGTCCTGGCTCCTTCGGTTTGGGAGCTGTTGCTGGACGTTGGGCATGTTGGCCGGAGAGTGCTTCTCGGGCTGCGAACTGCAACCTTGCAGCAACCTCCCATGTCCCCGGCCTAACGAAAACCCCCAGACCCAAATGGAGAGGGGCTGCTTGGGGGCCCCCTGGGGGCCCTTCAGTCCAGCTAGGTCTTTGGGTCCTGGCTCCTTCGGTTTGGGAGCTGTTGCTGGACGTTTGGCATGTTGGCCGGAGAGTGCTTCTCGGGCCGTGAACTGCAACCTTGCAGGTACCTCCCAGGTTCCATGCCCATCGAAAGCCCGTAGACCCAAATTGAGAGGGGCTCTTTGGGGGCCCCCTGGGGACTCTTCAGGCCAGCTAGGTCTTTGGGTCCTGGCTCCTTCGGTTTGGGAGCTGTTTCTGCAGTTGGGCATGTTGGCCGGAGAGTGCTTCTCGGGCCGCGAACTGCAACCTTGCAGGTACCTCCCAGGTTCCCGGCCCAACAAAAGCCCCCAGACCCAAATGGAGAGGGGCTGTTTGGGGGCCCCCTGGGGGCCCTTCAGGCCAGCTAGGTCTTTGGGTCCTGGCTCCTTCGGTTTGGGAGCTGTTGCTGGACGTTGGGCATGTTGGCCGGAGAGTGCTTCTCGGGCTGCGAACTGCAACCTTGCAGGTACCTCCCAGGTCCAAGGCCCAATGAAAGCCCCCAGACCCA
The DNA here is from genome assembly GCF_964237585.1 of Gallinula chloropus. Taxonomy (NCBI): domain Eukaryota; kingdom Metazoa; phylum Chordata; class Aves; order Gruiformes; family Rallidae; genus Gallinula; species Gallinula chloropus. The sequence continues at coordinate 58,134 of NW_028168452.1, forward strand.
AATGGAGAGGGGCTGCTTGGGGGCCCCCTGGGGGCCCTTCAGGCCAGCTAGGTCTTTGGGTCCTGGCTCCTTCGGTTTGGGAGCTGTTGCTGGACGTTGGGCATGTTGGCCGGAGAGTGCTTCTCGGGCCGCGAACTGCAAACTTGCAGGCACTTCCCATGTTCCCGGCCCAACGAAAGCCCCCAGACCCAAATTGAGAGGGGCTGCTTGGGGGCCCCCTGGGGGCCCTTCAGGCCAGCTAGGTCTTTGGGTCCTGGCTCCTTCGGTTTGGGAGCTGTTGCTGGACGTTGGGCATGTTGGCCGGAGAGTGGTTCTCGGGCCGTGAACTGCAACCTTGCAGGTAGCTCCCAGGTTCTCGGCCCAACGAAAGCCCCCAGACCCAAATGGAGAGGGGCTGTTTGGGGGCCCTCTGGGGACTCTTCAGGCCAGCTAGGTCTTTGGGTCCTGGCTCCTTCGCTTTGGGAGCTGTTGCTGGACGTTGGGCATGATGGCCGGAGAGTGCTTCTCGGGCCGCGAACTGCAACCTTGCAGGCACCTCCCAGGTTCCCGGCCCAACGAAAGCCCCCAGACCAAAATTGAGAGGGGCTGCTTGCGGGCCCCCTGGGGCCCCTTCAGGCCAGCTAGGTCTTTGGGTCCTGACTCCTTCGGTTTGGGAGCTGTTGCTGCAGTTGGGCATGTTGGCCGGAGAGTGCTTCTCGGGCTGCGAACTGCAACCTTGCAGGTACCTCCCAGGTCCCAGGCCCAACGAAAGCCCCCAGACCCAAATTGAGAGGGGCTGCTTGGGGCCCCCTGGGGGCCCTTCAGGCCAGCTAGGTCTTTGGGTCCTGGCTCCTTCGGTTTGGGAGCTGTTGCTGCAGTTGGGCATGTTGGCCAGAGAGTGCTTCTCGGGCCGCGAACTGCAACCTTGCAGGTACCTCCCAGGTTCCCGGCCCAACGAAAGCCCCCAGACCCAAATGGAGAGGGGCTGCTTGCGGGCCCCCTGGGGCCCCTTCAGGCCAGCTAGGTCTTTGGGTCCTGGCTCCTTCGGTTTGGGAGCTGTTGCTGGACGTTGGGCATGTTGGCCGGAGAGTGCTTCTCGGGCTTGGAACTGCAACCTTGCAGGTACCTCCCAGGTCCCCGGCCCAACGAAAGCCGCCAGACCCAAATGGAGAGGGGCTGTTTGGGGGCCCTCTGGGGGCCCTTCAGGCCAGCTAGGTCTTTGGGTCCTGGCTCCTTCGGTTTGGGAGCTGTTGCTGCAGTTGGGCATGTTGGCCGGAGAGTGCTTCTCGGGCCGCGAACTGCAACCTTGCAGGTACCTCCCAGGTTCCAGACCCAACGAAAGCCCCCAGACCCAAATTGAGAGGGGCTGTTTGGGGGTACCCTGGAGACCCTTCAGGCCAGCTAGGTCTTTGGGTCCTGGCTCCTTCGGTTTGGGAGCTGTTGCTGGACGTTGGGCATGTTGGCCGGAGAGTGCTTCTCGGGCCGCGAACTGCAACCTTGCAGGTACCTCCCATGTCCCCGGCCCAACGAAAGCCCCCAGACCCAAATGGAGAGGGGCTGCTTGGGGGCCCCCTGGGGGCCCGTCAGGCCAGCTAGGTCTTTGGGTCCTGGCTCCTTCGGTTTGGGAGCTGTTGCTGGACGTTGGGCATGTTGACCGGAGAGTGCTTCTCGGGCTGCGAACTGCAACCTTGCAGGTACCTCCCAGGTTCCCGGCCCAACGAAAGCCCCCAGACCCAAATTGAGAGGGGCTGCTTGCGTGCCCCCTGGGGGCCCTTCAGGCCAGCTAGGTCTTTGGGTCCTGGCTCCTTCGGTTTGGGAGCTGTTGCTGGACGTTGGGCATGTTGACCGGAGAGTGCTTCTTGGGCTGCGAACTGCAACCTTGCAGGTACATCCCAGGTCCCCGGCCCAACGAAAGCCCCCAGACCCAAATGGAGAGGGGCTGCTTGCGGGCCCCCTGGGGCCCCTTCAGGCCAGCTAGGTCTTTGGGTCCTGGCTCCTTCGGTTTGGGAGCTGTTGCTGGACGTTGGGCATGTTGGCCGGAGAGTGCTTCTCGGGCTTGGAACTGCAACCTTGCAGGTACCTCCCAGGTCCCCGGCCCAACGAAAGCCGCCAGACCCAAATGGAGAGGGGCTGTTTGGGGGCCCCCTGGGGGCCCTTCAGGCCAGCTAGGTCTTTGGGTCCTGGCTCCTTCGGTTTGGGAGCTGTTGCTGCAGTTGGGCATGTTGGCCGGAGAGTGCTTCTCGGGCCGCGAACTGCAACCTTGCAGGTACCTCCCAGGTTCCAGGCCCAACGAAAGCCCCCAGACCCAAATTGAGAGGGGCTGCTTGGGGGCCCCCTGGGGGCCCTTCAGGCCAGCTAGGTCTTTGGGTCCTGGCTCCTTCGGTTTGGGAGCTGTTGCTGGACGTTGGGCATGTTGGCCGGAGAGTGCTTCTCGGGCCGCGAACTGCAACCTTGCAGGTACCTCCCAGGTCCCCGGCCCAACGAAAGCCGCCAGACCCAAATGGAGAGGGGCTGTTTGGGGGCCCTCTGGGGGCCCTTCAGGCCAGCTAGGTCTTTGGGTCCTGGCTCCTTCGGTTTGGGAGCTGTTGCTGCAGTTGGGCATGTTGGCCGGAGAGTGCTTCTCGGGCCGCGAACTGCAACCTTGCAGGTACCTCCCAGGTTCCCGGCCCAACGAAAGCCCCCAGACCCAAATTGAGAGGGGCTGCTTGGGGGCCCCCTGGGGGCCCTTCAGGCCAGCTAGGTCTTTGGGTCCTGGCTCCTTCGGTTTGGGAGCTGTTGCTGGACGTTGGGCATGTTGACCGGAGAGTGCTTCTTGGGCTGCGAACTGCAACCTTGCAGGTACATCCCAGGTCCCCGGCCCAACGAAAGCCCCCAGACCCAAATGGAGAGGGGCTGCTTGGGGGCCCCCTGGGGCCCCTTCAGGCCAGCTAGGTCTTTGGGTCCTGGCTCCTTCGGTTTGGGAGCTGTTGCTGGACGTTGGGCATGTTGGCCGGAGAGTGCTTCTCAGGCTGCGAACTGCAACCTTGCAGGTACCTCCCATGATCCATGCCCAACGAAAGCCCCCAGACCCAAATTGAGAGGGGCTGTTTGGGGGCACCCTGGAGACCCTTCAGGCCAGCTAGGTCTTTGGGTCCTGGCTCCTTCGGTTTGGGAGCTGTTGCTGGACGTTGGGCATGTAGGCCGGAGAGTGCTTCTCGGGCTGCGAACTGCAACCTTGCAGGTACCTCCCATGTCCCCGGCCCAACGAAAGCCCCCAGACCCAAATGGAGAGGGGCTGCTTGGGGGCCCCCTGGGGGCCCGTCAGGCCAGCTAGGTCTTTGGGTCCTGGCTCCTTCGGTTTGGGAGCTGTTGCTGGACGTTGGGCATGTTGACCGGAGAGTGCTTCTCGGGCCGTGAACTGCAACCTTGCAGGTACATCCCAGGTCCCCGGCCCAACGAAAGCCCCCAGACCCAAATTGAGAGGGGCTGCTTGGGGGCCCCCTGGGGCCCCTTCAGGCCAGCTAGGTCTTTGGGTCCTGGCTCCTTCGGTTTGGGAGCTGTTGCTGCAGTTGGGCATGTTGGCCGGAGAGTGCTTCTCGGGCCGCGAACTGCAACCTTGCAGGTACCTCCCAGGTTCCCGGCCCAACGAAAGCCCCCAGACCCAAATGGAGAGGGGCTGTTTCGGGGCCCCCTGGGGCCCCTTCAGGCCAGCTAGGTCTTTGGGTCCTGGCTCCTTCGGTTTGGGAGCTGTTTCTGGACGTTGGGCATGTTGGCCGGAGAGTGCTTCTCGGTCTTGGAACTGCAACCTTGCAGGTACCTCCCAGGTCCCCGGCCCAACGAAAGCCGCCAGACCCAAATGGAGAGGGGCTGTTTGGGGGCCCCCTGGGGGCCCTTCAGGCCAGCTAGGTCTTTGGGTCCTGGCTCCTTGGGTTTGGGAGCTGTTGCTGCAGTTGGGCATGTTGGCCGGAGAGTGCTTCTCGGGCCGCGAACTGCACCTTGCAGGTACCTCCCAGGTTCCAGGCCCAACGAAAGCCCCCAGACCCAAATTGAGAGGGGCTGCTTGGGGGCCCCCTGGGGGCCCTTCAGGCCAGCTAGGTCTTTGGGTCCTGGCTCCTTCGGTTTGGGAGCTGTTGCTGGACGTTGGGCATGTTGACCGGAGAGTGCTTCTTGGGCTGCGAACTGCAACCTTGCAGGTACATCCCAGGTCGCCGGCCCAACGAAAGCCCCCAGACCCAAATTGAGAGGGGCTGCTTGGGGGCCACCTGGGGGCCCTTCAGGCCAGCTAGGTCTTTGGGTCCACGCTCCTTCGGTTTGGGAGCTGTTGCTGGACGTTGGGCATGTTGGCCGGAGAGTGCTTCTCAGGCTGCGAACTGCAACCTTGCAGGTACCTCCCAGGATCCATGCCCAACGAAAGTCCCCAGACCCAAATTGAGAGGGGCTGTTTGGGGGCCCCCTGGGGGCCCTTCAGGCCAGCTAGGTCTTTGGGTCCTGGCTCCTTCGGATTGGGAGCTGTTGCTGCAGTTGGGCATGTTGACCGGAGAGTGCTTCTTGGGCTGCGAACTGCAACCTTGCAGGTACCTCCCAGGTCCCCGGCCCAACGAAAGCCCCCAGACCCAAATTGAGAGGGGCTGCTTGCGTGCCCCCTGGGGGCCCTTCAGGCCAGCTAGGTCTTTGGGTCCTGGCTCCTTCGGTTTGGGAGCTGTTGCTGCAGTTGGGCATGTTGGCCGGAGAGTGCTTCTCGGGCCGCGAACTGCAACCTTGCAGGTAGCTCCCAGGTTCCCGGCCCAACGAAAGCCCCCAGACCCAAATGGAGAGGGGGTGTTTGGGGTGCCCCCTGGGGCCCCTTCAGGCCAGCTAGGTCTTTGGGTCCTGGCTCCTTCGGTTTGGGACCTGTTGCTGGACGTTGGGCATGTTGGCCGGAGAGTGCTTCTCGGGCTGCGAACTGCAACCTTGCAGGTACCTCCCATGTCCCCGGCCCAACGAAAGCCCCCAGACCCAAATGGAGAGGGGCTGCTTGGGGGCCCCCTGGGGGCCCTTCAGGCCAGCTAGGTCTTTGGGTCCTGGCTCCTTCGGTTTGGGAGCTGTTGCTGGACGTTGGGCATGTTGACCGGAGAGTGCTTCTCGGGCTGTGAACTGCAACCTTGCAGGTACCTCCCAGGTCCCCGGCCCAACGACAGCCCCCAGATCCAAATGGAGAGGGGCTGCTTGGGGGCCCCCTGGGGGCCCTTCAGGCCAGCTAGGTCTTTGGGTCCTGGCTCCTTCGGATTGGGAGCTGTTGCTGCAGTTGGGCATGTTGACCGGAGAGTGCTTCTTGGGCTGCGAACTGCAACCTTGCAGGTACCTCCCAGGTCCCCGGCCCAACGAAAGCCCCCAGACCCAAATTGAGAGGGGCTGCTTGGGGGCCCCCTGGGGGCCCTTCAGGCCAGCTAGGTCTTTGGGTCCTGGCTCCTTCGGTTTGGGAGCTGTTGCTGGACGTTGGGCATGTCGGCCGGAGAGTGCTTCTCGGGCCGCGAACTGCAACCTTGCAGGTACCTCCCATGATCCATGCCCAACGAAAGCCCCCAGACCCAAATGGAGAGGGGCTGTTTGGGGGCACCCTGGGGACCCTTCAGGCCAGCTAGGTCTTTGGGTCCTGGCTCCTTCGGTTTGGGAGCTGTTGCTGGACGTTGGGCATGTTGGCCGGAGAGTGCTTCTCGGGCTGCGAACTGCAACCTTGCAGCAACCTCCCATGTCCCCGGCCTAACGAAAACCCCCAGACCCAAATGGAGAGGGGCTGCTTGGGGGCCCCCTGGGGGCCCTTCAGTCCAGCTAGGTCTTTGGGTCCTGGCTCCTTCGGTTTGGGAGCTGTTGCTGGACGTTGGGCATGTTGACCGGAGAGTGCTTCTCGGGCTGTGAACTGCAACCTTGCAGGTACCTCCCAGGTCCCCGGCCCAACGACAGCCCCCAGATCCAAATTGAGAGGGGCTGCTTGGGGGCCCCCTGGGGGCCCTTCAGGCCAGCTAGGTCTTTGGGTCCTGGCTCCTTCGGATTGGGAGCTGTTGCTGCAGTTGGGCATGTTGACCGGAGAGTGCTTCTTGGGCTGCGAACTGCAACCTTGCAGGTACCTCCCAGACTCCATGCCCAACGAAAGCCCCCAGACCCAAATGGAGAGGGGCTGCTTGGGGGCCCCCTGGGGGCCCTTCAGGCCAGCTAGGTCTTTGGGTCCTGGCTCCTTCGGTTTGGGAGCTGTTGCTGCAGTTGGGCATGTTGACCGGAGAGTGCTTCTCGGGCTGCGAACTGCAACCTTGCAGGTACCTCCCAGGTTCCATGCCCAACGAAAGCCCGTAGACCCAAATTGAGAGGGGCTGTTTGGGGGCCCCCTGGGGACTCTTCAGGCCAGCTAGGTCTTTGGGTCCTGACTCCTTCGGTTTGGGAGCTGTTGCTGCAGTTGGGCATGTTGGCCGGAGAGTGCTTCTCGGGCTGCGAACTGCAACCTTGCAGGTACCTCCCAGGTCCCAGGCCCAACGAAAGCCCCCAGACCCAAATTGAGAGGGGCTGCTTGGGGGCCCCCTGGGGGCCCTTCAGGCCAGCTAGGTCTTTGGGTCCTGGCTCCTTCGGTTTGGGAGCTGTTGCTGGACGTTGGGCCTGTTGACCGGAGAGTGCTTCTCGGGCTGCGAACTGCAACCTTGCAGGTACCTCCCATGTCCCCGGCCCAACGAAAGCCCCCAGACCCAAATGGAGAGGGGCTGCTTGGGGGCCCCCTGGGGGCCCTTCAGGCCAGCTAGGTCTTTGGGTCCTGGCTCCTTCGGTTTGGGAGCTGTTGCTGGACGTTGGGCATGTTGGCCGGAGAGTGCTTCTCGGGCCGTGAACTGCAACCTTGCAGGTACCTCCCATGTCCCCGGCCCAAAGAAAGCCCCCAGACCCAAATTGAGAGGGGCTGCCTGGGGGCCCCCTGGGGGCCCTTCAGGCCAGCTAGGTCTTTGGGTCCTGGCTCCTTTGGTTTGGGAGCTGTTGCTGGACGTTGGGCATGTTGACCGGAGACTGCTTCTTGGGCTGCGAACTGCAACCTTGCAGGTACCTCCCAGGTCCAAGGCCCAATGAAAGCCCCCAGACCCAAATGGAGAGGGGCTGCTTGGGGGCCCCCTGGGGGCCCTTCAGGCCAGCTAGGTCTTTGGGTCCTGGCTCCTTCGGTTTGGGAGCTGTTGCTGCACGTTGGGCATGTTGGCCGGAGAGTGCTTCTCGGGCCGCGAACTGCAACCTTGCAGGTACCTCCCAGGTTCCATGCCCAACGTAAGCCCGTAGACCCAAATTGAGAGGGGCTGTTTGGGGGCCCCCTGGGGACTCTTCAGGCCAGCTAGGTCTTTGGGTCCTGGCTCCTTCGGTTTGGGAGCTGTTTCTGCAGTTGGGCATGTTGGCCGGAGAGTGCTTCTCGGGCCGCGAACTGCAACCTTGCAGGTAGCTCCCAGGTTCCCGGATCAACGAAAGCCCCCAGACCCAAATGGAGAGGGGCTGTTTTGGGGGCCCCCTGGGGCCCCTTCAGGCCAGCTAGGTCTTTGGGTCCTGGCTCCTTCAGTTTGGGAGCTGTTGCTGGACGTTGGGCATGTTGGCCGGAGAGTGCTTCTCAGGCTGCGAACTGCAACCTTGCAGGTACCTCCCAGGTCCCCGGCCCAACGAAAGCCCCCAGACCCAAATGGAGAGGGGCTGTTTGGGGCCCCCCTGGGGACTCTTCAGGCCAGCTAGGTCTTTGGGTCCTGGCTCCTTGGGTTTGGGAGCTGTTGCTGGACGTTGGGCATGATGGCCGGAGAGTGGTTCTCGGGCCGCGAACTGCAACCTTGCAGGTACCTCCCAGGTCCCCGGCCCAACGAAAGCCCCCAGACCAAAATTGAGAGGGGCTGCTTGCGGGCCCCCTGGGTACACTCCAGGCCAGCTAGGTCTTTGGGTCCTGACTCCTTCGGTTTGGGAGCTGTTGCTGCAGTTGGGCATGTTGGCCGGAGAGTGCTTCTCGGGCTGCGAACTGCAACCTTGCAGGTACCTCCCATGTCCCAGGCCCAACGAAAGCCCCCAGACCCAAATTGAGAGGGGCTGCTTGGGGGCCCCCTGGGGGCCCTTCAGGCCAGCTAGGTCTTTGGGTCCTGGCTCCTTCGGTTTGGGAGCTGTTGCTGGACGTTGGGCATGTTGGCCGGAGAGTGCTTCTCAGGCTGCGAACCTCAACCTTGCAGGTACCTCCCAGGTTCCAGGCCCAACGAAAGCCCCCAGACCCAAATTGAGAGGGGCTGTTTGGGGGCACCCTGGGGACCCTTCAGGCCAGCTAGGTCTTTGGGTCCTGGCTCCTTCGCTTTGGGAGCTGTTGCTGGACGTTGGGCCTGTTGGCCGGAGAGTGCTTCTCGGGCCGCGAACTGCAACCTTGCAGGTACCTCCCAGGTCCCCGGCCCAACGAAAGCCCCCAGACCCAAATTGAGAGGGGCTGCTTGGGGGCCCCCTGGGGACACTTCAGGCCAGCTAGGTCTTTGGGTCCTGGCTCCTTCGGTTTGGGAGCTGTTGCTGCAGTTGGGCATGTTGGCCGGAGAGTGCTTCTCGGGCCGCGAACTGCAACCTTGCAGGTAGCTCCAAGGTTCCCGGCCCAACGAAAGCCCCCAGACCCAAATGGAGAGGGGCTGTTTGGGGGCCCCCTGGGGCCCCTTCAGGCCAGCTAGGTCTTTGGGTCCTGGCTCCTTCGGTTTGGGAGCTGTTGCTGGACGTTGGGCATGTTGGCCGGAGAGTGCTTCTCGGGCTTGGAACTGCAACCTTGCAGGTACCTCACAGGTCCCAGGCCCAATGAAAGCCGCAAGACCCAAATGGAGAGGGGCTGCTTGGGGGCCCCCTGGGGGCCCTTCAGGCCAGCTAGGTCTTTGGGTCCTGGCTCCTTCGGTTTGGGAGCTGTTGCTGCAGTTGGGCATGTTGACCGGAGAGTGCTTCTCGGGCTGCGAACTGCAACCTTGCAGGTACCTCCCAGGTTCCATGCCCAACGAAAGCCCGTAGACCCAAATTGAGAGGGGCTGTTTGGGGGCCCCCTGGGGACTCTTCAGGCCAGCTAGGTCTTTGGGTCCTGACTCCTTCGGTTTGGGAGCTGTTGCTGCAGTTGGGCATGTTGGCCGGAGAGTGCTTCTCGGGCTGCGAACTGCAACCTTGCAGGTACCTCCCAGGTCCCAGGCCCAACGAAAGCCCCCAGACCCAAATTGAGAGGGGCTGCTTGGGGGCCCCCTGGGGGCCCTTCAGGCCAGCTAGGTCTTTGGGTCCTGGCTCCTTCGGTTTGGGAGCTGTTGCTGGACGTTAGGCCTGTTGACCGGAGAGTGCTTCTCGGGCTGCGAACTGCAACCTTGCAGGTACCTCCCATGTCCCCGGCCCAACGAAAGCCCCCAGACCCAAATGGAGAGGGGCTGCTTGGGGGCCCCCTGGGGGCCCTTCAGGCCAGCTAGGTCTTTGTGTCCTGGCTCCTTCGGTTTGGGAGCTGTTGCTGCAGTTGGGCATGTTGGCCGGAGAGTGCTTCTCGGGCCGCGAACTGCAACCTTGCAGGATTCTCCCAGGTTCCCGGCCCAACGAAAGCCCCCAGACCCAAATTGAGAGGGGCTGCTTGGGGGCCCCCTGGGGGCCCTTCAGGCCAGCTAGGTCTTTGGGTCCTGGCTCCTTCGGTTTGGGAGCTGTTGCTGGACGTTGGGCATGTTGGCCGGAGAGTGCTTCTCAGGCTGCGAACTGCAACCTTGCAGGTACCTCCCATGATCCATGCCCAACGAAAGCCCCCAGACCCAAATTGAGAGGGGCTGTTTGGGGGCACCCTGGGGACCCTTCAGGCCAGCTAGGTCTTTGGGTCCTGGCTCCTTCGGTTTGGGAGCTGTTGCTGGACGTTGGGCATGTTGGCCGGAGAGTGCTTCTCGGGCTGCGAACTGCAACCTTGCAGGTACCTCCCATGTCCCCGGCCCAACGAAAGCCCCCAGACCCAAATGGAGAGGGGCTGCCTGGGGGCCCCCTGGGGGCCCTTCAGGCCAGCTAGGTCTTTGGGTCCTGGCTCCTTCGGTTTGGGAGCTGTTGCTGGACGTTGGGCATGTTGACCGGAGAGTGCTTCTCGGGCCGCGAACTGCAACCTTGCAGGTACCTCCCATGTCCCCGGCCCAACGAAAGCCCCCAGACCCAAATTGAGAGGGGCTGCTTGGGGGCCCCCTGGGGGCCCTTCAGGCCAGCTAGGTCTTTGGGTCCTGGCTCCTTCGGTTTGGGAGCTGTTGCTGGACGTTGGGCATGTTGGCCGGAGAGTGCTTCTCAGGCTGCGAACTGCAACCTTGCAGGTACCTCCCAGGATCCATGCCCATCTAAAGCCCCCAGACCCAAATTGAGAGGGGCTGTTTGGGGGCCCCCTGGGGCCCCTTCAGGCCAGCTAGGTCTTTGGGTCCTGGCTCCTTCGGTTTGGGAGCTGTTGCTGGACGTTGGGCCTGTTGACCGGAGAGTGCTTCTCGGGCTGCGAACTGCAACCTTGCAGGTACATCCCAGGTCCCCGGCCCAACGAAAGCCCCCAGACCCAAATTGAGAGGGGCTGTTTGGGGGCACCCTGGGGGCCCTTCAGGCCAGCTAGGTCTTTGGGTCCTGTCTCCTTCGGTTTGGGAGCTGTTGCTGCAGTTGGGCATGTTGGCCGGAGAGTGCTTCTCGGGCCGCGAACTGCAACCTTGCAGGTAGCTCCCAGGTTCCCGGATCAACGAAAGCCCCCAGACCCAAATGGAGAGGGGCTGTTTGGGGGCCCCCTGGGGCCCCTTCAGGCCAGCTAGGTCTTTGGGTCCTGGCTCCTTCGGTTTGGGAGCTGTTGCTGGACGTTGGGCATGTTGGCCGGAGAGTGCTTCTCGGGCCGTGAACTGCAACCTTGCAGGTACCTCCCAGGTCCCCGGCCCAATGAAAGCCGCAAGACCCAAATGGAGAGGGGCTGCTTGGGGGCCCCCTGGGGGCCCTTCAGGCCAGCTAGGTCTTTGGGTCCTGGCTCCTTCGGTTTGGGAGCTGTTGCTGCAGTTGGGCATGTTGGCCGGAGAGTGCTTCTCGGGCCGCGAACTGCAACCTTGCAGGTACCTCCCAGGTTCCATGCCCAACGAAAGCCCGTAGACCCAAATTGAGAGGGGCTGTTTGGGGGCCCCCTGGGGACTCTTCAGGCCAGCTAGGTCTTTGGGTCCTGGCTCCTTCGGTTTGGGAGCTGTTTCTGCAGTTGGGCATGTTGGCCGGAGAGTGCTTCTCGGGCCGCGAACTGCAACCTTGCAGGTACCTCCAGGTTCCCGGCCCAACAAAAGCCCCAAGACCCAAATGGAGAGGGGCTGCTTGGGGGCCCCCTGGGGCCCCTTCAGGCCAGCTAGGTCTTTGGGTCCTGGCTCCTTCGGTTTGGGAGCTGTTGCTGGACGTTGGGCATGTTGGCCGGAGAGTGCCTCTCGGGCTTGGAACTGCAACCTTGCAGGTACCTCCCAGGTCCCCGGCCCAACGAAAGCCGCCAGACCCAAATGGAGAGGGGCTGTTTGGGGGCCCCCTGGGGGCCCTTCAGGCCAGCTAGGTCTTTGGGTCCTGGCTCCTTCGGTTTGGGAGCTGTTGCTGGACTTTGGGCATGTTGGCCGGAGAGTGGTTCTCGGGCCGTGAACTGCAACCTTGCAGGTACCTCCCAGGTCCCCGGCCCAACGAAAGCCCCCAGACCCAAATGGAGAGGGGCTGTTTGGGGCCCCCCTGGGGACTCTTCAGGCCAGCTAGGTCTTTGGGTCCTGGCTCCTTGGGTTTGGGAGCTGTTGCTGGACGTTGGGCATGATGGCCGGAGAGTGGTTCTTGGGCCGCGAACTGCAACCTTGCAGGTACCTCCCAGGTTCCCGGCCCAACGAAAGCCCCCAGACCAAAATTGAGAGGGGCTGCTTGCGGGCCCCCTGGGGACACTCCAGGCCAGCTAGGTCTTTGGGTCCTGACTCCTTCGGTTTGGGAGCTGTTGCTGCAGTTGGGCATGTTGGCCGGAGAGTGCTTCTCGGGCTGCGAACTGCAACCTTGCAGGTACCTCCCATGTCCCAGGCCCAACGAAAGCCCCCAGACCCAAATTGAGAGGGGCTGCTTGGGGGCCCCCTGGGGGCCCTTCAGGCCAGCTAGGTCTTTGGGTCCTGGCTCCTTCGGTTTGGGAGCTGTTGCTGGACGTTGGGCATGTTGGCCGGAGAGTGCTTCTCAGGCTGCGAACCTCAACCTTGCAGGTACCTCCCAGGTTCCAGGCCCAACGAAAGCCCCCAGACCCAAATTGAGAGGGGCTGCTTGGGGGCCCCCTGGGGACCCTTCAGGCCAGCTAGGTCTTTGGGTCCTGGCTCCTTCGGTTTGGGAGCTGTTGCTGGACGTTGGGCATGATGGCCGGAGAGTGCTTCTCGGGCCGCGAACTGCAACCTTGCAGGTACCTCCCAGGTCCCCGGCCCAACGAAAGCCCCCAGACCCAAATTGAGAGGGGCTGCTTGGGGGCACCCTGGGGACACTTCAGGCCAGCTAGGTCTTTGGGTCCTGGCTCCTTCGGTTTGGGAGCTGTTGCTGGACGTTGGGCATGTTGGCCGGAGAGTGCTTCTCGGGCCGCGAACTGCAACCTTGCAGGTAGCTCCCAGGTTCCCGGCCCAATGAAAGCCCCCAGACCCAAATGGAGAGGGGCTGTTTGGGGGCCCCCTGGGGGCCCTTCAGGCCAGCTAGGTCTTTGGGTCCTGGCTCCTTCGGTTTGGGAGCTGTTGCTGGACGTTGGGCATGTTGGCCGGAGAGTGCTTCTCGGGCTTGGAACTGCAACCTTGCAGGTACCTCACAGGTCCCCGGCCCAATGAAAGCCGCAAGACCCAAATGGAGAGGGGCTGCTTGGGGGCCCCCTGGGGGCCCTTCAGGCCAGCTAGGTCTTTGGGTCCTGGCTCCTTCGGTTTGGGAGCTGTTGCTGCAGTTGGGCATGTTGGCCGGAGAGTGCTTCTCGGGCTGCGAACTGCAACCTTGCAGGTACCTCCCAGGTTCCATGCCCAACGAAAGCCCGTCGACCCAAATTGAGAGGGGCTGTTTGGGGGCCCCCTGGGGACTCTTCAGGCCAGCTAGGTCTTTGGGTCCTGACTCCTTCGGTTTGGGAGCTGTTGCTGCAGTTGGGCATGTTGGCCGGAGAGTGCTTCTCGGGCTGCGAACTGCAACCTTGCAGGTACCTCCCAGGTCCCAGGCCCAACGAAAGCCCCCAGACCCAAATTGAGAGGGGCTGCTTGGGGGCCCCCTGGGGGCCCTTCAGGCCAGCTAGGTCTTTGGGTCCTGGCTCCTTCGCTTTGGGAGCTGTTGCTGGACGTTGGGCCTGTTGACCGGAGAGTGCTTCTCGGGCTGCGAACTGCAACCTTGCAGGTACCTCCCATGTCCCCGGCCCAACGAAAGCCCCCAGACCCAAATGGAGAGGGGCTGCTTGGGGGCCCCCTGGGGGCCCTTCAGGCCAGCTAGGTCTTTGGGTCCTGGCTCCTTCGGTTTGGGAGCTGTTGCTGCAGTTGGGCATGTTGGCCGGAGAGTGCTTCTCGGGCCGCGAACTGCAACCTTGCAGGTACCTCCCAGGTTCCCGGCCCAACGAAAGCCCCCAGACCCAAATGGAGAGGGGCTGCTTGGGGGCCCCCTGGGGGCCCTTCAGACCAGCTAGGTCTTTGGGTCCTGGCTCCTTCGGTTTGGGAGCTGTTGCTGGACGTTGGGCATGTTGGCCGGAGAGTGCTTCTCAGGCTGCGAACTGCAACCTTGCAGGTACCTCCCATGATCCATGCCCAACGAAAGCCCCCAGACCCAAATTGAGAGGGGCTGTTTGGGGGCACCCTGGGGACCCTTCAGGCCAGCTAGGTCTTTGGGTCCTGGCTCCTTGGGTTTGGGAGCTGTTGCTGGACGTTGGGCATGTTGGCCGGAGAGTGCTTCTCGGGCTGCGAACTGCAACCTTGCAGGTACCTCCCATGTCCCCGGACCAACGAAAGCCCCCAGACCCAAATGGAGAGGGGCTGCTTGGGGGCCCCCTGGGGGCCCTTCAGGCCAGCTAGGTCTTTGGGTCCTGGCTCCTTCGGTTTGGGAGCTGTTGCTGGACGTTGGGCATGTTGACCGGAGAGTGCTTCTCGGGCCGCGAACTGCAACCTTGCAGGTACCTCCCATGTCCCCGGCCCAACGAAAGCCCCCAGACCCAAATTGAGAGGGGCTGCTTGGGGGCCCCCTGGGGGCCCTTCAGGCCAGCTAGGTCTTTGGGTCCTGGCTCCTTCGGTTTGGGAGCTGTTGCTGGACGTTGGGCATGTTGGCCGGAGAGTGCTTCTCAGGCTGCGAACTGCAACCTTGCAGGTACCTCCCAGGATCCATGCCCAACGAAAGCCCCCAGACCCAAATGGAGAGGGGCTGTTTGGGGGCCCCCTGGGGCCCCTTCAGGCCAGCTAGGTCTTTGGGTCCTGGCTCCTTCGGTTTGGGAGCTGTTGCTGGACGTTGGGCATGTTGGCCGGAGAGTGCTTCTCGGGCTTGGAACTGCAACCTTGCAGGTACCTCACAGGTCCCCGGCCCAATGAAAGCCGCAAGACCCAAATGGAGAGGGGCTGCTTGGGGGCCCCCTGGGGGCCCTTCAGGCCAGCTAGGTCTTTGGGTCCTGGCTCCTTCGGTTTGGGAGCTGTTGCTGCAGTTGGGCATGTTGGCCGGAGAGTGCTTCTCGGGCTGCGAACTGCAACCTTGCAGGTACCTCCCAGGTTCCATGCCCAACGAAAGCCCGTCGACCCAAATTGAGAGGGGCTGTTTGGGGGCCCCCTGGGGACTCTTCAGGCCAGCTAGGTCTTTGGGTCCTGACTCCTTCGGTTTGGGAGCTGTTGCTGCAGTTGGGCATGTTGGCCGGAGAGTGCTTCTCGGGCTGCGAACTGCAACCTTGCAGGTACCTCCCAGGTCCCAGGCCCAACGAAAGCCCCCAGACCCAAATTGAGAGGGGCTGCTTGGGGGCCCCCTGGGGGCCCTTCAGGCCAGCTAGGTCTTTGGGTCCTGGCTCCTTCGCTTTGGGAGCTGTTGCTGGACGTTGGGCCTGTTGACCGGAGAGTGCTTCTCGGGCTGCGAACTGCAACCTTGCAGGTACCTCCCATGTCCCCGGCCCAACGAAAGCCCCCAGACCCAAATGGAGAGGGGCTGCTTGGGGGCCCCCTGGGGGCCCTTCAGGCCAGCTAGGTCTTTGGGTCCTGGCTCCTTCGGTTTGGGAGCTGTTGCTGCAGTTGGGCATGTTGGCCGGAGAGTGCTTCTCGGGCCGCGAACTGCAACCTTGCAGGTACCTCCCAGGTTC
This sequence comes from Gallinula chloropus, assembly GCF_964237585.1. NCBI lineage: Eukaryota > Metazoa > Chordata > Aves > Gruiformes > Rallidae > Gallinula > Gallinula chloropus. Next base: position 73,357 of record NW_028168452.1, read on the forward strand.
CCGGCCCAACGAAAGCCCCCAGACCCAAATGGAGAGGGGCTGCTTGGGGGCCCCCTGGGGGCCCTTCAGACCAGCTAGGTCTTTGGGTCCTGGCTCCTTCGGTTTGGGAGCTGTTGCTGGACGTTGGGCATGTTGGCCGGAGAGTGCTTCTCAGGCTGCGAACTGCAACCTTGCAGGTACCTCCCATGATCCATGCCCAACGAAAGCCCCCAGACCCAAATTGAGAGGGGCTGTTTGGGGGCACCCTGGGGACCCTTCAGGCCAGCTAGGTCTTTGGGTCCTGGCTCCTTGGGTTTGGGAGCTGTTGCTGGACGTTGGGCATGTTGGCCGGAGAGTGCTTCTCGGGCTGCGAACTGCAACCTTGCAGGTACCTCCCATGTCCCCGGACCAACGAAAGCCCCCAGACCCAAATGGAGAGGGGCTGCTTGGGGGCCCCCTGGGGGCCCTTCAGGCCAGCTAGGTCTTTGGGTCCTGGCTCCTTCGGTTTGGGAGCTGTTGCTGGACGTTGGGCATGTTGACCGGAGAGTGCTTCTCGGGCCGCGAACTGCAACCTTGCAGGTACCTCCCATGTCCCCGGCCCAACGAAAGCCCCCAGACCCAAATTGAGAGGGGCTGCTTGGGGGCCCCCTGGGGGCCCTTCAGGCCAGCTAGGTCTTTGGGTCCTGGCTCCTTCGGTTTGGGAGCTGTTGCTGGACGTTGGGCATGTTGGCCGGAGAGTGCTTCTCAGGCTGCGAACTGCAACCTTGCAGGTACCTCCCAGGATCCATGCCCAACGAAAGCCCCCAGACCCAAATGGAGAGGGGCTGTTTGGGGGCCCCCTGGGGCCCCTTCAGGCCAGCTAGGTCTTTGGGTCCTGGCTCCTTCGGTTTGGGAGCTGTTGCTGGACGTTGGGCCTGTTGACCGGAGAGTGCTTCTCGGGCTGCGAACTGCAACCTTGCAGGTACCTCCCAGGTTCCCGGCCCAACGAAAGCCCCCAGACCAAAATTGAGAGGGGCTGCTTGGGGGCCCCCTGGGGGCCCTTCAGGCCAGCTAGGTCTTTGGGTCCTGGCTCCTTCGGTTTGGGAGCTGTTGCTGGACGTTGGGCCTGTTGACCGGAGAGTGCTTCTCGGGCTGCGAACTGCAACCTTGCAGGTACCTCCCATGTCCCCGGCCCAACGAAAGCCCCCAGACCCAAATTGAGAGGGGCTGCTTGGGGGCCCCCTGGGGGCCCTTCAGGCCAGCTAGGTCTTTGGGTCCTGGCTCCTTCGGTTTGGGAGCTGTTGCTGCAGTTGGGCATGTTGGCCGGAGAGTGCTTCTCGGGCCGCGAACTGCAACCTTGCAGGTACCTCCCAGGTTCCCGGCCCAACGAAAGCCCCCAGACCCAAATTGAGAGGGGCTGCTTGGGGGCCCCCTGGGGGCCCTTCAGGCCAGCTAGGTCTTTGGGTCCTGGCTCCTTCGGTTTGGGAGCTGTTGCTGGACGTTGGGCATGTTGGCCGGAGAGTGCTTCTCAGGCTGCGAACTGCAACCTTGCAGGTACCTCCCATGATCCATGCCCAACGAAACCCCCCAGACCCAAATTGAGAGGGGCTGTTTGGGGGCACCCTGGGGCCCCTTCAGGCCAGCTAGGTCTTTGGGTCCTGGCTCCTTCGGTTTGGGAGCTGTTGCTGGACGTTGGGCATGTTGGCCGGAGAGTGCTTCTCGGGCTGCGAACTGCAACCTTGCAGGTACCTCCCATGTCCCCGGCCCAACGAAAGCCCCCAGACCCAAATGGAGAGGGGCTGCTTGGGGGCCCCCTGGGGGCCCTTCAGGCCAGCTAGGTCTTTGGGTCCTGGCTCCTTCGCTTTGGGAGCTGTTGCTGGACGTTGGGCATGTTGACCGGAGAGTGCTTCTCGGGCCGCGAACTGCAACCTTGCAGCAACCTCCCATGTCCCCGGCCCAACGAAAGCCCCCAGACCCAAATTGAGAGGGGCTGCTTGGGGGCCCCCTGGGGGCCCTTCAGGCCAGCTAGGTCTTTGGGTCCTGGCTCCTTCGGTTTGGGAGCTGTTGCTGGACGTTGGGCATGTTGGCCGGAGAGTGCTTCTCAGGCTGCGAACTGCAACCTTGCAGGTACCTCCCAGGTTCCCGGCCCAACAAAAGCCCCCAGACCCAAATGGAGAGGGGCTGCTTGGGGGCCCCCTGGGGCCCCTTCAGGCCAGCTAGGTCTTTGGGTCCTGGCTCCTTCGGTTTGGGAGCTGTTGCTGGACGTTGGGCCTGTTGACCGGAGAGTGCTTCTCGGGCTGCGAACTGCAACCTTGCAGGTACCTCCCAGGTCCCCGGCCCAACGAAAGCCCCCAGACCCAAATTGAGAGGGGCTGCTTGGGGGCCCCCTGGGGGCCCTTCAGGCCAGCTAGGTCTTTGGGTCCTGGCTCCTTCGGTTTGGGAGCTGTTGCTGCAGTTGGGCATGTTGGCCGGAGAGTGCTTCTCGGGCCGCGAACTGCAACCTTGCAGGTAGCTCCCAGGTTCCCGGACCAACGAAAGCCCCCAGACCCAAATGGAGAGGGGCTGCTTGCGGGCCCCCTGGGGACACTCCAGGCCAGCTAGGTCTTTGGGTCCTGGCTCCTTCGGTTTGGGAGCTGTTGCTGCAGTTGGGCATGTTGGCCGGAGAGTGCTTCTCGGGCTTGGAACTGCAACCTTGCAGGTACCTCACAGGTCCCCGGCCCAACGAAAGCCGCAAGACCCAAATGGAGAGGGGCTGCTTGGGGGCCCCCTGGGGGCCCTTCAGGCCAGCTAGGTCTTTGGGTCCTGGCTCCTTCGGTTTGGGAGCTGTTGCTGCAGTTGGGCATGTTGGCCGGAGAGTGCTTCTCGGGCTGCGAACTGCAACCTTGCAGGTACCTCCCAGGTTCCATGCCCAACGAAAGCCCGTCGACCCAAATTGAGAGGGGCTGTTTGGGGGCCCCCTGGGGACTCTTCAGGCCAGCTAGGTCTTTGGGTCCTGACTCCTTCGGTTTGGGAGCTGTTGCTGCAGTTGGGCATGTTGGCCGGAGAGTGCTTCTCGGGCTGCGAACTGCAACCTTGCAGGTACCTCCCAGGTCCCAGGCCCAACGAAAGCCCCCAGACCCAAATTGAGAGGGGCTGCTTGGGGGCCCCCTGGGGGCCCTTCAGGCCAGCTAGGTCTTTGGGTCCTGGCTCCTTCGCTTTGGGAGCTGTTGCTGGACGTTAGGCCTGTTGACCGGAGAGTGCTTCTCGGGCTGCGAACTGCAACCTTGCAGGTACCTCCCATGTCCCCGGCCCAACGAAAGCCCCCAGACCCAAATTGAGAGGGGCTGCTTGGGGGCCCCCTGGGGGCCCTTCAGGCCAGCTAGGTCTTTGGGTCCTGGCTCCTTCGGTTTGGGAGCTGTTGCTGCAGTTGGGCATGTTGGCCGGAGAGTGCTTCTCGGGCCGCGAACTGCAACCTTGCAGGTACCTCCCAGGTTCCCGGCCCAACGAAAGCCCCCAGACCCAAATGGAGAGGGGCTGCTTGGGGGCCCCCTGGGGCCCCTTCAGACCAGCTAGGTCTTTGGGTCCTGGCTCCTTCGGTTTGGGAGCTGTTGCTGGACGTTGGGCATGTTGGCCGGAGAGTGCTTCTCAGGCTGCGAACTGCAACCTTGCAGGTACCTCCCATGATCCATGCCCAATGAAAGCCCCCAGACCCAAATTGAGAGGGGCTGCTTGGGGGCCCCCTGGGGGCCCTTCAGGCCAGCTAGGTCTTTGGGTCCTGGCTCCTTCGGTTTGGGAGCTGTTGCTGCATGTTGGGCATGTTGGCCGGAGAGTGCTTCTCGGGCCGCGAACTGCAACCTTGCAGGTACCTCCCAGGTTCCATGCCCAACGTAAGCCCGTAGACCCAAATTGAGAGGGGCTGTTTGGGGGCCCCCTGGGGACTCTTCAGGCCAGCTAGGTCTTTGGGTCCTGGCTCCTTCGGTTTGGGAGCTGTTTCTGCAGTTGGGCATGTTGGCCGGAGAGTGCTTCTCGGGCCGCGAACTGCAACCTTGCAGGTAGCTCCCAGGTTCCCGGCCCAATGAAAGCCCCCAGACCCAAATGGAGAGGGGCTGTTTTGGGGGCCCCCTGGGGCCCCTTCAGGCCAGCTAGGTCTTTGGGTCCTGGCTCCTTCAGTTTGGGAGCTGTTGCTGGACGTTGGGCATGTTGGCCGGAGAGTGCTTCTCAGGCTGCGAACTGCAACCTTGCAGGTACCTCCCAGGTCCCCGGCCCAACGAAAGCCCCCAGACCCAAATGGAGAGGGGCTGTTTGGGGCCCCCCTGGGGACTCTTCAGGCCAGCTAGGTCTTTGGGTCCTGGCTCCTTGGGTTTGGGAGCTGTTGCTGGACGTTGGGCATGATGGCCGGAGAGTGGTTCTCGGGCCGCGAACTGCAACCTTGCAGGTACCTCCCAGGTTCCCGGCCCAACGAAAGCCCCCAGACCAAAATTGAGAGGGGCTGCTTGCAGGCCCCCTGGGGACACTCCAGGCCAGCTAGGTCTTTGGGTCCTGACTCCTTCGGTTTGGGAGCTGTTGCTGCAGTTGGGCATGTTGGCCGGAGAGTGCTTCTCGGGCTGCGAACTGCAACCTTGCAGGTACCTCCCATGTCCCAGGCCCAACGAAAGCCCCCAGACCCAAATGGAGAGGGGCTGCTTGGGGGCCCCCTGGGGGCCCTTCAGGCCAGCTAGGTCTTTGGGTCCTGGCTCCTTCGGTTTGGGAGCTGTTGCTGGACGTTGGGCATGTTGGCCGGAGAGTGCTTCTCAGGCTGCGAACCTCAACCTTGCAGGTACCTCCCAGGTTCCAGGCCCAACGAAAGCCCCCAGACCCAAATTGAGAGGGGCTGTTTGGGGGCACCCTGGGGACCCTTCAGGCCAGCTAGGTCTTTGGGTCCTGGCTCCTTCGCTTTGGGAGCTGTTGCTGGACGTTGGGCCTGTTGACCGGAGAGTGCTTCTCGGGCCGCGAACTGCAACCTTGCAGGTACCTCCCAGGTCCCCGGCCCAACGAAAGCCCCCAGACCCAAATTGAGAGGGGCTGCTTGGGGGCCCCCTGGGGACACTTCAGGCCAGCTAGGTCTTTGGGTCCTGGCTCCTTCGGTTTGGGAGCTGTTGCTGCAGTTGGGCATGTTGGCCGGAGAGTGCTTCTCGGGCCGCGAACTGCAACCTTGCAGGTAGCTCCAAGGTTCCCGGCCCAACGAAAGCCCCCAGACCCAAATGGAGAGGGGCTGTTTGGGGGCCCCCTGGGGCCCCTTCAGGCCAGCTAGGTCTTTGGGTCCTGGCTCCTTCGGTTTGGGAGCTGTTGCTGGACGTTGGGCATGTTGGCCGGAGAGTGCTTCTCGGGCTTGGAACTGCAACCTTGCAGGTACCTCACAGGTCCCCGGCCCAATGAAAGCCGCAAGACCCAAATGGAGAGGGGCTGCTTGGGGGCCCCCTGGGGGCCCTTCAGGCCAGCTAGGTCTTTGGGTCCTGGCTCCTTCGGTTTGGGAGCTGTTGCTGCAGTTGGGCATGTTGACCGGAGAGTGCTTCTCGGGCTGCGAACTGCAACCTTGCAGGTACCTCCCAGGTTCCATGCCCAACGAAAGCCCGTAGACCCAAATTGAGAGGGGCTGTTTGGGGGCCCCCTGGGGACTCTTCAGGCCAGCTAGGTCTTTGGGTCCTGACTCCTTCGGTTTGGGAGCTGTTGCTGCAGTTGGGCATGTTGGCCGGAGAGTGCTTCTCGGGCTGCGAACTGCAACCTTGCAGGTACCTCCCAGGTCCCAGGCCCAACGAAAGCCCCCAGACCCAAATTGAGAGGGGCTGCTTGGGGGCCCCCTGGGGGCCCTTCAGGCCAGCTAGGTCTTTGGGTCCTGGCTCCTTCGGTTTGGGAGCTGTTGCTGGACGTTGGGCCTGTTGACCGGAGAGTGCTTCTCGGGCTGCGAACTGCAACCTTGCAGGTACCTCCCATGTCCCCGGCCCAACGAAAGCCCCCAGACCCAAATGGAGAGGGGCTGCTTGGGGGCCCCCTGGGGGCCCTTCAGGCCAGCTAGGTCTTTGGGTCCTGGCTCCTTCGGTTTGGGAGCTGTTGCTGGACGTTGGGCATGTTGGCCGGAGAGTGCTTCTCGGGCCGTGAACTGCAACCTTGCAGGTACCTCCCATGTCCCCGGCCCAAAGAAAGCCCCCAGACCCAAATTGAGAGGGGCTGCCTGGGGGCCCCCTGGGGGCCCTTCAGGCCAGCTAGGTCTTTGGGTCCTGGCTCCTTTGGTTTGGGAGCTGTTGCTGGACGTTGGGCATGTTGACCGGAGACTGCTTCTTGGGCTGCGAACTGCAACCTTGCAGGTACCTCCCAGGTCCAAGGCCCAATGAAAGCCCCCAGACCCAAATGGAGAGGGGCTGCTTGGGGGCCCCCTGGGGGCCCTTCAGGCCAGCTAGGTCTTTGGGTCCTGGCTCCTTCGGTTTGGGAGCTGTTGCTGCACGTTGGGCATGTTGGCCGGAGAGTGCTTCTCGGGCCGCGAACTGCAACCTTGCAGGTACCTCCCAGGTTCCATGCCCAACGTAAGCCCGTAGACCCAAATTGAGAGGGGCTGTTTGGGGGCCCCCTGGGGACTCTTCAGGCCAGCTAGGTCTTTGGGTCCTGGCTCCTTCGGTTTGGGAGCTGTTTCTGCAGTTGGGCATGTTGGCCGGAGAGTGCTTCTCGGGCCGCGAACTGCAACCTTGCAGGTAGCTCCCAGGTTCCCGGATCAACGAAAGCCCCCAGACCCAAATGGAGAGGGGCTGTTTTGGGGGCCCCCTGGGGCCCCTTCAGGCCAGCTAGGTCTTTGGGTCCTGGCTCCTTCAGTTTGGGAGCTGTTGCTGGACGTTGGGCATGTTGGCCGGAGAGTGCTTCTCAGGCTGCGAACTGCAACCTTGCAGGTACCTCCCAGGTCCCCGGCCCAACGAAAGCCCCCAGACCCAAATGGAGAGGGGCTGTTTGGGGCCCCCCTGGGGACTCTTCAGGCCAGCTAGGTCTTTGGGTCCTGGCTCCTTGGGTTTGGGAGCTGTTGCTGGACGTTGGGCATGATGGCCGGAGAGTGGTTCTCGGGCCGCGAACTGCAACCTTGCAGGTACCTCCCAGGTCCCCGGCCCAACGAAAGCCCCCAGACCAAAATTGAGAGGGGCTGCTTGCGGGCCCCCTGGGTACACTCCAGGCCAGCTAGGTCTTTGGGTCCTGACTCCTTCGGTTTGGGAGCTGTTGCTGCAGTTGGGCATGTTGGCCGGAGAGTGCTTCTCGGGCTGCGAACTGCAACCTTGCAGGTACCTCCCATGTCCCAGGCCCAACGAAAGCCCCCAGACCCAAATTGAGAGGGGCTGCTTGGGGGCCCCCTGGGGGCCCTTCAGGCCAGCTAGGTCTTTGGGTCCTGGCTCCTTCGGTTTGGGAGCTGTTGCTGGACGTTGGGCATGTTGGCCGGAGAGTGCTTCTCAGGCTGCGAACCTCAACCTTGCAGGTACCTCCCAGGTTCCAGGCCCAACGAAAGCCCCCAGACCCAAATTGAGAGGGGCTGTTTGGGGGCACCCTGGGGACCCTTCAGGCCAGCTAGGTCTTTGGGTCCTGGCTCCTTCGCTTTGGGAGCTGTTGCTGGACGTTGGGCCTGTTGACCGGAGAGTGCTTCTCGGGCCGCGAACTGCAACCTTGCAGGTACCTCCCAGGTCCCCGGCCCAACGAAAGCCCCCAGACCCAAATTGAGAGGGGCTGCTTGGGGGCCCCCTGGGGACACTTCAGGCCAGCTAGGTCTTTGGGTCCTGGCTCCTTCGGTTTGGGAGCTGTTGCTGCAGTTGGGCATGTTGGCCGGAGAGTGCTTCTCGGGCCGCGAACTGCAACCTTGCAGGTAGCTCCAAGGTTCCCGGCCCAACGAAAGCCCCCAGACCCAAATGGAGAGGGGCTGTTTGGGGGCCCCCTGGGGCCCCTTCAGGCCAGCTAGGTCTTTGGGTCCTGGCTCCTTCGGTTTGGGAGCTGTTGCTGGACGTTGGGCATGTTGGCCGGAGAGTGCTTCTCGGGCTTGGAACTGCAACCTTGCAGGTACCTCACAGGTCCCCGGCCCAATGAAAGCCGCAAGACCCAAATGGAGAGGGGCTGCTTGGGGGCCCCCTGGGGGCCCTTCAGGCCAGCTAGGTCTTTGGGTCCTGGCTCCTTCGGTTTGGGAGCTGTTGCTGCAGTTGGGCATGTTGACCGGAGAGTGCTTCTCGGGCTGCGAACTGCAACCTTGCAGGTACCTCCCAGGTTCCATGCCCAACGAAAGCCCGTAGACCCAAATTGAGAGGGGCTGTTTGGGGGCCCCCTGGGGACTCTTCAGGCCAGCTAGGTCTTTGGGTCCTGACTCCTTCGGTTTGGGAGCTGTTGCTGCAGTTGGGCATGTTGGCCGGAGAGTGCTTCTCGGGCTGCGAACTGCAACCTTGCAGGTACCTCCCAGGTCCCAGGCCCAACGAAAGCCCCCAGACCCAAATTGAGAGGGGCTGCTTGGGGGCCCCCTGGGGGCCCTTCAGGCCAGCTAGGTCTTTGGGTCCTGGCTCCTTCGGTTTGGGAGCTGTTGCTGGACGTTGGGCCTGTTGACCGGAGAGTGCTTCTCGGGCTGCGAACTGCAACCTTGCAGGTACCTCCCATGTCCCCGGCCCAACGAAAGCCCCCAGACCCAAATGGAGAGGGGCTGCTTGGGGGCCCCCTGGGGGCCCTTCAGGCCAGCTAGGTCTTTGTGTCCTGGCTCCTTCGGTTTGGGAGCTGTTGCTGCAGTTGGGCATGTTGGCCGGAGAGTGCTTCTCGGGCCGCGAACTGCAACCTTGCAGGATTCTCCCAGGTTCCCGGCCCAACGAAAGCCCCCAGACCCAAATTGAGAGGGGCTGCTTGGGGGCCCCCTGGGGGCCCTTCAGGCCAGCTAGGTCTTTGGGTCCTGGCTCCTTCGGTTTGGGAGCTGTTGCTGGACGTTGGGCATGTTGGCCGGAGAGTGCTTCTCAGGCTGCGAACTGCAACCTTGCAGGTACCTCCCATGATCCATGCCCAACGAAAGCCCCCAGACCCAAATTGAGAGGGGCTGTTTGGGGGCACCCTGGGGACCCTTCAGGCCAGCTAGGTCTTTGGGTCCTGGCTCCTTCGGTTTGGGAGCTGTTGCTGGACGTTGGGCATGTTGGCCGGAGAGTGCTTCTCGGGCTGCGAACTGCAACCTTGCAGGTACCTCCCATGTCCCCGGCCCAACGAAAGCCCCCAGACCCAAATGGAGAGGGGCTGCTTGGGGGCCCCCTGGGGGCCCTTCAGGCCAGCTAGGTCTTTGGGTCCTGGCTCCTTCGGTTTGGGAGCTGTTGCTGGACGTTGGGCATGTTGACCGGAGAGTGCTTCTCGGGCCGCGAACTGCAACCTTGCAGGTACCTCCCATGTCCCCGGCCCAACGAAAGCCCCCAGACCCAAATTGAGAGGGGCTGCTTGGGGGCCCCCTGGGGGCCCTTCAGGCCAGCTAGGTCTTTGGGTCCTGGCTCCTTCGGTTTGGGAGCTGTTGCTGGACGTTGGGCATGTTGGCCGGAGAGTGCTTCTCAGGCTGCGAACTGCAACCTTGCAGGTACCTCCCAGGATCCATGCCCATCTAAAGCCCCCAGACCCAAATTGAGAGGGGCTGTTTGGGGGCCCCCTGGGGCCCCTTCAGGCCAGCTAGGTCTTTGGGTCCTGGCTCCTTCGGTTTGGGAGCTGTTGCTGGACGTTGGGCCTGTTGACCGGAGAGTGCTTCTCGGGCTGCGAACTGCAACCTTGCAGGTACATCCCAGGTCCCCGGCCCAACGAAAGCCCCCAGACCCAAATTGAGAGGGGCTGTTTGGGGGCACCCTGGGGGCCCTTCAGGCCAGCTAGGTCTTTGGGTCCTGTCTCCTTCGGTTTGGGAGCTGTTGCTGCAGTTGGGCATGTTGGCCGGAGAGTGCTTCTCGGGCCGCGAACTGCAACCTTGCAGGTAGCTCCCAGGTTCCCGGATCAACGAAAGCCCCCAGACCCAAATGGAGAGGGGCTGTTTGGGGGCCCCCTGGGGCCCCTTCAGGCCAGCTAGGTCTTTGGGTCCTGGCTCCTTCGGTTTGGGAGCTGTTGCTGGACGTTGGGCATGTTGGCCGGAGAGTGCTTCTCGGGCCGTGAACTGCAACCTTGCAGGTACCTCCCAGGTCCCCGGCCCAATGAAAGCCGCAAGACCCAAATGGAGAGGGGCTGCTTGGGGGCCCCCTGGGGGCCCTTCAGGCCAGCTAGGTCTTTGGGTCCTGGCTCCTTCGGTTTGGGAGCTGTTGCTGCAGTTGGGCATGTTGGCCGGAGAGTGCTTCTCGGGCCGCGAACTGCAACCTTGCAGGTACCTCCCAGGTTCCATGCCCAACGAAAGCCCGTAGACCCAAATTGAGAGGGGCTGTTTGGGGGCCCCCTGGGGACTCTTCAGGCCAGCTAGGTCTTTGGGTCCTGGCTCCTTCGGTTTGGGAGCTGTTTCTGCAGTTGGGCATGTTGGCCGGAGAGTGCTTCTCGGGCCGCGAACTGCAACCTTGCAGGTACCTCCAGGTTCCCGGCCCAACAAAAGCCCCAAGACCCAAATGGAGAGGGGCTGCTTGGGGGCCCCCTGGGGCCCCTTCAGGCCAGCTAGGTCTTTGGGTCCTGGCTCCTTCGGTTTGGGAGCTGTTGCTGGACGTTGGGCATGTTGGCCGGAGAGTGCCTCTCGGGCTTGGAACTGCAACCTTGCAGGTACCTCCCAGGTCCCCGGCCCAACGAAAGCCGCCAGACCCAAATGGAGAGGGGCTGTTTGGGGGCCCCCTGGGGGCCCTTCAGGCCAGCTAGGTCTTTGGGTCCTGGCTCCTTCGGTTTGGGAGCTGTTGCTGGACTTTGGGCATGTTGGCCGGAGAGTGGTTCTCGGGCCGTGAACTGCAACCTTGCAGGTACCTCCCAGGTCCCCGGCCCAACGAAAGCCCCCAGACCCAAATGGAGAGGGGCTGTTTGGGGCCCCCCTGGGGACTCTTCAGGCCAGCTAGGTCTTTGGGTCCTGGCTCCTTGGGTTTGGGAGCTGTTGCTGGACGTTGGGCATGATGGCCGGAGAGTGGTTCTTGGGCCGCGAACTGCAACCTTGCAGGTACCTCCCAGGTTCCCGGCCCAACGAAAGCCCCCAGACCAAAATTGAGAGGGGCTGCTTGCGGGCCCCCTGGGGACACTCCAGGCCAGCTAGGTCTTTGGGTCCTGACTCCTTCGGTTTGGGAGCTGTTGCTGCAGTTGGGCATGTTGGCCGGAGAGTGCTTCTCGGGCTGCGAACTGCAACCTTGCAGGTACCTCCCATGTCCCAGGCCCAACGAAAGCCCCCAGACCCAAATTGAGAGGGGCTGCTTGGGGGCCCCCTGGGGGCCCTTCAGGCCAGCTAGGTCTTTGGGTCCTGGCTCCTTCGGTTTGGGAGCTGTTGCTGGACGTTGGGCATGTTGGCCGGAGAGTGCTTCTCAGGCTGCGAACCTCAACCTTGCAGGTACCTCCCAGGTTCCAGGCCCAACGAAAGCCCCCAGACCCAAATTGAGAGGGGCTGCTTGGGGGCCCCCTGGGGACCCTTCAGGCCAGCTAGGTCTTTGGGTCCTGGCTCCTTCGGTTTGGGAGCTGTTGCTGGACGTTGGGCATGATGGCCGGAGAGTGCTTCTCGGGCCGCGAACTGCAACCTTGCAGGTACCTCCCAGGTCCCCGGCCCAACGAAAGCCCCCAGACCCAAATTGAGAGGGGCTGCTTGGGGGCACCCTGGGGACACTTCAGGCCAGCTAGGTCTTTGGGTCCTGGCTCCTTCGGTTTGGGAGCTGTTGCTGGACGTTGGGCATGTTGGCCGGAGAGTGCTTCTCGGGCCGCGAACTGCAACCTTGCAGGTAGCTCCCAGGTTCCCGGCCCAATGAAAGCCCCCAGACCCAAATGGAGAGGGGCTGTTTGGGGGCCCCCTGGGGGCCCTTCAGGCCAGCTAGGTCTTTGGGTCCTGGCTCCTTCGGTTTGGGAGCTGTTGCTGGACGTTGGGCATGTTGGCCGGAGAGTGCTTCTCGGGCTTGGAACTGCAACCTTGCAGGTACCTCACAGGTCCCCGGCCCAATGAAAGCCGCAAGACCCAAATGGAGAGGGGCTGCTTGGGGGCCCCCTGGGGGCCCTTCAGGCCAGCTAGGTCTTTGGGTCCTGGCTCCTTCGGTTTGGGAGCTGTTGCTGCAGTTGGGCATGTTGGCCGGAGAGTGCTTCTCGGGCTGCGAACTGCAACCTTGCAGGTACCTCCCAGGTTCCATGCCCAACGAAAGCCCGTCGACCCAAATTGAGAGGGGCTGTTTGGGGGCCCCCTGGGGACTCTTCAGGCCAGCTAGGTCTTTGGGTCCTGACTCCTTCGGTTTGGGAGCTGTTGCTGCAGTTGGGCATGTTGGCCGGAGAGTGCTTCTCGGGCTGCGAACTGCAACCTTGCAGGTACCTCCCAGGTCCCAGGCCCAACGAAAGCCCCCAGACCCAAATTGAGAGGGGCTGCTTGGGGGCCCCCTGGGGGCCCTTCAGGCCAGCTAGGTCTTTGGGTCCTGGCTCCTTCGCTTTGGGAGCTGTTGCTGGACGTTGGGCCTGTTGACCGGAGAGTGCTTCTCGGGCTGCGAACTGCAACCTTGCAGGTACCTCCCATGTCCCCGGCCCAACGAAAGCCCCCAGACCCAAATGGAGAGGGGCTGCTTGGGGGCCCCCTGGGGGCCCTTCAGGCCAGCTAGGTCTTTGGGTCCTGGCTCCTTCGGTTTGGGAGCTGTTGCTGCAGTTGGGCATGTTGGCCGGAGAGTGCTTCTCGGGCCGCGAACTGCAACCTTGCAGGTACCTCCCAGGTTCCCGGCCCAACGAAAGCCCCCAGACCCAAATGGAGAGGGGCTGCTTGGGGGCCCCCTGGGGGCCCTTCAGACCAGCTAGGTCTTTGGGTCCTGGCTCCTTCGGTTTGGGAGCTGTTGCTGGACGTTGGGCATGTTGGCCGGAGAGTGCTTCTCAGGCTGCGAACTGCAACCTTGCAGGTACCTCCCATGATCCATGCCCAACGAAAGCCCCCAGACCCAAATTGAGAGGGGCTGTTTGGGGGCACCCTGGGGACCCTTCAGGCCAGCTAGGTCTTTGGGTCCTGGCTCCTTGGGTTTGGGAGCTGTTGCTGGACGTTGGGCATGTTGGCCGGAGAGTGCTTCTCGGGCTGCGAACTGCAACCTTGCAGGTACCTCCCATGTCCCCGGCCCAACGAAAGCCCCCAGACCCAAATGGAGAGGGGCTGCTTGGGGGCCCCCTGGGGGCCCTTCAGGCCAGCTAGGTCTTTGGGTCCTGGCTCCTTCGGTTTGGGAGCTGTTGCTGGACGTTGGGCATGTTGACCGGAGAGTGCTTCTCGGGCCGCGAACTGCAACCTTGCAGGTACCTCCCATGTCCCCGGCCCAACGAAAGCCCCCAGACCCAAATTGAGAGGGGCTGCTTGGGGGCCCCCTGGGGGCCCTTCAGGCCAGCTAGGTCTTTGGGTCCTGGCTCCTTCGGTTTGGGAGCTGTTGCTGGACGTTGGGCATGTTGGCCGGAGAGTGCTTCTCAGGCTGCGAACTGCAACCTTGCAGGTACCTCCCAGGATCCATGCCCAACGAAAGCCCCCAGACCCAAATGGAGAGGGGCTGTTTGGGGGCCCCCTGGGGCCCCTTCAGGCCAGCTAGGTCTTTGGGTCCTGGCTCCTTCGGTTTGGGAGCTGTTGCTGGACGTTGGGCCTGTTGACCGGAGAGTGCTTCTCGGGCTGCGAACTGCAACCTTGCAGGTACCTCCCAGGTTCCCGGCCCAACGAAAGCCCCCAGACCAAAATTGAGAGGGGCTGCTTGGGGGCCCCCTGGGGGCCCTTCAGGCCAGCTAGGTCTTTGGGTCCTGGCTCCTTCGGTTTGGGAGCTGTTGCTGGACGTTGGGCCTGTTGACCGGAGAGTGCTTCTCGGGCTGCGAACTGCAACCTTGCAGGTACCTCCCATGTCCCCGGCCCAACGAAAGCCCCCAGACCCAAATTGAGAGGGGCTGCTTGGGGGCCCCCTGGGGGCCCTTCAGGCCAGCTAGGTCTTTGGGTCCTGGCTCCTTCGGTTTGGGAGCTGTTGCTGCAGTTGGGCATGTTGGCCGGAGAGTGCTTCTCGGGCCGCGAACTGCAACCTTGCAGGTACCTCCCAGGTTCCCGGCCCAACGAAAGCCCCCAGACCCAAATTGAGAGGGGCTGCTTGGGGGCCCCCTGGGGGCCCTTCAGGCCAGCTAGGTCTTTGGGTCCTGGCTCCTTCGGTTTGGGAGCTGTTGCTGGACGTTGGGCATGTTGGCCGGAGAGTGCTTCTCAGGCTGCGAACTGCAACCTTGCAGGTACCTCCCATGATCCATGCCCAACGAAACCCCCCAGACCCAAATTGAGAGGGGCTGTTTGGGGGCACCCTGGGGCCCCTTCAGGCCAGCTAGGTCTTTGGGTCCTGGCTCCTTCGGTTTGGGAGCTGTTGCTGGACGTTGGGCATGTTGGCCGGAGAGTGCTTCTCAGGCTGCGAACTGCAACCTTGCAGGTACCTCCCATGATCCATGCCCAACGAAAGCCCCCAGACCCAAATTGAGAGGGGCTGTTTGGGGGCCCCCTGGGGACCCTTCAGGCCAGCTAGGTCTTTGGGTCCTGGCTCCTTGGGTTTGGGAGCTGTTGCTGGACGTTGGGCATGTTGGCCGGAGAGTGCTTCTCGGGCTGCGAACTGCAACCTTGCAGGTACCTCCCATGTCCCCGGCCCAACGAAAGCCCCCAGACCCAAATGGAGAGGGGCTGCTTGGGGGCCCCCTGGGGGCCCTTCAGGCCAGCTAGGTCTTTGGGTCCTGGCTCCTTCGGTTTGGGAGCTGTTGCTGGACGTTGGGCATGTTGACCGGAGAGTGCTTCTCGGGCCGCGAACTGCAACCTTGCAGGTACCTCCCATGTCCCCGGCCCAACGAAAGCCCCCAGACCCAAATTGAGAGGGGCTGCTTGGGGGCCCCCTGGGGGCCCTTCAGGCCAGCTAGGTCTTTGGGTCCTGGCTCCTTCGGTTTGGGAGCTGTTGCTGGACGTTGGGCATGTTGGCCGGAGAGTGCTTCTCAGGCTGCGAACTGCAACCTTGCAGGTACCTCCCAGGATCCATGCCCAACGAAAGCCCCCAGACCCAAATGGAGAGGGGCTGTTTGGGGGCCCCCTGGGGCCCCTTCAGGCCAGCTAGGTCTTTGGGTCCTGGCTCCTTCGGTTTGGGAGCTGTTGCTGGACGTTGGGCCTGTTGACCGGAGAGTGCTTCTCGGGCTGCGAACTGCAACCTTGCAGGTACCTCCCAGGTTCCCGGCCCAACGAAAGCCCCCAGACCAAAATTGAGAGGGGCTGCTTGGGGGCCCCCTGGGGGCCCTTCAGGCCAGCTAGGTCTTTGGGTCCTGGCTCCTTCGGTTTGGGAGCTGTTGCTGGACGTTGGGCCTGTTGACCGGAGAGTGCTTCTCGGGCTGCGAACTGCAACCTTGCAGGTACCTCCCATGTCCCCGGCCCAACGAAAGCCCCCAGACCCAAATTGAGAGGGGCTGCTTGGGGGCCCCCTGGGGGCCCTTCAGGCCAGCTAGGTCTTTGGGTCCTGGCTCCTTCGGTTTGGGAGCTGTTGCTGCAGTTGGGCATGTTGGCCGGAGAGTGCTTCTCGGGCCGCGAACTGCAACCTTGCAGGTACCTCCCAGGTTCCCGGCCCAACGAAAGCCCCCAGACCCAAATTGAGAGGGGCTGCTTGGGGGCCCCCTGGGGGCCCTTCAGGCCAGCTAGGTCTTTGGGTCCTGGCTCCTTCGGTTTGGGAGCTGTTGCTGGACGTTGGGCATGTTGGCCGGAGAGTGCTTCTCAGGCTGCGAACTGCAACCTTGCAGGTACCTCCCATGATCCATGCCCAACGAAACCCCCCAGACCCAAATTGAGAGGGGCTGTTTGGGGGCACCCTGGGGCCCCTTCAGGCCAGCTAGGTCTTTGGGTCCTGGCTCCTTCGGTTTGGGAGCTGTTGCTGGACGTTGGGCATGTTGGCCGGAGAGTGCTTCTCGGGCTGCGAACTGCAACCTTGCAGGTACCTCCCATGTCCCCGGCCCAACGAAAGCCCCCAGACCCAAATGGAGAGGGGCTGCTTGGGGGCCCCCTGGGGGCCCTTCAGGCCAGCTAGGTCTTTGGGTCCTGGCTCCTTCGCTTTGGGAGCTGTTGCTGGACGTTGGGCATGTTGACCGGAGAGTGCTTCTCGGGCCGCGAACTGCAACCTTGCAGCAACCTCCCATGTCCCCGGCCCAACGAAAGCCCCCAGACCCAAATTGAGAGGGGCTGCTTGGGGGCCCCCTGGGGGCCCTTCAGGCCAGCTAGGTCTTTGGGTCCTGGCTCCTTCGGTTTGGGAGCTGTTGCTGGACGTTGGGCATGTTGGCCGGAGAGTGCTTCTCAGGCTGCGAACTGCAACCTTGCAGGTACCTCCCAGGTTCCCGGCCCAACAAAAGCCCCCAGACCCAAATGGAGAGGGGCTGCTTGGGGGCCCCCTGGGGCCCCTTCAGGCCAGCTAGGTCTTTGGGTCCTGGCTCCTTCGGTTTGGGAGCTGTTGCTGGACGTTGGGCCTGTTGACCGGAGAGTGCTTCTCGGGCTGCGAACTGCAACCTTGCAGGTACCTCCCAGGTCCCCGGCCCAACGAAAGCCCCCAGACCCAAATTGAGAGGGGCTGCTTGGGGGCCCCCTGGGGGCCCTTCAGGCCAGCTAGGTCTTTGGGTCCTGGCTCCTTCGGTTTGGGAGCTGTTGCTGCAGTTGGGCATGTTGGCCGGAGAGTGCTTCTCGGGCCGCGAACTGCAACCTTGCAGGTAGCTCCCAGGTTCCCGGACCAACGAAAGCCCCCAGACCCAAATGGAGAGGGGCTGCTTGCGGGCCCCCTGGGGACACTCCAGGCCAGCTAGGTCTTTGGGTCCTGGCTCCTTCGGTTTGGGAGCTGTTGCTGCAGTTGGGCATGTTGGCCGGAGAGTGCTTCTCGGGCTTGGAACTGCAACCTTGCAGGTACCTCACAGGTCCCCGGCCCAATGAAAGCCGCAAGACCCAAATGGAGAGGGGCTGCTTGGGGGCCCCCTGGGGGCCCTTCATGCCAGCTAGGTCTTTGGGTCCTGGCTCCTTCGGTTTGGGAGCTGTTGCTGCAGTTGGGCATGTTGGCCGGAGAGTGCTTCTCGGGCTGCGAACTGCAACCTTGCAGGTACCTCCCAGGTTCCATGCCCAACGAAAGCCCGTCGACCCAAATTGAGAGGGGCTGTTTGGGGGCCCCCTGGGGACTCTTCAGGCCAGCTAGGTCTTTGGGTCCTGACTCCTTCGGTTTGGGAGCTGTTGCTGCAGTTGGGCATGTTGGCCGGAGAGTGCTTCTCGGGCTGCGAACTGCAACCTTGCAGGTACCTCCCAGGTCCCAGGCCCAACGAAAGCCCCCAGACCCAAATTGAGAGGGGCTGCTTGGGGGCCCCCTGGGGGCCCTTCAGGCCAGCTAGGTCTTTGGGTCCTGGCTCCTTCGCTTTGGGAGCTGTTGCTGGACGTTAGGCCTGTTGACCGGAGAGTGCTTCTCGGGCTGCGAACTGCAACCTTGCAGGTACCTCCCATGTCCCCGGCCCAACGAAAGCCCCCAGACCCAAATTGAGAGGGGCTGCTTGGGGGCCCCCTGGGGGCCCTTCAGGCCAGCTAGGTCTTTGGGTCCTGGCTCCTTCGGTTTGGGAGCTGTTGCTGCAGTTGGGCATGTTGGCCGGAGAGTGCTTCTCGGGCCGCGAACTGCAACCTTGCAGGTACCTCCCAGGTTCCCGGCCCAACGAAAGCCCCCAGACCCAAATGGAGAGGGGCTGCTTGGGGGCCCCCTGGGGCCCCTTCAGACCAGCTAGGTCTTTGGGTCCTGGCTCCTTCGGTTTGGGAGCTGTTGCTGGACGTTGGGCATGTTGGCCGGAGAGTGCTTCTCAGGCTGCGAACTGCAACCTTGCAGGTACCTCCCATGATCCATGCCCAACGAAAGCCCCCAGACCCAAATTGAGAGGGGCTGTTTGGGGGCACCCTGGGGACCCTTCAGGCCAGCTAGGTCTTTGGGTCCTGGCTCCTTCGGTTTGGGAGCTGTTGCTGGACGTTGGGCATGTTGGCCGGAGAGTGCTTCTTGGGCTGCGAACTGCAACCTTGCAGGTACCTCCCATGTCCCCGGCCCAACGAAAGCCCCCAGACCCAAATGGAGAGGGGCTGCTTGGGGGCCCCCTGGGGGCCCTTCAGGCCAGCTAGGTCTTTGGGTCCTGGCTCCTTCGGTTTGGGAGCTGTTGCTGGACGTTGGGCATGTTGACCGGAGAGTGCTTCTCGGGCCGCGAACTGCAACCTTGCAGGTACCTCCCATGTCCCCGGCCCAACGAAAGCCCCCAGACCCAAATTGAGAGGGGCTGCTTGGGGGCCCCCTGGGGGCCCTTCAGGCCAGCTAGGTCTTTGGGTCCTGGCTCCTTCGGTTTGGGAGCTGTTGCTGGACGTTGGGCATGTTGGCCGGAGAGTGCTTCTCAGGCTGCGAACTGCAACCTTGCAGGTACCTCCCAGGATCCATGCCCAACGAAAGCCCCCAGACCCAAATTGAGAGGGGCTGTTTGGGGGCCCCCTGGGGCCCCTTCAGGCCAGCTAGGTCTTTGGGTCCTGGCTCCTTCGGTTTGGGAGCTGTTGCTGGACGTTGGGCCTGTTGACCGGAGAGTGCTTCTCGGGCTGCGAACTGCAACCTTGCAGGTACCTCCCAGGTCCCCGGCCCAACGAAAGCCCCCAGGCCAAAATTGAGAGGGGCTGCTTGGGGGCCCCCTGGGGGCCCTTCAGGCCAGCTAGGTCTTTGGGTCCTGGCTCCTTCGGTTTGGGAGCTGTTGCTGGACGTTGGGCCTGTTGACCGGAGAGTGCTTCTCGGGCTGCGAACTGCAACCTTGCAGGTACCTCCCATGTCCCCGGCCCAACGAAAGCCCCCAGACCCAAATTGAGAGGGGCTGCTTGGGGGCCCCCTGGGGGCCCTTCAGGCCAGCTAGGTCTTTGGGTCCTGGCTCCTTCGGTTTGGGAGCTGTTGCTGCAGTTGGGCATGTTGGCCGGAGAGTGCTTCTCGGGCCGCGAACTGCAACCTTGCAGGTACCTCCCAGGTTCCCGGCCCAACGAAAGCCCCCAGACCCAAATTGAGAGGGGCTGCTTGGGGGCCCCCTGGGGGCCCTTCAGGCCAGCTAGGTCTTTGGGTCCTGGCTCCTTCGGTTTGGGAGCTGTTGCTGGACGTTGGGCATGTTGGCCGGAGAGTGCTTCTCAGGCTGCGAACTGCAACCTTGCAGGTACCTCCCATGATCCATGCCCAACGAAACCCCCCAGACCCAAATTGAGAGGGGCTGTTTGGGGGCACCCTGGGGCCCCTTCAGGCCAGCTAGGTCTTTGGGTCCTGGCTCCTTCGGTTTGGGAGCTGTTGCTGGACGTTGGGCATGTTGGCCGGAGAGTGCTTCTCGGGCTGCGAACTGCAACCTTGCAGGTACCTCCCATGTCCCCGGCCCAACGAAAGCCCCCAGACCCAAATGGAGAGGGGCTGCTTGCGGGCCCCCTGGGGGCCCTTCAGGCCAGCTAGGTCTTTGGGTCCTGGCTCCTTCGCTTTGGGAGCAGTTGCTGGACGTTGGGCATGTTGACCGGAGAGTGCTTCTCGGGCCGCGAACTGCAACCTTGCAGGTACCTCCCATGTCCCCGGCCCAACGAAAGCCCCCAGACCCAAATTGAGAGGGGCTGCTTGGGGGCCCCCTGGGGGCCCTTCAGGCCAGCTAGGTCTTTGGGTCCTGGCTCCTTCGGTTTGGGAGCTGTTGCTGGACGTTGGGCATGTTGGCCGGAGAGTGCTTCTCAGGCTGCGAACTGCAACCTTGCAGGTACCTCCCAGGTTCCCGGCCCAACAAAAGCCCCCAGACCCAAATGGAGAGGGGCTGCTTGGGGGCCCCCTGGGGCCCCTTCAGGCCAGCTAGGTCTTTGGGTCCTGGCTCCTTCGGTTTGGGAGCTGTTGCTGGACGTTGGGCCTGTTGACCGGAGAGTGCTTCTCGGGCTGCGAACTGCAACCTTGCAGGTACCTCCCAGGTCCCCGGCCCAACGAAAGCCCCCAGACCCAAATTGAGAGGGGCTGCTTGGGGGCCCCCTGGGGGCCCTTCAGGCCAGCTAGGTCTTTGGGTCCTGGCTCCTTCGGTTTGGGAGCTGTTGCTGCAGTTGGGCATGTTGGCCGGAGAGTGCTTCTCGGGCCGCGAACTGCAACCTTGCAGGTAGCTCCCAGGTTCCCGGCCCAACGAAAGCCCCCAGACCCAAATGGAGAGGGGCTGTTTGGGGGCCCCCTGGGGCCCCTTCAGGCCAGCTAGGTCTTTGGGTCCTGGCTCCTTCGGTTTGGGAGCTGTTGCTGGACGTTGGGCATGTTGGCCGGAGAGTGCTTCTCGGGCCGTGAACTGCAACCTTGCAGGTACCTCCCAGGTCCCAGGCCCAATGAAAGCCGCAAGACCCAAATGGAGAGGGGCTGCTTGGGGGCCCCCTGGGGGCCCTTCAGGCCAGCTAGGTCTTTGGGTCCTGGCTCCTTCGGTTTGGGAGCTGTTGCTGCAGTTGGGCATGTTGGCCGGAGAGTGCTTCTCGGGCCGCGAACTGCAACCTTGCAGGTACCTCCCAGGTTCCATGCCCAACGAAAGCCCGTAGACCCAAATTGAGAGGGGCTGTTTGGGGGCCCCCTGGGGACTCTTCAGGCCAGCTAGGTCTTTGGGTCCTGGCTCCTTCGGTTTGGGAGCTGTTTCTGCAGTTGGGCATGTTGGCCGGAGAGTGCTTCTCGGGCCGCGAACTGCAACCTTGCAGGTACCTCCCTGGTTCCCGGCCCAACAAAAGCCCCCAGACCCAAATGGAGAGGGGCTGCTTGGGGGCCCCCTGGGGCCCCTTCAGGCCAGCTAGGTCTTTGGGTCCTGGCTCCTTCGGTTTGGGAGCTGTTGCTGGACGTTGGGCATGTTGGCCTGAGAGTGCCTCTCGGGCTTGGAACTGCAACCTTGCAGGTACCTCCCAGGTCCCCGGCCCAACGAAAGCCGCCAGACCCAAATGGAGAGGGGCTGTTTGGGGGCCCCCTGGGGGCCCTTCAGGCCAGCTAGGTCTTTGGGTCCTGGCTCCTTCGGTTTGGGAGCTGTTGCTGGACGTTGGGCATGTTTGCCGGAGAGTGGTTCTCGGGCCGTGAACTGCAACCTTGCAGGTACCTCCCAGGTTCCAGGCCCAACGAAAGCCCCCAGACCCAAATGGAGAGGGGCTGTTTGGGGCCCCCCTGGGGACTCTTCAGGCCAGCTAGGTCTTTGGGTCCTGGCTCCTTGGGTTTGGGAGCTGTTGCTGGACGTTGGGCATGATGGCCGGAGAGTGGTTCTCGGGCCGCGAACTGCAACCTTGCAGGTACCTCCCAGGTTCCCGGCCCAACGAAAGCCCCCAGACCAAAATTGAGAGGGGCTGCTTGCGGGCCCCCTGGGGACACTCCAGGCCAGCTAGGTCTTTGGGTCCTGACTCCTTCGGTTTGGGAGCTGTTGCTGCAGTTGGGCATGTTGGCCGGAGAGTGCTTCTCGGGCTGCGAACTGCAACCTTGCAGGTACCTCCCATGTCCCAGGCCCAACGAAAGCCCCCAGACACAAATTGAGAGGGGCTGCTTGGGGGCCCCCTGGGGGCCCTTCAGGCCAGCTAGGTCTTTGGGTCCTGGCTCCTTCGGTTTGGGAGCTGTTGCTGGACGTTGGGCATGTTGGCCGGAGAGTGCTTCTCAGGCTGCGAACTGCAACCTTGCAGGTACCTCCCAGGTTCCAGGCCCAACGAAAGCCCCCAGACCCAAATTGAGAGGGGCTGTTTGGGGGCACCCTTGGGACCCTTCAGGCCAGCTAGGTCTTTGGGTCCTGGCTCCTTCGCTTTGGGAGCTGTTGCTGGACGTTGGGCCTGTTGACCGGAGAGTGCTTCTCGGGCCGCGAACTGCAACCTTGCAGGTACCTCCCAGGTCCCCGGCCCAACGAAAGCCCCCAGACCCAAATTGAGAGGGGCTTCTTGGGGGCCCCCTGGGGACACTTCAGGCCAGCTAGGTCTTTGGGTCCTGGCTCCTTCGGTTTGGGAGCTGTTGCTGCAGTTGGGCATGTTGGCCGGAGAGTGCTTCTCGGGCCGCGAACTGCAACCTTGCAGGTAGCTCCCAGGTTCCCGGCCCAACGACAGCCCCCAGACCCAAATGGAGAGGGGCTGTTTGGGGGCCCCCTGGGGCCCCTTCAGGCCAGCTAGGTCTTTGGGTCCTGGCTCCTTCGGTTTGGGAGCTGTTGCTGGACGTTGGGCATGTTGGCCGGAGAGTGCTTCTCGGGCTTGGAACTGCAACCTTGCAGGTACCTCACAGGTCCCCGGCCCAATGAAAGCCGCAAGACCCAAATGGAGAGGGGCTGCTTGGGGGCCCCCTGGGGGCCCTTCAGGCCAGCTAGGTCTTTGGGTCCTGGCTCCTTCGGTTTGGGAGCTGTTGCTGCAGTTGGGCATGTTGGCCGGAGAGTGCTTCTCGGGCTGCGAACTGCAACCTTGCAGGTACCTCCCAGGTCCCAGGCCCAACGAAAGCCCCCAGACCCAAATTGAGAGGGGCTGCTTGGGGGTCCCCTGGGGGCCCTTCAGGCCAGCTAGGTCTTTGGGTCCTGGCTCCTTCGGTTTGGGAGCTGTTGCTGGACGTTGGGCCTGTTGACCGGAGAGTGCTTCTCGGGCTGCGAACTGCAACCTTCCAGGTACCTCCCATGTCCCCGGCCCAACGAAAGCCCCCAGACCCAAATTGAGAGGGGCTGCTTGGGGGCCCCCTGGGGGCCCTTCAGGCCAGCTAGGTCTTTGGGTCCTGGCTCCTTCGGTTTGGGAGCTGTTGCTGCAGTTGGGCATGTTGGCCGGAGAGTGCTTCTCGGGCCGCGAACTGCAACCTTGCAGGTACCTCCCAGGTTCCCGGCCCAACGAAAGCCCCCAGACCCAAATGGAGAGGGGCTGCTTGGGGGCCCCCTGGTGGCCCTTCAGGCCAGCTAGGTCTTTGGGTCCTGGCTCCTTCGGTTTGGGAGCTGTTGCTGGACGTTGGGCATGTTGGCCGGAGAGTGCTTCTCAGGCTGCGAACTGCAACCTTGCAGGTACCTCCCATGATCCATGCCCAACGAAAGCCCCCAGACCCAAATTGAGAGGGGCTGTTTGGGGGCACCCTGGGGACCCTTCAGGCCAGCTAGGTCTTTGGGTCCTGGCTCCTTCGGTTTGGGAGCTGTTGCTGGACGTTGGGCATGTTGGCCGGAGAGTGCTTCTCGGGCTGCGAACTGCAACCTTGCAGGTACCTCCCATGTCCCCGGCCCAACGAAAGCCCCCAGACCCAAATGGAGAGGGGCTGCTTGGGGGCCCCCTGGGGGCCCTTCAGGCCAGCTAGGTCTTTGGGTCCTGGCTCCTTCGGTTTGGGAGCTGTTGCTGGACGTTGGGCATGTTGACCGGAGAGTGGTTCTCGGGCCGCGAACTGCAACCTTGCAGGTACCTCCCATGTCCCCGGCCCAACGAAAGCCGCCAGACCCATATTGAGAGGGGCTGCTTGGGGGCCCCCTGGGGGCCCTTCAGGCCAGCTAGGTCTTTGGGTCCTGGCTCCTTCGGTTTGGGAGCTGTTGCTGGACGTTGGGCATGTTGGCCGGAGAGTGCTTCTCAGGCTGCGAACTGCAACCTTGCAGGATTCTCCCAGGTTCCATGCCCAACGAAAGCCCCCAGACCCAAATTGAGAGGGGCTGTTTGGGGGCCCCCTGGGGCCACTTCAGGCCAGCTAGGTCTTTGGGTCCTGGCTCCTTCGGTTTGGGAGCTGTTGCTGGACGTTGGGCCTGTTGACCGGAGAGTGCTTCTCGGGCTGCGAACTGCAACCTTGCAGGTACCTCCCAGGTCCCCGGCCCAACGAAAGCCCCCAGACCCAAATTGAGAGGGGCTGCTTGGGGGCCCCCTGGGGGCCCTTCAGGCCAGCTATGTCTTTGGGTCCTGGCTCCTTCGGTTTGGGAGCTGTTGCTGCAGTTGGGCATGTTGGCCGGAGAGTGCTTCTCGGGCCGCGAACTGCAACCTTGCAGGTACCTCCCAGGTTCCCGGCCCAACGAAAGCCCCCAGACCCAAATGGAGAGGGGCTGTTTGGGGGCCCCCTGGGGCCCCTTCAGGCCAGCTAGGTCTTTGGGTCCTGGCTCCTTCGGTTTGGGAGCTGTTGCTGGACGTTGGGCATGTTGGCCGGAGAGTGCTTCTCGGGCCGTGAACTGCAACCTTGCAGGTACCTCCCAGGTTCCATGCCCAACGAAAGCCCGTAGACCCAAATTGAGAGGGGCTCTTTGGGTCCCCCTGGGGACTCTTCAGGCCAGCTAGGTCTTTGGGTCCTGGCTCCTTCGGTTTGGGAGCTGTTTCTGCAGTTGGGCATGTTGGCCGGAGAGTGCTTCTCGGGCCGCGAACTGCAACCTTGCAGGTACCTCCCAGGTTCCCGGCCCAACAAAAGCCCCCAGACCCAAATGGAGAGGGGCTGTTTGGGGGCCCCCTGGGGGCCCTTCAGGCCAGCTAGGTCTTTGGGTCCTGGCTCCTTCGGTTTGGGAGCTGTTGCTGGACGTTGGGCATGTTGGCCGGAGAGTGCTTCTCGGGCTGCGAACTGCAACCTTGCAGGTACCTCCCAGGTCCAAGGCCCAATGAAAGCCCCCAGACCCAAATGGAGAGGGGCTGCTTGGGGGCCCCCTGGGGGCCCTTCAGGCCAGCTAGGTCTTTGGGTCCTGGCTCCTTCGGTTTGGGAGCTGTTGCTGGACGTTGGGCATGTTGGCCGGAGAGTGCTTCTCGGGCCGCGAACTGCAAACTTGCAGGCACTTCCCATGTTCCCGGCCCAACGAAAGCCCCCAGACCCAAATTGAGAGGGGCTGCTTGGGGGCCCCCTGGGGGCCCTTCAGGCCAGCTAGGTCTTTGGGTCCTGGCTCCTTCGGTTTGGGAGCTGTTGCTGGACGTTGGGCATGTTGGCCGGAGAGTGGTTCTCGGGCCGTGAACTGCAACCTTGCAGGTAGCTCCCAGGTTCTCGGCCCAACGAAAGCCCCCAGACCCAAATGGAGAGGGGCTGTTTGGGGGCCCTCTGGGGACTCTTCAGGCCAGCTAGGTCTTTGGGTCCTGGCTCCTTCGCTTTGGGAGCTGTTGCTGGACGTTGGGCATGATGGCCGGAGAGTGCTTCTCGGGCCGCGAACTGCAACCTTGCAGGCACCTCCCAGGTTCCCGGCCCAACGAAAGCCCCCAGACCAAAATTGAGAGGGGCTGCTTGCGGGCCCCCTGGGGCCCCTTCAGGCCAGCTAGGTCTTTGGGTCCTGACTCCTTCGGTTTGGGAGCTGTTGCTGCAGTTGGGCATGTTGGCCGGAGAGTGCTTCTCGGGCTGCGAACTGCAACCTTGCAGGTACCTCCCAGGTCCCCGGCCCAACGAAAGCCCCCAGACCCAAATTGAGAGGGGCTGCTTGGGGCCCCCTGGGGGCCCTTCAGGCCAGCTAGGTCTTTGGGTCCTGGCTCCTTCGGTTTGGGAGCTGTTGCTGCAGTTGGGCATGTTGGCCAGAGAGTGCTTCTCGGGCCGCGAACTGCAACCTTGCAGGTACCTCCCAGGTTCCCGGCCCAACGAAAGCCCCCAGACCCAAATGGAGAGGGGCTGCTTGCGGGCCCCCTGGGGCCCCTTCAGGCCAGCTAGGTCTTTGGGTCCTGGCTCCTTCGGTTTGGGAGCTGTTGCTGGACGTTGGGCATGTTGGCCGGAGAGTGCTTCTCGGGCTTGGAACTGCAACCTTGCAGGTACCTCCCAGGTCCCCGGCCCAACGAAAGCCGCCAGACCCAAATGGAGAGGGGCTGTTTGGGGGCCCTCTGGGGGCCCTTCAGGCCAGCTAGGTCTTTGGGTCCTGGCTCCTTCGGTTTGGGAGCTGTTGCTGCAGTTGGGCATGTTGGCCGGAGAGTGCTTCTCGGGCTGCGAACTGCAACCTTGCAGGTACCTCCCAGGTTCCAGACCCAACGAAAGCCCCCAGACCCAAATTGAGAGGGGTTGTTTGGGGGTACCCTGGAGACCCTTCAGGCCAGCTAGGTCTTTGGGTCCTGGCTCCTTCGGTTTGGGAGCTGTTGCTGGACGTTGGGCATGTTGGCCGGAGAGTGCTTCTCGGGCCGCGAACTGCAACCTTGCAGGTACCTCCCATGTCCCCGGCCCAACGAAAGCCCCCAGACCCAAATGGAGAGGGGCTGCTTGGGGGCCCCCTGGGGGCCCGTCAGGCCAGCTAGGTCTTTGGGTCCTGGCTCCTTCGGTTTGGGAGCTGTTGCTGGACGTTGGGCATGTTGACCGGAGAGTGCTTCTCGGGCTGCGAACTGCAACCTTGCAGGTACCTCCCAGGTTCCCGGCCCAACGAAAGCCCCCAGACCCAAATTGAGAGGGGCTGCTTGCGTGCCCCCTGGGGGCCCTTCAGGCCAGCTAGGTCTTTGGGTCCTGGCTCCTTCGGTTTGGGAGCTGTTGCTGGACGTTGGGCATGTTGACCGGAGAGTGCTTCTTGGGCTGCGAACTGCAACCTTGCAGGTACATCCCAGGTCCCCGGCCCAACGAAAGCCCCCAGACCCAAATGGAGAGGGGCTGCTTGGGGGCCCCCTGGGGCCCCTTCAGGCCAGCTAGGTCTTTGGGTCCTGGCTCCTTCGGTTTGGGAGCTGTTGCTGGACGTTGGGCATGTTGGCCGGAGAGTGCTTCTCGGGCTTGGAACTGCAACCTTGCAGGTACCTCCCAGGTCCCCGGCCCAACGAAAGCCGCCAGACCCAAATGGAGAGGGGCTGTTTGGGGGCCCCCTGGGGGCCCTTCAGGCCAGCTAGGTCTTTGGGTCCTGGCTCCTTCGGTTTGGGAGCTGTTGCTGCAGTTGGGCATGTTGGCCGGAGAGTGCTTCTCGGGCCGCGAACTGCAACCTTGCAGGTACCTCCCAGGTTCCAGGCCCAACGAAAGCCCCCAGACCCAAATTGAGAGGGGCTGCTTGCGTGCCCCCTGGGGGCCCTTCAGGCCAGCTAGGTCTTTGGGTCCTGGCTCCTTCGGTTTGGGAGCTGTTGCTGGACGTTGGGCATGTTGGCCGGAGAGTGCTTCTCGGGCCGCGAACTGCAACCTTGCAGGTACCTCCCAGGTCCCCGGCCCAACGAAAGCCGCCAGACCCAAATGGAGAGGGGCTGTTTGGGGGCCCTCTGGGGGCCCTTCAGGCCAGCTAGGTCTTTGGGTCCTGGCTCCTTCGGTTTGGGAGCTGTTGCTGCAGTTGGGCATGTTGGCCGGAGAGTGCTTCTCGGGCCGCGAACTGCAACCTTGCAGGTACCTCCCAGGTTCCCGGCCCAACGAAAGCCCCCAGACCCAAATTGAGAGGGGCTGCTTGGGGGCCCCCTGGGGGCCCTTCAGGCCAGCTAGGTCTTTGGGTCCTGGCTCCTTCGGTTTGGGAGCTGTTGCTGGACGTTGGGCATGTTGACCGGAGAGTGCTTCTTGGGCTGCGAACTGCAACCTTGCAGGTACATCCCAGGTCCCCGGCCCAACGAAAGCCCCCAGACCCAAATGGAGAGGGGCTGCTTGGGGGCCCCCTGGGGCCCCTTCAGGCCAGCTAGGTCTTTGGGTCCTGGCTCCTTCGGTTTGGGAGCTGTTGCTGGACGTTGGGCATGTTGACCGGAGAGTGCTTCTCGGGCCGCGAACTGCAACCTTGCAGGTACATCCCAGGTCGCCGGCCCAACGAAAGCCCCCAGACCCAAATTGAGAGGGGCTGCTTGGGGGCCCCCTGGGGCCCCTTCAGGCCAGCTAGGTCTTTGGGTCCTGGCTCCTTCGGTTTGGGAGCTGTTGCTGCAGTTGGGCATGTTGGCCGGAGAGTGCTTCTCGGGCCGCGAACTGCAACCTTGCAGGTACCTCCCAGGTTCCCGGCCCAACGAAAGCCCCCAGACCCAAATGGAGAGGGGCTGTTTCGGGGCCCCCTGGGGCCCCTTCAGGCCAGCTAGGTCTTTGGGTCCTGGCTCCTTCGGTTTGGGAGCTGTTGCTGGACGTTGGGCATGTTGGCCGGAGAGTGCTTCTCGGTCTTGGAACTGCAACCTTGCAGGTACCTCCCAGGTCCCCGGCCCAACGAAAGCCGCCAGACCCAAATGGAGAGGGGCTGTTTGGGGGCCCCCTGGGGGCCCTTCAGGCCAGCTAGGTCTTTGGGTCCTGGCTCCTTGGGTTTGGGAGCTGTTGCTGCAGTTGGGCATGTTGGCCGGAGAGTGCTTCTCGGGCCGCGAACTGCACCTTGCAGGTACCTCCCAGGTTCCAGGCCCAACGAAAGCCCCCAGACCCAAATTGAGAGGGGCTGCTTGGGGGCCCCCTGGGGGCCCTTCAGGCCAGCTAGGTCTTTGGGTCCTGGCTCCTTCGGTTTGGGAGCTGTTGCTGGACGTTGGGCATGTTGACCGGAGAGTGCTTCTTGGGCTGCGAACTGCAACCTTGCAGGTACATCCCAGGTCGCCGGCCCAACGAAAGCCCCCAGACCCAAATTGAGAGGGGCTGCTTGGGGGCCACCTGGGGGCCCTTCAGGCCAGCTAGGTCTTTGGGTCCTGGCTCCTTCGGTTTGGGAGCTGTTGCTGGACGTTGGGCATGTTGGCCGGAGAGTGCTTCTCAGGCTGCGAACTGCAACCTTGCAGGTACCTCCCAGGATACATGCCCAACGAAAGTCCCCAGACCCAAATTGAGAGGGGCTGTTTGGGGGCCCCCTGGGGCCCCTTCAGGCCAGCTAGGTCTTTGGGTCCTGGCTCCTTCGGTTTGGGAGCTGTTGCTGGACGTTTGGCATGTTGGCCGGAGAGTGCTTCTCGGGCCGTGAACTGCAACCTTGCAGGTACCTCCCAGGTTCCATGCCCAACGAAAGCCCGTAGACCCAAATTGAGAGGGGCTCTTTGGGGGCCCCCTGGGGACTCTTCAGGCCAGCTAGGTCTTTGGGTCCTGGCTCCTTCGGTTTGGGAGCTGTTTCTGCAGTTGGGCATGTTGGCCGGAGAGTGCTTCTCGGGCCGCGAACTGCAACCTTGCAGGTACCTCCCAGGTTCCCGGCCCAACAAAAGCCCCCAGACCCAAATGGAGAGGGGCTGTTTGGGGGCCCCCTGGGGGCCCTTCAGGCCAGCTAGGTCTTTGGGTCCTGGCTCCTTCGGTTTGGGAGCTGTTGCTGGACGTTGGGCATGTTGGCCGGAGAGTGCTTCTCGGGCTGCGAACTGCAACCTTGCAGGTACCTCCCAGGTCCAAGGCCCAATGAAAGCCCCCAGACCCAAATGGAGAGGGGCTGCTTGGGGGCCCCCTGGGGGCCCTTCAGGCCAGCTAGGTCTTTGGGTCCTGGCTCCTTCGGTTTGGGAGCTGTTGCTGGACGTTGGGCATGTTGGCCGGAGAGTGCTTCTCGGGCCGCGAACTGCAAACTTGCAGGCACTTCCCATGTTCCCGGCCCAACGAAAGCCCCCAGACCCAAATTGAGAGGGGCTGCTTGGGGGCCCCCTGGGGGCCCTTCAGGCCAGCTAGGTCTTTGGGTCCTGGCTCCTTCGGTTTGGGAGCTGTTGCTGGACGTTGGGCATGTTGGCCGGAGAGTGGTTCTCGGGCCGTGAACTGCAACCTTGCAGGTAGCTCCCAGGTTCTCGGCCCAACGAAAGCCCCCAGACCCAAATGGAGAGGGGCTGTTTGGGGGCCCTCTGGGGACTCTTCAGGCCAGCTAGGTCTTTGGGTCCTGGCTCCTTCGCTTTGGGAGCTGTTGCTGGACGTTGGGCATGATGGCCGGAGAGTGCTTCTCGGGCCGCGAACTGCAACCTTGCAGGCACCTCCCAGGTTCCCGGCCCAACGAAAGCCCCCAGACCAAAATTGAGAGGGGCTGCTTGCGGGCCCCCTGGGGCCCCTTCAGGCCAGCTAGGTCTTTGGGTCCTGACTCCTTCGGTTTGGGAGCTGTTGCTGCAGTTGGGCATGTTGGCCGGAGAGTGCTTCTCGGGCTGCGAACTGCAACCTTGCAGGTACCTCCCAGGTCCCCGGCCCAACGAAAGCCCCCAGACCCAAATTGAGAGGGGCTGCTTGGGGCCCCCTGGGGGCCCTTCAGGCCAGCTAGGTCTTTGGGTCCTGGCTCCTTCGGTTTGGGAGCTGTTGCTGCAGTTGGGCATGTTGGCCAGAGAGTGCTTCTCGGGCCGCGAACTGCAACCTTGCAGGTACCTCCCAGGTTCCCGGCCCAACGAAAGCCCCCAGACCCAAATGGAGAGGGGCTGCTTGCGGGCCCCCTGGGGCCCCTTCAGGCCAGCTAGGTCTTTGGGTCCTGGCTCCTTCGGTTTGGGAGCTGTTGCTGGACGTTGGGCATGTTGGCCGGAGAGTGCTTCTCGGGCTTGGAACTGCAACCTTGCAGGTACCTCCCAGGTTCCCGGCCCAACAAAAGCCCCCAGACCCAAATGGAGAGGGGCTGTTTGGGGGCCCCCTGGGGGCCCTTCAGGCCAGCTAGGTCTTTGGGTCCTGGCTCCTTCGGTTTGGGAGCTGTTGCTGGACGTTGGGCATGTTGGCCGGAGAGTGCTTCTCGGGCTGCGAACTGCAACCTTGCAGGTACCTCCCAGGTCCAAGGCCCAATGAAAGCCCCCAGACCCAAATGGAGAGGGGCTGCTTGGGGGCCCCCTGGGGGCCCTTCAGGCCAGCTAGGTCTTTGGGTCCTGGCTCCTTCGGTTTGGGAGCTGTTGCTGGACGTTGGGCATGTTGGCCGGAGAGTGCTTCTCGGGCCGCGAACTGCAAACTTGCAGGCACTTCCCATGTTCCCGGCCCAACGAAAGCCCCCAGACCCAAATTGAGAGGGGCTGCTTGGGGGCCCCCTGGGGGCCCTTCAGGCCAGCTAGGTCTTTGGGTCCTGGCTCCTTCGGTTTGGGAGCTGTTGCTGGACGTTGGGCATGTTGGCCGGAGAGTGGTTCTCGGGCCGTGAACTGCAACCTTGCAGGTAGCTCCCAGGTTCTCGGCCCAACGAAAGCCCCCAGACCCAAATGGAGAGGGGCTGTTTGGGGGCCCTCTGGGGACTCTTCAGGCCAGCTAGGTCTTTGGGTCCTGGCTCCTTCGCTTTGGGAGCTGTTGCTGGACGTTGGGCATGATGGCCGGAGAGTGCTTCTCGGGCCGCGAACTGCAACCTTGCAGGCACCTCCCAGGTTCCCGGCCCAACGAAAGCCCCCAGACCAAAATTGAGAGGGGCTGCTTGCGGGCCCCCTGGGGCCCCTTCAGGCCAGCTAGGTCTTTGGGTCCTGACTCCTTCGGTTTGGGAGCTGTTGCTGCAGTTGGGCATGTTGGCCGGAGAGTGCTTCTCGGGCTGCGAACTGCAACCTTGCAGGTACCTCCCAGGTCCCCGGCCCAACGAAAGCCCCCAGACCCAAATTGAGAGGGGCTGCTTGGGGCCCCCTGGGGGCCCTTCAGGCCAGCTAGGTCTTTGGGTCCTGGCTCCTTCGGTTTGGGAGCTGTTGCTGCAGTTGGGCATGTTGGCCAGAGAGTGCTTCTCGGGCCGCGAACTGCAACCTTGCAGGTACCTCCCAGGTTCCCGGCCCAACGAAAGCCCCCAGACCCAAATGGAGAGGGGCTGCTTGCGGGCCCCCTGGGGCCCCTTCAGGCCAGCTAGGTCTTTGGGTCCTGGCTCCTTCGGTTTGGGAGCTGTTGCTGGACGTTGGGCATGTTGGCCGGAGAGTGCTTCTCGGGCTTGGAACTGCAACCTTGCAGGTACCTCCCAGGTCCCCGGCCCAACGAAAGCCGCCAGACCCAAATGGAGAGGGGCTGTTTGGGGGCCCTCTGGGGGCCCTTCAGGCCAGCTAGGTCTTTGGGTCCTGGCTCCTTCGGTTTGGGAGCTGTTGCTGCAGTTGGGCATGTTGGCCGGAGAGTGCTTCTCGGGCCGCGAACTGCAACCTTGCAGGTACCTCCCAGGTTCCAGACCCAACGAAAGCCCCCAGACCCAAATTGAGAGGGGCTGTTTGGGGGTACCCTGGAGACCCTTCAGGCCAGCTAGGTCTTTGGGTCCTGGCTCCTTCGGTTTGGGAGCTGTTGCTGGACGTTGGGCATGTTGGCCGGAGAGTGCTTCTCGGGCCGCGAACTGCAACCTTGCAGGTACCTCCCATGTCCCCGGCCCAACGAAAGCCCCCAGACCCAAATGGAGAGGGGCTGCTTGGGGGCCCCCTGGGGGCCCGTCAGGCCAGCTAGGTCTTTGGGTCCTGGCTCCTTCGGTTTGGGAGCTGTTGCTGGACGTTGGGCATGTTGACCGGAGAGTGCTTCTCGGGCTGCGAACTGCAACCTTGCAGGTACCTCCCAGGTTCCCGGCCCAACGAAAGCCCCCAGACCCAAATTGAGAGGGGCTGCTTGCGTGCCCCCTGGGGGCCCTTCAGGCCAGCTAGGTCTTTGGGTCCTGGCTCCTTCGGTTTGGGAGCTGTTGCTGGACGTTGGGCATGTTGACCGGAGAGTGCTTCTTGGGCTGCGAACTGCAACCTTGCAGGTACATCCCAGGTCCCCGGCCCAACGAAAGCCCCCAGACCCAAATGGAGAGGGGCTGCTTGGGGGCCCCCTGGGGCCCCTTCAGGCCAGCTAGGTCTTTGGGTCCTGGCTCCTTCGGTTTGGGAGCTGTTGCTGGACGTTGGGCATGTTGGCCGGAGAGTGCTTCTCGGGCTTGGAACTGCAACCTTGCAGGTACCTCCCAGGTCCCCGGCCCAACGAAAGCCGCCAGACCCAAATGGAGAGGGGCTGTTTGGGGGCCCCCTGGGGGCCCTTCAGGCCAGCTAGGTCTTTGGGTCCTGGCTCCTTCGGTTTGGGAGCTGTTGCTGCAGTTGGGCATGTTGGCCGGAGAGTGCTTCTCGGGCCGCGAACTGCAACCTTGCAGGTACCTCCCAGGTTCCAGGCCCAACGAAAGCCCCCAGACCCAAATTGAGAGGGGCTGCTTGCGTGCCCCCTGGGGGCCCTTCAGGCCAGCTAGGTCTTTGGGTCCTGGCTCCTTCGGTTTGGGAGCTGTTGCTGGACGTTGGGCATGTTGGCCGGAGAGTGCTTCTCGGGCCGCGAACTGCAACCTTGCAGGTACCTCCCAGGTCCCCGGCCCAACGAAAGCCGCCAGACCCAAATGGAGAGGGGCTGTTTGGGGGCCCTCTGGGGGCCCTTCAGGCCAGCTAGGTCTTTGGGTCCTGGCTCCTTCGGTTTGGGAGCTGTTGCTGCAGTTGGGCATGTTGGCCGGAGAGTGCTTCTCGGGCCGCGAACTGCAACCTTGCAGGTACCTCCCAGGTTCCCGGCCCAACGAAAGCCCCCAGACCCAAATTGAGAGGGGCTGCTTGGGGGCCCCCTGGGGGCCCTTCAGGCCAGCTAGGTCTTTGGGTCCTGGCTCCTTCGGTTTGGGAGCTGTTGCTGGACGTTGGGCATGTTGACCGGAGAGTGCTTCTTGGGCTGCGAACTGCAACCTTGCAGGTACATCCCAGGTCCCCGGCCCAACGAAAGCCCCCAGACCCAAATGGAGAGGGGCTGCTTGGGGGCCCCCTGGGGCCCCTTCAGGCCAGCTAGGTCTTTGGGTCCTGGCTCCTTCGGTTTGGGAGCTGTTGCTGGACGTTGGGCATGTTGGCCGGAGAGTGCTTCTCAGGCTGCGAACTGCAACCTTGCAGGTACCTCCCATGATCCATGCCCAACGAAAGCCCCCAGACCCAAATTGAGAGGGGCTGTTTGGGGGCACCCTGGAGACCCTTCAGGCCAGCTAGGTCTTTGGGTCCTGGCTCCTTCGGTTTGGGAGCTGTTGCTGGACGTTGGGCATGTAGGCCGGAGAGTGCTTCTCGGGCTGCGAACTGCAACCTTGCAGGTACCTCCCATGTCCCCGGCCCAACGAAAGCCCCCAGACCCAAATGGAGAGGGGCTGCTTGGGGGCCCCCTGGGGGCCCGTCAGGCCAGCTAGGTCTTTGGGTCCTGGCTCCTTCGGTTTGGGAGCTGTTGCTGGACGTTGGGCATGTTGACCGGAGAGTGCTTCTCGGGCCGCGAACTGCAACCTTGCAGGTACATCCCAGGTCCCCGTCCCAACGAAAGCCCCCAGACCCAAATTGAGAGGGGCTGCTTGGGGGCCCCCTGGGGCCCCTTCAGGCCAGCTAGGTCTTTGGGTCCTGGCTCCTTCGGTTTGGGAGCTGTTGCTGCAGTTGGGCATGTTGGCCGGAGAGTGCTTCTCGGGCCGCGAACTGCAACCTTGCAGGTACCTCCCAGGTTCCCGGCCCAACGAAAGCCCCCAGACCCAAATGGAGAGGGGTTGTTTCGGGGCCCCCTGGGGCCCCTTCAGGCCAGCTAGGTCTTTGGGTCCTGGCTCCTTCGGTTTGGGAGCTGTTGCTGGACGTTGGGCATGTTGGCCGGAGAGTGCTTCTCGGTCTTGGAACTGCAACCTTGCAGGTACCTCCCAGGTCCCCGGCCCAACGAAAGCCGCCAGACCCAAATGGAGAGGGGCTGTTTGGGGGCCCCCTGGGGGCCCTTCAGGCCAGCTAGGTCTTTGGGTCCTGGCTCCTTGGGTTTGGGAGCTGTTGCTGCAGTTGGGCATGTTGGCCGGAGAGTGCTTCTCGGGCCGCGAACTGCACCTTGCAGGTACCTCCCAGGTTCCAGGCCCAACGAAAGCCCCCAGACCCAAATTGAGAGGGGCTGCTTGGGGGCCCCCTGGGGGCCCTTCAGGCCAGCTAGGTCTTTGGGTCCTGGCTCCTTCGGTTTGGGAGCTGTTGCTGGACGTTGGGCATGTTGACCGGAGAGTGCTTCTTGGGCTGCGAACTGCAACCTTGCAGGTACATCCCAGGTCGCCGGCCCAACGAAAGCCCCCAGACCCAAATTGAGAGGGGCTGCTTGGGGGCCACCTGGGGGCCCTTCAGGCCAGCTAGGTCTTTGGGTCCTGGCTCCTTCGGTTTGGGAGCTGTTGCTGGACGTTGGGCATGTTGGCCGGAGAGTGCTTCTCAGGCTGCGAACTGCAACCTTGCAGGTACCTCCCAGGATCCATGCCCAACGAAAGTCCCCAGACCCAAATTGAGAGGGGCTGTTTGGGGGCCCCCTGGGGCCCCTTCAGGCCAGCTAGGTCTTTGGGTCCTGGCTCCTTCGGTTTGGGAGCTGTTGCTGGACGTTTGGCATGTTGGCCGGAGAGTGCTTCTCGGGCCGTGAACTGCAACCTTGCAGGTACCTCCCAGGTTCCATGCCCATCGAAAGCCCGTAGACCCAAATTGAGAGGGGCTCTTTGGGGGCCCCCTGGGGACTCTTCAGGCCAGCTAGGTCTTTGGGTCCTGGCTCCTTCGGTTTGGGAGCTGTTTCTGCAGTTGGGCATGTTGGCCGGAGAGTGCTTCTCGGGCCGCGAACTGCAACCTTGCAGGTACCTCCCAGGTTCCCGGCCCAACAAAAGCCCCCAGACCCAAATGGAGAGGGGCTGTTTGGGGGCCCCCTGGGGGCCCTTCAGGCCAGCTAGGTCTTTGGGTCCTGGCTCCTTCGGTTTGGGAGCTGTTGCTGGACGTTGGGCATGTTGGCCGGAGAGTGCTTCTCGGGCTGCGAACTGCAACCTTGCAGGTACCTCCCAGGTCCAAGGCCCAATGAAAGCCCCCAGACCCAAATGGAGAGGGGCTGCTTGGGGGCCCCCTGGGGGCCCTTCAGGCCAGCTAGGTCTTTGGGTCCTGGCTCCTTCGGTTTGGGAGCTGTTGCTGGACGTTGGGCATGTTGGCCGGAGAGTGCTTCTCGGGCCGCGAACTGCAAACTTGCAGGCACTTCCCATGTTCCCGGCCCAACGAAAGCCCCCAGACCCAAATTGAGAGGGGCTGCTTGGGGGCCCCCTGGGGGCCCTTCAGGCCAGCTAGGTCTTTGGGTCCTGGCTCCTTCGGTTTGGGAGCTGTTGCTGGACGTTGGGCATGTTGGCCGGAGAGTGGTTCTCGGGCCGTGAACTGCAACCTTGCAGGTAGCTCCCAGGTTCTCGGCCCAACGAAAGCCCCCAGACCCAAATGGAGAGGGGCTGTTTGGGGGCCCTCTGGGGACTCTTCAGGCCAGCTAGGTCTTTGGGTCCTGGCTCCTTCGCTTTGGGAGCTGTTGCTGGACGTTGGGCATGATGGCCGGAGAGTGCTTCTCGGGCCGCGAACTGCAACCTTGCAGGCACCTCCCAGGTTCCCGGCCCAACGAAAGCCCCCAGACCAAAATTGAGAGGGGCTGCTTGCGGGCCCCCTGGGGCCCCTTCAGGCCAGCTAGGTCTTTGGGTCCTGACTCCTTCGGTTTGGGAGCTGTTGCTGCAGTTGGGCATGTTGGCCGGAGAGTGCTTCTCGGGCTGCGAACTGCAACCTTGCAGGTACCTCCCAGGTCCCAGGCCCAACGAAAGCCCCCAGA
Source organism: Gallinula chloropus (assembly GCF_964237585.1). Taxonomy (NCBI): domain Eukaryota; kingdom Metazoa; phylum Chordata; class Aves; order Gruiformes; family Rallidae; genus Gallinula; species Gallinula chloropus. The sequence goes on from NW_028168452.1 coordinate 109,605, forward strand.
CCCAAATTGAGAGGGGCTGCTTGGGGCCCCCTGGGGGCCCTTCAGGCCAGCTAGGTCTTTGGGTCCTGGCTCCTTCGGTTTGGGAGCTGTTGCTGCAGTTGGGCATGTTGGCCAGAGAGTGCTTCTCGGGCCGCGAACTGCAACCTTGCAGGTACCTCCCAGGTTCCCGGCCCAACGAAAGCCCCCAGACCCAAATGGAGAGGGGCTGCTTGCGGGCCCCCTGGGGCCCCTTCAGGCCAGCTAGGTCTTTGGGTCCTGGCTCCTTCGGTTTGGGAGCTGTTGCTGGACGTTGGGCATGTTGGCCGGAGAGTGCTTCTCGGGCTTGGAACTGCAACCTTGCAGGTACCTCCCAGGTCCCCGGCCCAACGAAAGCCGCCAGACCCAAATGGAGAGGGGCTGTTTGGGGGCCCTCTGGGGGCCCTTCAGGCCAGCTAGGTCTTTGGGTCCTGGCTCCTTCGGTTTGGGAGCTGTTGCTGCAGTTGGGCATGTTGGCCGGAGAGTGCTTCTCGGGCCGCGAACTGCAACCTTGCAGGTACCTCCCAGGTTCCAGACCCAACGAAAGCCCCCAGACCCAAATTGAGAGGAGCTGTTTGGGGGTACCCTGGAGACCCTTCAGGCCAGCTAGGTCTTTGGGTCCTGGCTCCTTCGGTTTGGGAGCTGTTGCTGGACGTTGGGCATGTTGGCCGGAGAGTGCTTCTCGGGCCGCGAACTGCAACCTTGCAGGTACATCCCATGTCCCCGGCCCAACGAAAGCCCCCAGACCCAAATGGAGAGGGGCTGCTTGGGGGCCCCCTGGGGGCCCGTCAGGCCAGCTAGGTCTTTGGGTCCTGGCTCCTTCGGTTTGGGAGCTGTTGCTGGACGTTGGGCATGTTGACCGGAGAGTGCTTCTCGGGCTGCGAACTGCAACCTTGCAGGTACCTCCCAGGTTCCCGGCCCAACGAAAGCCCCCAGACCCAAATTGAGAGGGGCTGCTTGCGTGCCCCCTGGGGGCCCTTCAGGCCAGCTAGGTCTTTGGGTCCTGGCTCCTTCGGTTTGGGAGCTGTTGCTGGACGTTGGGCATGTTGACCGGAGAGTGCTTCTTGGGCTGCGAACTGCAACCTTGCAGGTACATCCCAGGTCCCCGGCCCAACGAAAGCCCCCAGACCCAAATGGAGAGGGGCTGCTTGCGGGCCCCCTGGGGCCCCTTCAGGCCAGCTAGGTCTTTGGGTCCTGGCTCCTTCGGTTTGGGAGCTGTTGCTGGACGTTGGGCATGTTGGCCGGAGAGTGCTTCTCGGGCTTGGAACTGCAACCTTGCAGGTACCTCCCAGGTCCCCGGCCCAACGAAAGCCGCCAGACCCAAATGGAGAGGGGCTGTTTGGGGGCCCCCTGGGGGCCCTTCAGGCCAGCTAGGTCTTTGGGTCCTGGCTCCTTCGGTTTGGGAGCTGTTGCTGCAGTTGGGCATGTTGGCCGGAGAGTGCTTCTCGGGCCGCGAACTGCAACCTTGCAGGTACCTCCCAGGTTCCAGGCCCAACGAAAGCCCCCAGACCCAAATTGAGAGGGGCTGCTTGGGGGCCCCCTGGGGGCCCTTCAGGCCAGCTAGGTCTTTGGGTCCTGGCTCCTTCGGTTTGGGAGCTGTTGCTGGACGTTGGGCATGTTGGCCGGAGAGTGCTTCTCGGGCCGCGAACTGCAACCTTGCAGGTACCTCCCAGGTCCCCGGCCCAACGAAAGCCGCCAGACCCAAATGGAGAGGGGCTGTTTGGGGGCCCTCTGGGGGCCCTTCAGGCCAGCTAGGTCTTTGGGTCCTGGCTCCTTCGGTTTGGGAGCTGTTGCTGCAGTTGGGCATGTTGGCCGGAGAGTGCTTCTCGGGCCGCGAACTGCAACCTTGCAGGTACCTCCCAGGTTCCCGGCCCAACGAAAGCCCCCAGACCCAAATTGAGAGGGGCTGCTTGGGGGCCCCCTGGGGGCCCTTCAGGCCAGCTAGGTCTTTGGGTCCTGGCTCCTTCGGTTTGGGAGCTGTTGCTGGACGTTGGGCATGTTGACCGGAGAGTGCTTCTTGGGCTGCGAACTGCAACCTTGCAGGTACATCCCAGGTCCCCGGCCCAACGAAAGCCCCCAGACCCAAATGGAGAGGGGCTGCTTGGGGGCCCCCTGGGGCCCCTTCAGGCCAGCTAGGTCTTTGGGTCCTGGCTCCTTCGGTTTGGGAGCTGTTGCTGGACGTTGGGCATGTTGGCCGGAGAGTGCTTCTCAGGCTGCGAACTGCAACCTTGCAGGTACCTCCCATGATCCATGCCCAACGAAAGCCCCCAGACCCAAATTGAGAGGGGCTGTTTGGGGGCACCCTGGAGACCCTTCAGGCCAGCTAGGTCTTTGGGTCCTGGCTCCTTCGGTTTGGGAGCTGTTGCTGGACGTTGGGCATGTAGGCCGGAGAGTGCTTCTCGGGCTGCGAACTGCAACCTTGCAGGTACCTCCCATGTCCCCGGCCCAACGAAAGCCCCCAGACCCAAATGGAGAGGGGCTGCTTGGGGGCCCCCTGGGGGCCCTTCAGGCCAGCTAGGTCTTTGGGTCCTGGCTCCTTCGGTTTGGGAGCTGTTGCTGGACGTTGGGCATGTTGACCGGAGAGTGCTTCTCGGGCCGTGAACTGCAACCTTGCAGGTACATCCCAGGTCCCCGGCCCAACGAAAGCCCCCAGACCCAAATTGAGAGGGGCTGCTTGGGGGCCCCCTGGGGCCCCTTCAGGCCAGCTAGGTCTTTGGGTCCTGGCTCCTTCGGTTTGGGAGCTGTTGCTGCAGTTGGGCATGTTGGCCGGAGAGTGCTTCTCGGGCCGCGAACTGCAACCTTGCAGGTACCTCCCAGGTTCCCGGCCCAACGAAAGCCCCCAGACCCAAATGGAGAGGGGCTGTTTCGGGGCCCCCTGGGGCCCCTTCAGGCCAGCTAGGTCTTTGGGTCCTGGCTCCTTCGGTTTGGGAGCTGTTTCTGGACGTTGGGCATGTTGGCCGGAGAGTGCTTCTCGGTCTTGGAACTGCAACCTTGCAGGTACCTCCCAGGTCCCCGGCCCAACGAAAGCCGCCAGACCCAAATGGAGAGGGGCTGTTTTGGGGGCCCCCTGGGGGCCCTTCAGGCCAGCTAGGTCTTTGGGTCCTGGCTCCTTGGGTTTGGGAGCTGTTGCTGCAGTTGGGCATGTTGGCCGGAGAGTGCTTCTCGGGCCGCGAACTGCACCTTGCAGGTACCTCCCAGGTTCCAGGCCCAACGAAAGCCCCCAGACCCAAATTGAGAGGGGCTGCTTGGGGGCCCCCTGGGGGCCCTTCAGGCCAGCTAGGTCTTTGGGTCCTGGCTCCTTCGGTTTGGGAGCTGTTGCTGGACGTTGGGCATGTTGACCGGAGAGTGCTTCTTGGGCTGCGAACTGCAACCTTGCAGGTACATCCCAGGTCGCCGGCCCAACGAAAGCCCCCAGACCCAAATTGAGAGGGGCTGCTTGGGGGCCACCTGGGGGCCCTTCAGGCCAGCTAGGTCTTTGGGTCCACGCTCCTTCGGTTTGGGAGCTGTTGCTGGACGTTGGGCATGTTGGCCGGAGAGTGCTTTTCAGGCTGCGAACTGCAACCTTGCAGGTACCTCCCAGGATCCATGCCCAACGAAAGTCCCCAGACCCAAATTGAGAGGGGCTGTTTGGGGGCCCCCTGGGGGCCCTTCAGGCCAGCTAGGTCTTTGGGTCCTGGCTCCTTCGGATTGGGAGCTGTTGCTGCAGTTGGGCATGTTGACCGGAGAGTGCTTCTTGGGCTGCGAACTGCAACCTTGCAGGTACCTCCCAGGTCCCCGGCCCAACGAAAGCCCCCAGACCCAAATTGAGAGGGGCTGCTTGCGTGCCCCCTGGGGGCCCTTCAGGCCAGCTAGGTCTTTGGGTCCTGGCTCCTTCGGTTTGGGAGCTGTTGCTGCAGTTGGGCATGTTGGCCGGAGAGTGCTTCTCGGGCCGCGAACTGCAACCTTGCAGGTAGCTCCCAGGTTCCCGGCCCAACGAAAGCCCCCAGACCCAAATGGAGAGGGGGTGTTTGGGGTGCCCCCTGGGGCCCCTTCAGGCCAGCTAGGTCTTTGGGTCCTGGCTCCTTCGGTTTGGGACCTGTTGCTGGACGTTGGGCATGTTGGCCGGAGAGTGCTTCTCGGGCTGCGAACTGCAACCTTGCAGGTACCTCCCATGTCCCCGGCCCAACGAAAGCCCCCAGACCCAAATGGAGAGGGGCTGCTTGGGGGCCCCCTGGGGGCCCTTCAGGCCAGCTAGGTCTTTGGGTCCTGGCTCCTTCGGTTTGGGAGCTGTTGCTGGACGTTGGGCATGTTGACCGGAGAGTGCTTCTCGGGCTGTGAACTGCAACCTTGCAGGTACCTCCCAGGTCCCCGGCCCAACGACAGCCCCCAGATCCAAATGGAGAGGGGCTGCTTGGGGGCCCCCTGGGGGCCCTTCAGGCCAGCTAGGTCTTTGGGTCCTGGCTCCTTCGGATTGGGAGCTGTTGCTGCAGTTGGGCATGTTGACCGGAGAGTGCTTCTTGGGCTGCGAACTGCAACCTTGCAGGTACCTCCCAGGTCCCCGGCCCAACGAAAGCCCCCAGACCCAAATTGAGAGGGGCTGCTTGGGGGCCCCCTGGGGGCCCTTCAGGCCAGCTAGGTCTTTGGGTCCTGGCTCCTTCGGTTTGGGAGCTGTTGCTGGACGTTGGGCATGTCGGCCGGAGAGTGCTTCTCGGGCCGCGAACTGCAACCTTGCAGGTACCTCCCATGATCCATGCCCAACGAAAGCCCCCAGACCCAAATGGAGAGGGGCTGTTTGGGGGCACCCTGGGGACCCTTCAGGCCAGCTAGGTCTTTGGGTCCTGGCTCCTTCGGTTTGGGAGCTGTTGCTGGACGTTGGGCATGTTGGCCGGAGAGTGCTTCTCGGGCTGCGAACTGCAACCTTGCAGCAACCTCCCATGTCCCCGGCCTAACGAAAACCCCCAGACCCAAATGGAGAGGGGCTGCTTGGGGGCCCCCTGGGGGCCCTTCAGTCCAGCTAGGTCTTTGGGTCCTGGCTCCTTCGGTTTGGGAGCTGTTGCTGGACGTTGGGCATGTTGACCGGAGAGTGCTTCTCGGGCTGTGAACTGCAACCTTGCAGGTACCTCCCAGGTCCCCGGCCCAACGACAGCCCCCAGATCCAAATTGAGAGGGGCTGCTTGGGGGCCCCCTGGGGGCCCTTCAGGCCAGCTAGGTCTTTGGGTCCTGGCTCCTTCGGATTGGGAGCTGTTGCTGCAGTTGGGCATGTTGACCGGAGAGTGCTTCTTGGGCTGCGAACTGCAACCTTGCAGGTACCTCCCAGACTCCATGCCCAACGAAAGCCCCCAGACCCAAATGGAGAGGGGCTGCTTGGTGGCCCCCTGGGGGCCCTTCAGGCCAGCTAGGTCTTTGGGTCCTGGCTCCTTCGGTTTGGGAGCTGTTGCTGGACGTTGGGCATGTTGGCCGGAGAGTGCTTCTCGGGCCGCGAACTGCAACCTTGCAGGTACCTCCCAGGTTCCCGGCCCAACGAAAGCCCCCAGACCCAAATGGAGAGGGGCTGCTTGGGGGCCCCCTGGGGACTCTTCAGGCCAGCTAGGTCTTTGGGTCCTGGCTCCTTCGGTTTGGGAGCTGTTGCTGGACGTTGGGCATGTTGGCCGGAGAGTGCTTCTCGGTACGTGAACTGTAACCTTGCAGGTACCTCCCAGGTCCCCAGCCCAACGAAAGCCCCCAGACCCAAATGGAGAGGGGCTGCTTGGGGGCCCCCTGGGGGCCCTTCAGGCCAGCTAGGTCTTTGGGTCCTGGCTCCTTCGGTTTGGGAGCTTTTGCTGCAGTTGGGCATGTTGGCCGGAGAGTGCTTCTCGGGCCGCGAACTGCAACCTTGCAGGTAGCTCCCAGGTCCCCGGCCCAACGAAAGCCGCCAGACCCAAATGGAGAGGGGCTGTTTGGGGGCCCCCTGGGGGCCCTTCAGGCCAGCTAGGTCTTTGGGTCCTGGCTCCTTCGGTTTGGGAGCTGTTGCTGCAGTTGGGCATGTTGGCCGGAGAGTGCTTCTCGGGCCGCGAACTGCAACCTTGCAGGTACCTCCCAGGTTCCAGGCCCAACGAAAGCCCCCAGACCCAAATTGAGAGGGGCTGCTTGGGGGCCCCCTGGGGGCCCTTCAGGCCAGCTAGGTCTTTGGGTCCTGGCTCCTTCGGTTTGGGAGCTGTTGCTGGACGTTGGGCATGTTGGCCGGAGAGTGCTTCTCGGGCCGCGAACTGCAACCTTGCAGGTACCTCCCAGGTCCCCGGCCCAACGAAAGCCGCCAGACCCAAATGGAGAGGGGCTGTTTGGGGGCCCTCTGGGGGCCCTTCAGGCCAGCTAGGTCTTTGGGTCCTGGCTCCTTCGGTTTGGGAGCTGTTGCTGCAGTTGGGCATGTTGGCCGGAGAGTGCTTCTCGGGCCGCGAACTGCAACCTTGCAGGTACCTCCCAGGTTCCCGGCCCAACGAAAGCCCCCAGACCCAAATTGAGAGGGGCTGCTTGGGGGCCCCCTGGGGGCCCTTCAGGCCAGCTAGGTCTTTGGGTCCTGGCTCCTTCGGTTTGGGAGCTGTTGCTGGACGTTGGGCATGTTGGCCGGAGAGTGCTTCTCAGGCTGCGAACTGCAACCTTGCAGGTACCTCCCATGATCCATGCCCAACGAAAGCCCCCAGACCCAAATTGAGAGGGGCTGTTTGGGGGCACCCTGGAGACCCTTCAGGCCAGCTAGGTCTTTGGGTCCTGGCTCCTTCGGTTTGGGAGCTGTTGCTGGACGTTGGGCATGTAGGCCGGAGAGTGCTTCTCGGGCTGCGAACTGCAACCTTGCAGGTACCTCCCATGTCCCCGGCCCAACGAAAGCCCCCAGACCCAAATGGAGAGGGGCTGCTTGGGGGCCCCCTGGGGGCCCGTCAGGCCAGCTAGGTCTTTGGGTCCTGGCTCCTTCGGTTTGGGAGCTGTTGCTGGACGTTGGGCATGTTGACCGGAGAGTGCTTCTCGGGCCGTGAACTGCAACCTTGCAGGTACATCCCAGGTCCCCGGCACAACGAAAGCCCCCAGACCCAAATTGAGAGGGGCTGCTTGGGGGCCCCCTGGGGCCCCTTCAGGCCAGCTAGGTCTTTGGGTCCTGGCTCCTTCGGTTTGGGAGCTGTTGCTGCAGTTGGGCATGTTGGCCGGAGAGTGCTTCTCGGGCCGCGAACTGCAACCTTGCAGGTACCTCCCAGGTTCCCGGCCCAACGAAAGCCCCCAGACCCAAATGGAGAGGGGCTGTTTCGGGGCCCCCTGGGGCCCCTTCAGGCCAGCTAGGTCTTTGGGTCCTGGCTCCTTCGGTTTGGGAGCTGTTTCTGGACGTTGGGCATGTTGGCCGGAGAGTGCTTCTCGGTCTTGGAACTGCAACCTTGCAGGTACCTCCCAGGTCCCCGGCCCAACGAAAGCCGCCAGACCCAAATGGAGAGGGGCTGTTTGGGGGCCCCCTGGGGGCCCTTCAGGCCAGCTAGGTCTTTGGGTCCTGGCTCCTTGGGTTTGGGAGCTGTTGCTGCAGTTGGGCATGTTGGCCGGAGAGTGCTTCTCGGGCCGCGAACTGCACCTTGCAGGTACCTCCCAGGTTCCAGGCCCAACGAAAGCCCCCAGACCCAAATTGAGAGGGGCTGCTTGGGGGCCCCCTGGGGGCCCTTCAGGCCAGCTAGGTCTTTGGGTCCTGGCTCCTTCGGTTTGGGAGCTGTTGCTGGACGTTGGGCATGTTGACCGGAGAGTGCTTCTTGGGCTGCGAACTGCAACCTTGCAGGTACATCCCAGGTCGCCGGCCCAACGAAAGCCCCCAGACCCAAATTGAGAGGGGCTGCTTGGGGGCCACCTGGGGGCCCTTCAGGCCAGCTAGGTCTTTGGGTCCACGCTCCTTCGGTTTGGGAGCTGTTGCTGGACGTTGGGCATGTTGGCCGGAGAGTGCTTCTCAGGCTGCGAACTGCAACCTTGCAGGTACCTCCCAGGATCCATGCCCAACGAAAGTCCCCAGACCCAAATTGAGAGGGGCTGTTTGGGGGCCCCCTGGGGGCCCTTCAGGCCAGCTAGGTCTTTGGGTCCTGGCTCCTTCGGATTGGGAGCTGTTGCTGCAGTTGGGCATGTTGACCGGAGAGTGCTTCTTGGGCTGCGAACTGCAACCTTGCAGGTACCTCCCAGGTCCCCGGCCCAACGAAAGCCCCCAGACCCAAATTGAGAGGGGCTGCTTGGGGGCCCCCTGGGGGCCCTTCAGGCCAGCTAGGTCTTTGGGTCCTGGCTCCTTCGGTTTGGGAGCTGTTGCTGCAGTTGGGCATGTTGGCCGGAGAGTGCTTCTCGGGCCGCGAACTGCAACCTTGCAGGTAGCTCCCAGGTTCCCGGCCCAACAAAAGCCCCCAGACCCAAATGGAGAGGGGCTGTTTGGGGGCCCCCTGGGGCCCCTTCAGGCCAGCTAGGTCTTTGGGTCCTGGCTCCTTCGGTTTGGGAGCTGTTGCTGGACGTTGGGCATGTTGGCCGGAGAGTGCTTCTCGGGCTGCGAACTGCAACCTTGCAGGTACCTCCCATGTCCCCGGCCCAACGAAAGCCCCCAGACCCAAATGGAGAGGGGCTGCTTGGGGGCCCCCTGGGGGCCCTTCAGGCCAGCTAGGTCTTTGGGTCCTGGCTCCTTCGGTTTGGGAGCTGTTGCTGGACGTTGGGCATGTTGACCGGAGAGTGCTTCTCGGGCTGTGAACTGCAACCTTGCAGGTACCTCCCAGGTCCCCGGCCCAACGACAGCCCCCAGATCCAAATGGAGAGGGGCTGCTTGGGGGCCCCCTGGGGGCCCTTCAGGCCAGCTAGGTCTTTGGGTCCTGGCTCCTTCGGATTGGGAGCTGTTGCTGCAGTTGGGCATGTTGACCGGAGAGTGCTTCTTGGGCTGCGAACTGCAACCTTGCAGGTACCTCCCAGGTCCCCGGCCCAACGAAAGCCCCCAGACCCAAATTGAGAGGGGCTGCTTGGGGGCCCCCTGGGGGCCCTTCAGGCCAGCTAGGTCTTTGGGTCCTGGCTCCTTCGGTTTGGGAGCTGTTGCTGGACGTTGGGCATGTCGGCCGGAGAGTGCTTCTCGGGCCGCGAACTGCAACCTTGCAGGTACCTCCCATGATCCATGCCCAACGAAAGCCCCCAGACCCAAATGGAGAGGGGCTGTTTGGGGGCACCCTGGGGACCCTTCAGGCCAGCTAGGTCTTTGGGTCCTGGCTCCTTCGGTTTGGGAGCTGTTGCTGGACGTTGGGCATGTTGGCCGGAGAGTGCTTCTCGGGCTGCGAACTGCAACCTTGCAGCAACCTCCCATGTCCCCGGCCTAACGAAAACCCCCAGACCCAAATGGAGAGGGGCTGCTTGGGGGCCCCCTGGGGGCCCTTCAGTCCAGCTAGGTCTTTGGGTCCTGGCTCCTTCGGTTTGGGAGCTGTTGCTGGACGTTGGGCATGTTGACCGGAGAGTGCTTCTCGGGCTGTGAACTGCAACCTTGCAGGTACCTCCCAGGTCCCCGGCCCAACGACAGCCCCCAGATCCAAATTGAGAGGGGCTGCTTGGGGGCCCCCTGGGGGCCCTTCAGGCCAGCTAGGTCTTTGGGTCCTGGCTCCTTCGGATTGGGAGCTGTTGCTGCAGTTGGGCATGTTGACCGGAGAGTGCTTCTTGGGCTGCGAACTGCAACCTTGCAGGTACCTCCCAGACTCCATGCCCAACGAAAGCCCCCAGACCCAAATGGAGAGGGGCTGCTTGGTGGCCCCCTGGGGGCCCTTCAGGCCAGCTAGGTCTTTGGGTCCTGGCTCCTTCGGTTTGGGAGCTGTTGCTGGACGTTGGGCATGTTGGCCGGAGAGTGCTTCTCGGGCCGCGAACTGCAACCTTGCAGGTACCTCCCAGGTTCCCGGCCCAACGAAAGCCCCCAGACCCAAATGGAGAGGGGCTGCTTGGGGGCCCCCTGGGGACTCTTCAGGCCAGCTAGGTCTTTGGGTCCTGGCTCCTTCGGTTTGGGAGCTGTTGCTGGACGTTGGGCATGTTGGCCGGAGAGTGCTTCTCGGTACGTGAACTGTAACCTTGCAGGTACCTCCCAGGTCCCCAGCCCAACGAAAGCCCCCAGACCCAAATGGAGAGGGGCTGCTTGGGGGCCCCCTGGGGGCCCTTCAGGCCAGCTAGGTCTTTGGGTCCTGGCTCCTTCGGTTTGGGAGCTTTTGCTGCAGTTGGGCATGTTGGCCGGAGAGTGCTTCTCGGGCCGCGAACTGCAACCTTGCAGGTAGCTCCCAGGTTCCCGGCCCAACGAAAGCCCCCAGACCCAAATGGAGAGGGGCTGCTTGGGGGCCCCCTGGGGGCCCTTCAGGCCAGCTAGGTCTTTGGGTCCTGGCTCCTTCGGTTTGGGAGCTGTTGCTGGACGTTGGGCATGTTGGCCGGAGAGTGCTTATCGGGCCGCGAACTGCAACCTTGCAGGTACCTCCCATGTCCCCGGCCCAACGAAAGCCCCCAGACCCAAATGGAGAGGGGCTGCTTGGGGGCCCCCTGGGGGCCCTTCAGGCCAGCTAGGTCTTTGGGTCCTGGCTCCTTCGGTTTGGGAGCTGTTGCTGGACGTTGGGCATGTTGACCAGAGAGTGCTTCTCGGGCTACGAACTGCAACCTTGCAGGTACCTCCCAGGTCCCAGGCCCAACGAAAGCCCCCAGATCCAAATTGAGAGGGGCTGCTTGGGGGCCCCCTGGGGGCCCTTCAGGCCAGCTAGGTCTTTGGGTCCTGGCTCCTTCGGTTTGGGACCTGTTGCTGGACGTTGGGCATGTTGGCCGGAGAGTGCTTCTCGGGCCGCGAACTGCAACCTTGCAGGTACCTCCCAGGTTCCATACCCAACGAAAGCCCGTAGACCCAAATTGAGAGGGGCTGTTTGGGGGCCCCCTGGGGACTCTTCAGGCCAGCTAGGTCTTTGGGTCCTGGCTCCTTCGGTTTGGGAGCTGTTGCTGCAGTTGGGCATGTTGGCCGGAGAGTGCTTCTCGGGCCGCGAACTGCAACCTTGCAGGTACCTCCCAGGTTCCCGGCCCAACAAAAGCCCCCAGACCCAAATGGAGAGGGGCTGCTTGGGGGCCCCCTGGGGCCCCTTCAGGCCAGCTAGGTCTTTGGGTCCTGGCTCCTTCGGTTTGGGAGCTGTTGCTGGACGTTGGGCATGTTGGCCGGAGAGTGCTTCTCGGGCTTGGAACTGCAACCTTGCAGGTACCTCCCAGGTCCCCGGCCCAACGAAAGCCGCCAGACCCAAATGGAGAGGGGCTGTTTGGGGGCCCCCTGGGGGCCCTTCAGGCCAGCTAGGTCTTTGGGTCCTGGCTCCTTCGGTTTGGGAGCTGTTGCTGGACGTTGGGCATGTTGACCGGAGAGTGCTTCTCGGGCTGCGAACTGCAACCTTGCAGGTACCTCCCAGGTCCAAGGCCCAATGAAAGCCCCCAGACCCAAATGGAGAGGGGCTGTTTGGGGGCCCCCTGGGGGCCCTTCAGGCCAGCTAGGTCCTTGGGTCCTGGCTCCTTCGGTTTGGGAGCTGTTGCTGGACGTTGGGCATGTTGACCGGAGAGTGCTTCTCGGGCTGCGAACTGCAACCTTGCAGGTACCTCCCAGGTCCAAGGCCCAATGAAAGCCCCCAGACCCAAATGGAGAGTGGCTGCTTGGGGGCCCCCTGGGGCCCCTTCAGGCCAGCTAGGTCTTTGGGTCCTGGCTCCTTCGGTTTGGGAGCTGTTGCTGGACGTTGGGCATGTTGGCCGGAGAGTGGTTCTCGGGCCGTGAACTGCAACCTTGCAGGTAGCTCCCAGGTTCTCGGCCCAACGAAAGCCCCCAGACCCAAATGGAGAGGGGCTGTTTGGGGGCCCCCTGGGGACTCTTCAGGCCAGCTAGGTCTTTGGGTCCTGGCTCCTTCGGTTTGGGAGCTGTTGCTGGACGTTGGGCATGTTGGCCGGAGTGTGCTTCTCGGGCCGCGAACTGCAACCTTGCAGGCACCTCCCAGGTTCCCGGCCCAACGAAAGCCCCCAGACCAAAATTGAGAGGGGCTGCTTGGGGGCCCCCTGGGGACACTCCAGGCCAGCTAGGTCTTTGGGTCCTGACTCCTTCAGTTTGGGAGCTGTTGCTGCAGTTGGGCATGTTGGCCGGAGAGTGCTTCTCGGGCTGCGAACTGCAACCTTGCAGGTACCTCCCAGGTCCCAGGCCCAACGAAAGCCCCCAGACCCAAATTGAGAGGGGCTGCTTGGGGGCCCCCTGGGGGCCCTTCAGGCCAGCTAGGTCTTTGGGTCCTGGCTCCTTCGGTTTGGGAGCTGTTGCTGCAGTTGGGCATGTTGGCCGGAGAGTGCTTCTCGGGCCGCGAACTGCAACCTTGCAGGTACCTCCCAGGTTCCCGGCCCAACGAAAGCCCCTAGACCCAAATGGAGAGGGGCTGTTTGGGGGCCCCCTGGGGCCCCTTCAGGCCAGCTAGGTCTTTGGGTCCTGGCTCCTTCGGTTTGGGAGCTGTTGCTGGATGTTGGGCATGTTGGCCGGAGAGTGCTTCTCGGGCTTGGAACTGCAACCTTGCAGGTACCTCCCAGGTCTCCGGCCCAACGAAAGCCGCCAGACCCAAATGGAGAGGGGCTTTTTGGGGGCCCCCTGGGGGCCCTTCAGGCCAGCTAGGTCTTTGGGTCCTGGCTCCTTCGGTTTGGGAGCTGTTGCTGCAGTTGGGCATGTTGGCCGGAGAGTGCTTCTCGGGCCGCGAACTGCAACCTTGCAGGTACCTCCCAGGTTCCAGGCCCAACAAAAGCCCCCAGACCCAAATTGAGAGGGGCTGCTTGCGTGCCCCCTGGGGGCCCTTCAGGCCAGCTAGGTCTTTGGGTCCTGGCTCCTTCGGTTTGGGAGCTGTTGCTGGACGTTGGGCATGTTGACCGGAGAGTGCTTCTTGGGCTGCGAACTGAAACCTTGCAGGTACATCCCAGGTCCCCGGCCCAATGAAAGCCCCCAGACCCAAATTGAGAGGGGCTGTTTGGGGGCCCCCTGGGGGCCCTTCAGGCCAGCTAGGTCTTTGGGTCCTGGCTCCTTCGGTTTGGGAGCTGTTGCTGGACGTTGGGCATGTTGGCCGGAGAGTGCTTCTCAGGCTGCGAACTGCAACCTTGCAGGTACCTCCCATGATCCATGCCCAACGAAAGCCCCCAGACCCAAATGGAGAGGGGCTGCTTGGGGGCCACCTGGGGGCCCTTCAGGCCAGCTAGGTCTTTGGGTCCTGGCTCCTTCGGTTTGGGAGCTGTTGCTGCAGTTGGGCATGTTGGCCGGAGAGTGCTTCTCGGGCTGCGAACTGCAACCTTGCAGGTACCTCCCAGGTCCCCGGCCCAACGAAAGCCCCCAGACCCAAATGGAGAGGGGCTGCTTGGGGGCCCCCTGGGGGCCCTTCAGGCCAGCTAGGTCTTTGGGTCCTGGCTCCTTCGGTTTGGGAGCTGTTGCTGCAGTTGGGCATGTTGGCCGGAGAGTGCTTCTCGGGCCGCGAACTGCAAACTTGCAGGTACCTCCCAGGTTCCCGGCCCAACGAAAGCCCCCAGACCCAAATGGAGAGGGGCTGTTTGGGGGCCCTCTGGGGGCCCTTCAGGCCAGCTAGGTCTTTGGGTCCTGGCTCCTTCGGTTTGGGAGCTGTTGCTGCAGTTGGGCATGTTGGCCGCAGAGGGCTTCTCGGGCCGCGAACTGCAACCTTGCAGGTACCTCCCAGGTTCCAGGCCCAACGAAAGCCCCCAGACCCAAATGGAGAGGGGCTGCTTGGGGGCCCCCTGGGGGCCCTTCAGGCCAGTTAGGTCTTTGGGTCCTGGCTCCTTCGGTTTGGGAGCTGTTGCTGGACGTTGGGCATGTTGACCAGAGAGTGCTTCTTGGGCTGCGAACTGCAACCTTGCAGGTACATCCCAGGTCGCCGGCCCAACGAAAGCCCCCAGACCCAAATTGAGAGGGGCTGCTTGGGGGCCCCCTGGGGGCCCTTCAGGCCAGCTAGGTCTTTGGGTCCTGGCTCCTTCGGTTTGGGACCTGTTGCTGGACGTTGGGCATGTTGGCCGGAGAGTGCTTCTCAGGCTGCGAACTGCAACCTTGCAGGTACCTCCCATGATCCATGCCCAACGAAAGCCCCCAGACCCAAATTGAGAGGGGCTGCTTGGGGGCCCCCTGGGGGCCCTTCAGGCCAGCTAGGTCTTTGGGTCCTGGCTCCTTCGGTTTGGGAGCTGTTGCTGCAGTTGGGCATGTTGGCCGGAGAGTGCTTCTCGGGCCGCGAACTGCAACCTTGCAGGTACCTCCCAGGTTCCCGGCCCAACGAAAGCCCCTAGACCCAAATGGAGAGGGGCTGTTTGGGGGCCCCCTGGGGCCCCTTCAGGCCAGCTAGGTCTTTGGGTCCTGGCTCCTTCGGTTTGGGAGCTGTTGCTGGACGTTGGGCATGTTGGCCGGAGAGTGCTTCTCGGGCTTGGAACTGCAACCTTGCAGGTACCTCCCAGGTCTCCGGCCCAACGAAAGCCGCCAGACCCAAATGGAGAGGGGCTTTTTGGGGGCCCCCTGGGGGCCCTTCAGGCCAGCTAGGTCTTTGGGTCCTGGCTCCTTCGGTTTGGGAGCTGTTGCTGCAGTTGGGCATTTTGGCCGGAGAGTGCTTCTCGGGCCGCGAACTGCAACCTTGCAGGTACCTCCCAGGTTCCAGGCCCAACGAAAGCCCCCAGACCCAAATTGAGAGGGGCTGCTTGCGTGCCCCCTGGGGGCCCTTCAGGCCAGCTAGGTCTTTGGGTCCTGGCTCCTTCGGTTTGGGAGCTGTTGCTGGACGTTGGGCATGTTGACCGGAGAGTGATTCTTAAGGCTGCGAACTGCAACCTTGCAGGTACATCCCAGGTCCCCGGCCCAATGAAAGCCCCCAGACCCAAATTGAGAGGGGCTGCTTGGGGGCCCCCTGGGGGCCCTTCAGGCCAGCTAGGTCTTTGGGTCCTGGCTCCATCGGTTTGGGAGCTGTTGCTGGACGTTGGGCATGTTGGCCGGAGAGTGCTTCTCGGGCCGCGAACTGCAACCTTGCAGGTACCTCCCAGGTTCCAGGCCCAACGAAAGCCCCCAGACCCAAATTGAGAGGGGCTGCTTGGGGGCCCCCTGGGGGCCCTTCAGGCCAGTTAGGTCTTTGGGTCCTGGCTCCTTCGGTTTGGGAGCTGTTGCTGGACGTTGGGCATGTTGACCAGAGAGTGCTTCTTGGGCTGCGAACTGCAACCTTGCAGGTACATCCCAGGTCGCCGGCCCAACGAAAGCCCCCAGACCCAAATTGAGAGGGGCTGCTTGGGGGCCCCCTGGGGGCCCTTCAGGCCAGCTAGGTCTTTGGGTCCTGGCTCCTTCGGTTTGGGACCTGTTGCTGGACGTTGGGCATGTTGGCCGGAGAGTGCTTCTCAGGCTGCGAACTGCAACCTTGCAGGTACCTCCCATGATCCATGCCCAACGAAAGCCCCCAGACCCAAATTGAGAGGGGCTGTTTGGGGGCACCCTGGGGACCCTTCAGGCCAGCTAGGTCTTTGGGTCCTGGCTCCTTCGGTTTGGGAGCTGTTGCTGGACGTTGGGCATGTTGGCCGGAGAGTGCTTCTCGGGCTGCGAACTGCAACCTTGCAGGTACCTCCCATGTCCCCGGCCCAACGAAAGCCCCCAGACCCAAATGGAGAGGGGATGCTTGGGGGCCCCCTGGGGGCCCTTCAGGCCAGCTAGGTCTTTGGGTCCTGGCTCCTTGGGTTTGGGAGCTGTTCCTGGACGTTGGGCATGTTGACCTGAGAGTGCTTCTCGGGCTGTGAACTGCAACCTTGCAGGTACCTCCCAGGTCCCAGGCCCAACGACAGCCCCCAGACCAAAATTGAGAGGGGCTGCTTGCGGGCCCCCTGGGGACACTCCAGGCCAGCTAGGTCTTTGGGACCTGACTCCTTCGGTTTGGGAGCTGTTGCTGCAGTTGGGCATGTTGACCGGAGAGTGCTTCTCGGGCTGCGAACTGCAACCTTGCAGGTACCTCCCAGGTTCCCGGCCCAATGAAAGCCCCTAGACCCAAATGGAGAGGGGCTGTTTGGGGGCCCCCTGGGGCCCCTTCAGGCCAGCTAGGTCTTTGGGTCCTGGCTCCTTCGGTTTGGGAGCTGTTGCTGGACGTTGGGCATGTTGGCCGGAGAGTGCTTCTCGGGCTTGGAACTGCAACCTTGCAGGTACCTCCCAGGTTCCAGGCCCAACGAAAGCCCCCAGACCCAAATTGAGAGGGGCTGCTTGCGTGCCCCCTGGGGGCCCTTCAGGCCAGCTAGGTCTTTGGGTCCTGGCTCCTTCGGTTTGGGAGCTGTTGCTGGACGTTGGGCATGTTGACCGGAGAGTGCTTCTTGGGCTGCGAACTGCAAACTTGCAGGTACATCCCAGGTCCCCGGCCCAACGAAAGCCCCCAGACCCAAATTGAGAGGGGCTGCTTGGGGGCCCCCTGGGGGCCCTTCAGGCCAGCTAGGTCTTTGGGTCCTGGCTCCTTCGGTTTGGGAGCTGTTGCTGGACGTTGGGCATGTTGGCCGGAGAGTGCTTCTCAGGCTGCGAACTGCAACCTTGCAGGTACCTCCCATGATCCATGCCCAACGAAAGCCCCCAGACCCAAATTGAGAGGGGCTGTTTGGGGGCACCCTGGGGACCCTTCAGGCCAGCTAGGTCTTTGGGTCCTGGCTCCTTCGGTTTGGGAGCTGTTGCTGGACGTTGGGCATGTTGGCCGGAGAGTGCTTCTCGGGCTGCGAACTGCAACCTTGCAGGTACCTCCCATGTCCCCGGCCCAACGAAAGCCCCCAGACCCAAATGGAGAGGGGCTGCTTGGGGGCCCCCTGGGGGCCCTTCAGGCCAGCTAGGTCTTTGGGTCCTGGCTCCTTGGGTTTGGGAGCTGTTGCTGGACGTTGGGCATGTTGACCTGAGAGTGCTTCTCGGGCTGTGAACTGCAACCTTGCAGGTACCTCCCAGGTCCCAGGCCCAACGACAGCCCCCAGATCCAAATTGAGAGGGGCTGCTTGGGGGCCCCCTGGGGGCCCTTCAGGCCAGCTAGGTCTTTGGGTCCTGGCTCCTTCGGTTTGGGAGCTGTTGCTGCAGTTGGGCATGTTGACCGGAGAGTGCTTCTTGGGCTGCGAACTGCAACCTTGCAGGTACCTCCCAGGTCCCCGGCCCAACGAAAGCCCCCAGACCCAAATTGAGAGGGGCTGCTTGGGGGCCCCCTGGGGGCCCTTCAGGCTAGCTAGGTCTTTGGGTCCTGGCTCCTTGGGTTTGGGAGCTTTTGCTGGACATTGGGCATGTTGGCCGGAGAGTGCTTCTCGGGCCGCGAACTGCAACCTTGCAGGCACTTCCCATGTTCCCGGCCCAACGAAAGCCCCCAGACCCAAATGGAGAGGGGCTGTTTGGGGGCCCCCTGGGGGCCCTTCAGGCCAGCTAGGTCTTTGGGTCCTGGCTCCTTCGGTTTGGGAGCTGTTGCTGGACGTTGGGCATGTTGGCCGGAGAGTGGTTCTCGGGCCGTGAACTGCAACCTTGCAGGCACCTCCCAGGTTCCCGGCCCAACGAAAGCCCCCAGACCAAAATGGAGAGGGGCTGCTTGCGGGCCCCCTGGGGACACTCCAGGCCAGCTAGGTCTTTGGGTCCTGACTCCTTCGGTTTGGGAGCTGTTGCTGCAGTTGGGCATGTTGGCCGGAGAGTGCTTCTCGGGCTGCGAACTGCAACCTTGCAGGTACCTCCCAGGTCCCCGGCCCAACGAAAGCCGCCAGACTCAAATGGAGAGGGGCTGTTTGGGGGCCCTCTGGGGGCCCTTCAGGCCAGCTAGGTCTTTGGGTCCTGGCTCCTTCGGTTTGGGAGCTGTTGCTGCAGTTGGGCATGTTGGCCGGAGAGTGCTTCTCGGGCCGCGAACTGCAACCTTGCAGGTACCTCCCAGGTTCCAGGCCCAACGAAAGCCCCCAGACCCAAATTGAGAGGGGCTGCTTGCGTGCCCCCTGGGGGCCCTTCAGGCCAGCTAGGTCTTTGGGTCCTGGCTCCTTCGGTTTGGGAGCTGTTGCTGGACGTTGGGCCTGTTGACCGGAGAGTGCTTCTTGGGCTGCGAACTGCAACCTTGCAGGTACATCCCAGGTCCCCGGCCCAACGAAAGCCCCCAGACCCAAATTGAGAGGGGCTGCTTGGGGGCCCCCTGGGGGCCCTTCAGGCCAGCTAGGTCTTTGGGTCCTGGCTCCTTCGGTTTGGGAGCTGTTGCTGGACGTTGGGCATGTTGGCCGGAGAGTGCTTCTCAGGCTGCGAACTGCAACCTTGCAGGTACCTCCCATGATCCATGGCCAACGAAAGCCCCCAGACCCAAATTGAGAGGGGCTGTTTGGGGGCACCCTGGGGACCCTTCAGGCCAGCTAGGTCTTTGGGTCCTGGCTCCTTCGGTTTGGGAGCTGTTGCTGCAGTTGGGCATGTTGGCCGGAGAGTGCTTCTCGGGCTGCGAACTGCAACCTTGCAGGTACCTCCCATGTCCCCGGCCCAACGAAAGCCCCCAGACCCAAATTGAGAGGGGCTGCTTGGGGGCCCCCTGGGGGCCCTTCAGGCCAGCTAGGTCTTTGGGTCCTGGCTCCTTCGTTTTGGGAGCTGTTGCTGGACGTTGGGCATGTTGACCGGAGAGTGCTTCTCGGGCTGTGAACTGCAACCTTGCAGGTACCTCCCAGGTCCCAGGCCCAACGACAGCCCCCAGATCCAAATTGAGAGGGGCTGCTTGGGGGCCCCCTGGGGGCCCTTCAGGCCAGCTATGTCTTTGGGTCCTGGCTCCTTCGGATTGGGAGCTGTTTCTGGACGTTGGGCATGTTGGCCGGAGAGTGCTTCTCGGTACGTGAACTGCAACCTTGCAGGTACCTCCCAGGTCCCCAGCCCAACGAAAGCCCCCAGACCCAAATTGAGAGGGGCTGCTTGGGGGCCCCCTGGGGGCCCTTCAGGCCAGCTAGGTCTTTGGGTCCTGGCTCCTTCGGTTTGGGAGCTGTTGCTGCAGTTGGGCATGTTGGCCGGAGAGTGCTTCTCGGGCCGCGAACTGCAACCTTGCAGGTAGCTCCCAGGTTCCCGGCCCAACGAAAGCCCCCAGACCCAAATGGAGAGGGGCTGCTTGGGGGCCCCCTGGGGGCCCTTCAGGCCAGCTAGGTCTTTGGGTCCTGGCTCCTTCGGTTTGGGAGCTGTTGCTGGACGTTGGGCATGTTGGCCGGAGAGTGCTTCTCGGGCCGCGAACTGCAACCTTGCAGGTACCTCCCATGTCCCCGGCCCAACGAAAGCCCCCAGACCCAAATGGAGAGGGGCTGCTTGGGGGCCCCCTGGGGCCCCTTCAGGCCAGCTAGGTCTTTGGGTCCTGGCTCCTTCGGTTTGGGAGCTGTTGCTGGACGTTGGGCATGTTGGCCGGAGAGTGCTTCTTAGGCTGCGAACTGCAACCTTGCAGGTTCCTCCCAGGATCCATGCCCAACGAAAGCCCCCAGACCCAAATGGAGAGGGGCTGTTTGGGGGCCCCCTGGGGCCCCTTCAGGCCAGCTAGGTCTTTGGGTCCTGGCTCCTTCGGTTTGGGAGCTGTTGCTGGACGTTGGGCCTGTTGACCGGAGAGTGCTTCTCGGGCTGCGAACTGCAACCTTGCAGGTACCTCCCAGGTCCCCGGCCCAACGAAAGCCCCCAGACCCAAATGGAGAGGGGCTGCTTGGGGGCCCCCTGGGGGCCCTTCAGGCCAGCTAGGTCTTTGGGTCCTGGCTCCTTCGGTTTGGGAGCTGTTGCTGCAGTTGTGCATGTTGGCCGGAGAGTGCTTCTCGGGCCGCGAACTGCAACCTTGCAGGTAGCTCCCAGGTTCCCGGCCCAACGAAAGCCCCCAGACCCAAATGGAGAGGGGCTGCTTGGGGGCCCCCTGGGGCCCCTTCAGGCCAGCTAGGTCTTTGGGTCCTGGCTCCTTCGGTTTGGGAGCTGTTGCTGGACGTTGGGCATGTTGGCCGGAGAGTGCTTCTCGGGCCGTGAACTGCAACCTTGCAGGTACCTCACAGGTCCCCGGCCCAATGAAAGCCACAAGACCCAAATGGAGAGGGGCTGCTTGCGGGCCCCCTGGGGGCCCTTCAGGCCAGCTAGGTCTTTGGGTCCTGGCTCCTTCGGTTTGGGAGCTGTTGCTGCAGTTGGGCATGTTGGCCGGAGAGTGCTTCTCGGGCCGCGAACTGCAACCTTGCAGGTACCTCCCAGGTTCCATGCCCAACGAAAGCCCGTAGACCCAAATGGAGAGGGGCTGTTTGGGGGCCCCCTGGGGACTCTTCAGGCCAGCTAGGTCTTTGGGTCCTGGCTCCTTCGGTTTGGGAGCTGTTGCTGCAGTTGGGCATGTTGGCCGGAGAGTGCTTCTCGGGCCGCGAACTGCAACCTTGCAGGTAGCTCCCAGGTTCCCGGCCCAACAAAAGCCCCCAGACCCAAATGGAGAGGGGCTGCTTGGGGGCCCCCTGGGGCCCCTTCAGGCCAGCTAGGTCTTTGGGTCCTGGCTCCTTCGGTTTGGGAGCTGTTGCTGGACGTTGGGCATGTTGGCCGGAGAGTGCTTCTCGGGCCGCGAACTGCAACCTTGCAGGTACCTCCCAGGTCCCCGGCCCAACGAAAGCCGCCAGACCCAAATGGAGAGGGGCTGTTTGGGGGCCCCCTGGGGGCCCTTCAGGCCAGCTAGGTCTTTGGGTCCTGGCTCCTTGGGTTTGGGAGCTGTTGCTGGACGTTGGGCATGTTGGCCGGAGAGTGCTTCTCGGGCCGTGAACTGCAACCTTGCAGGTAGCTCCCAGGTTCTCGGCCCAATGAAAGCCCCCAGACCCAAATGGAGAGGGGCTGTTTGGGGGCCCCCTGGGGACTCTTCAGGCCAGCTAGGTCTTTGGGTCCTGGCTCCTTGGGTTTGGGAGCTGTTGCTGGACGTTGGGCATGTTGGCCGGAGAGTGCTTCTCGGGCCGCGAACTGCAACCTTGCAGGTACCTCCCAGGTCGCAGGCCCAACGAAAGCCCCCAGACCCAAATTGAGAGGGGCTGCTTGGGGGCCCCCTGGGGGCCCTTCAGGCCAGCTAGGTCTTTGGGTCCTGGCTCCTTCGGTTTGGGAGCTGTTGCTGCAGTTGGGCATGTTGGCCGGAGAGTGCTTCTCGGGCCGCGAACTGCAACCTTGCAGGTAGCTCCCAGGTTCCCGGCCCAACGAAAGCCCCCAGACCCAAATGGAGAGGGGCTGCTTGCGGGCCCCCTGGGGCCCCTTCAGGCCAGCTAGGTCTTTGGGTCCTGGCTCCTTCGGTTTGGGAGCTGTTGCTGGACGTTGGGCATGTTGGCCGGAGAGTGCTTCTCAGGCTGCGAACTGCAACCTTGCAGGTACCTCCCAGGTCCCCGGCCCAACGAAAGCCGCCAGACCCAAATGGAGAGGGGCTGTTTGGGGGCCCTCTGGGGGCCCTTCAGGCCAGCTAGGTCTTTGGGTCCTGGCTCCTTCGGTTTGGGAGCTGTTGCTGCAGTTGGGCATGTTGGCCGGAGAGTGCTTCTCGGGCCGCGAACTGCAACCTTGCAGGTACCTCCCAGGTTCCAGGCCCAACGAAAGACCCCAGACCCAAATTGAGAGGGGCTGCTTGCGTGCCCCCTGGGGGCCCTTCAGGCCAGCTAGGTCTTTGGGTCCTGGCTCCTTCGGTTTGGGAGCTGTTGCTGGACGTTGGGCCTGTTGACCGGAGAGTGATTCTTGGGCTGCGAACTGCAACCTTGCAGGTACATCCCAGGTCCCCGGCCCAACGAAAGGCCCCAGACCCAAATTGAGAGGGGCTGCTTGGGGGCCCCCTGGGGGCCCTTCAGGCCAGCTAGGTCTTTGGGTCCTGGCTCCTTCGGTTTGGGAGCTGTTGCTGGACGTTGGGCATGTTGGCCGGAGAGTGCTTCTCAGGCTGCGAACTGCAACCTTGCAGGTACCTCCCATGATCCATGGCCAACGAAAGCCCCCAGACCCAAATGGAGAGGGGCAGTTTGGGGGCACCCTGGGGACCCTTCAGGCCAGCTAGGTCTTTGGGTCCTGGCTCCTTCGGTTTGGGAGCTGTTGCTGGACGTTGGGCATGTTGGCCGGAGAGTGCTTCTCGGGCTGCGAACTGCAACCTTGCAGGTACCTCCCATGTCCCCGGCCCAACGAAAGCCCCCAGACCCAAATGGAGAGGGGCTGCTTGGGGGCCCCCTGGGGGCCCTTCAGGCCAGCTAGGTCTTTGGGTCCTGGCTCCTTCGGTTTGGGAGCTGTTGCTGGACGTTGGGCATGTTGACCGGAGAGTGCTTCTCGGGCTGTGAACTGCAACCTTGCAGGTACCTCCCAGGTCCCCGGCCCAACGACAGCCCCCAGATCCAAATTGAGAGGGGCTGTTTGGGGGCCCCCTGGGGGCCCTTCAGGCCAGCTAGGTCTTTGGGTCCTGGCTCCTTCGGTTTGGGAGCTGTTGCTGGACGTTGGGCACGTTGGCCGGAGAGTGCTTCTCGGGCCGCGAACTGCAACCTTGCAGGTAGCTCCCAGGTTCCCGGCCCAACGAAAGCCCCCAGACCCAAATGGAGAGGGGCTGCTTGGGGGCCCCCTGGGGACTCTTCAGGCCAGCTAGGTCTTTGGGTCCTGGCTCCTTCGGTTTGGGAGCTGTTGCTGGACGTTGGGCATGTTGGCCGGAGAGTGCTTCTCGGTACGTGAACTGCAACCTTGCAGGTACCTCCCAGGTCCCCAGCCCAACGAAAGCCCCCAGACCCAAATTGAGAGGGGCTGCTTGGGGGCCCCCTGGGGGCCCTTCAGGCCAGCTAGGTCTTTGGGTCCTGGCTCCTTCGGTTTGGGAGCTGTTGCTGCAGTTGGGCATGTTAGCCGGAGAGTGCTTCTCGGGCCGCGAACTGCAACCTTGCAGGTACCTCCCAGGTTCCCGGCCCAACGAAAGCCCCCAGACCCAAATTGAGAGGGGCTGCTTGGGGGCCCCCTGGGGGCCCTTCAGGCCAGCTAGGTCTTTGGGTCCTGGCTCCTTCGGTTTGGGAGCTGTTGCTGGACGTTGGGCATGTTGGCCGGAGAGTGCTTCTCGGGCCGCGAACTGTAACCTTGCAGGTACCTCCCATGTCCCCGGCCCAACGAAAGCCCCCAGACCCAAATGGAGAGGGGCTGCTTGGGGGCCCCCTGGGGGCCCTTCAGGCCAGCTAGGTCTTTGGGTCCTGGCTCCTTCGGTTTGGGAGCTGTTGCTGGACGTTGGGCATGTTGACCAGAGAGTGCTTCTCGGGCTACGAACTGCAACCTTGCAGGTACCTCCCATGATCCATGCCCAACGAAAGCCCCCAGATCCAAATTGAGAGGGGCTGCTTGGGGGCCCCCTGGGGCCCCTTCATGCCAGCTAGGTCTTTGGGTCCTGGCTCCTTCGGTTTGGGAGCTGTTGCTGGACGTTGGGCATGTTGGCCAGAGAGTGCTTCTCGGTACGTGAACTGCAACCTTGCAGGTAGCTCCCAGGTTCCCGGCCTAAGGAAAGCCCCCAGACCCAAATTGAGAGGGGCTGCTTGGGGGCCCCTTGGGGCCCCTTCAGGCCAGCTAGGTCTTTGGGTCCTGGCTCCTTCGGTTTGGGAGCTGTTTCTGCAGTTGGGCTTGTTGACCGGAGAGTGCTTCTCGGGCTGCGAACTGCAACCTTGCAGGTACCTCCCAGGTTCCCGGCCCAACGAAAGCCCCCAGACCCAAATGGAGAGGGGCTGCTTGGGGGCCCCCTGGGGACTCTTCAGGCCAGCTAGGTCTTTGGGTCCTTGCTCCTTCGGTTTGGGAGCTGTTGCTGGACGTTGGGCATGTTGGCCGGAGAGTGCTTCTCGGGCCTCGAACTGCAACCTTGCAGGTAGCTCCCAGGTTCCCGGCCCAACGAAAGCCCCCAGACCCAAATGGAGAGGGGCTGCTTGGGGGCCCCCTGGGGCCCCTTCAGGCCGGCTAGGTCTTTGGGTCCTGGCTCCTTCGGTTTGGGAGCTGTTGCTGCAGTTGGGCATGTTGGCCGGAGAGTGCTTCTCGGGCCGCGAACTGCAACCTTGCAGGTAGCTCCCAGGTTCCCGGCCCAACAAAAGCCCCCAGACCCAAATGGAGAGGGGCTGCTTGGGGGCCCCCTGGGGCCCCTTCAGGCCAGCTAGGTCTTTGGGTCCTGGCTCCTTCGGTTTGGGAGCTGTTGCTGGACGTTGGGCATGTTGGCCGGAGAGTGGTTCTCGGGCCGTGAACTGCAACCTTGCAGGTACCTCCCAGGTCCCCGGCCCAACGAAAGCCGCCAGACCCAAATGGAGAGGGGCTGTTTGGGGGCCCCCTGGGGGCCCTTCAGGCCAGCTAGGTCTTTGGGTCCTGGCTCCTTCGGTTTGGGAGCTGTTGCTGGACGTTGGGCATGTTGGCCGGAGAGTGCTTCTCGGGCCATGAACTGCAACCTTGCAGGTAGCTCCCAGGTTCTCGGCCCAATGAAAGCCCCCAGACCCAAATGGAGAGGGGCTGTTTGGGGGCCCCCTGGGGACTCTTCAGGCCAGCTAGGTCTTTGGGTCCTGGCTCCTTCGGTTTGGGAGCTGTTGCTGGACGTTGGGCATGTTGGCCGGAGAGTGCTTCTCGGGCCGCGAACTGCAACCTTGCAGGTACCTCCGAGGTCCCAGGCCCAACGAAAGCCCCCAGACCCAAATTGAGAGGGGCTGCTTGGGGGCCCCCTGGGGGCCCTTCAGGCCAGCTAGGTCTTTGGGTCCTGGCTCCTTCGGTTTGGGAGCTGTTGCTGCAGTTGGGCATGTTGGCCGGAGAGTGCTTCTCGGGCCGCGAACTGCAACCTTGCAGGTACCTCCCAGGTTCCCGGCCCAACGAAAGCCCCCAGACCCAAATGGAGAGGGGCTGCTTGGGGGCCCCCTGGGGCCCCTTCAGGCCAGCTAGGTCTTTGGGTCCTGGCTCCTTCGGTTTGGGAGCTGTTGCTGGACGTTGGGCATGTTGGCCGGAGAGTGCTTCTCGGGCTTGGAACTGCAACCTTGCAGGTACCTCCCAGGTCCCCGGCCCAACGAAAGCCGCCAGACCCAAATGGAGAGGGGCTGTTTGGGGGCCCTCTGGGGGCCCTTCAGGCCAGCTAGGTCTTTGGGTCCTGGCTCCTTCGGTTTGGGAGCTGTTGCTGCAGTTGGGCATGTTGGCCGGAGAGTGCTTCTCGGGCCGCGAACTGCAACCTTGCAGGTACCTCCCAGGTTCCAGGCCCAACGAAAGCCCCCAGACCCAAATTGAGAGGGGCTGCTTGCGTGCCCCCTGGGGGCCCTTCAGGCCAGCTAGGTCTTTGGGTCCTGGCTCCTTCGGTTTGGGAGCTGTTGCTGGACGTTGGGCCTGTTGACCGGAGAGTGCTTCTTGGGCTGCGAACTGCAACCTTGCCGGTACATCCCAGGTCCCCGGCCCAACGAAAGTCCCCAGACCCAAATTGAGAGGGGCTGCTTGGGGGCCCCCTGGGGGCCCTTCAGGCCAGCTAGGTCTTTGGGTCCTGGCTCCTTCGGTTTGGGAGCTGTTGCTGGACGTTGGGCATGTTGGCCGGAGAGTGCTTCTCGGGCCGCGAACTGCAACCTTGCAGGTAGCTCCCAGGTCCCCAGCCCAACGAAAGCCCCCAGACCCAAATGGAGAGGGGCTGCTTGGGGGCCCCCTGGGGACTCTTCAGGCCAGCTAGGTCTTTGGGTCCTGGCTCCTTCGGTTTGGGAGCTGTTGCTGGACGTTGGGCATGTTGGCCGGAGAGTGCTTCTCGGGCCGCGAACTGCAACCTTGCAGGTACCTCCCAGGTTCCATGCCCAACGAAAGCCCCCAGACACAAATGGAGAGGGGCTGCTTGCGGGCCCCCTGGGGCCCCTTCAGGCCGGCTAGGTCTTTGGGTCCTGGCTCCTTCGGTTTGGGAGCTGTTGCTGGACGTTGGGCATGTTGGCCGGAGAGTGCTTCTCGGGCCGTGAACTGCAACCTTGCAGGTACCTCCCAGGTCCCCTGCCCAACGAAAGACCCCAGACCCAAATGGAGAGGGGCTGCTTGGGGGCCCCCTGGGGGCCCTTCCGGCCAGCTAGGTCTTTGGGTCCTGGCTCCTTCGGTTTGGGAGCTGTTGCTGGACGTTGGGCATGTTGGCCGGAGAGTGCTTCTTAGGCTGCGAACTGCAACCTTGCAGGTTCCTCCCAGGATCCATGCCCAACGAAAGCCCCCAGACCCAAATGGAGAGGGGCTGTTTGGGGGCCCCCTGGGGCCCCTTCAGGCCAGCTAGGTCTTTGGGTCCTGGCTCCTTCGGTTTGGGAGCTGTTGCTGGACGTTGGGCCTGTTGACCGGAGAGTGCTTCTCGGGCTGCGAACTGCAACCTTGCAGGTACCTCCCAGGTCCCCGGCCCAACGAAAGCCCCCAGACCCAAATGGAGAGGGGCTGCTTGGGGGCCCCCTGGGGGCCCTTCAGGCCAGCTAGGTCTTTGGGTCCTGGCTCCTTCGGTTTGGGAGCTGTTGCTGCAGTTGGGCATGTTGGCCGGAGAGTGCTTCTCGGGCCGCGAACTGCAACCTTGCAGGTAGCTCCCAGGTTCCCGGCCCAACAAAAGCCCCCAGACCCAAATGGAGAGGGGCTGCTTGGGGGCCCCCTGGGGCCCCTTCATGCCAGCTAGGTCTTTGGGTCCTGGCTCCTTCGGTTTGGGAGCTGTTGCTGGACGTTGGGCATGTTGGCCGGAGAGTGCTTCTCGGGCCGCGAACTGCAACCTTGCAGGTACCTCCCAGGTCCCCGGCCCAACGAAAGCCGCCAGACCCAAATGGAGAGGGGCTGTTTGGGGGCCCCCTGGGGGCCCTTCAGGCCAGCTAGGTCTTTGGGTCCTGGCTCCTTGGGTTTGGGAGCTGTTGCTGGACGTTGGGCATGTTGGCCGGAGAGTGCTTCTCGGGCCGTGAACTGCAACCTTGCAGGTAGCTCCCAGGTTCTCGGCCCAATGAAAGCCCCCAGACCCAAATGGAGAGGGGCTGTTTGGGGGCCCCCTGGGGACTCTTCAGGCCAGCTAGGTCTTTGGGTCCTGGCTCCTTGGGTTTGGGAGCTGTTGCTGGACGTTGGGCATGTTGGCCGGAGAGTGCTTCTCGGGCCGCGAACTGCAACCTTGCAGGTACCTCCCAGGTCCCAGGCCCAACGAAAGCCCCCAGACCCAAATTGAGAGGGGCTGCTTGGGGGCCCCCTGGGGGCCCTTCAGGCCAGCTAGGTCTTTGGGTCCTGGCTCCTTCGGTTTGGGAGCTGTTGCTGCAGTTGGGCATGTTGGCCGGAGAGTGCTTCTCGGGCCGCGAACTGCAACCTTGCAGGTAGCTCCCAGGTTCCCGGCCCAACGAAAGCCCCCAGACCCAAATGGAGAGGGGCTGCTTGCGGGCCCCCTGGGGCCCCTTCAGGCCAGCTAGGTCTTTGGGTCCTGGCTCCTTCGGTTTGGGAGCTGTTGCTGGACGTTGGGCATGTTGGCCGGAGAGTGCTTCTCAGGCTGCGAACTGCAACCTTGCAGGTACCTCCCAGGTCCCCGGCCCAACGAAAGCCGCCAGACCCAAATGGAGAGGGGCTGTTTGGGGGCCCTCTGGGGGCCCTTCAGGCCAGCTAGGTCTTTGGGTCCTGGCTCCTTCGGTTTGGGAGCTGTTGCTGCAGTTGGGCATGTTGGCCGGAGAGTGCTTCTCGGGCCGCGAACTGCAACCTTGCAGGTACCTCCCAGGTTCCAGGCCCAACGAAAGCCCCCAGACCCAAATTGAGAGGGGCTGCTTGCGTGCCCCCTGGGGGCCCTTCAGGCCAGCTAGGTCTTTGGGTCCTGGCTCCTTCGGTTTGGGAGCTGTTGCTGGACGTTGGGCCTGTTGACCGGAGAGTGATTCTTGGGCTGCGAACTGCAACCTTGCAGGTACATCCCAGGTCCCCGGCCCAACGAAAGGCCCCAGACCCAAATTGAGAGGGGCTGCTTGGGGGCCCCCTGGGGGCCCTTCAGGCCAGCTAGGTCTTTGGGTCCTGGCTCCTTCGGTTTGGGAGCTGTTGCTGGACGTTGGGCATGTTGGCCGGAGAGTGCTTCTCAGGCTGCGAACTGCAACCTTGCAGGTACCTCCCATGATCCATGGCCAACGAAAGCCCCCAGACCCAAATGGAGAGGGGCAGTTTGGGGGCACCCTGGGGACCCTTCAGGCCAGCTAGGTCTTTGGGTCCTGGCTCCTTCGGTTTGGGAGCTGTTGCTGGACGTTGGGCATGTTGGCCGGAGAGTGCTTCTCGGGCTGCGAACTGCAACCTTGCAGGTACCTCCCATGTCCCCGGCCCAACGAAAGCCCCCAGACCCAAATGGAGAGGGGCTGCTTGGGGGCCCCCTGGGGGCCCTTCAGGCCAGCTAGGTCTTTGGGTCCTGGCTCCTTCGGTTTGGGAGCTGTTGCTGGACGTTGGGCATGTTGACCGGAGAGTGCTTCTCGGGCTGTGAACTGCAACCTTGCAGGTACCTCCCAGGTCCCAGGCCCAACGACAGCCCCCAGATCCAAATTGAGAGGGGCTGTTTGGGGGCCCCCTGGGGGCCCTTCAGGCCAGCTAGGTCTTTGGGTCCTGGCTCCTTCGGTTTGGGAGCTGTTGCTGGACGTTGGGCACGTTGGCCGGAGAGTGCTTCTCGGGCCGCGAACTGCAACCTTGCAGGTAGCTCCCAGGTTCCATGCCCAACGAAAGCCCCCAGACCCAAATGGAGAGGGGCTGCTTGGGGGCCCCCTGGGGACTCTTCAGGCCAGCTAGGTCTTTGGGTCCTGGCTCCTTCGGTTTGGGAGCTGTTGCTGGACGTTGGGCATGTTGGCCGGAGAGTGCTTCTCGGTACGTGATCTGCAACCTTGCAGGTACCTCCCAGGTCCCCAGCCCAACGAAAGCCCCCAGACCCAAATTGAGAGGGGCTGCTTGGGGGCCCCCTGGGGGCCCTTCAGGCCAGCTAGGTCTTTGGGTCCTGGCTCCTTCGGTTTGGGAGCTGTTGCTGCAGTTGGGCATGTTGGCCGGAGAGTGCTTCTCGGGCCGCGAACTGCAACCTTGCAGGTACCTCCCAGGTTCCCGGCCCAACGAAAGCCCCCAGACCCAAATTGAGAGGGGCTGCTTGGGGGCCCCCTGGGGGCCCTTCAGGCCAGCTAGGTCTTTGGGTCCTGGCTCCTTCGGTTTGGGAGCTGTTGCTGGACGTTGGGCATGTTGGCCGGAGAGTGCTTCTCGGGCCGCGAACTGTAACCTTGCAGGTACCTCCCATGTCCCCGGCCCAACGAAAGCCCCCAGACCCAAATTGAGAGGGGCTGCTTGGGGGCCCCCTGGGGGCCCTTCAGGCCAGCTAGGTCTTTGGGTCCTGGCTCCTTCGGTTTGGGAGCTGTTGCTGGACGTTGGGCATGTTGACCAGAGAGTGCTTCTCGGGCTACGAACTGCAACCTTGCAGGTACCTCCCATGATCCATGCCCAACGAAAGCCCCCAGATCCAAATTGAGAGGGGCTGCTTGGGGGCCCCCTGGGGCCCCTTCATGCCAGCTAGGTCTTTGGGTCCTGGCTCCTTCGGTTTGGGAGCTGTTGCTGGACGTTGGGCATGTTGGCCAGAGAGTGCTTCTCGGTACGTGAACTGCAACCTTGCAGGTAGCTCCCAGGTTCCCGGCCTAAGGAAAGCCCCCAGACCCAAATGGAGAGGGGCTGCTTGGGGGCCCCTTGGGGCCCCTTCAGGCCAGCTAGGTCTTTGGGTCCTGGCTCCTTCGGTTTGGGAGCTGTTTCTGCAGTTGGGCTTGTTGACCGGAGAGTGCTTCTCGGGCTGCGAACTGCAACCTTGCAGGTACCTCCCAGGTTCCCGGCCCAACGAAAGCCCCCAGACCCAAATGGAGAGGGGCTGCTTGGGGGCCCCCTGGGGACTCTTCAGGCCAGCTAGGTCTTTGGGTCCTTGCTCCTTCGGTTTGGGAGCTGTTGCTGGACGTTGGGCATGTTGGCCGGAGAGTGCTTCTCGGGCCTCGAACTGCAACCTTGCAGGTAGCTCCCAGGTTCCCGGCCCAACGAAAGCCCCCAGACCCAAATGGAGAGGGGCTGCTTGGGGGCCCCCTGGGGCCCCTTCAGGCCGGCTAGGTCTTTGGGTCCTGGCTCCTTCGGTTTGGGAGCTGTTGCTGCAGTTGGGCATGTTGGCCGGAGAGTGCTTCTCGGGCCGCGAACTGCAACCTTGCAGGTAGCTCCCAGGTTCCCGGCCCAACAAAAGCCCCCAGACCCAAATGGAGAGGGGCTGCTTGGGGGCCCCCTGGGGCCCCTTCAGGCCAGCTAGGTCTTTGGGTCCTGGCTCCTTCGGTTTGGGAGCTGTTGCTGGACGTTGGGCATGTTGGCCGGAGAGTGGTTCTCGGGCCGTGAACTGCAACCTTGCAGGTACCTCCCAGGTCCCCGGCCCAACGAAAGCCGCCAGACCCAAATGGAGAGGGGCTGTTTGGGGGCCCCCTGGGGGCCCTTCAGGCCAGCTAGGTCTTTGGGTCCTGGCTCCTTCGGTTTGGGAGCTGTTGCTGGACGTTGGGCATGTTGGCCGGAGAGTGCTTCTCGGGCCATGAACTGCAACCTTGCAGGTAGCTCCCAGGTTCTCGGCCCAATGAAAGCCCCCAGACCCAAATGGAGAGGGGCTGTTTGGGGGCCCCCTGGGGACTCTTCAGGCCAGCTAGGTCTTTGGGTCCTGGCTCCTTGGGTTTGGGAGCTGTTGCTGGACGTTGGGCATGTTGGCCAGAGAGTGCTTCTCGGGCCGCGAACTGCAACCTTGCAGGTACCTCCGAGGTCCCAGGCCCAACGAAAGCCCCCAGACCCAAATTGAGAGGGGCTGCTTGGGGGCCCCCTGGGGGCCCTTCAGGCCAGCTAGGTCTTTGGGTCCTGGCTCCTTCGGTTTGGGAGCTGTTGCTGCAGTTGGGCATGTTGGCCGGAGAGTGCTTCTCGGGCCGCGAACTGCAACCTTGCAGGTACCTCCCAGGTTCCCGGCCCAACGAAAGCCCCCAGACCCAAATGGAGAGGGGCTGCTTGGGGGCCCCCTGGGGCCCCTTCAGGCCAGCTAGGTCTTTGGGTCCTGGCTCCTTCGGTTTGGGAGCTGTTGCTGGACGTTGGGCATGTTGGCCGGAGAGTGCTTCTCGGGCTTGGAACTGCAACCTTGCAGGTACCTCCCAGGTCCCCGGCCCAACGAAAGCCGCCAGACCCAAATGGAGAGGGGCTGTTTGGGGGCCCTCTGGGGGCCCTTCAGGCCAGCTAGGTCTTTGGGTCCTGGCTCCTTCGGTTTGGGAGCTGTTGCTGCAGTTGGGCATGTTGGCCGGAGAGTGCTTCTCGGGCCGCGAACTGCAACCTTGCAGGTACCTCCCAGGTTCCAGGCCCAACGAAAGCCCCCAGACCCAAATTGAGAGGGGCTGCTTGCGTGCCCCCTGGGGGCCCTTCAGGCCAGCTAGGTCTTTGGGTCCTGGCTCCTTCGGTTTGGGAGCTGTTGCTGGACGTTGGGCCTGTTGACCGGAGAGTGCTTCTTGGGCTGCGAACTGCAACCTTGCCGGTACATCCCAGGTCCCCGGCCCAACGAAAGTCCCCAGACCCAAATTGAGAGGGGCTGCTTGGGGGCCCCCTGGGGGCCCTTCAGGCCAGCTAGGTCTTTGGGTCCTGGCTCCTTCGGTTTGGGAGCTGTTGCTGGACGTTGGGCATGTTGGCCGGAGAGTGCTTCTCGGGCCGCGAACTGCAACCTTGCAGGTAGCTCCCAGGTTCCCGGCCCAACGAAAGCCCCCAGACCCAAATGGAGAGGGGCTGCTTGGGGGCCCCCTGGGGACTCTTCAGGCCAGCTAGGTCTTTGGGTCCTGGCTCCTTCGGTTTGGGAGCTGTTGCTGGACGTTGGGCATGTTGGCCGGAGAGTGCTTCTCGGTACGTGAACTGCAACCTTGCAGGTACCTCCCAGGTCCCCGGCCCAACGAAAGCCCCCAGACCCAAATTGAGAGGGGCTGCTTGGGGGCCCCCTGGGGCCCCTTCATGCCAGCTAGGTCTTTGGGTCCTGGCTCCTTCGGTTTGGGAGCTGTTGCTGCAGTTGGGCATGTTGGCCAGAGAGTGCTTCTCGGTACGTGAACTGCAACCTTGCAGGTATCTCCCAGGTTCCCGGCCTAAGGAAAGCCCCCAGACCCAAATTGAGAGGGGCTGCTTGGGGGCCCCTTGGGGCCCCTTCAGGCCAGCTAGGTCTTTGGGTCCTGGCTCCTTCGGTTTGGGAGCTGTTTCTGCAGTTGGGCTTGTTGACCGGAGAGTGCTTCTCGGGCTGCGAACTGCAACCTTGCAGGTACCTCCCAGGTTCCCGGCCCAACGAAAGCCCCCAGACCCAAATGGAGAGGGGCTGCTTGGGGGCCCCCTGGGGCCCCTTCAGGCCGGCTAGGTCTTTGGGTCCTGGCTCCTTCGGTTTGGGAGCTGTTGCTGGACGTTGGGCATGTTGGCCGGAGAGTGGTTCTCGGGCCGTGAACTGCAACCTTGCAGGTACCTCCCAGGTCCCCGGCCCAACGAAAGACCCCAGACCCAAATGGAGAGGGGCTGCTTGGGGGCCCCCTGGGGGCCCTTCAGGCCAGCTAGGTCTTTGGGTCCTGGCTCCTTCGGTTTGGGAGCTGTTGCTTCAGTTGGGCATGTTGGCCGGAGAGTGCTTCTCGGGCCGCGAACTGCAACCTTGCAGGTACCTCCTATGTCCCAGGCCCAACGAAAGCCCCCAGACCCAAATGGAGAGGGGCTGCTTGGGGGCCCCCTGGGGGCCCTTCAGGCCAGCTAGGTCTTTGGGTCCTGGCTCCTTCGGTTTGGGAGCTGTTGCTGGACGTTGGGCATGATGGCCGGAGAGTGCTTCTCGGGCTGCGAACTGCAACCTTGCAGGTACCTCCCAGGTCCCCGGCCCAACGAAAGCCCCCAGACCCAAATGGAGAGGGGCTGCTTGGGGGCCCCCTGGGGCCCCTTCAGGCCAGCTAGGTCTTTGGGTCCTGGCTCCTTCGGTTTGGGAGCTGTTGCTGGACGTTGGGCATGTTGGCCGGAGAGTGCTTCTCGGGCCGTGAACTGCAACCTTGCAGGTAGCTCCCAGGTTCCCGGCCCAACGAAAGCCCCCAGACCCAAATGGAGAGGGGCTGTTTGGGGGCCCCCTGGGGACTCTTCAGGCCAGCTAGGTCTTTGGTTCCTGGCTCCTTGGGTTTGGGAGCTGTTGCTGGACGTTGGGCATGATGGCCGGAGAGTGCTTCTCGGGTCGCGAACTGCAACCTTGCAGGCACCTCCCAGGTTCCCGGCCCAACGAAAGCCCCCAGACCAAAATTGAGAGGGGCTGCTTGCGGGCCCCCTGGGGACACTCCAGGCCAGCTAGGTCTTTGGGTCCTGACTCCTTCGGTTTGGGAGCTGTTGCTGCAGTTGGGCATGTTGGCCGGAGAGTGCTTCTCGGGCCGCGAACTGCAACCTTGCAGGTACCTCCCAGGTTCCATGCCCAACGAAAGCCCCCAGACCCAAATGGAGAGGGGCTGCTTGCGGGCCCCCTGGGGCCCCTTCAGGCCGGCTAGGTCTTTGGGTCCTGGCTCCTTCGGTTTGGGAGCTGTTGCTGGACGTTGGGCATGTTGGCCGGAGAGTGCTTCTCGGGCCGTGAACTGCAACCTTGCAGGTACCTCCCAGGTCCCCTGCCCAACGAAAGACCCCAGACACAAATGGAGAGGGGCTGCTTGGGGGCCCCCTGGGGGCCCTTCCGGCCAGCTAGGTCTTTGGGTCCTGGCTCCTTCGGTTTGGGAGCTGTTGCTGGACGTTGGGCATGTTGGCCGGAGAGTGCTTCTCGGGCCGCGAACTGCAAACTTGCAAGTACCTCCCAGGTTCCATGCCCAACGAAAGCCCCCAGACCCAAATGGAGAGGGGCTGCTTGGGGGCTCCCTGGGGCACCTTCAGGCCAGCTAGGTCTTTGGGTCCTGGCTCCTTCGCTTTGGGAGCTGTTGCTGGACGTTGGGCATGTTGGCCGGAGAGTGCTTCTCGGGCCGCGAACTGCAACCTTGCAGGTACCTCCCAGGTCCCCGGCCCAACGAAAGCCCCCAGACCCAAATGGAGAGGGGCTGCTTGGGGGCCCCCTGGGGGCCCTTCAGGCCAGCTAGGTCTTTGGGTCCTGGCTCCTTCGGTTTGGGAGCTGTTGCTGCAGTTGGGCATGTTGGCCGGAGAGTGCTTCTCGGGCCGCGAACTGCAACCTTGCAGGTAGCTCCCAGGTTCCCGGCCCAACGAAAGCCCCCAGACACAAATGGAGAGGGGCTGCTTGGGGGCCCCCTGGGGGCCCTTCAGGCCAGCTAGGTCTTTGGGTCCTGGCTCCTTCGGTTTGGGAGCTGTTTCTGCAGTTGGGCATGTTGACCGGATAGTGCTTCTCGGGCTGCGAACTGCAACCTTGCAGGTACCTCCCAGGTCCCCGGCCCAACGAAAGCCCCCAGACCCAAATGGAGAGGGGCTGCTTGGGGGCCCCCTGGGGGCCCTTCAGACCAGCTAGGTCTTTGGGTCCTGCCTCCTTCGGTTTGGGAGCTGTTGCTGCAGTTGGGCATGTTGGCCGGAGAGTGCTTCTCGGTACGTGAACTGCAACCTTGCAGGTAGCTCCCAGGTTCCCGGCCCAACGAAAGCCCCCAGACCCAAATGGAGAGGGGCTGCTTGGGGGCCCCCTGGGGCCCCTTCAGGCCGGCTAGGTCTTTGGGTCCTGGCTCCTTCGGTTTGGGAGCTGTTGCTGGACGTTGGGCATGTTGGCCGGAGAGTGGTTCTCGGGCCGTGAACTGCAACCTTGCAGGTACCTCCCAGGTCCCCGGCCCAACGAAAGACCCCAGACCCAAATGGAGAGGGGCTGCTTGGGGGCCCCCTGGGGGCCCTTCAGGCCAGCTAGGTCTTTGGGTCCTGGCTCCTTCGGTTTGGGAGCTGTTGCTGGACGTTGGGCATGTTGGCCGGAGAGTGCTTCTCGGGCCGCGAACTGCAACCTTGCAGGTACCTCCTATGTCCCAGGCCCAACGAAAGCCCCCAGACCCAAATGGAGAGGGGCTGCTTGCGGGCCCCCTGGGGGCCCTTCAGGCCAGCTAGGTCTTTGGGTCCTGGCTCCTTCGGTTTGGGAGCTGTTGCTGGACGTTGGGCATGTTGACCGGAGAGTGCTTCTCGGGCCGCGAACTGCAAACTTGCAGGTACCTCCCAGGTTCCTGGCCCAACGAAAGCCCCCAGACCCAAATGGAGAGGGGCTGCTTGGGGGCCCCCTGGGGCCCCTTCAGGCCAGCTAGGTCTTTGGGTCCTGGCTCCTTGGGTTTGGGAGCTGTTGCTGGACGTTGGGCATGTTGGCCGGAGAGTGCTTCTCGGGCCGTGAACTGCAACCTTGCAGGTAGCTCCCAGGTTCCCGGCCCAACGAAAGCCCCCAGACCCAAATGGAGAGGGGCTGTTTGGGGGCCCCCTGGGGACTCTTCAGGCCAGCTAGGTCTTTGGGTCCTGGCTCCTTGGGTTTGGGAGCTGTTGCTGGACGTTGGGAATGATGGCCGGAGAGTGCTTCTCGGGCTGCGAACTGCAACCTTGCAGGTAGCTCCCAGGTTCCTGGCCCAACGAAAGCCCCCAGACCAAAATTGAGAGGGGCTGCTTGGGGGCCCCCTGGGGGCCCTTCAGGCCAGCTAGGTCTTTGGGTCCTGGCTCCTTCGGTTTGGGAGCTGTTGCTGGACGTTGGGCATGTTGGCCGGAGAGTGCTTCTCGGGCCGCGAACTGCAACCTTGCAGGTACCTCCCAGGTCCCAGGCCCAACGAAAGACCCCAGATCCAAATTGAGAGGGGCTGCTTGGGGGCCCCCTGGGGGCCCTTCAGGCCAGCTAGGTCTTTGGGTCCTGGCTCCTTCGGTTTGGGAGCTGTTTCTGCAGTTGGGCATGTTGGCCGGAGAGTGCTTCTCGGGCTGCGAACTGCAACCTTGCAGGTACCTCCCATGTCCCCGGCCCAACGAAAGCCCCCAGACCCAAATGGAGAGGGGCTGCTTGGGGGCCCCCTGGGGGCCCTTCAGGCCAGCTAGGTCTTTGGGTCCTGCCTCCTTCGGTTTGGGAGCTGTTGCTGGACGTTGGGCATGTTGGCCGGAGAGTGCTTCTCGGGCCGCGAACTGCAACCTTGCAGGCACTTCCCAGGTTCCTGGCCCATCGAATGCCCCCAGACCGAAATGGAGAGGGGCTGTTTGGGGGCTCCCAGGGGGCCCTTCAGGCCAGTTAGGTCCTTGGGTCCTGGCTCCTTCGGATTGGGAGCTGTTGCTGGACGTTCGGCATGTTGGCCGGAGAGTGCTTCTCGGGCCGCGAACTGCAACCTTGCAGGTAGCTCCCAGGTTCCCGGCCCAACGAAAGCCCCCAGACCCAAATGGAGAGGGGCTGCTTGGGGGCCCCCTGGGGCCCCTTCAGCCTGGATAGTTCTTTGGGTCCTGGCTCCTTCGGTTTGGGAGCTGTTGCTGGACGTTGGGCATCTTGGCCGGAGAGTGCTCTTCGGGCCTCGAACTGCAACCTTGCAGGTACCTCCCAGGTTCCCGGCCCAACGAAAGCCCCCAGACCCAAATGGAGAGGGGCTGCTTGGGGGCCCCCTGGGGGCCCTTCAGGCCAGCTAGGTCTTTGGGTCCTGGCTCCTTCGGTTTGGGAGCTGTTGCTGGACGTTGGGCATGTTGACCGGAGAGTGCTTCTCGGGCTGCGAACTGCAACCTTGCAGGTACCTCCCAGGTTCCCGGCCCAACGAAAGCCCCCAGACCCAAATGGAGAGGGGCTGCTTGGGGGCCCCCTGGGGCCCCTTCAGGCCAGCTAGGTCTTTGGGTCCTGGCTCCTTGGGTTTGGGAGCTGTTGCTGGACGTTGGGCATGTTGGCCGGAGAGTGCTTCTCGGGCCGTGAACTGCAACCTTGCAGGTAGCTCCCAGGTTCCCGGCCCAACGAAAGCCCCCAGACCCAAATGGAGAGGGGCTGTTTGGGGGCCCCCTGGGGACTCTTCAGGCCAGCTAGGTCTTTGGGTCCTGGCTCCTTGGGTGTGGGAGCTGTTGCTGGACGTTGGGCATGATGGCCGGAGAGTGCTTCTCGGGCTGCGAACTGCAACCTTGCAGGTAGCTCCCAGGTCCCCGGCCCAACGAACGCCCCCAGACCAAAATTGAGAGGGGCTGCTTGGGGGCCCCCTGGGGGCCCTTCAGGCCAGCTAGGTCTTTGGGTCCTGGCTCCTTCGGTTTGGGAGCTGTTGCTGGACGTTGGGCATGTTGACCGGAGAGTGCTTCTCGGGCGGCGAACTGCAACCTTGCAGGTACCTCCCAGGTCCCAGGCCCAACGAAAGACCCCAGATCCAAATGGCGAGGGGCTGCTTGGGGGCCCCCTGGGGGCCCTTCAGGCCAGCTAGGTCTTTGGGTCCTGGCTCCTTCGGTTTGGGAGCTGTTGCTGGACGTTGGGCATGTTGGCCGGAGAGTGCTTCTCGGGCTGCGAACTGCAACCTTGCAGGTACCTCCCATGTCCCCGGCCCAACGAAAGCCCCCAGACCCAAATTGAGAGGGGCTGCTTGGGGGCCCCCTGGGGGCCCTTCAGGCCAGCTAGGTCTTTGGGTCCTGGCTCCTTCGGTTTGGGAGCTGTTGCTGGACGTTGGGCATGTTGACCAGAGAGTGCTTCTCGGGCTACGAACTGCAACCTTGCAGGTACCTCCCAGGTCCCAGGCCCAACGAAAGCCCCCAGACCCAAATTGAGAGGGGCTGCTTGGGGGCCCCCTGGGGCCCCTTCATGCCAGCTAGGTCTTTGGGTCCTGGCTCCTTCGGTTTGGGAGCTGTTGCTGGACGTTGGGCAGGTTGGCCAGAGAGTGCTTCTCGGTACGTGAACTGCAAACTTTCAGGTATCTCCCAGGTTCCCGGCCTAAGGAAAGCCCCCAGACCCAAATTGAGAGGGGCTGCTTGGGGGCCCCCTGGGGGCCCTTCAGGCCAGCTAGGTCTTTGGGTCCTGGCTCCTTCGGTTTGGGAGCTGTTGCTGGACGTTGGGCATGTTGGCCGGAGAGTGGTTCTCGGGCTGCGAACTGCAACCTTGCAGGTACCTCCCATGTCCCCGGCCCAAAGAAAGCCCCCAGACCCAAATGGAGAGGGGCTGCCTGGGGGCCCCCTGGGAGCCCTTCAGGCCAGCTAGGTCTTTGGGTCCTGGCTCCTTCGGTTTGGGAGCTGTTGCTGGACGTTGGGCATGTTGGCCGGAGAGTGGTTCTCGGGCCGCGAACTGCAACCTTGCAGGCACTTCCCATGTTCCCGGCCCAACGAAAGCCCCCAGACCCAAATGGAGAGGGGCTGTTTGGGGGCCCCCTGGGGGCCCTTCAGGCCAGCTAGGTCTTTGGGTCCTGGCTCCTTCGGTTTGGGAGCTGTTGCTGGACGTTGGGCATGTTGGCCGGAGAGTGGTTCTCGGGCCGTGAACTGCAACCTTGCAGGTAGCTCCCAGGTTCCCGGCCCAACGAAAGCCCCCAGACCCAAATGGAGAGGGGCTGTTTGGGGGCCCCCTGGGGACTCTTCAGGCCAGCTAGGTCTTTGGGTCCTGGCTCCTTCGGTTTGGGAGCTGTTGCTGCAGTTGGGCATGTTGGCCGGAGAGTGCTTCTCGGGCCGCGAACTGCAACCTTGCAGGTACCTCCCAGGTCCAGGCCCAACGAAAGCCCCCAGACCCAAATTGAGAGGGGCTGCTTGGGGGCCCCCTGGGGGCCCTTCAGGCCAGCTAGGTCTTTGGGTCCTGGCTCCTTCGGTTTGGGAGCTGTTGCTGCAGTTGGGCATGTTGGCCGGAGAGTGCTTCTCGGTACGTGAACTGCAACCTTGCAGGTAGCTCCCAGGTTCCCGGCCCAACGAAAGCCCCCAGACCCAAATGGAGAGGGGCTGCTTGGGGGCCCCCTGGGGGCCCTTCAGGCCAGCTAGGTCTTTGGGTCCTGGCTCCTTCGGTTTGGGAGCTGTTGCTGGACGTTGGGCATGTTGGCCGGAGAGTGCTTCTCGGGCCGCGAACTGCAACCTTGCAGGCACTTCCCAGGTTACCGGCCCAACGAATGCCCCCAGACCCAAATGGAGAGGGGCTGCTTGGGGGCCCCCAGGGGCCCCTTCAGGACAGCTAGATCTTTGGGTCCTGGCTCCTTCGGTTTGGGAGCTGTTGCTGGACGTTGGGCATGTTGGCCGGAGAGTGCTTCTCGGGCCTCGAACTGCAACCTTGCAGGTATCTCCCAGGTTCCCGGCCCAACGAAAGCCCCCAGACCCAAATGGAGAGGGGCTGCTTGCGGGCCCCCTGGGGCCCCTTCAGGCCGGCTAGGTCTTTGGGTCCTGGCTCCTTCGGTTTGGGAGCTGTTGCTGGACGTTGGGCATGTTGGCCGGAGAGTGCTTCTCGGGCCGTGAACTGCAACTTTGCAGGTACCTCCCAGGTCCCCAGCCCAACGAAAGCCCCAAGATCCAAATTGAGAGGGGCTGCTTGGGGGCCCCCTGGGGGCCCTTCAGGCCAGCTAGGTCTTTGGGTCCTGGCTCCTTCGGTTTGGGAGCTGTTGCTGCAGTTGGGCATGTTGGCTGGAGAGTGCTTCTCGGGCCGCGAACTGCAACCTTGCAGGTAGCTCCCAGGTTCCCGGCCCAACGAAAGCCCCCAGACCCAAATGGAGAGGGGCTGCTTGGGGGCACCCTGGGGGCCCTTCAGGCCAGCTAGGTCTTTGGGTCCTGGCTCCTTCGGTTTGGGAGCTGTTGCTGCAGTTGGGCATGTTGGCCGGAGAGTGCTTCTCGGGCCGCGAACTGCAACCTTGCAGGTAGCTCCCAGGTTCCCGGCCCAACGAAAGCCCCCAGACCCAAATGGAGAGGGGCTGCTTGGGGGCACCCTGGGGGCCCTTCAGGCCAGCTAGGTCTTTGGGTCCTGGCTCCTTCGGTTTGGGAGCTGTTGCTGGACGTTGGGCATGTTGGCCGGAGAGTGCTTCTCGGGCTGCGAACTGCAACCTTGCAGGTACCTCCCATGTCCCCGGCCCAACGAAAGCCCCCAGACCCAAATGGAGAGGGGCTGCTTGGGGGCCCCCTGGGGGCCCTTCAGGCCAGCTAGGTCTTTGGGTCCTGGCTCCTTCGGTTTGGGAGCTGTTGCTGGACGTTGGGCATGTTGGCCGGAGAGTGCTTCTCGGGCCTCGAACTGCAACCTTGCAGGATTCTCCCAGGTTCCCGGCCCAACGAAAGCCCCCAGACCCAAATGGAGAGGGGCTGCTTGCGGGCCCCCTGGGGCCCCTTCAGGCCGGCTAGGTCTTTGGGTCCTGGCTCCTTCGGTTTGGGAGCTGTTGCTGGACGTTGGGCATGTTGCCAGAGAGTGCTTCTCGGGCCGTGAACTGCAACTTTGCAGGTACCTCCCAGGTCCCCAGCCCAACGAAAGCCCCCAGACCCAAATTGAGAGGGGCTGCTTGGGGGCCCCCTGGGGGCCCTTCAGGCCAGCTAGGTCTTTGGGTCCTGGCTCCTTCGGTTTGGGAGCTGTTGCTGGACGTTGGGCATGTTGGCCGGAGAGTGCTTCTCGGGCTGCGAACTGCAACCTTGCAGGTACCTCCCAGGTTCCCGGCCCAACGAAAGCCCCCAGACCCAAATGGAGAGGGGCTGCTTGGGGGCCCCCTGGGGGCCCTTCAGGCCAGCTAGGTCTTTGGGTCCTGGCTCCTTCGCTTTGGGAGCTGTTGCTGCAGTTGGGCATGTTGGCCGGAGAGTGCTTCTCGGGCCGCGAACTGCAACCTTGCAGGTAGCTCCCAGGTTCCCGGCCCAACGAAAGCCCCCAGACCCAAATGGAGAGGGGCTGCTTGGGGGCCCCCTGGGGGCCCTTCAGGCCAGCTAGGTCTTTGGGTCCTGGCTCCTTCGGTTTGGGAGCTGTTGCTGGACGTTGGGCATGTTGGCCGGAGAGTGCTTCTCGGGCCGTGAACTGCAACCTTGCAGGTACCTCCCAGGTCCCCTGCCCAACGAAAGACCCCAGACCCAAATGGAGAGGGGCTGCTTGGGGGCCCCCTGGGGGCCCTTCCGGCCAGCTAGGTCTTTGGGTCCTGGCTCCTTCGGTTTGGGAGCTGTTGCTGGACGTTGGGCATGTTGGCCGGAGAGTGCTTCTCGGGCCGCGAACTGCAAACTTGCAAGTACCTCCCAGGTTCCATGCCCAACGAAAGCCCCCAGACACAAATGGAGAGGGGCTGCTTGGGGGCCCCCTGGGGCACCTTCAGGCCAGCTAGGTCTTTGGGTCCTGGCTCCTTCGGTTTGGGAGCTGTTGCTGGACGTTGGGCATGTTGGCCGGAGAGTGCTTCTCGGTACGTGAACTGCAACCTTGCAGGTACCTCCCAGGTCCCCGGCCCAACGAAAGCCCCCAGACCCAAATGGAGAGGGGCTGCTTGGGGGCCCCCTGGGGGCCCTTCAGGCCAGCTAGGTCTTTGGGTCCTGGCTCCTTCGGTTTGGGAGCTGTTGCTGCAGTTGGGCATGTTGGCCGGAGAGTGCTTCTCGGGCCGCGAACTGCAACCTTGCAGGTAGCTCCCAGGTTCCCGGCCCAACGAAAGCCCCCAGACACAAATGGAGAGGGGCTGCTTGGGGGCCCCCTGGGGGCCCTTCAGGCCAGCTAGGTCTTTGGGTCCTGGCTCCTTCGGATTGGGAGCTGTTTCTGCAGTTGGGCATGTTGACCGGAGAGTGCTTCTCGGGCTGCGAACTGCAACCTTGCAGGTACCTCCCAGGTCCCCGGCCCAACGAAAGCCCCCAGACCCAAATGGAGAGGGGCTGCTTGGGGGCCCCCTGGGGGCCCTTCAGGCCAGCTAGGTCTTTGGGTCCTGCCTCCTTCGGGTTGGGAGCTGTTGCTGGACGTTGGGCATGTTGGCCGGAGAGTGCTTCTCGGGCCTCGAACTGCAACCTTGCAGGTAGCTCCCAGGTTCCCGGCCCAACGAAAGCCCCCAGACCCAAATGGAGAGGGGCTGCTTGGGGGCCCCCTGGGGCCCCTTCAGGCCGGCTAGGTCTTTGGGTCCTGGCTCCTTCGGTTTGGGAGCTGTTGCTGGACGTTGGGCATGTTGGCCGGAGAGTGGTTCTCGGGCCGTGAACTGCAACCTTGCAGGTACCTCCCAGGTCCCCGGCCCAACGAAAGACCCCAGACCCAAATGGAGAGGGGCTGCTTGGGGGCCCCCTGGGGGCCCTTCAGGCCAGCTAGGTCTTTGGGTCCTGGCTCCTTCGGTTTGGGAGCTGTTGCTGCAGTTGGGCATGTTGGCCGGAGAGTGCTTCTCGGGCCGCGAACTGCAACCTTGCAGGTACCTACTATGTCCCAGGCCCAACGAAAGCCCCCAGACCCAAATGGAGAGGGGCTGCTTGCGGGCCCCCTGGGGGCCCTTCAGGCCAGCTAGGTCTTTGGGTCCTGGCTCCTTCGGTTTGGGAGCTGTTGCTGGACGTTGGGCATGTTGACCGGAGAGTGCTTCTCGGGCCGCGAACTGCAAACTTGCAGGTACCTCCCAGGTTCCCGGCCCAACGAAAGCCCCCAGACCCAAATGGAGAGGGGCTGCTTGGGGGCCCCCTGGGGCCCCTTCAGGCCAGCTAGGTCTTTGGGTCCTGGCTCCTTGGGTTTGGGAGCTGTTGCTGGACGTTGGGCATGTTGGCCGGAGAGTGCTTCTCGGGCCGTGAACTGCAACCTTGCAGGTAGCTCCCAGGTTCCCGGCCCAACGAAAGCCCCCAGACCCAAATGGAGAGGGGCTGTTTGGGGGCCCCCTGGGGCCCCTTCAGGCCAGCTAGGTCTTTGGGTCCTGGCT
Organism: Gallinula chloropus; assembly: GCF_964237585.1. Classification (NCBI taxonomy): domain Eukaryota; kingdom Metazoa; phylum Chordata; class Aves; order Gruiformes; family Rallidae; genus Gallinula; species Gallinula chloropus. Next base: position 152,199 of record NW_028168452.1, read on the forward strand.
CCTTGGGTTTGGGAGCTGTTGCTGGACGTTGGGCATGATGGCCGGAGAGTGCTTCTCGGGCTGCGAACTGCAACCTTGCAGGTAGCTCCCAGGTTCCTGGCCCAACGAAAGCCCCCAGACCAAAATTGAGAGGGGCTGCTTGGGGGCCCCATGGGGCCCCTTCATGCCAGCTAGGTCTTTGGGTCCTGGCTCCTTCGGTTTGGGAGCTGTTGCTGGACGTTGGGCAGGTTGGCCAGAGAGTGCTTCTCGGTACGTGAACTGCAACCTTTCAGGTATCTCCCAGGTTCCCGGCCTAAGGAAAGCCCCCAGACCCAAATTGAGAGGGGCTGCTTGGGGGCCCCCTGGGGGCCCTTCAGGCCAGCTAGGTCTTTGGGTCCTGGCTCCTTCGGTTTGGGAGCTGTTTCTGCAGTTGGGCATGTTGGCCGGAGAGTGCTTCTCGGGCTGCGAACTGCAACCTTGCAGGTACCTCCCAGGTCCCCGGCCCAACGAAAGCCCCCAGACCCAAATGGAGAGGGGCTGCTTGGGGGCCCCCTGGGGGCCCTTCAGGCCAGCTAGGTCTTTGGGTCCTGGCTCCTTCGGTTTGGGAGCTGTTGCTGGACGTTGGGCATGTTGGCCGGAGAGTGCTTCTCGGGCCGCGAACTGCAACCTTGCAGGCACTTCCCAGGTTCCTGGCCCATCGAATGCCCCCAGACCCAAATGGAGAGGGGCTGTTTGGGGGCTCCCAGGGGGCCCTTCAGGCCAGTTAGGTCTTTGGGTCCTGGCTCCTTCGGATTGGGAGCTGTTGCTGGACGTTCGGCATGTTGGCCGGAGAGTGCTTCTCGGGCCTCGAACTGCAACCTTGCAGGTAGCTCCCAGGTTCCCGGCCCAACGAAAGCCCCCAGACCCAAATGGAGTGGGGCTGCTTGGGGGCCCCCTGGGGCCCCTTCAGGCTGGCTAGTTCTTTGGGTCCTGGCTCCTTCGGTTTGGGAGCTGTTGCTGGACGTTGGGCATCTTGGCCGGAGAGTGCTCTTCGGGCCTCGAACTGCAACCTTGCAGGTACCTCCCAGGTTCCCGGCCCAACGAAAGCCCCCAGACCCAAATGGAGAGGGGCTGCTTGGGGGCCCCCTGGGGGCCCTTCAGGCCAGCTAGGTCTTTGGGTCCTGGCTCCTTCGGTTTGGGAGCTGTTGCTGGACGTTGGGCATGTTGACCGGAGAGTGCTTCTCGGGCTGCGAACTGCAACCTTGCAGGTACCTCCCAGGTTCCCGGCCCAACGAAAGCCCCCAGACCCAAATGGAGAGGGGCTGCTTGGGGGCCCCCTGGGGCCCCTTCAGGCCAGCTAGGTCTTTGGGTCCTGGCTCCTTGGGTTTGGGAGCTGTTGCTGGACGTTGGGCATGTTGGCCGGAGAGTGCTTCTCGGGCCGTGAACTGCAACCTTGCAGGTAGCTCCCAGGTTCCCGGCCCAACGAAAGCCCCCAGACCCAAATGGAGAGGGGCTGTTTGGGGGCCCCCTGGGGACTCTTCAGGCCAGCTAGGTCTTTGGGTCCTGGCTCCTTGGGTGTGGGAGCTGTTGCTGGACGTTGGGCATGATGGCCGGAGAGTGCTTCTCGGGCTGCGAACTGCAACCTTGCAGGTAGCTCCCAGGTCCCCGGCCCAACGAAAGCCCCCAGACCAAAATTGAGAGGGGCTGCTTGGGGGCCCCCTGGGGGCCCTTCAGGCCAGCTAGGTCTTTGGGTCCTGGCTCCTTCGGTTTGGGAGCTGTTGCTGGACGTTGGGCATGTTGACCGGAGAGTGCTTCTCGGGCGGCGAACTGCAACCTTGCAGGTACCTCCCAGGTCCCAGGCCCAACGAAAGACCCCAGATCCAAATGGAGAGGGGCTGCTTGGGGGCCCCCTGGGGGCCCTTCAGGCCAGCTAGGTCTTTGGGTCCTGGCTCCTTCGGATTGGGAGCTGTTGCTGGACGTTCGGCATGTTGGCCGGAGAGTGCTTCTCGGGCCGCGAACTGCAACCTTGCAGGCACTTCCCAGGTTCCTGGCCCATCGAATGCCCCCAGACCCAAATGGAGAGGGGCTGTTTGGGGGCTCCCAGGGGGCCCTTCAGGCCAGTTAGGTCTTTGGGTCCTGGCTCCTTCGGATTGGGAGCTGTTGCTGGACGTTCGGCATGTTGGCCGGAGAGTGCTTCTCGGGCCTCGAACTGCAACCTTGCAGGTAGCTCCCAGGTTCCCGGCCCAACGAAAGCCCCCAGACCCAAATGGAGAGGGGCTGCTTGGGGGCCCCCTGGGGCCCCTTCAGGCTGGCTAGTTCTTTGGGTCCTGGCTCCTTCGGTTTGGGAGCTGTTGCTGGACGTTGGGCATCTTGGCCGGAGAGTGCTCTTCGGGCCTCGAACTGCAACCTTGCAGGTACCTCCCAGGTTCCCGGCCCAACGAAAGCCCCCAGACCCAAATGGAGAGGGGCTGCTTGGGGGCCCCCTGGGGGCCCTTCAGGCCAGCTAGGTCTTTGGGTCCTGGCTCCTTCGGTTTGGGAGCTGTTGCTGGACGTTGGGCATGTTGACCGGAGAGTGCTTCTCGGGCTGCGAACTGCAACCTTGCAGGTACCTCCCAGGTTCCCGGCCCAACGAAAGCCCCCAGACCCAAATGGAGAGGGGCTGCTTGGGGGCCCCCTGGGGCCCCTTCAGGCCAGCTAGGTCTTTGGGTCCTGGCTCCTTGGGTTTGGGAGCTGTTGCTGGACGTTGGGCATGTTGGCCGGAGAGTGCTTCTCGGGCCGTGAACTGCAACCTTGCAGGTAGCTCCCAGGTTCCCGGCCCAACGAAAGCCCCCAGACCCAAATGGAGAGGGGCTGTTTGGGGGCCCCCTGGGGACTCTTCAGGCCAGCTAGGTCTTTGGGTCCTGGCTCCTTGGGTGTGGGAGCTGTTGCTGGACGTTGGGCATGATGGCCGGAGAGTGCTTCTCGGGCTGCGAACTGCAACCTTGCAGGTAGCTCCCAGGTCCCCGGCCCAACGAAAGCCCCCAGACCAAAATTGAGAGGGGCTGCTTGGGGGCCCCCTGGGGGCCCTTCAGGCCAGCTAGGTCTTTGGGTCCTGGCTCCTTCGGTTTGGGAGCTGTTGCTGGACGTTGGGCATGTTGACCGGAGAGTGCTTCTCGGGCGGCGAACTGCAACCTTGCAGGTACCTCCCAGGTCCCAGGCCCAACGAAAGACCCCAGATCCAAATGGAGAGGGGCTGCTTGGGGGCCCCCTGGGGGCCCTTCAGGCCAGCTAGGTCTTTGGGTCCTGGCTCCTTCGGTTTGGGAGCTGTTGCTGGACGTTGGGCATGTTGGCCGGAGAGTGCTTCTCGGGCTGCGAACTGCAACCTTGCAGGTACCTCCCATGTCCCCGGCCCAACGAAAGCCCCCAGACCCAAATTGAGAGGGGCTGCTTGGGGGCCCCCTGGGGGCCCTTCAGGCCAGCTAGGTCTTTGGGTCCTGGCTCCTTCGGTTTGGGAGCTGTTGCTGGACGTTGGGCATGTTGACCAGAGAGTGCTTCTCGGGCCGCGAACTGCAACCTTGCAGGTACCTCCCAGGTCCCAGGCCCAACGAAAGCCCCCAGACCCAAATTGAGAGGGGCTGCTTGGGGGCCCCCTGGGGCCCCTTCATGCCAGCTAGGTCTTTGGGTCCTGGCTCCTTCGGTTTGGGAGCTGTTGCTGGACGTTGGGCAGGTTGGCCGGAGAGTGCTTCTCGGGCCGTGAACTGCAACCTTGCAGGTAGCTCCCAGGTTCCCGGCCCAACGAAAGCCCCCAGACCCAAATGGAGAGGGGCTGTTTGGGGGCCCCCTGGGGACTCTTCAGGCCAGCTAGGTCTTTGGGTCCTGGCTCCTTGGGTTTGGGAGCTGTTGCTGGACGTTGGGCATGATGGCCGGAGAGTGCTTCTCGGGCTGCGAACTGCAACCTTGCAGGTACCTCCCAGGTTCCTGGCCCAACGAAAGCCCCCAGACCAAAATTGAGAGGGGCTGCTTGGGGGCCCCCTGGGGGCCCTTCAGGCCAGCTAGGTCTTTGGGTCCTGGCTCCTTCGGATTGGGAGCTGTTGCTGGACGTTGGGCATGTTGACCGGAGAGTGCTTCTCGGGCCGCGAACTGCAACCTTGCAGGTACCTCCCAGGTCCCAGGCCCAAGGAAAGACCCCAGACCCAAATGGAGAGGGGCTGCTTGGGGGCCCCCAGGGGGCCCTTCAGGCCAGCTAGGTCTTTGGGTCCTGGCTCCTTCGGATTGGGAGCTGTTGCTGCAGTTGGGCATGTTGAACGGAGAGTGCTTCTCAGGCTGCGAACTGCAACCTTGCAGGTACCTCCCATGTCCCCGGCCCAACGAAAGCCCCCAGACCCAAATGGAGAGGGGCTGCTTGGGGGCCCCCTGGGGGCCCTTCAGGCCAGCTAGGTCTTTGGGTCCTGGCTCCTTCGGTTTGGGAGCTGTTGCTGCAGATGGGCATGTTGGCCGGAGAGTGGTTCTCGGGCCGTGAACTGCAACCTTGCAGGTAGCTCCCAGGTTCCCGGCCTAACGAAAGGCCCCAGACCCAAATGGAGAGGGGCTGCTTGGGGGCCCCCTGGGGCCCCTTCAGGCCAGCTAGGTCTTTGGGTCCTGGCTCCTTCGGTTTGGGAGCTGTTGCTGCAGTTGGGCATGTTGGCCGGAGAGTGCTTCTCGGGCCGCGAGCTGCAACCTTGCAGGTACCTCCCAGGTTCCCGGCCCAACGAAAGCCCCCAGACCCAAATGGAGAGGGGCTGCTTGGGGGCCCCCTGGGGGCCCTTCAGGCCAGCTAGGTCTTTGGGTCCTGGCTCCTTCGCTTTGGGAGCTGTTGCTGGACGTTGGGCATGTTGGCCGGAGAGTGCTTCTCAGGCTGCGAACTGCAACCTCGAAGGTACCTCCCAGGTTCCATGCCCAACGAAAGCCCCCAGACCCAAATTGAGAGGGGCTGTTTGGGGGCCCCCTGGGGACTCTTCAGGCCAGCTAGGTCTTTGGGTCCTGGCTCCTTCGGTTTGGGAGCTGTTGCTGGACGTTGGGCATGTTGGCCGGAGAGTGCTTCTCGGGCCTCGAACTGTCCCTTTCAGGTAGCTCCCAGGTTCCCGGCCCAACGAAAGCCCCCAGACCCAAATGGAGAGGGGCTGTTTGGGGGCCCCCTGGGGCCCCTTCAGGCCAGCTAGGTCTTTGGGTCCTGGCTCCTTCGGTTTGGGAGCTGTTGCTGGACGTTGGGCATGTTGGCCGGAGAGTGCTTCTCGGGCCGTGAACTGCAACCTTGCAGGTACTTCCCAGGTCCCCGGCCCAACGAAAGCCCCCAGACCCAAATGGAGAGGGGCTGCTTGGGGGCCCCCTGGGGGCCCTTCAGGCCAGCTAGGTCTTTGGGTCCTGGCTCCTTCGGTTTGGGAGCTGTTGCTGGACGTTGGGCATGTTGGCCAGAGAGTGCTTCTCGGTACGTGAACTGCAACCTTGCAGGTCGCTCCCAGGTTCCCGGCCCAAGGAAAGCCCCCAGACCCAAATAGGGAGGGGCTGCTTGGGGGCCCCTTGGGGCCACTTCAGGCCAGCTAGGTCTTTGGGTCCTGGCTCCTTCGGTTTGGGAGCTGTTTCTGCAGTTGTGCATGTTGACCGGAGAGTGCTTCTCGGGCTGCGAACTGCAACCTTGCAGGTACCTCCCAGGTCCCCGGCCCAACGAAAGCCCCCAGACCCAAATGGAGAGGGGCTGCTTGGGGGCCCCCTGGGGCCCTTCAGGCCAGCTAGGTCTTTGGGTCCTGGCTCCTTCGGTTTGGGAGCTGTTGCTGGACGTTGGGCATGTTGGCCGGAGAGTGCTTCTATGCCGCGAACTGCAACCTTGCAGGCACTTCCCAGGTTCCATGCCCAAAGAAAGCCCCCAGACCCACATGGAGAGGGGCTGTTTGGGGGCCCCCTGGGGACTCTTCAGGCCAGCTAGGTCTTTGGGTCCTGGCTCCTTCGGTTTGGGAGCTGTTGCTGCAGATGGGCATGTTGGCCGGAGAGTGCTTCTCGGGCCTCGAACTGTCCCTTGCAGGTAGCTCCCAGGTTCCCGGCCCAACGAAAGCCCCCAGACCCAAATGGAGAGGGGCTGTTTGGGGGCCCCCTGGGGCCCCTTCAGGCCAGCTAGGTCTTTGGGTCCTGGCTCCTTCGGTTTGGGAGCTGTTGCTGGACGTTGGGCATGTTGGCCGGAGAGTGCTTCTCGGGCCGTGAACTGCAACCTTGCAGGTACTTCCCAGGTCCCCGGCCCAACGAAAGCCCCCAGACCCAAATGGAGAGGGGCTGCTTGGGGGCCCCCTGGGGGCCCTTCAGGCCAGCTAGGTCTTTGGGTCCTGGCTCCTTCGGCTTGGGAGCTGTTGCTGGACGTTGGGCATGTTGGCCAGAGAGTGCTTCTCGGTACGTGAACTGCAACCTTGCAGGTAGCTCCCAGGTTCCCGGCCCAAGGAAAGCCCCCAGACCCAAATAGGGAGGGGCTGCTTGGGGGCCCCTTGGGGCCCCTTCAGGCCAGCTAGCTCTTTGGGTCCTGGCTCCTTCGGTTTGGGAGCTGTTTCTGCAGTTGGGCATGTTGACCGGAGAGTGCTTCTCGGGCTGCGAACTGCAACCTTGCAGGTACCTCCCAGGTCCCCGGCCCAACGAAAGCCCCCAGACCCAAATGGAGAGGGGCTGCTTGGGGGCCCCCTGGGGCCCTTCAGGCCAGCTAGGTCTTTGGGTCCTGGCTCCTTCGGTTTGGGAGCTGTTGCTGGACGTTGGGCATGTTGGCCGGAGAGTGCTTCTCGGGCCGCGAACTGCAACCTTGCAGGCACTTCCCAGGTTCCATGCCCAACGAAAGCCCGTCGACCCAAATTGAGAGGGGCTGTTTGGGGGCGCCCTGGGGACTCTTCAGGCCAGCTAGGTCTTTGGGTCCTGGCTCCTTGGGTTTGGGAGCTGTTCTGGACGTTGGGCATGATGGCCGGAGAGTGCTTCTCGGGCCGCGAACTGCAACCTTGCAGGCACCTCCCAGGTTCCCGGCCCAACGAAAGCCCCCAGACCCAAATTGAGAGGGGCTGCTTGCGGGCCCCCTGGGGACACTTCAGGCCAGCTAGGTCTTTGGGTCCTGGCTCCTTCGGTTTGGGAGCTGTTGCTGGACGTTGGGCATGTTGGCCGGAGAGTGCTTCTCGGGCCGTGAACTGCAACCTTGCAGGTAGCTCCCAGGTTCCCGGCCCAACGAAAGCCCCCAGACCCAAATGGAGAGGGGCTGTTTGGGGGCCCCCTGGGGACTCTTCAGGCCAGCTAGGTCTTTGGGTCCTGGCTCCTTGGGTTTGGGAGCTGTTGCTGGACGTTGGGCATGATGGCCGGAGAGTGCTTCTCGGGCTGCGAACTGCAACCTTGCAGGTACCTCCCAGGTTCCTGGCCCAACGAAAGCCCCCAGACCAAAATTGAGAGGGGCTGCTTGGGGGCCCCCTGGGGGCCCTTCAGGCCAGCTAGGTCTTTGGGTCCTGGCTCCTTCGGATTGGGAGCTGTTGCTGGACGTTGGGCATGTTGACCGGAGAGTGCTTCTCGGGCCGCGAACTGCAACCTTGCAGGTACCTCCCAGGTCCCAGGCCCAAGGAAAGACCCCAGACCCAAATGGAGAGGGGCTGCTTCGGGGCCCCCAGGGGGCCCTTCAGGCCAGCTAGGTCTTTGGGTCCTGGCTCCTTCGGATTGGGAGCTGTTGCTGCAGTTGGGCATGTTGAACGGAGAGTGCTTCTCAGGCTGCGAACTGCAACCTTGCAGGTACCTCCCATGTCCCCGGCCCAACGAAAGCCCCCAGACCCAAATGGAGAGGGGCTGCTTGGGGGCCCCCTGGGGGCCCTTCAGGCCAGCTAGGTCTTTGGGTCCTGGCTCCTTCGGTTTGGGAGCTGTTGCTGCAGTTGGGCATGTTGGCCGGAGAGTGGTTCTCGGGCCGTGAACTGCAACCTTGCAGGTAGCTCCCAGGTTCCCGGCCTAACGAAAGGCCCCAGACCCAAATGGAGAGGGGCTGCTTGGGGGCCCCCTGGGGCCCCTTCAGGCCAGCTAGGTCTTTGGGTCCTGGCTCCTTCGGTTTGGGAGCTGTTGCTGCAGTTGGGCATGTTGGCCGGAGAGTGCTTCTCGGGCCGCGAACTGCAACCTTGCAGGATTCTCCCAGGTTCCCGGCCCAACGAAAGCCCCCAGACCCAAATGGAGAGGGGCTGCTTGGGGGCCTTCTGGGGGCCCTTCAGGCCAGCTAGGTCTTTGGGTCCTGGCTCCTTCGCTTTGGGAGCTGTTGCTGGACGTTGGGCATGTTGGCCGGAGAGTGCTTCTCAGGCTGCGAACTGCAACCTCGCAGGTACCTCCCAGGTTCCCGGCCCAACGAAAGCCCCCAGACCCAAATTGAGAGGGGCTGTTTGGGGGCCCCCTGGGGACTCTTCAGGCCAGCTAGGTCTTTGGGTCCTGGCTCCTTCGGTTTGGGAGCTGTTGCTGGACGTTGGGCATGTTGGCCGGAGAGTGCTTCTCGGGCCTCGAACTGTCCCTTGCAGGTAGCTCCCAGGTTCCCGGCCCAACGAAAGCCCCCAGACCCAAATGGAGAGGGGCTGTTTGGGGGCCCCCTGGGGCCCCTTCAGGCCAGCTAGGTCTTTGGGTCCTGGCTCCTTCGGTTTGGGAGCTGTTGCTGGACGTTGGGCATGTTGGCCGGAGAGTGCTTCTCGGGCCGTGAACTGCAACCTTGCAGGTACTTCCCAGGTCCCCGGCCCAACGAAAGCCCCCAGACCCAAATGGAGAGGGGCTGCTTGGGGGCCCCCTGGGGGCCCTTCAGGCCAGCTAGGTCTTTGGGTCCTGGCTCCTTCGGTTTGGGAGCTGTTGCTGGACGTTGGGCATGTTGGCCGGAGAGTGCTTCTCGGGCCGCGAACTGCAACCTTGCAGGCACTTCCCAGGTTCCTGGCCCATCGAATGCCCCCAGACCCAAATGGAGAGGGGCTGTTTGGGGGCTCCCAGGGGGCCCTTCAGGCCAGTTAGGTCTTTGGGTCCTGGCTCCTTCGGATTGGGAGCTGTTGCTGGACGTTCGGCATGTTGGCCGGAGAGTGCTTCTCGGGCCTCGAACTGCAACCTTGCAGGTAGCTCCCAGGTTCCCGGCCCAACGAAAGCCCCCAGACCCAAATGGAGAGGGGCTGCTTGGGGGCCCCCTGGGGCCCCTTCAGGCTGGCTAGTTCTTTGGGTCCTGGCTCCTTCGGTTTGGGAGCTGTTGCTGGACGTTGGGCATCTTGGCCGGAGAGTGCTCTTCGGGCCTCGAACTGCAACCTTGCAGGTACCTCCCAGGTTCCCGGCCCAACGAAAGCCCCCAGACCCAAATGGAGAGGGGCTGCTTGGGGGCCCCCTGGGGGCCCTTCAGGCCAGCTAGGTCTTTGGGTCCTGGCTCCTTCGGTTTGGGAGCTGTTGCTGGACGTTGGGCATGTTGACCGGAGAGTGCTTCTCGGGCTGCGAACTGCAACCTTGCAGGTACCTCCCAGGTTCCCGGCCCAACGAAAGCCCCCAGACCCAAATGGAGAGGGGCTGCTTGGGGGCCCCCTGGGGCCCCTTCAGGCCAGCTAGGTCTTTGGGTCCTGGCTCCTTGGGTTTGGGAGCTGTTGCTGGACGTTGGGCATGTTGGCCGGAGAGTGCTTCTCGGGCCGTGAACTGCAACCTTGCAGGTAGCTCCCAGGTTCCCGGCCCAACGAAAGCCCCCAGACCCAAATGGAGAGGGGCTGTTTGGGGGCCCCCTGGGGACTCTTCAGGCCAGCTAGGTCTTTGGGTCCTGGCTCCTTGGGTGTGGGAGCTGTTGCTGGACGTTGGGCATGATGGCCGGAGAGTGCTTCTCGGGCTGCGAACTGCAACCTTGCAGGTAGCTCCCAGGTCCCCGGCCCAACGAAAGCCCCCAGACCAAAATTGAGAGGGGCTGCTTGGGGGCCCCCTGGGGGCCCTTCAGGCCAGCTAGGTCTTTGGGTCCTGGCTCCTTCGGTTTGGGAGCTGTTGCTGGACGTTGGGCATGTTGACCGGAGAGTGCTTCTCGGGCGGCGAACTGCAACCTTGCAGGTACCTCCCAGGTCCCAGGCCCAACGAAAGACCCCAGATCCAAATGGAGAGGGGCTGCTTGGGGGCCCCCTGGGGGCCCTTCAGGCCAGCTAGGTCTTTGGGTCCTGGCTCCTTCGGATTGGGAGCTGTTGCTGGACGTTCGGCATGTTGGCCGGAGAGTGCTTCTCGGGCCGCGAACTGCAACCTTGCAGGCACTTCCCAGGTTCCTGGCCCATCGAATGCCCCCAGACCCAAATGGAGAGGGGCTGTTTGGGGGCTCCCAGGGGGCCCTTCAGGCCAGTTAGGTCTTTGGGTCCTGGCTCCTTCGGATTGGGAGCTGTTGCTGGACGTTCGGCATGTTGGCCGGAGAGTGCTTCTCGGGCCTCGAACTGCAACCTTGCAGGTAGCTCCCAGGTTCCCGGCCCAACGAAAGCCCCCAGACCCAAATGGAGAGGGGCTGCTTGGGGGCCCCCTGGGGCCCCTTCAGGCTGGCTAGTTCTTTGGGTCCTGGCTCCTTCGGTTTGGGAGCTGTTGCTGGACGTTGGGCATCTTGGCCGGAGAGTGCTCTTCGGGCCTCGAACTGCAACCTTGCAGGTACCTCCCAGGTTCCCGGCCCAACGAAAGCCCCCAGACCCAAATGGAGAGGGGCTGCTTGGGGGCCCCCTGGGGGCCCTTCAGGCCAGCTAGGTCTTTGGGTCCTGGCTCCTTCGGTTTGGGAGCTGTTGCTGGACGTTGGGCATGTTGACCGGAGAGTGCTTCTCGGGCTGCGAACTGCAACCTTGCAGGTACCTCCCAGGTTCCCGGCCCAACGAAAGCCCCCAGACCCAAATGGAGAGGGGCTGCTTGGGGGCCCCCTGGGGCCCCTTCAGGCCAGCTAGGTCTTTGGGTCCTGGCTCCTTGGGTTTGGGAGCTGTTGCTGGACGTTGGGCATGTTGGCCGGAGAGTGCTTCTCGGGCCGTGAACTGCAACCTTGCAGGTAGCTCCCAGGTTCCCGGCCCAACGAAAGCCCCCAGACCCAAATGGAGAGGGGCTGTTTGGGGGCCCCCTGGGGACTCTTCAGGCCAGCTAGGTCTTTGGGTCCTGGCTCCTTGGGTGTGGGAGCTGTTGCTGGACGTTGGGCATGATGGCCGGAGAGTGCTTCTCGGGCTGCGAACTGCAACCTTGCAGGTAGCTCCCAGGTCCCCGGCCCAACGAAAGCCCCCAGACCAAAATTGAGAGGGGCTGCTTGGGGGCCCCCTGGGGGCCCTTCAGGCCAGCTAGGTCTTTGGGTCCTGGCTCCTTCGGTTTGGGAGCTGTTGCTGGACGTTGGGCATGTTGACCGGAGAGTGCTTCTCGGGCGGCGAACTGCAACCTTGCAGGTACCTCCCAGGTCCCAGGCCCAACGAAAGACCCCAGATCCAAATGGAGAGGGGCTGCTTGGGGGCCCCCTGGGGGCCCTTCAGGCCAGCTAGGTCTTTGGGTCCTGGCTCCTTCGGTTTGGGAGCTGTTGCTGGACGTTGGGCATGTTGGCCGGAGAGTGCTTCTCGGGCTGCGAACTGCAACCTTGCAGGTACCTCCCATGTCCCCGGCCCAACGAAAGCCCCCAGACCCAAATTGAGAGGGGCTGCTTGGGGGCCCCCTGGGGGCCCTTCAGGCCAGCTAGGTCTTTGGGTCCTGGCTCCTTCGGTTTGGGAGCTGTTGCTGGACGTTGGGCATGTTGACCAGAGAGTGCTTCTCGGGCCGCGAACTGCAACCTTGCAGGTACCTCCCAGGTCCCAGGCCCAACGAAAGCCCCCAGACCCAAATTGAGAGGGGCTGCTTGGGGGCCCCCTGGGGCCCCTTCATGCCAGCTAGGTCTTTGGGTCCTGGCTCCTTCGGTTTGGGAGCTGTTGCTGGACGTTGGGCAGGTTGGCCGGAGAGTGCTTCTCGGGCCGTGAACTGTAACCTTGCAGGTACCTCCCAGGTTCCCGGCCCAACGAAAGCCCCCAGACCCAAATGGAGAGGGGCTGTTTGGGGGCCCCCTGGGGCCCCTTCAGGCCAGCTAGGTCTTTGGGTCCTGGCTCCTTGGGTTTGGGAGCTGTTGCTGGACGTTGGGCATGATGGCCGGAGAGTGCTTCTCGGGCTGCGAACTGCAACCTTGCAGGTACCTCCCAGGTTCCTGGCCCAACGAAAGCCCCCAGACCAAAATTGAGAGGGGCTGCTTGGGGGCCCCCTGGGGGCCCTTCAGGCCAGCTAGGTCTTTGGGTCCTGGCTCCTTCGGATTGGGAGCTGTTGCTGGACGTTGGGCATGTTGACCGGAGAGTGCTTCTCGGGCCGCGAACTGCAAACTTGCAGGTACCTCCCATGTCCCCGGCCCAACGAAAGCCCCCAGACCCAAATGGAGAGGGGCTGCTTGGGGGCCCCCTGGGGGCCCTTCAGGCCAGCTAGGTCTTTGGGTCCTGGCTCCTTCGGTTTGGGAGCTGTTGCTGCAGATGGGCATGTTGGCCGGAGAGTGGTTCTCGGGCCGTGAACTGCAACCTTGCAGGTAGCTCCCAGGTTCCCGGCCTAACGAAAGGCCCCAGACCCAAATGGAGAGGGGCTGCTTGGGGGCCCCCTGGGGCCCCTTCAGGCCAGCTAGGTCTTTGGGTCCTGGCTCCTTCGGTTTGGGAGCTGTTGCTGCAGTTGGGCATGTTGGCCGGAGAGTGCTTCTCGGGCCGCGAGCTGCAACCTTGCAGGTACCTCCCAGGTTCCCGGCCCAACGAAAGCCCCCAGACCCAAATGGAGAGGGGCTGCTTGGGGGCCCCCTGGGGGCCCTTCAGGCCAGCTAGGTCTTTGGGTCCTGGCTCCTTCGCTTTGGGAGCTGTTGCTGGACGTTGGGCATGTTGGCCGGAGAGTGCTTCTCAGGCTGCGAACTGCAACCTCGAAGGTACCTCCCAGGTTCCATGCCCAACGAAAGCCCCCAGACCCAAATTGAGAGGGGCTGTTTGGGGGCCCCCTGGGGACTCTTCAGGCCAGCTAGGTCTTTGGGTCCTGGCTCCTTCGGTTTGGGAGCTGTTTCTGCAGTTGTGCATGTTGACCGGAGAGTGCTTCTCGGGCTGCGAACTGCAACCTTGCAGGTACCTCCCAGGTCCCCGGCCCAACGAAAGCCCCCAGACCCAAATGGAGAGGGGCTGCTTGGGGGCCCCCTGGGGCCCTTCAGGCCAGCTAGGTCTTTGGGTCCTGGCTCCTTCGGTTTGGGAGCTGTTGCTGGACGTTGGGCATGTTGGCCGGAGAGTGCTTCTATGCCGCGAACTGCAACCTTGCAGGCACTTCCCAGGTTCCATGCCCAAAGAAAGCCCCCAGACCCACATGGAGAGGGGCTGTTTGGGGGCCCCCTGGGGACTCTTCAGGCCAGCTAGGTCTTTGGGTCCTGGCTCCTTCGGTTTGGGAGCTGTTGCTGCAGATGGGCATGTTGGCCGGAGAGTGCTTCTCGGGCCTCGAACTGTCCCTTGCAGGTAGCTCCCAGGTTCCCGGCCCAACGAAAGCCCCCAGACCCAAATGGAGAGGGGCTGTTTGGGGGCCCCCTGGGGCCCCTTCAGGCCAGCTAGGTCTTTGGGTCCTGGCTCCTTCGGTTTGGGAGCTGTTGCTGGACGTTGGGCATGTTGGCCGGAGAGTGCTTCTCGGGCCGTGAACTGCAACCTTGCAGGTACTTCCCAGGTCCCCGGCCCAACGAAAGCCCCCAGACCCAAATGGAGAGGGGCTGCTTGGGGGCCCCCTGGGGGCCCTTCAGGCCAGCTAGGTCTTTGGGTCCTGGCTCCTTCGGCTTGGGAGCTGTTGCTGGACGTTGGGCATGTTGGCCAGAGAGTGCTTCTCGGTACGTGAACTGCAACCTTGCAGGTAGCTCCCAGGTTCCCGGCCCAAGGAAAGCCCCCAGACCCAAATAGGGAGGGGCTGCTTGGGGGCCCCTTGGGGCCCCTTCAGGCCAGCTAGCTCTTTGGGTCCTGGCTCCTTCGGTTTGGGAGCTGTTTCTGCAGTTGGGCATGTTGACCGGAGAGTGCTTCTCGGGCTGCGAACTGCAACCTTGCAGGTACCTCCCAGGTCCCCGGCCCAACGAAAGCCCCCAGACCCAAATGGAGAGGGGCTGCTTGGGGGCCCCCTGGGGCCCTTCAGGCCAGCTAGGTCTTTGGGTCCTGGCTCCTTCGGTTTGGGAGCTGTTGCTGGACGTTGGGCATGTTGGCCGGAGAGTGCTTCTCGGGCCGCGAACTGCAACCTTGCAGGCACTTCCCAGGTTCCATGCCCAACGAAAGCCCGTCGACCCAAATTGAGAGGGGCTGTTTGGGGGCCCCCTGGGGACTCTTCAGGCCAGCTAGGTCTTTGGGTCCTGGCTCCTTGGGTTTGGGAGCTGTTCTGGACGTTGGGCATGATGGCCGGAGAGTGCTTCTCGGGCCGCGAACTGCAACCTTGCAGGCACCTCCCAGGTTCCCGGCCCAACGAAAGCCCCCAGACCCAAATTGAGAGGGGCTGCTTGCGGGCCCCCTGGGGACACTTCAGGCCAGCTAGGTCTTTGGGTCCTGGCTCCTTCGGTTTGGGAGCTGTTGCTGGACGTTGGGCATGTTGGCCGGAGAGTGCTTCTCGGGCCGTGAACTGCAACCTTGCAGGTAGCTCCCAGGTTCCCGGCCCAACGAAAGCCCCCAGACCCAAATGGAGAGGGGCTGTTTGGGGGCCCCCTGGGGACTCTTCAGGCCAGCTAGGTCTTTGGGTCCTGGCTCCTTGGGTTTGGGAGCTGTTGCTGGACGTTGGGCATGATGGCCGGAGAGTGCTTCTCGGGCTGCGAACTGCAACCTTGCAGGTACCTCCCAGGTTCCTGGCCCAACGAAAGCCCCCAGACCAAAATTGAGAGGGGCTGCTTGGGGGCCCCCTGGGGGCCCTTCAGGCCAGCTAGGTCTTTGGGTCCTGGCTCCTTCGGATTGGGAGCTGTTGCTGGACGTTGGGCATGTTGACCGGAGAGTGCTTCTCGGGCCGCGAACTGCAACCTTGCAGGTACCTCCCAGGTCCCAGGCCCAAGGAAAGACCCCAGACCCAAATGGAGAGGGGCTGCTTCGGGGCCCCCAGGGGGCCCTTCAGGCCAGCTAGGTCTTTGGGTCCTGGCTCCTTCGGATTGGGAGCTGTTGCTGCA
Organism: Gallinula chloropus; assembly: GCF_964237585.1. Lineage (NCBI taxonomy): Eukaryota > Metazoa > Chordata > Aves > Gruiformes > Rallidae > Gallinula > Gallinula chloropus. Next base: position 167,287 of record NW_028168452.1, read on the forward strand.
GTTGGGCATGTTGAACGGAGAGTGCTTCTCAGGCTGCGAACTGCAACCTTGCAGGTACCTCCCATGTCCCCGGCCCAACGAAAGCCCCCAGACCCAAATGGAGAGGGGCTGCTTGGGGGCCCCCTGGGGGCCCTTCAGGCCAGCTAGGTCTTTGGGTCCTGGCTCCTTCGGTTTGGGAGCTGTTGCTGCAGTTGGGCATGTTGGCCGGAGAGTGGTTCTCGGGCCGTGAACTGCAACCTTGCAGGTAGCTCCCAGGTTCCCGGCCTAACGAAAGGCCCCAGACCCAAATGGAGAGGGGCTGCTTGGGGGCCCCCTGGGGCCCCTTCAGGCCAGCTAGGTCTTTGGGTCCTGGCTCCTTCGGTTTGGGAGCTGTTGCTGCAGTTGGGCATGTTGGCCGGAGAGTGCTTCTCGGGCCGCGAACTGCAACCTTGCAGGATTCTCCCAGGTTCCCGGCCCAACGAAAGCCCCCAGACCCAAATGGAGAGGGGCTGCTTGGGGGCCTTCTGGGGGCCCTTCAGGCCAGCTAGGTCTTTGGGTCCTGGCTCCTTCGCTTTGGGAGCTGTTGCTGGACGTTGGGCATGTTGGCCGGAGAGTGCTTCTCAGGCTGCGAACTGCAACCTCGCAGGTACCTCCCAGGTTCCCGGCCCAACGAAAGCCCCCAGACCCAAATTGAGAGGGGCTGTTTGGGGGCCCCCTGGGGACTCTTCAGGCCAGCTAGGTCTTTGGGTCCTGGCTCCTTCGGTTTGGGAGCTGTTGCTGGACGTTGGGCATGTTGGCCGGAGAGTGCTTCTCGGGCCTCGAACTGTCCCTTGCAGGTAGCTCCCAGGTTCCCGGCCCAACGAAAGCCCCCAGACCCAAATGGAGAGGGGCTGTTTGGGGGCCCCCTGGGGACTCTTCAGGCCAGCTAGGTCTTTGGGTCCTGGCTCCTTGGGTTTGGGAGCTGTTCTGGACGTTGGGCATGATGGCCGGAGAGTGCTTCTCGGGCCGCGAACTGCAACCTTGCAGGCACCTCCCAGGTTCCCGGCCCAACGAAAGCCCCCAGACCAAAATTGAGAGGGGCTGCTTGCGGGCCCCCTGGGGACACTCCAGGCCAGCTAGGTCTTTGGGTCCTGGCTCCTTCGGTTTGGGAGCTGTTGCTGGACGTTGGGCATGTTGGCCGGAGAGTGCTTCTCAGGCTGCGAACTGCAACCTTGCAGGTACTTGCCAGGTTCCATGCCCAACGAAAGCCCCCAGACCCAAATTGAGAGGGGCTGCTTGGTGGCCCCCTGGGGGCCCTTCAGGCCAGCTAGGTCTTTGGGTCCTGGCTCCTTCGGATTGGGAGCTGTTGCTGGACGTTGGGCATGTTGACCGGAGAGTGCTTCTCGGGCCGTGAACTGCAACCTTTCAGGTATCTCCCAGGTCCCCGGCCCAACGAAAGCCCCCAGACCAAAATTGAGAGGGGCTGCTTGGGGGCCCCCTGGGGGCCCTTCAGGCCAGCTAGGTCTTTGGGTCCTGGCTCCTTCGGTTTGGGAGCTGTTGCTGCAGTTGGGCATGTTGGCCGGAGAGTGCTTCTTGGGCCGCGAACTGCAACCTTGCAGGCACCTCCCAGGTTCCCGGCCCAACGAAAGCCCCCAGACCCAAATGGAGAGGGGCTGCTTGGGGTCCCCTGGGGCCCCTTCAGGCCAGCTAGGTCTTTGGGTCCTGGCTCCTTCGGTTTGGGAGCTGTTGCTGGACGTTGGGCATGTTGGCCGGAGAGTGCTTCTCGGGCCGTGAACTGCAACCTTGCAGGTAGCTCCCAGGTTCCCGGCCCAACGAAAGTCCCCAGACCCAAATTGAGAGGGGCTGCTTGGGTGCCCCCTGGGGACTCTTCAGGCCAGCTAGGTCTTTGGGTCCTGGCTCCTTGGGTTTGGGAGCTGTTGCTGGACGTTGGGCATGTTGGCCGGAGAGTGCTTCTCGGGCCGCGAACTGCAACCTTGCAGGTACCTCCCAGGTTCCCGGCCCAACGAAAGCCCCCAGACCCAAATGGAGAGGGGCTGCTTGCGGGCCCCCTTGGGACCCTCCAGGCCAGCTATTTCTTTGGGTCCTGGCTCCTTCGGTTTGGGAGCTGTTTCTGCAGTTGGGCATGTTGACCGGAGAGTGCTTCTCGGGCTGCGAACTCCAACCTTGCAGGTACCTCCCAGGTCCCCGGCCCAACGAAAGCCCCCAGACCCAAATGGAGAGGGGCTGTTTGGGGGCCCCCTGGGGGCCCTTCAGGCCAGCTAGGTCTTTGGGTCCTGGCTCCTTCGCTTTGGGAGCTGTTGCTGGACGTTGGGCATGTTGGCCGGAGAGTGCTTCTCGGGCCTCGAACTGTCCCTTGCAGGTACCTCCCAGGTTCCCGGCCCAACGAAAGCCCCCAGACCCAAATGGAGAGGGGCTGCTTGGGGGCCCCCTGGGGGCCCTTCAGGCCAGCTAGCTCTTTGGGTCCTGGCTCCTTCGGTTTGGGAGCTGTTGCTGGACGTTGGGCATGTTGGCCGGAGAGTGCTTCTCGGGCCGCGAACTGCAACCTTGCAGGCACTTCCCAGGTTCCATGCCCAAAGAAAGCCCCCAGACCCACATGGAGAGGGGCTGTTTGGGGGCCCCCTGGGGACTCTTCAGGCCAGCTAGGTCTTTGGGTCCTGGCTCCTTCGGTTTGGGAGCTGTTGCTGGACGTTGGGCATGTTGGCCAGAGAGTGCTTCTCGGTACGTGAACTGCAACCTTGCAGGTAGCTCCCAGGTTCCCGGCCCAAGGAAAGCCCCCAGACCCAAATAGGGAGGGGCTGCTTGGGGGCCCCTTGGGGCCCCTTCAGGCCAGCTAGCTCTTTGGGTCCTGGCTCCTTCGGTTTGGGAGCTGTTGCTGGACGTTGGGCATGTTGGCCGGAGAGTGCTTCTCGGGCCACGAACTGCAACCTTGCAGGCACTTCCCAGGTTCCATGCCCAAAGAAAGCCCCCAGACCCACATGGAGAGGGGCTGTTTGGGGGCCCCCTGGGGACTCTTCAGGCCAGCTAGGTCTTTGGGTCCTGGCTCCTTGGGTTTGGGAGCTGTTCTGGACGTTGGGCATGATGGCCGGAGAGTGCTTCTCGGGCCGCGAACTGCAACCTTGCAGGCACCTCCCAGGTTCCCGGCCCAACGAAAGCCCCCAGACCCAAATGGAGAGGGGCTGCTTGGGGGCCCCCTGGGGACACTCCAGGCCAGCTAGGTCTTTGGGTCCTGGCTCCTTCGGTTTGGGAGCTGTTGCTGGACGTTGGGCATGTTGGCCGGAGAGTGCTTCTCAGGCTGCGAACTGCAACCTTGCAGGTACTTGCCAGGTTCCCAGCCCAACGAAAGCCCCCAGACCCAAATTGAGAGGGGCTGCTTGGTGGCCCCCTGGGGGCCCTTCAGGCCAGCTAGGTCTTTGGGTCCTGGCTCCTTCGGATTGGGAGCTGTTGCTGGACGTTGGGCATGTTGACCGGAGAGTGCTTCTCGGGCCGTGAACTGCAACCTTTCAGGTATCTCCCAGGTCCCCGGCCCAACGAAAGCCCCCAGACCAAAATTGAGAGGGGCTGTTTGGGGGCCCCCTGGGGGCCCTTCAGGCCAGCTAGGTCTTTGGGTCCTGGCTCCTTCGGATTGGGAGCTGTTGCTGCAGTTGGGCATGTTGGCCGGAGAGTGCTTCTTGGGCCGCGAACTGCAACCTTGCAGGCACCTCCCAGGTTCCCAGCCCAACGAAAGCCCCCAGACCCAAATGGAGAGGGGCTGCTTGGGGGCCCCCTGGGGGCCCTTCAGGCCAGCTAGGTCTTTGGGTCCTGGCTCCTTCGGTTTGGGAGCTGTTGCTGCAGTTGGGCATGTTGGCCAGAGAGTGCTTCTCGGGCCGCGAACTGCAACCTTGCAGGTAGCTCCCAGGTCCCCGGCCCAACGAAAGCCCCCAGACCCAAATGGAGAGGGGCTGTTTGGGGTCCCCTGGGGCCCCTTCAGGCCAGCTAGGTCTTTGGGTCCTGGCTCCTTCGGTTTGGGAGCTGTTGCTGGACGTTGGGCATGTTGGCCGGAGAGTGCTTCTCGGGCCGTGAACTGCAACCTTGCAGGTAGCTCCCAGGTTCCCGGCCCAACGAAAGCCCCCAGACCCAAATTTAGAGGGGCTGCTTGGGGGCCCCCTGGGGACTCTTCAGGCCAGCTAGGTCTTTGGGTCCTGGCTCCTTGGGTTTGGGAGCTGTTGCTGGACGTTGGGCATGTTGGCCGGAGAGTGCTTCTCGGGCCGCGAACTGCAACCTTGCAGGTACCTCCCAGGTTCCCGGCCCAACGAAAGCCCCCAGACCCAAATGGAGAGGAGCTGCTTGCGGGCCCCCTTGGGACCCTCCAGGCCAGCTATTTCTTTGGGTCCTGGCTCCTTCGGTTTGGGAGCTGTTTCTGCAGTTGGGCATGTTGACCGGAGAGTGCTTCTCGGGCTGCGAACTGCAACCTTGCAGGTACCTCCCAGGTCCCCGGCCCAACGAAAGCCCCCAGACCCAAATTGAGAGGGGCTGTTTGGGGGCCCCCTGGGGGCCCTTCAGGCCAGCTAGGTCTTTGGGTCCTGGCTCCTTCGCTTTGGGAGCTGTTGCTGGACGTTGGGCATGTTGGCCGGAGAGTGCTTCTCGGGCCTCGAACTGTCCCTTGCAGGTACCTCCCAGGTTCCCGGCCCAACGAAAGCCCCCAGACCCAAATTGAGAGGGGCTGCTTGGGGGCCCCCTGGGGGCCCTTCAGGCCAGCTAGGTCTTTGGGTCCTGGCTCCTTCGGTTTGGGAGATGTTGCTGCAGATGGGCATGTTGGCCGGAGAGTGGTTCTCGGGCCGTGAACTGCAACCTTGCAGGTAGCTCCCAGTTTCCCGGCCCAACGAAAGGCCCCAGACCCAAATGGAGAGGGGCTGCTTGGGGGCCCCCTGGGGGCCCTTCAGGCCAGCTAGGTCTTTGGGTCCTGGCTCCTTCGGTTTGGGAGCTGTTGCTGCAGTTGGGCATGTTGGCCGGAGAGTGCTTCTCGGGCCGCGAACTGCAACCTTGCAGGTACCTCCCAGGTCCCAGGCCCAACGAAAGCCCCCAGACCCAAATTGAGAGGGGCTGCTTGGGGGCCCCATGGGGCCCCTTCATGCCAGCTAGGTCTTTGGGTCCTGGCTCCTTGGGTTTGGGAGCTGTTGCTGGACGTTGGGCAGGTTGGCCAGAGAGTGCTTCTCGGTACGTGAACTGCAACCTTTCAGGTATCTCCCAGGTTCCCGGCCTAAGGAAAGCCCCCAGACCCAAATTGAGAGGGGCTGCTTGGGGGCCCCCTGGGGGCCCTTCAGGCCAGCTAGGTCTTTGGGTCCTGCCTCCTTCGGTTTGGGAGCTGTTGCTGGACGTTGGGCATGTTGGCCGGAGAGTGCTTCTCGGGCCGCGAACTGCAACCTTGCAGGCACTTCCCAGGTTCCTGGCCCATCGAATGCCCCCAGACCCAAATGGAGAGGGGCTGTTTGGGGGCTCCCAGGGGGCCCTTCAGGCCAGTTAGGTCTTTGGGTCCTGGCTCCTTCGGATTGGGAGCTGTTGCTGGACGTTGGGCATGTTGGCCGGAGAGTGCTTCTCGGGCCTCGAACTGCAACCTTGCAGGTAGCTCCCAGGTTCCCGGCCCAACGAAAGCCCCCAGACCCAAATGGAGAGGGGCTGCTTGGGGGCCCCCTGGGGCCCCTTCAGGCTGGCTAGTTCTTTGTGTCCTGGCTCCTTCGGTTTGGGAGCTGTTGCTGGACGTTGGGCATCTTGGCCGGAGAGTGCTCTTCGGGCCTCGAACTGCAACCTTGCAGGTACCTCCCAGGTTCCCGGCCCAACGAAAGCCCCCAGACCCAAATGGAGAGGGGCTGCTTGGGGGCCCCCTGGGGGCCATTCAGGCCAGCTAGGTCTTTGGGTCCTGGCTCCTTCGGTTTGGGAGCTGTTGCTGGACGTTGGGCATGTTGACCGGAGAGTGCTTCTCGGGCTGCGAACTGCAACCTTGCAGGTACCTCCCAGGTCCCCGGCCCAACGAAAGCCCCCAGACCCAAATGGAGAGGGGCTGTTTTGGGGCCCCCTGGGGGCCCTTCAGGCCAGCTAGGTCTTTGGGTCCTGGCTCCTTCGGTTTGGGAGCTGTTGCTGGACGTTGGGCATGTTGGCCGGAGAGTGCTTCTCGGGCCTCGAACTGTCCCTTGCAGGTACCTCCCAGGTTCCCGGCCCAACGAAAGCCCCCAGACCCAAATGGAGAGGGGCTGCTTGGGGGCCCCCTGGGGGCCCTTCAGGCCAGCTAGGTCTTTGGGTCCTGGCTCCTTCGGTTTGGGAGATGTTGCTGCAGATGGGCATGTTGACCGGAGAGTGCTTCTCGGGCTGCGAACTGCAACCTTGCAGGTACCTCCCAGGTCCCCGGCCCAACGAAAGCCCCCAGACCCAAATGGAGAGGGGCTGCTTGGGGGCCCCCTGGGGGCCCTTCAGGCCAGCTAGGTCTTTGGGTCCTGCCTCCTTCGGTTTGGGAGCTGTTGCTGGACGTTGGGCATGTTGGCCGGAGAGTGCTTCTCGGGCCGCGAACTGCAACCTTGCAGGCACTTCCCAGGTTCCTGGCCCATCGAATGCCCCCAGACCCAAATGGAGAGGGGCTGTTTGGGGGCTCCCAGGGTGCCCTTCAGGCCAGTTAGGTCTTTGGGTCCTGGCTCCTTCGGTTTGGGAGCTGTTGCTGGACGTTGGGCATGTTGGCCGGAGAGTGCTTCTCGGGCCTCGAACTGCAACCTTGCAGGTAGCTCCCAGGTTCCCGGCCCAACGAAAGCCCCCAGACCCAAATGGAGAGGGGCTGCTTGGGGGCCCCCTGGGGCCCCTTCAGGCTGGATAGTTCTTTGGGTCCTGGCTCCTTCGGTTTGGGAGCTGTTGCTGGACGTTGGGTATGTTGGCCGGAGAGTGCTTCTCGGGCCGCGAACTGCAACCTTGCAGGTACCTCCCAGGTTCCCGGCCCAACGAAAGCCCCCAGACCCAAATGGAGAGGGGCTGCTTGGGGGCCCCCTGGGGCCCCTTCAGGCCAGCTAGGTCTTTGGGTCCTGGCTCCTTCGGTTTGGGAGCTGTTGCTGCAGTTGGGCATGTTGGCCGGAGAGTGCTTCTCGGGCCGCGAACTGCAACCTTGCAGATACCTCCTATGTCCCCGGCCCAACGAAAGCCCCCAGACCCAAATGGAGAGGGGCTGTTTGGGGGCCCCCTGGGGGCCCTTCAGGCCAGCTAGGTCTTTGGGTCCTGGCTCCTAGGGTTTGGTAGCTGTTGCTGGACGTTGGGCATGTTGGCCGGAGAGTGCTTCTCGGGCCGTGAACTGCAACCTTGCAGGTAGCTCCCAGGTTCCCGGCCCAACGAAAGCCCCCAGACCCAAATGGAGAGGGGCTGTTTGGGGGCCCCCTGGGGACTCTTCAGGCCAGCTAGGTCTTTGGGTCCTGGCTCCTTGGGTTTGGGAGCTGTTTCTGGACGTTGTGCATGATGGCCGGAGAGTGCTTCTCGGGCTGCGAACTGCAACCTTGCAGGTACCTCCCAGGTTCCTGGCCCAACGAAAGCCCCCAGACCAAAATTGAGAGGGGCTGCTTGGGGGCCCCCTGGGGGCCCTTCAGGCCAGCTAGGTCTTTGGGTCCTGGCTCCTTCGGATTGGGAGCTGTTGCTGGACGTTGGGCATGTTGACCGGAGAGTGCTTCTCGGGCCGCGAACTGCAACCTTGCAGGTACCTCCCAGGTCCCAGGCCCAAGGAAAGACCCCAGACCCAAATGGAGAGGGGCTGCTTGGGGGCCCCCAGGGGGCCCTTCAGGCCAGCTAGGTCTTTGGGTCCTGGCTCCTTCGGATTGGGAGCTGTTGCTGCAGTTGGGCATGTTGGCCGGAGAGTGCTTCTCAGGCTGCGAACTGCAACCTTGCAGGTACCTCCCATGTCCCCGGCCCAACGAAAGCCCCCAGACCCAAATGGAGAGGGGCTGCTTGGGGGCCCCCTGGGGGCCCTTCAGGCCAGCTAGGTCTTTGGGTCCTGGCTCCTTCGGTTTGGGAGCTGTTGCTGCAGTTGGGCATGTTGGCCGGAGAGTGCTTCTCGGGCCGCGAACTGCAACCTTGCAGGTACCTCCCAGGTTCCCGGCCCAACGAAAGCCCCCAGACCCAAATGGAGAGGGGCTGCTTGGGGGCCCCCTGGGGGCCCTTCAGGCCAGCTAGGTCTTTGGGTCCTGGCTCCTTCGCTTTGGGAGCTGTTGCTGGACGTTGGGCATGTTGGCCGGAGAGTGCTTCTCAGGCTGCGAACTGCAACCTCGAAGGTACCTCCCAGGTTCCATGCCCAACGAAAGCCCCCAGACCCAAATTGAGAGGGGCTGTTTGGGGGCCCCCTGGGGCCCCTTCATGCCAGCTAGGTCTTTGGGTCCTGGCTCCTTCGGTTTGGGAGCTGTTGCTGGACGTTGGGCATGTTGGCCGGAGAGTGCTTCTCGGGCCTCGAACTGTCCCTTGCAGGTAGCTCCCAGGTTCCCGGCCCAACGAAAGCCCCCAGACCCAAATGGAGAGGGGCTGTTTGGGGGCCCCCTGGGGCCCCTTCAGGCCAGCTAGGTCTTTGGGTCCTGGCTCCTTCGGTTTGGGAGCTGTTGCTGGACGTTGGGCATGTTGGCCGGAGAGTGCTTCTCGGGCCGTGAACTGCAACCTTGCAGGTACTTCCCAGGTCCCCGGCCCAACGAAAGCCCCCAGACCCAAATGGAGAGGGGCTGCTTGGGGGCCCCCTGGGGGCCCTTCAGGCCAGCTAGGTCTTTGGGTCCTGGCTCCTTCGGTTTGGGAGCTGTTGCTGGACGTTGGGCATGTTGGCCAGAGAGTGCTTCTCGGTACGTGAACTGCAACCTTGCAGGTAGCTCCCAGGTTCCCGGCCCAAGGAAAGCCCCCAGACCCAAATAGGGAGGGGCTGCTTGGGGGCCCCTTGGGGCCCCTTCAGGCCAGCTAGCTCTTTGGGTCCTGGCTCCTTCGGTTTGGGAGCTGTTTCTGCAGTTGGGCATGTTGACCGGAGAGTGCTTCTCGGGCTGCGAACTGCAACCTTGCAGGTACCTCCCAGGTCCCCGGCCCAACGAAAGCCCCCAGACCCAAATGGAGAGGGGCTGCTTGGGGGCCCCCTGGGGCCCTTCAGGCCAGCTAGGTCTTTGGGTCCTGGCTCCTTCGGTTTGGGAGCTGTTGCTGGACGTTGGGCATGTTGGCCGGAGAGTGCTTCTCGGGCCGCGAACTGCAACCTTGGAGGCACTTCCCAGGTTCCATGCCCAAAGAAAGCCCCCAGACCCACATGGAGAGGGGCTGTTTGGGGGCCCCCTGGGGACTCTTCAGGCCAGCTAGGTCTTTGGGTCCTGGCTCCTTCGGTTTGGGAGCTGTTGCTGCAGATGGGCATGTTGGCCGGAGAGTGCTTCTCGGGCCTCGAACTGTCCCTTGCAGGTAGCTCCCAGGTTCCCGGCCCAACGAAAGCCCCCAGACCCAAATGGAGAGGGGCTGTTTGGGGGCCCCCTGGGGCCCCTTCAGGCCAGCTAGGTCTTTGGGTCCTGGCTCCTTCGGTTTGGGAGCTGTTGCTGGACGTTGGGCATGTTGGCCGGAGAGTGCTTCTCGGGCCGTGAACTGCAACCTTGCAGGTACTTCCCAGGTCCCCGGCCCAACGAAAGCCCCCAGACCCAAATGGAGAGGGGCTGCTTGGGGGCCCCCTGGGGGCCCTTCAGGCCAGCTAGGTCTTTGGGTCCTGGCTCCTTCGGTTTGGGAGCTGTTGCTGGACGTTGGGCATGTTGGCCGGAGAGTGCTTCTCGGGCCGTGAACTGCAACCTTGCAGGTAGCTCCCAGGTTCCCGGCCCAACGAAAGCCCCCAGACCCAAATTTAGAGGGGCTGCTTGGGGGCCCCCTGGGGACTCTTCAGGCCAGCTAGGTCTTTGGGTCCTGGCTCCTTGGGTTTGGGAGCTGTTGCTGGACGTTGGGCATGTTGGCCGGAGAGTGCTTCTCGGGCCGCGAACTGCAACCTTGCAGGTACCTCCCAGGTTCCCGGCCCAACGAAAGCCCCCAGACCCAAATGGAGAGGGGCTGCTTGCGGGCCCCCTTGGGACCCTCCAGGCCAGCTATTTCTTTGGGTCCTGGCTCCTTCGGTTTGGGAGCTGTTTCTGCAGTTGGGCATGTTGACCGGAGAGTGCTTCTCGGGCTGCGAACTGCAACCTTGCAGGTACCTCCCAGGTCCCCGGCCCAACGAAAGCCCCCAGACCCAAATGGAGAGGGGCTGTTTGGGGGCCCCCTGGGGGCCCTTCAGGCCAGCTAGGTCTTTGGGTCCTGGCTCCTTCGCTTTGGGAGCTGTTGCTGGACGTTGGGCATGTTGGCCGGAGAGTGCTTCTCGGGCCTCGAACTGTCCCTTGCAGGTACCTCCCAGGTTCCCGGCCCAACGAAAGCCCCCAGACCCAAATGGAGAGGGGCTGCTTGGGGGCCCCCTGGGGGCCCTTCAGGCCAGCTAGGTCTTTGGGTCCTGGCTCCTTCGGTTTGGGAGATGTTGCTGCAGATGGGCATGTTGGCCGGAGAGTGGTTCTCGGGCCGTGAACTGCAACCTTGCAGGTAGCTCCCAGGTTCCCGGCCCAACGAAAGGCCCCAGACCCAAATGGAGAGGGGCTGCTTGGGGGCCCCCTGGGGGCCCTTCAGGCCAGCTAGGTCTTTGGGTCCTGGCTCCTTCGGTTTGGGAGCTGTTGCTGCAGTTGGGCATGTTGGCCGGAGAGTGCTTCTCGGGCCGCGAACTGCAACCTTGCAGGTACCTCCCAGGTCCCAGGCCCAACGAAAGACCCCAGACCCAAATTGAGAGGGGCTGCTTGGGGGCCCCATGGGGCCCCTTCATGCCAGCTAGGTCTTTGGGTCCTGGCTCCTTCGGTTTGGGAGCTGTTGCTGGACGTTGGGCAGGTTGGCCAGAGAGTGCTTCTCGGTACGTGAACTGCAACCTTGCAGGCACTTCCCAGGTTCCTGGCCCATCGAATGCCCCCAGACCCAAATGGAGAGGGGCTGTTTGGGGGCTCCCAGGGGGCCCTTCAGGCCAGTTAGGTCTTTGGGTCCTGGCTCCTTCGGATTGGGAGCTGTTGCTGGACGTTGGGTATGTTGTCCGGAGAGTGCTTCTCGGGCCTCGAACTGCAACCTTGCAGGTAGCTCCCAGGTTCCCGGCCCAACGAAAGCCCCCAGACCCAAATGGAGAGGGGCTGCTTGGGGGCCCCCTGGGGCCCCTTCAGGCTGGCTAGTTCTTTGGGTCCTGGCTCCTTCGGTTTGGGAGCTGTTGCTGGACGTTGGGCATCTTGGCCGGAGAGTGCTCTTCGGGCCTCGAACTGCAACCTTGCAGGTACCTCCCAGGTTCCCGGCCCAACGAAAGCCCCCAGACCCAAATGGAGAGGGGCTGTTTGGGGGCCCCCTGGGGGCCCTTCAGGCCAGCTAGGTCTTTGGGTCCTGGCTCCTTCGGTTTGGGAGCTGTTGCTGGACGTTGGGCATGTTGACCGGAGAGTGCTTCTCGGGCTGCGAACTGCAACCTTGCAGGTACCTCCCAGGTTCCCGGCCCAACGAAAGCCCCCAGACCCAAATGGAGAGGGGCTGCTTGGGGGCCCCCTGGGGCCCCTTCAGGCCAGCTAGGTCTTTGGGTCCTGGCTCCTTGGGTTTGGGAGCTGTTGCTGGACGTTGGGCATGTTGGCCGGAGAGTGCTTCTCGGGCCGTGAACTGCAACCTTGCAGGTAGCTCCCAGGTTCCCGGCCCAACGAAAGCCCCCAGACCCAAATGGAGAGGGGCTGTTTGGGGGCCCCCTGGGGACTCTTCAGGCCAGCTAGGTCTTTGGGTCCTGGCTCCTTCGGTTTGGGAGCTGTTTCTGCAGTTGTGCATGTTGACCGGAGAGTGCTTCTCGGGCTGCGAACTGCAACCTTGCAGGTACCTCCCAGGTCCCCGGCCCAACGAAAGCCCCCAGACCCAAATGGAGAGGGGCTGCTTGGGGGCCCCCTGGGGGCCCTTCAGGCCAGCTAGGTCTTTGGGTCCTGCCTCCTTCGGTTTGGGAGCTGTTGCTGGACGTTGGGCATGTTGGCCGGAGAGTGCTTCTCGGGCCGCGAACTGCAAACTTGCAGGCACTTCCCAGGTTCCTGGCCCATCGAATGCCCCCAGACCCAAATGGAGAGGGGCTGTTTGGGGGCTCCCAGGGGCCCTTCAGGCCAGTTAGGTCTTTGGGTCCTGGCTCCTTCGGTTTGGGAGCTGTTGCTGGACGTTGGGCATGTTGGCCGGAGAGTGCTTCTCGGGCCTCGAACTGCAACCTTGCAGGTAGCTCCCAGGTTCCCGGCCCAACGAAAGCCCCCAGACCCAAATGGAGAGGGGCTGCTTGGGGGCCCCCTGGGGCCCCTTCAGGCTGGATAGTTCTTTGGGTCCTGGCTCCTTCGGTTTGGGAGCTGTTGCTGGACGTTGGGTATGTTGGCCGGAGAGTGCTTCTCGGGCCGCGAACTGCAACCTTGCAGGTACCTCCCAGGTTCCCGGCCCAATGAAAGCCCCCAGACCCAAATGGAGAGGGGCTGCTTGGGGGCCCCCTGGGGGCCCTTCAGGCCAGCTAGGTCTTTGGGTCCTGGCTCCTTCGGTTTGGGAGCTGTTGCTGCAGTTGGGCATGTTGGCCGGAGAGTGCTTCTCGGGCCGCGAACTGCAACCTTGCAGATACCTCCTATGTCCCCGGCCCAACGAAAGCCCCCAGACCCAAATGGAGAGGGGCTGTTTGGGGGCCCCCTGGGGGCCCTTCAGGCCAGCTAGGTCTTTGGGTCCTGGCTCCTTGGGTTTGGGAGCTGTTGCTGGACGTTGGGCATGTTGGCCGGAGAGTGCTTCTCGGGCCGTGAACTGCAACCTTGCAGGTACCTCCCAGGTTCCCGGCCCAACGAAAGCCCCCAGACCCAAATGGAGAGGGGCTGTTTGGGGGCCCCCTGGGGACTCTTCAGGCCAGCTAGGTCTTTGGGTCCTGGCTCCTTGGGTTTGGGAGCTGTTGCTGGACGTTGGGCATGATGGCCGGAGAGTGCTTCTCGGGCTGCGAACTGCAACCTTGCAGGTACCTCCCATGTCCCCGGCCCAACGAAAGCCCCCAGACCCAAATGGAGAGGGGCTGCTTGGGGGCCCCCTGGGGGCCCTTCAGGCCAGCTAGGTCTTTGGGTCCTGGCTCCTTCGGTTTGGGAGCTGTTGCTGCAGATGGGCATGTTGGCCGGAGAGTGGTTCTCGGGCCGTGAACTGCAACCTTGCTGGTACCTCCCAGGTTCCCGGCCTAACGAAAGGCCCCAGACCCAAATGGAGAGGGGCTGCTTGGGGGCCCCCTGGGGCCCCTTCAGGCCAGCTAGGTCTTTGGGTCCTGGCTCCTTCGGTTTGGGAGCTGTTGCTGCAGTTGGGCATGTTGGCCGGAGAGTGCTTCTCGGGCCGCGAACTGCAACCTTGCAGGTACCTCCCAGGTTCCCGGCCCAACGAAAGCCCCCAGACCCAAATGGAGAGGGGCTGCTTGGGGGCCCCCTGGGGGCCCTTCAGGCCAGCTAGGTCTTTGGGTCCTGGCTCCTTCGCTTTGGGAGCTGTTGCTGGACGTTGGGCATGTTGGCCGGAGAGTGCTTCTCAGGCTGCGAACTGCAACCTCGAAGGTACCTCCCAGGTTCCATGCCCAACGAAAGCCCCCAGACCCAAATTGAGAGGGGCTGTTTGGGGGCCCCCTGGGGCCCCTTCAGGCCAGCTAGGTCTTTGGGTCCTGGCTCCTTCGGTTTGGGAGCTGTTGCTGGACGTTGGGCATGTTGGCCGGAGAGTGCTTCTCGGGCCTCGAACTGTCCCTTTCAGGTAGCTCCCAGGTTCCCGGCCCAACGAAAGCCCCCAGACCCAAATGGAGAGGGGCTGTTTGGGGGCCCCCTGGGGCCCCTTCAGGCCAGCTAGGTCTTTGGGTCCTGGCTCCTTCGGTTTGGGAGCTGTTGCTGGACGTTGGGCATGTTGGCCGGAGAGTGCTTCTCGGGCCGTGAACTGCAACCTTGCAGGTACTTCCCAGGTCCCCGGCCCAACGAAAGCCCCCAGACCCAAATGGAGAGGGGCTGCTTGGGGGCCCCCTGGGGGCCCTTCAGGCCAGCTAGGTCTTTGGGTCCTGGCTCCTTCGGTTTGGGAGCTGTTGCTGGACGTTGGGCATGTTGGCCAGAGAGTGCTTCTCGGTACGTGAACTGCAACCTTGCAGGTAGCTCCCAGGTTCCCGGCCCAAGGAAAGCCCCCAGACCCAAATAGGGAGGGGCTGCTTGGGGGCCCCTTGGGGCCCCTTCAGGCCAGCTAGCTCTTTGGGTCCTGGCTCCTTCGGTTTGGGAGCTGTTTCTGCAGTTGGGCATGTTGACCAGAGAGTGCTTCTCGGGCTACGAACTGCAACCTTGCAGGTACCTCCCAGGTCCCCGGCCCAACGAAAGCCCCCAGACCCAAATGGAGAGGGGCTGCTTGGGGGCCCCCTGGGGCCCTTCAGGCCAGCTAGGTCTTTGGGTCCTGGCTCCTTCGGTTTGGGAGCTGTTGCTGGACGTTGGGCATGTTGGCCGGAGAGTGCTTCTATGCCGCGAACTGCAACCTTGGAGGCACTTCCCAGGTTCCATGCCCAAAGAAAGCCCCCAGACCCACATGGAGAGGGGCTGTTTGGGGGCCCCCTGGGGACTCTTCAGGCCAGCTAGGTCTTTGGGTCCTGGCTCCTTCGGTTTGGGAGCTGTTGCTGCAGATGGGCATGTTGGCCGGAGAGTGCTTCTCGGGCCTCGAACTGTCCCTTGCAGGTAGCTCCCAGGTTCCCGGCCCAACGAAAGCCCCCAGACCCAAATGGAGAGGGGCTGTTTGGGGGCCCCCTGGGGCCCCTTCAGGCCAGCTAGGTCTTTGGGTCCTGGCTCCTTCGGTTTGGGAGCTGTTGCTGGACGTTGGGCATGTTGGCCGGAGAGTGCTTCTCGGGCCGTGAACTGCAACCTTGCAGGTACTTCCCAGGTCCCCGGCCCAACGAAAGCCCCCAGACCCAAATGGAGAGGGGCTGCTTGGGGGCCCCCTGGGGGCCCTTCAGGCCAGCTAGGTCTTTGGGTCCTGGCTCCTTCGGTTTGGGAGCTGTTGCTGGACGTTGGGCATGTTGGCCAGAGAGTGCTTCTCGGTACGTGAACTGAAACCTTGCAGGTAGCTCCCAGGTTCCCGGCCCAAGGAAAGCCCCCAGACCCAAATAGGGAGGGGCTGCTTGGGGGCCCCTTGGGGCCCCTTCAGGCCAGCTAGCTCTTTGGGTCCTGGCTCCTTCGGTTTGGGAGCTGTTTCTGCAGTTGGGCATGTTGACTGGAGAGTGCTTCTCGGGCTGCGAACTGCAACCTTGCAGGTACCTCCCAGGTCCCCGGCCCAACGAAAGCCCCCAGACCCAAATGGAGAGGGGCTGCTTGGGGGCCCCCTGGGGCCCTTCAGGCCAGCTAGGTCTTTGGGTCCTGGCTCCTTCGGTTTGGGAGCTGTTGCTGGACGTTGGGCATGTTGGCCGGAGAGTGCTTCTCGGGCCGTGAACTGCAACCTTGCAGGCACTTCCCAGGTTCCATGCCCAAAGAAAGCCCCCAGACCCACATGGAGAGGGGCTGTTTGGGGGCCCCCTGGGGACTCTTCAGGCCAGCTAGGTCTTTGGGTCCTGGCTCCTTGGGTTTGGGAGCTGTTCTGGACGTTGGGCATGATGGCCGGAGAGTGCTTCTCGGGCCGCGAACTGCAACCTTGCAGGTAGCTCCCAGGTTCCCGGCCCAACGAAAGCCCCCAGACCAAAATTGAGAGGGGCTGCTTGCGGGCCCCCTGGGGACACTCCAGGCCAGCTAGGTCTTTGGGTCCTGGCTCCTT
Source organism: Gallinula chloropus (assembly GCF_964237585.1). NCBI lineage: Eukaryota > Metazoa > Chordata > Aves > Gruiformes > Rallidae > Gallinula > Gallinula chloropus. The sequence goes on from NW_028168452.1 coordinate 183,073, forward strand.
CGGTTTGGGAGCTGTTGCTGGACGTTGGGCATGTTGGCCGGAGAGTGCTTCTCGGGCCGTGAACTGCAACCTTGCAGGTAGCTCCCAGGTTCCCGGCCCAACGAAAGCCCCCAGACCCAAATGGAGAGGGGCTGTTTGGGGGCCCCCTGGGGACTCTTCAGGCCAGCTAGGTCTTTGGGTCCTGGCTCCTTGGGTTTGGGAGCTGTTGCTGGACGTTGGGCATGATGGCCGGAGAGTGCTTCTCGGGCTGCGAACTGCAACCTTGCAGGTACCTCCCAGGTTCCTGGCCCAACGAAAGCCCCCAGACCAAAATTGAGAGGGGCTGCTTGGGGGCCCCCTGGGGGCCCTTCAGGCCAGCTAGGTCTTTGGGTCCTGGCTCCTTCGGATTGGGAGCTGTTGCTGGACGTTGGGCATGTTGACCGGAGAGTGCTTCTCGGGCCGCGAACTGCAACCTTGCAGGTACCTCCCAGGTCCCAGGCCCAAGGAAAGACCCCAGACCCAAATGGAGAGGGGCTGCTTGGGGGCCCCCTGGGGGCCCTTCAGGCCAGCTAGGTCTTTGGGTCCTGGCTCCTTCGGATTGGGAGCTGTTGCTGCAGTTGGGCATGTTGAACGGAGAGTGCTTCTCAGGCTGCGAACTGCAACCTTGCAGGTACCTCCCATGTCCCCGGCCCAACGAAAGCCCCCAGACCCAAATGGAGAGGGGCTGCTTGGGGGCCCCCTGGGGGCCCTTCAGGCCAGCTAGGTCTTTGGGTCCTGGCTCCTTCGGTTTGGGAGCTGTTGCTGCAGATGGGCATGTTGGCCGGAGAGTGGTTCTCGGGCCGTGAACTGCAACCTTGCAGGTAGCTCCCAGGTTCCCGGCCTAACGAAAGGCCCCAGACCCAAATGGAGAGGGGCTGCTTGGGGGCCCCCTGGGGCCCCTTCAGGCCAGCTAGGTCTTTGGGTCCTGGCTCCTTCGGTTTGGGAGCTGTTGCTGCAGTTGGGCATGTTGGCCGGAGAGTGCTTCTCGGGCCGCGAACTGCAACCTTGCAGGATTCTCCCAGGTTCCCGGCCCAACGAAAGCCCCCAGACCCAAATGGAGAGGGGCTGCTTGGGGGCCCCCTGGGGGCCCTTCAGGCCAGCTAGGTCTTTGGGTCCTGGCTCCTTCGCTTTGGGAGCTGTTGCTGGACGTTGGGCATGTTGGCCGGAGAGTGCTTCTCAGGCTGCGAACTGCAACCTCGCAGGTACCTCCCAGGTTCCATGCCCAACGAAAGCCCCCAGACCCAAATTGAGAGGGGCTGTTTGGGGGCCCCCTGGGGACTCTTCAGGCCAGCTAGGTCTTTGGGTCCTGGCTCCTTCAGTTTGGGAGCTGTTGCTGGACGTTGGGCATGTTGGCCGGAGAGTGCTTCTCGGGCCTCGAACTGTCCCTTGCAGGTAGCTCCCAGGTTCCCGGCCCAACGAAAGCCCCCAGACCCAAATGGAGAGGGGCTGTTTGGGGGCCCCCTGGGGCCCCTTCAGGCCAGCTAGGTCTTTGGGTCCTGGCTCCTTCGGTTTGGGAGCTGTTGCTGGACGTTGGGCATGTTGGCCGGAGAGTGCTTCTCGGGCCGTGAACTGCAACCTTGCAGGTACTTCCCAGGTCCCCGGCCCAACGAAAGCCCCCAGACCCAAATGGAGAGGGGCTGCTTGGGGGCCCCCTGGGGGCCCTTCAGGCCAGCTAGGTCTTTGGGTCCTGGCTCCTTCGGTTTGGGAGCTGTTGCTGGACGTTGGGCATGTTGGCCAGAGAGTGCTTCTCGGTACGTGAACTGCAACCTTGCAGGTAGCTCCCAGGTTCCCGGCCCAAGGAAAGCCCCCAGACCCAAATAGGGAGGGGCTGCTTGGGGGCCCCTTGGGGCCCCTTCAGGCCAGCTAGCTCTTTGGGTCCTGGCTCCTTCGGTTTGGGAGCTGTTGCTGGACGTTGGGCATGTTGGCCAGAGAGTGCTTCTCGGGCCGCGAACTGCAACCTTGCAGGCACTTCCCAGGTTCCATGCCCAAAGAAAGCCCCCAGACCCACATGGAGAGGGGCTGTTTGGGGGCCCCCTGGGGACTCTTCAGGCCAGCTAGGTCTTTGGGTCCTGGCTCCTTGGGTTTGGGAGCTGTTCTGGACGTTGGGCATGATGGCCGGAGAGTGCTTCTCGGGCCGCGAACTGCAACCTTGCAGGCACCTCCCAGGTTCCCGGCCCAACGAAAGCCCCCAGACCAAAATTGAGAGGGGCTGCTTGCGGGCTCCCTGGGGACACTCCAGGCCAGCTAGGTCTTTGGGTCCTGGCTCCTTCGGTTTGGGAGCTGTTGCTGGACGTTGGGCATGTTGGCCGGAGAGTGCTTCTCAGGCTGCGAACTGCAACCTTGCAGGTACCTCCCAGACTCCATGCCCAACGAAAGCCCCCAGACCCAAATTGAGAGGGGCTGCTTGGTGGCCCCCTGGGGGCCCTTCAGGCCAGCTAGGTCTTTGGGTCCTGGCTCCTTCGGTTTGGGAGCTGTTGCTGCAGTTGGGCATGTTGGCCAGAGAGTGCTTCTCGGGCCGCGAACTGCAACCTTGCAGGTAGCTCCCAGGTCCCCGGCCCAACGAAAGCCCCCAGACCCAAATGGAGAGGGGCTGTTTGGTGTTCCCTGGGGCCCCTTCAGGCCAGCTAGGTCTTTGGGTCCTGGCTCCTTCGGTTTGGGAGCTGTTGCTGGACGTTGGGCATGTTGGCCGGAGAGTGCTTCTCGGGCCGTGAACTGCAACCTTGCAGGTAGCTCCCAGGTTCCCGGCCCAACGAAAGCCCCCAGACCCAAATTTAGAGGGGCTGCTTGGGTGCCCCCTGGGGACTCTTCAGGCCAGCTAGGTCTTTGGGTCCTGGCTCCTTCGGTTTGGGAGCTGTTGCTGGACGTTGGGCATGTTGGCCGGAGAGTGCTTCTCGGGCCGCGAACTGCAACCTTGCAGGTACCTCCCAGGTTCCCGGCCCAACGAAAGCCCCCAGACCCAAATGGAGAGGGGCTGCTTGCGGGCCCCCTTGGGACCCTCCAGGCCAGCTATTTCTTTGGGTCCTGGCTCCTTCGGTTTGGGAGCTGTTTCTGCAGTTGGGCATGTTGACCGGAGAGTGCTTCTCGGGCCGCGAACTGCAACCTTGCAGGTACCTCCCAGGTCCCCGGCCCAACGAAAGCCCCCAGACCCAAATGGAGAGGGGCTGCTTGGGGGCCCCCTGGGGGCCCTTCAGGCCAGCTAGGTCTTTGGGTCCTGGCTCCTTCGCTTTGGGAGCTGTTGCTGGACGTTGGGCATGTTGGCCGGAGAGTGCTTCTCAGGCTGCGAACTGCAACCTCGAAGGTACCTCCCAGGTTCCATGCCCAACGAAAGCCCCCAGACCCAAATTGAGAGGGGCTGTTTGGGGGCCCCCTGGGGCCCCTTCAGGCCAGCTAGGTCTTTGGGTCCTGGCTCCTTCGGTTTGGGAGCTGTTGCTGGACGTTGGGCATGTTGGCCGGAGAGTGCTTCTCGGGCCTCGAACTGTCCCTTGCAGGTAGCTCCCAGGTTCCCGGCCCAACGAAAGCCCCCAGACCCAAATGGAGAGGGGCTGTTTGGGGGCCCCCTGGGGCCCCTTCAGGCCAGCTAGGTCTTTGGGTCCTGGCTCCTTCGCTTTGGGAGCTGTTGCTGGACGTTGGGCATGTTGGCCGGAGAGTGCTTCTCGGGCCGTGAACTGCAACCTTGCAGGTACTTCCCAGGTCCCCGGCCCAACGAAAGCCCCCAGACCCAAATGGAGAGGGGCTGCTTGGGGGCCCCCTGGGGGCCCTTCAGGCCAGCTAGGTCTTTGGGTCCTGGCTCCTTCGGTTTGGGAGCTGTTGCTGGACGTTGGGCATGTTGGCCAGAGAGTGCTTCTCGGTACGTGAACTGCAACCTTGCAGGTAGCTCCCAGGTTCCCGGCCCAAGGAAAGCCCCCAGACCCAAATAGGGAGGGGCTGCTTGGGGGCCCCTTGGGGCCCCTTCAGGCCAGCTAGCTCTTTGGGTCCTGGCTCCTTCGGTTTGGGAGCTGTTTCTGCAGTTGGGCATGTTGACCAGAGAGTGCTTCTCGGGCTACGAACTGCAACCTTGCAGGTACCTCCCAGGTCCCCGGCCCAACGAAAGCCCCCAGACCCAAATGGAGAGGGGCTGCTTGGGGGCCCCCTGGGGCCCTTCAGGCCAGCTAGGTCTTTGGGTCCTGGCTCCTTCGGTTTGGGAGCTGTTGCTGGACGTTGGGCATGTTGGCCGGAGAGTGCTTCTATGCCGCGAACTGCAACCTTGGAGGCACTTCCCAGGTTCCATGCCCAAAGAAAGCCCCCAGACCCACATGGAGAGGGGCTGTTTGGGGGCCCCCTGGGGACTCTTCAGGCCAGCTAGGTCTTTGGGTCCTGGCTCCTTCGGTTTGGGAGCTGTTGCTGCAGATGGGCATGTTGGCCGGAGAGTGCTTCTCGGGCCTCGAACTGTCCCTTGCAGGTAGCTCCCAGGTTCCCGGCCCAACGAAAGCCCCCAGACCCAAATGGAGAGGGGCTGTTTGGGGGCCCCCTGGGGCCCCTTCAGGCCAGCTAGGTCTTTGGGTCCTGGCTCCTTCGGTTTGGGAGCTGTTGCTGGACGTTGGGCATGTTGGCCGGAGAGTGCTTCTCGGGCCGTGAACTGCAACCTTGCAGGTACTTCCCAGGTCCCCGGCCCAACGAAAGCCCCCAGACCCAAATGGAGAGGGGCTGCTTGGGGGCCCCCTGGGGGCCCTTCAGGCCAGCTAGGTCTTTGGGTCCTGGCTCCTTCGGTTTGGGAGCTGTTGCTGGACGTTGGGCATGTTGGCCAGAGAGTGCTTCTCGGTACGTGAACTGAAACCTTGCAGGTAGCTCCCAGGTTCCCGGCCCAAGGAAAGCCCCCAGACCCAAATAGGGAGGGGCTGCTTGGGGGCCCCTTGGGGCCCCTTCAGGCCAGCTAGCTCTTTGGGTCCTGGCTCCTTCGGTTTGGGAGCTGTTTCTGCAGTTGGGCATGTTGACTGGAGAGTGCTTCTCGGGCTGCGAACTGCAACCTTGCAGGTACCTCCCAGGTCCCCGGCCCAACGAAAGCCCCCAGACCCAAATGGAGAGGGGCTGCTTGGGGGCCCCCTGGGGCCCTTCAGGCCAGCTAGGTCTTTGGGTCCTGGCTCCTTCGGTTTGGGAGCTGTTGCTGGACGTTGGGCATGTTGGCCGGAGAGTGCTTCTCGGGCCGTGAACTGCAACCTTGCAGGCACTTCCCAGGTTCCATGCCCAAAGAAAGCCCCCAGACCCACATGGAGAGGGGCTGTTTGGGGGCCCCCTGGGGACTCTTCAGGCCAGCTAGGTCTTTGGGTCCTGGCTCCTTGGGTTTGGGAGCTGTTCTGGACGTTGGGCATGATGGCCGGAGAGTGCTTCTCGGGCCGCGAACTGCAACCTTGCAGGTAGCTCCCAGGTTCCCGGCCCAACGAAAGCCCCCAGACCAAAATTGAGAGGGGCTGCTTGCGGGCCCCCTGGGGACACTCCAGGCCAGCTAGGTCTTTGGGTCCTGGCTCCTTCGGTTTGGGAGCTGTTGCTGGACGTTGGGCATGTTGGCCGGAGAGTGCTTCTCGGGCCGTGAACTGCAACCTTGCAGGTAGCTCCCAGGTTCCCGGCCCAACGAAAGCCCCCAGACCCAAATGGAGAGGGGCTGTTTGGGGGCCCCCTGGGGACTCTTCAGGCCAGCTAGGTCTTTGGGTCCTGGCTCCTTGGGTTTGGGAGCTGTTGCTGGACGTTGGGCATGATGGCCGGAGAGTGCTTCTCGGGCTGCGAACTGCAACCTTGCAGGTACCTCCCAGGTTCCTGGCCCAACGAAAGCCCCCAGACCAAAATTGAGAGGGGCTGCTTGGGGGCCCCCTGGGGGCCCTTCAGGCCAGCTAGGTCTTTGGGTCCTGGCTCCTTCGGATTGGGAGCTGTTGCTGGACGTTGGGCATGTTGACCGGAGAGTGCTTCTCGGGCCGCGAACTGCAACCTTGCAGGTACCTCCCAGGTCCCAGGCCCAAGGAAAGACCCCAGACCCAAATGGAGAGGGGCTGCTTGGGGGCCCCCTGGGGGCCCTTCAGGCCAGCTAGGTCTTTGGGTCCTGGCTCCTTCGGATTGGGAGCTGTTGCTGCAGTTGGGCATGTTGAACGGAGAGTGCTTCTCAGGCTGCGAACTGCAACCTTGCAGGTACCTCCCATGTCCCCGGCCCAACGAAAGCCCCCAGACCCAAATGGAGAGGGGCTGCTTGGGGGCCCCCTGGGGGCCCTTCAGGCCAGCTAGGTCTTTGGGTCCTGGCTCCTTCGGTTTGGGAGCTGTTGCTGCAGATGGGCATGTTGGCCGGAGAGTGGTTCTCGGGCCGTGAACTGCAACCTTGCAGGTAGCTCCCAGGTTCCCGGCCTAACGAAAGGCCCCAGACCCAAATGGAGAGGGGCTGCTTGGGGGCCCCCTGGGGCCCCTTCAGGCCAGCTAGGTCTTTGGGTCCTGGCTCCTTCGGTTTGGGAGCTGTTGCTGCAGTTGGGCATGTTGGCCGGAGAGTGCTTCTCGGGCCGCGAACTGCAACCTTGCAGGATTCTCCCAGGTTCCCGGCCCAACGAAAGCCCCCAGACCCAAATGGAGAGGGGCTGCTTGGGGGCCCCCTGGGGGCCCTTCAGGCCAGCTAGGTCTTTGGGTCCTGGCTCCTTCGCTTTGGGAGCTGTTGCTGGACGTTGGGCATGTTGGCCGGAGAGTGCTTCTCAGGCTGCGAACTGCAACCTCGCAGGTACCTCCCAGGTTCCATGCCCAACGAAAGCCCCCAGACCCAAATTGAGAGGGGCTGTTTGGGGGCCCCCTGGGGACTCTTCAGGCCAGCTAGGTCTTTGGGTCCTGGCTCCTTCAGTTTGGGAGCTGTTGCTGGACGTTGGGCATGTTGGCCGGAGAGTGCTTCTCGGGCCTCGAACTGTCCCTTGCAGGTAGCTCCCAGGTTCCCGGCCCAACGAAAGCCCCCAGACCCAAATGGAGAGGGGCTGTTTGGGGGCCCCCTGGGGCCCCTTCAGGCCAGCTAGGTCTTTGGGTCCTGGCTCCTTCGGTTTGGGAGCTGTTGCTGGACGTTGGGCATGTTGGCCGGAGAGTGCTTCTCGGGCCGTGAACTGCAACCTTGCAGGTACTTCCCAGGTCCCCGGCCCAACGAAAGCCCCCAGACCCAAATGGAGAGGGGCTGCTTGGGGGCCCCCTGGGGGCCCTTCAGGCCAGCTAGGTCTTTGGGTCCTGGCTCCTTCGGTTTGGGAGCTGTTGCTGGACGTTGGGCATGTTGGCCAGAGAGTGCTTCTCGGTACGTGAACTGCAACCTTGCAGGTAGCTCCCAGGTTCCCGGCCCAAGGAAAGCCCCCAGACCCAAATAGGGAGGGGCTGCTTGGGGGCCCCTTGGGGCCCCTTAAGGCCAGCTAGCTCTTTGGGTCCTGGCTCCTTCGGTTTGGGAGCTGTTGCTGGACGTTGGGCATGTTGGCCGGAGAGTGCTTCTCGGGCCGCGAACTGCAACCTTGCAGGCACTTCCCAGGTTCCATGCCCAAAGAAAGCCCCCAGACCCACATGGAGAGGGGCTGTTTGGGGGCCCCCTGGGGACTCTTCAGGCCAGCTAGGTCTTTGGGTCCTGGCTCCTTGGGTTTGGGAGCTGTTCTGGACGTTGGGCATGATGGCCGGAGAGTGCTTCTCGGGCCGCGAACTGCAACCTTGCAGGCACCTCCCAGGTTCCCGGCCCAACGAAAGCCCCCAGACCAAAATTGAGAGGGGCTGCTTGCGGGCTCCCTGGGGACACTCCAGGCCAGCTAGGTCTTTGGGTCCTGGCTCCTTCGGTTTGGGAGCTGTTGCTGGACGTTGGGCATGTTGGCCGGAGAGTGCTTCTCAGGCTGCGAACTGCAACCTTGCAGGTACCTCCCAGACTCCATGCCCAACGAAAGCCCCCAGACCCAAATTGAGAGGGGCTGCTTGGTGGCCCCCTGGGGGCCCTTCAGGCCAGCTAGGTCTTTGGGTCCTGGCTCCTTCGGTTTGGGAGCTGTTGCTGCAGTTGGGCATGTTGGCCAGAGAGTGCTTCTCGGGCCGCGAACTGCAACCTTGCAGGTAGCTCCCAGGTCCCCGGCCCAACGAAAGCCCCCAGACCCAAATGGAGAGGGGCTGTTTGGTGTCCCCTGGGGCCCCTTCAGGCCAGCTAGGTCTTTGGGTCCTGGCTCCTTCGGTTTGGGAGCTGTTGCTGGACGTTGGGCATGTTGGCCGGAGAGTGCTTCTCGGGCCGTGAACTGCAACCTTGCAGGTAGCTCCCAGGTTCCCGGCCCAACGAAAGCCCCCAGACCCAAATTTAGAGGGGCTGCTTGGGGGCCCCCTGGGGACTCTTCAGGCCAGCTAGGTCTTTGGGTCCTGGCTCCTTCGGTTTGGGAGCTGTTGCTGGACGTTGGGCATGTTGGCCGGAGAGTGCTTCTCGGGCCGCGAACTGCAACCTTGCAGGTACCTCCCAGGTTCCCGGCCCAACGAAAGCCCCCAGACCCAAATGGAGAGGGGCTGCTTGCGGGCCCCCTTGGGACCCTCCAGGCCAGCTATTTCTTTGGGTCCTGGCTCCTTCGGTTTGGGAGCTGTTTCTGCAGTTGGGCATGTTGACCGGAGAGTGCTTCTCGGGCCGCGAACTGCAACCTTGCAGGTAGCTCCCAGGTTCCCGGCCCAACGAAAGCCCCCAGACCCAAATGGAGAGGGGCTGTTTGGGGGCCCCCTGGGGCCCCTTCAGGCCAGCTAGGTCTTTGGGTCCTGGCTCCTTCGGTTTGGGAGCTGTTGCTGGACGTTGGGCATGTTGGCCGGAGAGTGCTTCTCGGGCCGTGAACTGCAACCTTGCAGGTACTTCCCAGGTCCCCGGCCCAACGAAAGCCCCCAGACCCAAATGGAGAGGGGCTGCTTGGGGGCCCCCTGGGGGCCCTTCAGGCCAGCTAGGTCTTTGGGTCCTGGCTCCTTCGGTTTGGGAGCTGTTGCTGGACGTTGGGCATGTTGGCCAGAGAGTGCTTCTCGGTACGTGAACTGAAACCTTGCAGGTAGCTCCCAGGTTCCCGGCCCAAGGAAAGCCCCCAGACCCAAATAGGGAGGGGCTGCTTGGGGGCCCCTTGGGGCCCCTTCAGGCCAGCTAGCTCTTTGGGTCCTGGCTCCTTCGGTTTGGGAGCTGTTTCTGCAGTTGGGCATGTTGACTGGAGAGTGCTTCTCGGGCTGCGAACTGCAACCTTGCAGGTACCTCCCAGGTCCCCGGCCCAACGAAAGCCCCCAGACCCAAATGGAGAGGGGCTGCTTGGGGGCCCCCTGGGGCCCTTCAGGCCAGCTAGGTCTTTGGGTCCTGGCTCCTTGGGTTTGGGAGCTGTTGCTGGACGTTGGGCATGTTGGCCGGAGAGTGCTTCTCGGGCCGTGAACTGCAACCTTGCAGGCACTTCCCAGGTTCCATGCCCAAAGAAAGCCCCCAGACCCACATGGAGAGGGGCTGTTTGGGGGCCCCCTGGGGACTCTTCAGGCCAGCTAGGTCTTTGGGTCCTGGCTCCTTGGGTTTGGGAGCTGTTCTGGACGTTGGGCATGATGGCCGGAGAGTGCTTCTCGGGCCGCGAACTGCAACCTTGCAGGTAGCTCCCAGGTTCCCGGCCCAACGAAAGCCCCCAGACCAAAATTGAGAGGGGCTGCTTGCGGGCCCCCTGGGGACACTCCAGGCCAGCTAGGTCTTTGGGTCCTGGCTCCTTCGGTTTGGGAGCTGTTGCTGGACGTTGGGCATGTTGGCCGGAGAGTGCTTCTCGGGCCGTGAACTGCAACCTTGCAGGTAGCTCCCAGGTTCCCGGCCCAACGAAAGCCCCCAGACCCAAATGGAGAGGGGCTGTTTGGGGGCCCCCTGGGGACTCTTCAGGCCAGCTAGGTCTTTGGGTCCTGGCTCCTTGGGTTTGGGAGCTGTTGCTGGACGTTGGGCATGATGGCCGGAGAGTGCTTCTCGGGCTGCGAACTGCAACCTTGCAGGTACCTCCCAGGTTCCTGGCCCAACGAAAGCCCCCAGACCAAAATTGAGAGGGGCTGCTTGGGGGCCCCCTGGGGGCCCTTCAGGCCAGCTAGGTCTTTGGGTCCTGGCTCCTTCGGATTGGGAGCTGTTGCTGGACGTTGGACATGTTGACCGGAGAGTGCTTCTCGGGCCGCGAACTGCAACCTTGCAGGTACCTCCCAGGTCCCAGGCCCAAGGAAAGACCCCAGACCCAAATGGAGAGGGGCTGCTTGGGGGCCCCCTGGGGGCCCTTCAGGCCAGCTAGGTCTTTGGGTCCTGGCTCCTTCGGATTGGGAGCTGTTGCTGCAGTTGGGCATGTTGAACGGAGAGTGCTTCTCAGGCTGCGAACTGCAACCTTGCAGGTACCTCCCATGTCCCCGGCCCAACGAAAGCCCCCAGACCCAAATGGAGAGGGGCTGCTTGGGGGCCCCCTGGGGGCCCTTCAGGCCAGCTAGGTCTTTGGGTCCTGGCTCCTTCGGTTTGGGAGCTGTTGCTGCAGATGGGCATGTTGGCCGGAGAGTGGTTCTCGGGCCGTGAACTGCAACCTTGCAGGTAGCTCCCAGGTTCCCGGCCTAACGAAAGGCCCCAGACCCAAATGGAGAGGGGCTGCTTGGGGGCCCCCTGGGGCCCCTTCAGGCCAGCTAGGTCTTTGGGTCCTGGCTCCTTCGGTTTGGGAGCTGTTGCTGCAGTTGGGCATGTTGGCCGGAGAGTGCTTCTCGGGCCGCGAACTGCAACCTTGCAGGATTCTCCCAGGTTCCCGGCCCAACGAAAGCCCCCAGACCCAAATGGAGAGGGGCTGCTTGGGGGCCCCCTGGGGGCCCTTCAGGCCAGCTAGGTCTTTGGGTCCTGGCTCCTTCGCTTTGGGAGCTGTTGCTGGACGTTGGGCATGTTGGCCGGAGAGTGCTTCTCAGGCTGCGAACTGCAACCTCGCAGGTACCTCCCAGGTTCCATGCCCAACGAAAGCCCCCAGACCCAAATTGAGAGGGGCTGTTTGGGGGCCCCCTGGGGACTCTTCAGGCCAGCTAGGTCTTTGGGTCCTGGCTCCTTCAGTTTGGGAGCTGTTGCTGGACGTTGGGCATGTTGGCCGGAGAGTGCTTCTCGGGCCTCGAACTGTCCCTTGCAGGTAGCTCCCAGGTTCCCGGCCCAACGAAAGCCCCCAGACCCAAATGGAGAGGGGCTGTTTGGGGGCCCCCTGGGGCCCCTTCAGGCCAGCTAGGTCTTTGGGTCCTGGCTCCTTCGGTTTGGGAGCTGTTGCTGGACGTTGGGCATGTTGGCCGGAGAGTGCTTCTCGGGCCGTGAACTGCAACCTTGCAGGTACTTCCCAGGTCCCCGGCCCAACGAAAGCCCCCAGACCCAAATGGAGAGGGGCTGCTTGGGGGCCCCCTGGGGGCCCTTCAGGCCAGCTAGGTCTTTGGGTCCTGGCTCCTTCGGTTTGGGAGCTGTTGCTGGACGTTGGGCATGTTGGCCAGAGAGTGCTTCTCGGTACGTGAACTGCAACCTTGCAGGTAGCTCCCAGGTTCCCGGCCCAAGGAAAGCCCCCAGACCCAAATAGGGAGGGGCTGCTTGGGGGCCCCTTGGGGCCCCTTAAGGCCAGCTAGCTCTTTGGGTCCTGGCTCCTTCGGTTTGGGAGCTGTTGCTGGACGTTGGGCATGTTGGCCGGAGAGTGCTTCTCGGGCCGCGAACTGCAACCTTGCAGGCACTTCCCAGGTTCCATGCCCAAAGAAAGCCCCCAGACCCACATGGAGAGGGGCTGTTTGGGGGCCCCCTGGGGACTCTTCAGGCCAGCTAGGTCTTTGGGTCCTGGCTCCTTGGGTTTGGGAGCTGTTCTGGACGTTGGGCATGATGGCCGGAGAGTGCTTCTCGGGCCGCGAACTGCAACCTTGCAGGCACCTCCCAGGTTCCCGGCCCAACGAAAGCCCCCAGACCAAAATTGAGAGGGGCTGCTTGCGGGCTCCCTGGGGACACTCCAGGCCAGCTAGGTCTTTGGGTCCTGGCTCCTTCGGTTTGGGAGCTGTTGCTGGACGTTGGGCATGTTGGCCGGAGAGTGCTTCTCAGGCTGCGAACTGCAACCTTGCAGGTACCTCCCAGACTCCATGCCCAACGAAAGCCCCCAGACCCAAATTGAGAGGGGCTGCTTGGTGGCCCCCTGGGGGCCCTTCAGGCCAGCTAGGTCTTTGGGTCCTGGCTCCTTCGGTTTGGGAGCTGTTGCTGCAGTTGGGCATGTTGGCCAGAGAGTGCTTCTCGGGCCGCGAACTGCAACCTTGCAGGTAGCTCCCAGGTCCCCGGCCCAACGAAAGCCCCCAGACCCAAATGGAGAGGGGCTGTTTGGTGTCCCCTGGGGCCCCTTCAGGCCAGCTAGGTCTTTGGGTCCTGGCTCCTTCGGTTTGGGAGCTGTTGCTGGACGTTGGGCATGTTGGCCGGAGAGTGCTTCTCGGGCCGTGAACTGCAACCTTGCAGGTAGCTCCCAGGTTCCCGGCCCAACGAAAGCCCCCAGACCCAAATTTAGAGGGGCTGCTTGGGGGCCCCCTGGGGACTCTTCAGGCCAGCTAGGTCTTTGGGTCCTGGCTCCTTCGGTTTGGGAGCTGTTGCTGGACGTTGGGCATGTTGGCCGGAGAGTGCTTCTCGGGCCGCGAACTGCAACCTTGCAGGTACCTCCCAGGTTCCCGGCCCAACGAAAGCCCCCAGACCCAAATGGAGAGGGGCTGCTTGCGGGCCCCCTTGGGACCCTCCAGGCCAGCTATTTCTTTGGGTCCTGGCTCCTTCGGTTTGGGAGCTGTTTCTGCAGTTGGGCATGTTGACCGGAGAGTGCTTCTCGGGCCGCGAACTGCAACCTTGCAGGTAGCTCCCAGGTCCCCGGCCCAACGAAAGCCCCCAGACCCAAATGGAGAGGGGCTGCTTGGGGGCCCCCTGGGGGCCCTTCAGGCCAGCTAGGTCTTTGGGTCCTGGCTCCTTCGCTTTGGGAGCTGTTGCTGGACGTTGGGCATGTTGGCCGGAGAGTGCTTCTCGGGCCTCGAACTGTCCCTTGCAGGTACCTCCCAGGTTCCCGGCCCAACGAAAGCCCCCAGACCCAAATGGAGAGGGGCTGCTTGGGGGCCCCCTGGGGGCCCTTCAGGCCAGCTAGGTCTTTGGGTCCTGGCTCCTTCGGTTTGGGAGATGTTGCTGCAGATGGGCATGTTGGCCGGAGAGTGCTTCTCAGGCTGCGAACTGCATCCTCGCAGGTACCTCCCAGGTTCCATGCCCAACGAAAGCCCCCAGACCAAAATTGAGAGGGGCTGTTTGGGGGCCCCCTGGGGACTCTTCAGGCCAGCTAGGTCTTTGGGTCCTGGCTCCTTCGGTTTGGGAGCTGTTGCTGGACGTTGGGCATGTTGGCCGGAGAGTGCTTCTCGGGCCGCGAACTGCAACCTTGCAGGCACCTCCCAGGTTCCCGGCCCAACGAAAGCCCCCAGACCAAAATTGAGAGGGGCTGCTTGCGGGCTCCCTGGGGACACTCCAGGCCAGCTAGGTCTTTGGGTCCTGGCTCCTTCGGTTTGGGAGCTGTTGCTGGACGTTGGGCATGTTGGCCGGAGAGTGCTTCTCAGGCTGCGAACTGCAACCTTGCAGGTACCTCCCAGACTCCATGCCCAACGAAAGCCCCCAGACCCAAATTGAGAGGGGCTGCTTGGTGGCCCCCTGGGGGCCCTTCAGGCCAGCTAGGTCTTTGGGTCCTGGCTCCTTCGGTTTGGGAGCTGTTGCTGCAGTTGGGCATGTTGGCCAGAGAGTGCTTCTCGGGCCGCGAACTGCAACCTTGCAGGTAGCTCCCAGGTCCCCGGCCCAACGAAAGCCCCCAGACCCAAATGGAGAGGGGCTGTTTGGGGTCCCCTGGGGCCCCTTCAGGCCAGCTAGGTCTTTGGGTCCTGGCTCCTTCGGTTTGGGAGCTGTTGCTGGACGTTGGGCATGTTGGCCGGAGAGTGCTTCTCGGGCCGTGAACTGCAACCTTGCAGGTAGCTCCCAGGTTCCCGGCCCAACGAAAGCCCCCAGACCCAAATTTAGAAGGGCTGCTTGGGGGCCCCCTGGGGACTCTTCAGGCCAGCTAGGTCTTTGGGTCCTGGCTCCTTCGGTTTGGGAGCTGTTGCTGGACGTTGGGCATGTTGGCCGGAGAGTGCTTCTCGGGCCGCGAACTGCAACCTTGCAGGTACCTCCCAGGTTCCCGGCCCAACGAAAGCCCCCAGACCCAAATGGAGAGGGGCTGCTTGCGGGCCCCCTTGGGACCCTCCAGGCCAGCTATTTCTTTGGGTCCTGGCTCCTTCGGTTTGGGAGCTGTTTCTGCAGTTGGGCATGTTGACCGGAGAGTGCTTCTCGGGCCGCGAACTGCAACCTTGCAGGTACCTCCCAGGTCCCCGGCCCAACGAAAGCCCCCAGACCCAAATGGAGAGGGGCTGCTTGGGGGCCCCCTGGGGGCCCTTCAGGCCAGCTAGGTCTTTGGGTCCTGGCTCCTTCGCTTTGGGAGCTGTTGCTGGACGTTGGGCATGTTGGCCGGAGAGTGCTTCTCGGGCCTCGAACTGTCCCTTGCAGGTACCTCCCAGGTTCCCGGCCCAACGAAAGCCCCCAGACCCAAATGGAGAGGGGCTGCTTGGGGGCCCCCTGGGGGCCCTTCAGGCCAGCTAGGTCTTTGGGTCCTGGCTCCTTCGGTTTGGGAGATGTTGCTGCAGATGGGCATGTTGGCCGGAGAGTGGTTCTCGGGCCGTGAACTGCAACCTTGCAGGTAGCTCCCAGGTTCCCGGCCCAACGAAAGGCCCCAGACCCAAATGGAGAGGGGCTGCTTGGGGGCCCCCTGGGGGCCCTTCAGGCCAGCTAGGTCTTTGGGTCCTGGCTCCTTCGGTTTGGGAGCTGTTGCTGCAGTTGGGCATGTTGGCCGGAGAGTGCTTCTCGGGCCGCGAACTGCAACCTTGCAGGTACCTCCCAGGTTCCCGGCCCAACGAAAGCCCCCAGACCCAAATGGAGAGGGGCTGCTTGGGGGCCCCCTGGGGGCCCTTCAGGCCAGCTAGGTCTTTGGGTCCTGGCTCCTTCGGTTTGGGAGCTGTTGCTGGACGTTGGGCATGTTGGCCGGAGAGTGCTTCTCAGGCTGCGAACTGCATCCTCGCAGGTACCTCCCAGGTTCCATGCCCAACGAAAGCCCCCAGACCAAAATTGAGAGGGGCTGTTTGGGGGCCCCCTGGGGACTCTTCAGGCCAGCTAGGTCTTTGGGTCCTGGCTCCTTCGGTTTGGGAGCTGTTGCTGGACGTTGGGCATGTTGGCCGGAGAGTGCTTCTCGGGCCGCGCACTGCAACCTTGCAGGCACTTCCCAGGTTCCCGGCCCAACGAAAGCCCCCAGACCCAAATGGAGAGGGGCTGCTTGGGGGCCCCCAGGGGGCCCTTCAGGCCAGCTAGGTCTTTGGGTCCTGGCTCCTTCGGTTTGGGAGCTGTTGCTGGACGTTGGGCATGTTGGCCGGAGAGTGCTTCTCGGGCCTCGAACTGTCCCTTGCAGGTAGCTCCCAGGTTCCCGGCCCAACGAAAGGCCCCAGACCCAAATTGAGAGGGGCTGCTTGGGGGCCCCCTGGGGGCCCTTCAGGCCAGCTAGGTCTTTGGGTCCTGGC
Source organism: Gallinula chloropus (assembly GCF_964237585.1). Taxonomy (NCBI): domain Eukaryota; kingdom Metazoa; phylum Chordata; class Aves; order Gruiformes; family Rallidae; genus Gallinula; species Gallinula chloropus. The sequence continues at coordinate 198,685 of NW_028168452.1, forward strand.
TCCTTCGGTTTGGGAGCTGTTGCTGCAGTTGGGCATGTTGGCCGGAGAGTGCTTCTCGGGCCGCGAACTGCAACCTTGCAGGTACCTCCCAGGTTCCCGGCCCAACGAAAGCCCCCAGACCCAAATGGAGAGGGGCTGCTTGGGGGCCCCCTGGGGGCCCTTCAGGCCAGCTAGGTCTTTGGGTCCTGGCTCCTTCGCTTTGGGAGCTGTTGCTGGACGTTGGGCATGTTGGCCGGAGAGTGCTTCTCAGGCTGCGAACTGCAACCTCGCAGGTACCTCCCAGGTTCCATGCCCAACGAAAGCCCCCAGACCAAAATTGAGAGGGGCTGTTTGGGGGCCCCCTGGGGACTCTTCAGGCCAGCTAGGTCTTTGGGTCCTGGCTCCTTGGGTTTGGGAGCTGTTGCTGGACGTTGGGCATGTTGACCGGAGAGTGCTTCTCGGGCTGCGAACTGCAACCTTGCAGGTACCTCCCAGGTCAACCGGCCCAACGAAAGCCCCCAGACCCAAATGGAGAGGGGCTGCTTGGGGGCCCCCTGGGGGCACGTCAGGCCAGCTAGGTCTTTGGGTCCTGGCTCCTTCGCTTTGGGAGCTGTTGCTGGACGTTGGGCATGTTGGCCGGAGAGTGCTTCTCAGGCCTCGAACTGTCCCTTGCAGGTACCTCCCAGGTTCCCGGCCCAACGAAAGCCCCCAGACCCAAATGGAGAGGGGCTGCTTGCGGGCCCCCTGGGGACACTCCAGGCCAGCTAGGTCTTTGGGTCCTGGCTCCTTCGGTTTGGGAGCTGTTGCTGGACGTTGGGCATGTTGGCCGGAGAGTGCTTCTCGGGCCGCGAACTGCAACCTTGCAGGTAGCTCCCAGGTTCCATGCCCAACGAAAGCCCCCAGACCCAAATGGAGAGGGGCTGCTTGGGGGCCCCCTGGGGGCCCTTCAGGCCAGCTAGGTCTTTGGGTCCTGGCTCCTTCGCTTTGGGAGCTGTTGCTGGACGTTGGGCATGTTGGCCGGAGAGTGCTTCTCAGGCTGCGAACTGCAACCTCGCAGGTAACTCCCAGGATCCATGCCCAACGAAAGCCCCCAGACCCAAATTGAGAGGGGCTGTTTGGGGGCCCCCTGGGGACTCTTCAGGCCAGCTAGGTCTTTGGGTCCTGGCTCCTTCGGTTTGGGAGCTGTTGCTGGACGTTGGGCATGTTGGCCGGAGAGTGCTTCTCGGGCCGCGCACTGCAACCTTGCAGGCACTTCCCAGGTTCCCGGCCCAACGAAAGCCCCCAGACCCAAATGGAGAGGGGCTGTTTGGGGGCCCCCAGGGGGCCCTTCAGGCTAGCTAGGTCTTTGGGTCCTGGCTCCTTCGGTTTGGGAGCTGTTGCTGGACGTTGGGCATGTTGGCCGGAGAGTGCTTCTCGGGCCGCGAACTGCAACCTTGCAGGTACCTCCCAGACTCCATGCCCAACGAAAGCCCCCAGACCCAAATGGTGAGGGGCTGTTTGGGGCCCCCTGGGGACCCTTCAGTCCAGCTAGGTCTTTGGGTCCTGGCTCCTTCGCTTTGGTAGCTGTTGCTGGACGTTGGGCATGTTGACCGGAGAGTGCTTCTCGGGCTGCGAACTGCAACCTTGCAGGTACCTCCCAGGTTCCCAGCCCAACGAAAGCCCCCAGACCCAAATGGAGAGGGGCTGCTTGGGGGCCCCCTGGGGGCCCTTCAGGCCAGCTAGGTCTTTGGGTCCTGGCTCCTTCGGTTTGGGAGCTGTTGCTGGATGTTGGGCATGTTGGCCGGAGAGTGCTTCTCAGGCTGCGAACTGCAACCTTGCAGGTACCTGCCAGGTTACATGCCCAACGAAAGCCCCCAGACCCAAATTGAGAGGGGCTGTTTGGGGGCACCCTGGGGACTCTTCAGGCCAGCTAGGTCTTTGGGTCCTGGCTCCTTCGGTTTGGGAGCTGTTGCTGGACGTTGGGCATGTTGGCCGGAGAGTGCTTCTCGGGCTGCGAACTGCAACCTTGCAGGTACCTCCCAGGTCCCCGGCCCAACGAAAGCCCCCAGACCAAAATTGAGAGGGGCTGTTTGGGGGCCCCCTGGGGGCCCTTCAGGCCAGCTAGGTCTTTGGGTCCTGGCTCCTTCGGATTGGGAGCTGTTGCTGGACGTTGGGCATGTTGACCGGAGAGTGCTTCTCGGGCTGCGAACTGCAACCTTGCAGGTACCTCCCAGGTCCCCGGCCCAACGAAAGCCCCCAGACCAAAATGGAGAGGGGCTGCTTGGGGGCCCCCTGGGGGCCCTTCAGGCCAGCTAGGTCTTTGGGTCCTGGCTCCTTCGGTTTGGGAGCTGTTGCTGCAGTTGGGCATGTTGTCCGGAGAGTGCTTCTTGGGCCGCGAACTGCAACCTTGCAGGTACCTCCCAGGTTCCCGGCCCAACGAAAGCCCCCAGACCCAAATGGAGAGGGGCTGCTTGGGGGCCCCCTGGGGGCCCTTCAGGCCAGCTAGGTCTTTGGGTCCTGGCTCCTTCGGTTTGGGAGCTGTTGCTGCAGTTGGGCATGTTGGCCGGAGAGTGCTTCTCGGGCCGCGAACTGCAACCTTGCAGGTAGCTCCCAGGTCCCCGGCCCAACGAAAGACCCCAGACCCAAATGGAGAGGGGCTGTTTGGGGTCCCCTGGGGCCCCTTCAGGCCAGCTAGGTCTTTGGGTCCTGGCTCCTTCGGTTTGGGAGCTGTTGCTGCAGTTGGGCATGTTGGCCGGAGAGTGCTTCTCGGGCCGTGAACTGCAACCTTGCAGGTACCTCCCAGGTTCCCGGCCCAACGAAAGCCCCCAGACCCAAATTGAGAGGGGCTGCTTGGGGGCCCCCTGGGGACTCTTCAGGCCAGCTAGGTCTTTGGGTCCTGGCTCCTTGGGTTTGGGAGCTGTTGCTGGACGTTGGGCATGTTGGCCGGAGAGTGCTTCTCGGGCCGCGAACTGCAACCTTGCAGGTAGCTCCCAGGTCCCCGGCCCAACGAAAGCCCCCAGACCAAAATGGAGAGGGGCTGCTTGCGGGTCCCCTGGGGACCCTCCAGGCCAGCTATTTCTTTGGGTCCTGGCTCCTTCGGTTTGGGAGCTGTTGCTGCAGTTGGGCATGTTGGCCGGAGAGTGCTTCTCGGGCTGCGAACTGCAACCTTGCAGGTACCTCCCAGGTTCCATGCCCAACGAAAGCCCCCAGACCCAAATGGAGAGGGGCTGTTTGGGGGCCCCCAGGGGGCCCTTCAGGCCAGCTAGGTCTTTGGGTCCTGGCTCCTTCGGTTTGGGAGCTGTTTCTGCAGTTGGGCATGTTGACCGGAGAGTGCTTCTCGGGCTGCGAACTGCAACCTTGCAGGTACCTCCCAGGTCCCAGGCCCAACGAAAGCCCCCAGACCCAAATTGAGAGGGGCTGCTTGGGGGCCCCCTGGGGGCCCTTCAGGCCAGCTAGGTCTTTGGGTCCTGGCTCCTTGGGTTTGGGAGCTGTTGCTGCAGTTGGGCATGTTGGCCGGAGAGTGCTTCTCGGGCCGCGAACTGCAACCTTGCAGGTACCTCCCAGGTTCCCGGCCCAACGAAAGCCCCCAGACCCAAATGGAGAGGGGCTGCTTGGGGGCCCCCTGGGGGCCCTTCAGGCCAGCTAGGTCTTTGGGTCCTGGCTCCTTCGGTTTGGGAGCTGTTGCTGGACGTTGGGCATGTTGGCCAGAGAGTGCTTCTCAGGCTGCGAACTGCAACCTTGCAGGTACCTGCCAGGTTCCATGCCCAACGAAAGCCCCCAGACCCAAATTGAGAGGGGCTGCTTGGGGGCACCCTGGGGACTCTTCAGGCCAGCTAGGTCTTTGGGTCCTGGCTCCTTCGGTTTGGGAGCTGTTGCTGGACGTTGGGCATGTTGGCCGGAGAGTGCTGCTCGGGCCGCGAACTGCAACCTTGCACACACCTCAGAGGTTCCCGGCCCAACGAAAGCCCCCAGACCCAAATTGAGAGGGGCTGCTTGCGGGCCCCCTGGGGACACTCCAGGCCAGCTAGGTCTTTGGGTCCTGGCTCCTTCGGTTTGGGAGCTGTTGCTGCAGTTGGGCATGTTGGCCGGAGAGTGCTTCTCGGGCCGTGAACTGCAACCTTGCAGGTAGCTCCCAGGTTCCCAGCCCAACGAAAGCCCCCAGACCCAAATGGAGAGGGGCTACTTGGGGGCCCCCTGGGGACCCTTCAGTCCAGCTAGGTCTTTGGGTCCTGGCTCCTTCGGTTTGGGAGCTGTTGCTGGACGTTGGGCATGTTGACCGGAGAGTGCTTCTCGGGCTGCGAACTGCAACCTTGCAGGTACCTCCCAGGTCCCCGGCCCAACGAAAGCCCCCAGACCCAAATTGAGAGGGGCTGCTTGGGGGCCTCCTGGGGGCCCTTCAGGCCAGCTAGGTCTTTGGGTCCTGGCTCCTTCGGTTTGGGAGCTGTTGCTGGACGTTGGGCATGTTGGCCGGAGAGTGCTACTCAGGCTGCGAACTGTAACCTTGCAGGTACCTCCCAGGTTCCATGCCCAACGAAAGCCCCCAGACCCAAATGGAGAGAGGCTGCTTGGGGGCCCCCTTGGGACTCTTCAGGCCAGCTAGGTCTTTGGGTCCTGGCTCCTTCGGTTTGGGAGCTGTTGCTGGACGTTGGGCATGTTGGCCGGAGAGTGCTTCTCGGGCTGCGAACTGCAACCTTGCAGGTACCTCCCAGGTTCCCGGCCCAACGAAAGCCCCCAGACCCAAATGGAGAGGGGCTGCTTGGGGGCCCCCTGGGGGCCCTTCAGGCCAGCTAGGTCTTTGGGTCCTGGCTCCTTCGGATTGGGAGCTGTTGCTGGACGTTGGGCATGTTGACCGGAGAGTGCTTCTCGGGCTGCGAACTGCAACCTTGCAGGTACCTCCCAGGTCCCCGGCCCAATGAAAGCCCCCAGACCCAAATGGAGAGGGGCTGCTTGGGGGCCCCCTGGGGGCCCTTCAGGCCAGCTAGGTCTTTGGGTCCTGGCTCCTTCGGTTTGGGAGCTGTTGCTGGACGTTTGGCATGTTGGCCGGAGAGTGCTTCTCGGGCCACGAACTGCAACCTTGCAGGTACCTCCCAGGTCCCCGGCCCAACGAAAGCCCCCAGACCCAAATGGAGAGGGGCTGCTTGCGGGCCCCCTGGGGATCCTCCAGGCCAGCTATTTCTTTGGGTCCTGGCTCCTTTGGTTTGGGAGCTGTTGCTGCAGTTGGGCATGTTGGCCGGAGAGTGCTTCTCGGGCTGCGAACTGCAACCTTGCAGGTAGCTCCCAGGTTCCCAGCCCAACGAAAGCCCCCAGACCCAAATGGAGAGGGGCTGCTTGGGGGCCCCCTGGGGACTCTTCAGGCCAGCTAGGTCTTTGGGTCCTGGCTCCTTCGGTTTGGGAGCTGTTGCTGGACGTTGGGCATGATGGCCGGAGAGTTCTTCTCGGGCCACGAAATGCAACCTTGCAGACACCTCCCAGGTTCCCGGCCCAACGAAAGCCCCCAGACCCAAATTGAGAGGGGCTGCTTGCGGGCCCCCTGGGGACACTCCAGGCCAGCTAGGTCTTTGGGTCCTGGCTCCTTCGGTTTGGGAGCTGTTGCTGCAGTTGGGCATGTTGGCCGGAGAGTGCTTCTCGGGCCGTGAACTGCAACCTTGCAGGTAGCTCCCAGGTTCCCAGCCCAACGAAAGCCCCCAGACCCAAATGGAGAGGGGCTACTTGGGGGCCCCCTGGGGACCCTTCAGTCGAGCTAGGTCTTTGGGTCCTGGCTCCTTCGGTTTGGGAGCTGTTGCTGGACGTTGGGCATGTTGACCGGAGAGTGCTTCTCGGGCTGCGAACTGCAACCTTGCAGGTAGCTCCCAGGTCCCCGGCCCAACGAAAGCCCCCAGACCCAAATTGAGAGGGGCTGCTTGGGGGCCTCCTGGGGGCCCTTCAGGCCAGCTAGGTCTTTGGGTCCTGGCTCCTTCGGTTTGGGAGCTGTTGCTGGACGTTGGGCATGTTGGCCGGAGAGTGCTTCTCAGGCTGCGAAGTGTAACCTTGCAGGAATCTCCCAGGTTCCATGCCCAACGAAAGCCCCCAGACCCAAATGGAGAGGGGCTGCTTGGGGGCCCCCTGGGGGCCCTTCAGGCCAGCTAGGTCTTTGGGTCCTGGCTCCTTCGGTTTGGGAGCTGTTGCTGGACGTTTGGCATGTTGTCCGGAGAGTGCTTCTCGGGCTGCGAACTGCAACCTTGCAGGTACCTCCCAGGTCCCCGGCCCAACGAAAGCCCCCAGACCAAAATTGAGAGGGGCTGCTTGCGGGCCCCCTGGGGACCCTCCAGGCCAGCTATTTCTTTGGGTCCTGGCTCCTTCGGTTTGGGAGCTGTTGCTGCAGTTGGGCATGTTGGCCGGAGAGTGCTTCTCGGGCTGCGAACTGCAACCTTGCAGGTAGCTCCCAGGTTCCCAGCCCAACGAAAGCCCCCAGACCCAAATGGAGAGGGGCTGCTTGGGGGCCCCCTGGGGACTCTTCAGGCCAGCTAGGTCTTTGGGTCCTGGCTCCTTCGGTTTGGGAGCTGTTGCTGGACGTTGGGCATGATGGCCGGAGAGTGCTTCTCGGGCCACGAAATGCAACCTTGCAGACACCTCCCAGGTTCCCGGCCCAACGAAAGCCCCCAGACCCAAATTGAGAGGGGCTGCTTGCGGGCCCCCTGGGGACACTCCAGGCCAGCTAGGTCTTTGGGTCCTGGCTCCTTCGGTTTGGGAGCTGTTGCTGCAGTTGGGCATGTTGGCCGGAGAGTGCTTCTCGGGCCGTGAACTGCAACCTTGCAGGTAGCTCCCAGGTTCCCAGCCCAACGAAAGCCCCCAGACCCAAATGGAGAGGGGCTACTTGGGGGCCCCCTGGGGACCCTTCAGTCCAGCTAGGTCTTTGGGTCCTGGCTCCTTCGGTTTGGGAGCTGTTGCTGGACGTTGGGCATGTTGACCGGAGAGTGCTTCTCGGGCTGCGAACTGCAACCTTGCAGGTAGCTCCCAGGTCCCCGGCCCAACGAAAGCCCCCAGACCCAAATTGAGAGGGGCTGCTTGGGGGCCTCCTGGGGGCCCTTCAGGCCAGCTAGGTCTTTGGGTCCTGGCTCCTTCGGTTTGGGAGCTGTTGCTGGACGTTGGGCATGTTGGCCGGAGAGTGCTTCTCAGGCTGCGAACTGTAACCTTGCAGGTACCTCCCAGGTTCCATGCCCAACGAAAGCCCCCAGACCCAAATGGAGAGGGGCTGCTTGGGGGCCCCCTGGGGGCCCTTCAGGCCAGCTAGGTCTTTGGGTCCTGGCTCCTTCGGTTTGGGAGCTGTTGCTGGACGTTGGGCATGTTGGCCGGAGAGTGCTTCTCGGGCCACGAACTGCAACCTTGCAGGTACCTCCCAGGTCCCCGGCCCAACGAAAGCCCCCAGACCAAAATTGAGAGGGGTGCTTGGGGGCCCCCTGGGGACCCTCCAGGCCAGCTATTTCTTTGGGTCCTGGCTCCTTCGGTTTGGGAGCTGTTGCTGCAGTTGGGCATGTTGGCCGGAGAGTGCTTCTCGGGCTGCGAACTGCAACCTTGCAGGTACCTCCCAGGTTCCCAGCCCAACGAAAGCCCCCAGACCCAAATGGAGAGGGGCTGCTTGGGGGCCCCCTGGGGACTCTTCAGGCCAGCTAGGTCTTTGGGTCCTGGCTCCTTCGGTTTGGGAGCTGTTGCTGGACGTTGGGCATGATGGCCGGAGAGTTCTTCTCGGGCCACGAAATGCAACCTTGCAGACACCTCCCAGGTTCCCGGCCCAATGAAAGCCCCCAGACCCAAATTGAGAGGGGCTGCTTGGTGGCCCCCTGGGGACACTCCAGGCCAGCTAGGTCTTTGGGTCCTGGCTCCTTCGGTTTGGGAGCTGTTGCTGCAGTTGGGCATGTTGGCCGGAGAGTGCTTCTCGGGCCGCGAACTGCAACCTTGCAGGTAGCTCCCAGGTTCCCGGCCCAACGAAAGCCCCCAGACCCAAATGGAGAGGGGCTACTTGGGGGCCCCCTGGGGACCCTTCAGTCCAGCTAGGTCTTTGGGTCCTGGCTCCTTCGGTTTGGAAGCTGTTGCTGGACGTTGGGCATGTTGACCGGAGAGTGCTTCTCGGGCTGCGAACTGCAACCTTGCAGGTAGCTCCCAGGTCCCCGGCCCAACGAAAGCCCCCAGACCCAAATTGAGAGGGGCTGCTTGGGGGCCTCCTGGGGGCCCTTCAGGCCAGCTAGGTCTTTGGGTCCTGGCTCCTTCGGTTTGGGAGCTGTTGCTGGACGTTGGGCATGTTGGCCGGAGAGTGCTTCTCAGGCTGCGAACTGTAACCTTGCAGGTACCTCCCAGGTTCCATGCCCAACGAAAGCCCCCAGACCCAAATGGAGAGGGGCTGCTTGGGGGCCCCCTTGGGACTCTTCAGGCCAGCTAGGTCTTTGGGTCCTGGCTCCTTCGGTTTGGGAGCTGTTGCTGGACGTTGGGCATGTTGGCCGGAGAGTGCTTCTCGGGCTGCGAACTGCAACCTTGCAGGTACCTCCCAGGTTCCCGGCCCAACGAAAGCCCCCAGACCCAAATGGAGAGGGGCTTCTTGGGGGCCCCCTGGGGGCCCTTCAGGCCAGCTAGGTCTTTGGGTCTTGGCTCCTTCGGTTTGGGAGCTGTTGCTGGACTTTGGGCATGTTGACCGGAGAGTGCTTCTCGGGCTGCGAACTGCAACCTTGCAGGTACCTCCCAGGTCCACGGCCCAAGGAAAGCCCCCAGATCCAAATTGAGAGGGGCTACTTGCGGGCCCCCTGGGGGCCCTTCAGGCCAGCTAGGTCTTTGGGTCCTGGCTCCTTCGGTTTGGGAGCTGTTGCTGGACGTTGGGCATGTTGGCCGGAGAGTGCTTCTCGGGCTGCGAACTGCAACCTTGCAGGTACCTCCCAGGTTCCATGCCCAACGAAAGCCCCCAGACCCAAATGGAGAGGGGCTGTTTGGGGGCCCCCTGGGGACTCTTCAGGCCAGCTAGGTCTTTGGGTCCTGGCTCCTTCGGTTTGGGAGCTGTTGCTGGACGTTGGGCATGTTGGCCGGAGAGTGCTTCTCGGGCTGCGAACTGCAACCTTGCAGGTACCTCCCAGGTCCCCGGCCCAACGAAAGCCCCCAGACCCAAATGGAGAGGGGCTGCTTGGGGGCCCCCTGGGGGCCCTTCAGGCCAGCTAGGTCTTTGGGTCCTGGCTCCTTCGGTTTGGGAGCTGTTGCTGCAGTTGGGCATGTTGGCCGGAGAGTGCTTCTCGGGCCGCGAACTGCAACCTTGCAGGTAGCTCCCAGGTTCCCGGCCCAACGAAAGCCCCCAGACCCAAATGGAGAGGGGCTGTTTGGGGGTCCCCTGGGGCCCCTTCAGGCCAGCTAGGTCTTTGGGTCCTGGCTCCTTCGGTTTGGGAGCTGTTGCTGGACGTTGGGCATGTTGGCCAGAGAGTGCTTCTCGGGCCGTGAACTGCAACCTTGCAGGTAGCACCCAGGTTCCCGGGCCAAGGAAATCCCCCAGACCCACATGGAGAGGGGCTGCTTGGGGGCCGCTTGGGGCCCCTTCAGGCCAGCTAGGTCTTTGGGTCCTGGCTCCTTCGCTTTGGGAGCTGTTGCTGCAGTTGGGCATGTTGGCCGGAGAGTGCTTCTCGGGCTGTGAACTGCAACCTTGCAGGTACCTCCCAAGTCCCAGGCCCAACGAAAGCCCCCAGACCCATATTGAGATGGGCTGCTTGGCTTCCCCCTGGGGGCCCTTCAGGCCAGCTAGGTCTTTGGGTCCTGGCTCCTTCGATTTGGGAGCTGTTGCTGGACGTTGGGCATGTTGACCGGAGAGTGCTTCTCGGGCTGCGAACTGCAACCTTGCAGGTACCTCCCAGGTTCCATGCCCAACGAAAGCCCCCAGACCCAAATTGAGAGGGGCTGTTTGGGGGCACACTGGATGACTCTTCAGGCCAGCTAAGTCTTTGGGTCCTGGCTCCTTGGGTTTGGGAGCTGTTGCTGCAGTTGGGCATGTTGGCCGGAGAGTGCTTCTCGGTACGTGAACTGCAACCTTGCAGGTAAATCCCAGGTTCCCGGCCCAAGGAAAGCCCCCAGGCCCAAATTGAGAGGGGCTGCTTGGTGGCTCTTTGGGGCCACTTCAGGCCAGCTAGGTCTTTGGGTCCTGGCTCCTTCGGTTTGGGAGCTGTTGCTGCAGTTGGGCATGTTGACCGGAGAGTGCTTCTCGGGCTGCGAACTGCAACCTTGCAGGTACCTCCCAGGTCCCCGGCCCAACGAAAGACCCAGACCCAAATTGAGAGGGGCTGCTTGGGGGCCCCCAGGGGGCCCTTCAGGCCAGCTAGGTCTTTGGGTCCTGGCTCCTTCGGTTTGGGAGCTGTTGCTGGACGTTGGGCCTGTTGACCGGAGAGTGCTTCTCGGTACGTGAACTGCAACCTTGCAGGTACCTCCCAGGTCCCCGGCCCAACGAAAGCCCCCAGACCCAAATGGAGAGGGGCTGTTTGGGGGCCCCCTGGGGGCTCTTCAGGCCAGCTAGGTCTTTGGGTCCTGGCTCCTTCGGTTTGGGAGCTGTTGCTGCAGTTGGGCATGTTGGCTGGAGAGTGCTTCTCGGGCTGCGAACTGCAACCTTGCAGGTACCTCCCAGGTCCCCGGCCCAACGAAAGCCCCCAGACCCAAATGGAGAGGGGCTGCTTGGGGGCCCCCTGGGGCCCCTTCAGGCCAGCTAGGTCTTTGGGTCCTGGCTCCTTCGGTTTGGGAGCTGTTGCTGGACGTTGGGCATGTTGACCGGAGAGTGCTTCTCGGGCCGCGAACTGCAACCTTGCAGGCACCTCCCAGGTTCCCGGCCCAACGAAAGCCCCCAGACCAAAATTGAGAGGGGCTGCTTGCGGGCCCCCTGGGGACACTCCAGGCCAGCTAGGTCTTTGGGTCCTGGCTCCTTCGGTTTGGGAGCTGTTGCTGCAGTTGGGCATGTTGACCGGAGAGTGCTTCTCAGTACGTGAACTGCAACCTTGCAGGTACTTCCCAGGTCCCCGGCCCAACGAAAGCCCCCAGACCCAAATGGAGAGGGGCTGCTTGGGGGTCCCCTAGGGCCCCTTCAGGCCAGCTAGGTCTTTGGGTCCTGGCTCCTTCAGTTTGGGAGCTGTTGCTGCAGTTGGGCATTTTGGCCGGAGAGTGCTTCTCGGGCCGCGAACTGCAACCTTGCAGGTAGCTCCCAGGTTCCATGCCCAATGAAAGCCCCCAGACCCAAATGGAGAGGGGCTGTTTGGAGGCCCCCTGGGGCCCCTTCAGGCCAGCTAGGTCTTTGGGTCCTGGCTCCTTCGGTTTGGGAGCTGTTGCTGGACGTTGGGCATGTTGGCCAGAGAGTGGTTCTCGGGGCGTTAACTGCAACCTTGCAGGTAGCTACCAGGTTCCCGGCCCAACGAAAGCCCCCAGACCCAAATGGAGAGGGGCTGCTTGGGGGCCCCTTGTGGCCCCTTCAGGCCAGCTATTTCTTTGGGTCCTGGCTCCTTCGGTTTGGGAGCTGTTGCTGGACGTTGGGCATGTTGGCCGGAGAGTGGTTCTCGGTACGTGAACTGCAACCTTGCAGGTACCTCCCAGGTCCCCGGCCCAACGAAAGCCCCCAGGCCCAAATTGAGAGGGGCTGCTTGGTGGCTCTTTGGGGCCCCTTCAGGCCAGCTAGGTCTTTGGGTCCTGGCTCCTTCGGTTTGGGAGCTGTTGCTGCAGTTGGGCATGTTGACCGGAGAGTGCTTCTCGGGCTGCGAACTGCAACCTTGCAGGTACCTCCCAGGTCCCCGGCCCAACGAAAGACCCAGACCCAAATTGAGAGGGGCTGCTTGGGGGCCCCCTGGGGACACTCCAGGCCAGCTAGGTCTTTGGGTCCTGGCTCCTTCGGTTTGGGAGCTGTTGCTGCAGTTGGGCATGTTGACCGGAGAGTGCTTCTCGGTACGTGAACTGCAACCTTGCAGGTACTTCCCAGGTCCCCGGCCCAACGAAAGCCCCCAGACCCAAATGGAGAGGGGCTGTTTGGGGGCCCCCTGGGGGCTCTTCAGGCCAGCTAGGTCTTTGGGTCCTGGCTCCTTCGGTTTGGGAGCTGTTGCTGCAGTTGGGCATGTTGGCTGGAGAGTGCTTCTCGGGCTGCGAACTGCAACCTTGCAGGTACCTCCCAGGTCCCCGGCCCAACGAAAGCCCCCAGACCCAAATGGAGAGGGGCTGCTTGGGGGCCCCCTGGGGCCCCTTCAGGCCAGCTAGGTCTTTGGGTCCTGGCTCCTTCGGTTTGGGAGCTGTTGCTGGACGTTGGGCATGTTGACCGGAGAGTGCTTCTCGGGCCGCGAACTGCAACCTTGCAGGCACCTCCCAGGTTCCCGGCCCAACGAAAGCCCCCAGACCAAAATTGAGAGGGGCTGCTTGCGGGCCCCCTGGGGACACTCCAGGCCAGCTAGGTCTTTGGGTCCTGGCTCCTTCGGTTTGGGAGCTGTTGCTGCAGTTGGGCATGTTGACCGGAGAGTGCTTCTCAGTACGTGAACTGCAACCTTGCAGGTACTTCCCAGGTCCCCGGCCCAACGAAAGCCCCCAGACCCAAATGGAGAGGGGCTGCTTGGGGGTCCCCTAGGGCCCCTTCAGGCCAGCTAGGTCTTTGGGTCCTGGCTCCTTCAGTTTGGGAGCTGTTGCTGCAGTTGGGCATTTTGGCCGGAGAGTGCTTCTCGGGCCGCGAACTGCAACCTTGCAGGTAGCTCCCAGGTTCCATGCCCAATGAAAGCCCCCAGACCCAAATGGAGAGGGGCTGTTTGGAGGCCCCCTGGGGCCCCTTCAGGCCAGCTAGGTCTTTGGGTCCTGGCTCCTTCGGTTTGGGAGCTGTTGCTGGACGTTGGGCATGTTGGCCAGAGAGTGGTTCTCGGGGCGTTAACTGCAACCTTGCAGGTAGCTACCAGGTTCCCGGCCCAACGAAAGCCCCCAGACCCAAATGGAGAGGGGCTGCTTGGGGGCCCCTTGTGGCCCCTTCAGGCCAGCTATTTCTTTGGGTCCTGGCTCCTTCGGTTTGGGAGCTGTTGCTGGACGTTGGGCATGTTGGCCGGAGAGTGGTTCTCGGTACGTGAACTGCAACCTTGCAGGTACCTCCCAGGTCCCCGGCCCAACGAAAGCCCCCAGGCCCAAATTGAGAGGGGCTGCTTGGTGGCTCTTTGGGGCCCCTTCAGGCCAGCTAGGTCTTTGGGTCCTGGCTCCTTCGGTTTGGGAGCTGTTGCTGCAGTTGGGCATGTTGACCGGAGAGTGCTTCTCGGGCTGCGAACTGCAACCTTGCAGGTACCTCCCAGGTCCCCGGCCCAACGAAAGACCCAGACCCAAATTGAGAGGGGCTGCTTGGGGGCCCCCTGGGGACACTCCAGGCCAGCTAGGTCTTTGGGTCCTGGCTCCTTCGGTTTGGGAGCTGTTGCTGCAGTTGGGCATGTTGACCGGAGAGTGCTTCTCGGTACGTGAACTGCAACCTTGCAGGTACTTCCCAGGTCCCCGGCCCAACGAAAGCCCCCAGACCCAAATGGAGAGGGGCTGCTTGGGGGCCCCCTGGGGCCCCTTCAGGCCAGCTAGGTCTTTGGGTCCTGGCTCCTTCGGTTTGGGAGCTGTTGCTGCAGTTGGGCATGTTGGCCGGAGAGTGCTTCTCGGGCCGTGAACTGCAACCTTGCAGGTAGCTCCCAGGTTCCCGGCCCAACGAAAGCCCCCAGACCCAAATGGAGAGGGGCTGTTTGGGGGACCCCTGGGGGCTCTTCAGGCCAGCTAGGTCTTTAGGTCCTGGCTCCTTCGGTTTGGGAGCTGTTGCTGCAGTTGGGCATGTTGGCCGGAGAGTGCTTCTCGGGCTGCGAACTGCAACCTTGCAGGTTCCTCCCAGGTTGCCGCCCAACGAAAGCCCCCAGACCCAAATGGAGAGGGGCTGTTTGGGGGCCCCCTGGGGCCCCTTCAGGCCAGCTAGGTCTTTGGGTCCTGGCTCCTTCGGTTTGGGAGCTGTTGCTGGACGTTGGGCATGTTGGCCAGAGAGTGGTTCTCGGTCCGTTAACTGCAACCTTGCAGGTAGCTACCAGGTTCCCGGCCCAACGAAAGCCCCCAGACCCAAATGGAGAGGGGCTGCTTGGGGGCCCCCTGGGGCCCCTTCAGGCCAGCTATTTCTTTGGGTCCTGGCTCCTTCGGTTTGGGAGCTGTTGCTGCAGTTGGGCATGTTGGCCGGAGAGTGCTTCTTGGGCCGCGAACTGCAACCTTGCAGGCACCTCCCAGGTTCCATGCCCAATGAAAGCCCCCAGACCCAAATGGAGAGGGGCTGTTTGGGGGCCCCCTGGGGCCCCTTCAGGCCGCTAGGTCTTTGGGTCCTGGCTCCTTCGGTTTGGGAGCTGTTGCTGGACGTTGGGCATGTTGGCCGGAGAGTGCTTCTCGGGCCACGAACTGCAACCTTGCAGGTACCTCCCAGGTCCCCGGCCCAACGAAAGCCCCCAGACCCAAATGGAGAGGGGCTGCTTGGGGGTCCCCTGGGGCCCCTTCAGGCCAGCTAGGTCTTTGGGTCCTGGCTCCTTCGATTTGGCAGCTGTTGCTGGACGTTGGGCATGTTGGCCGGAGAGTGCTTCTCAGGCTGCAAACTGCAACCTTGCAGGTACCTCCCAGGTTCCATGCCCAACGAAAGCCCCCAGACCCAAATTGAGAGGGGCTGTTTGGGGGCACCCTGGATGACTCTTCAGGCCAGCTAAGTCTTTGGGTCCTGGCTCCTTGGGTTTGGGAGCTGTTGCTGCAGTTGGGCATGTTGGCCGGAGAGTGCTTCTCGGTACGTGAACTGCAACCTTGCAGGTACCTCCCAGGTTCCCGGCCCAAGGAAAGCCCCCAGACCCAAATGGAGAGGGGCTGCTTGGGGGCCCTCTGGGGACTCTTCAGGCCAGCTAGGTCTTTGGGTCCTGGCTCCTTCGGTTTGGGAGCTGTTGCTGGACGTTGGGCATGTTGGCCGGAGAGTGCTTCTCGGTACGTGAACTGCAACCTTGCAGGTACCTCCCAGGTCCCCGGCCCAACGAAAGCCCCCAGACCCAAATGGAGAGGGGCTGTTTGGGGGACCCCTGGGGGCTCTTCAGGCCAGCTAGGTGTTTGGGTCCTGGCTCCTTCGGTTTGGGAGCTGTTGCTGCAGTTGGGCATGTTGGCCGGAGAGCGCTTCTCGGGCTGCGAACTGCAACCTTGCAGGTACCTCCCAGGTCCCCGGCCCAACGAAAGCCCCCAGACCCAAATGGAGAGGGGCTGTTTGGAGGCCCCCTGGGGCCCCTTCAGGCCAGCTAGGTCTTTGGGTCCTGGCTCCTTCGGTTTGGGAGCTGTTGCTGGACGTTGGGCATGTTGGCCGGAGAGTGGTTCTCGGTACGTGAACTGCAACCTTGCAGGTACCTCCCAGGTCCCCGGCCCAACGAAAGCCCCCAGACCAAAATTGAGAGGGGCTGCTTGGTGGCTCTTTGGGGCCCCTTCAGGCCAGCTAGGTCTTTGGGTCCTGGCTCCTTCGGTTTGGGAGCTGTTGCTGCAGTTGGGCATGTTGACCGGAGAGTGCTTCTCGGGCTGCGAACTGCAACCTTGCAGGTACATCCCAGGTCCCCGGCCCAACGAAAGACCCAGACCCAAATTGAGAGGGGCTGCTTGGGGGACCCCTGGGGACACTCCAGGCCAGCTAGGTCTTTGGGTCCTGGCTCCTTCGGTTTGGGAGCTGTTGCTGCAGTTGGGCATGTTGACCGGAGAGTGCTTCCTGGTACGTGAACTGCAACCTTGCAGGTAGCTCCCAGGTTCCCGGCCCAACGAAAGCCCCCAGACCCAAATGGAGAGGGGCTGTTTGGGGGACCCCTGGGGGCTCTTCAGGCCAGCTAGGTCTTTGGGTCCTGGCTCCTTCGGTTTGGGAGCTGTTGCTGGACGTTGGGCATGTTGGCCGGAGAGTGCTTCTCGGGCTGCGAACTGCAACCTTGCAGGTTCCTCCCAGGTTGCCGCCCAACGAAAGCCCCCAGACCCAAATGGAGAGGGGCTGTTTGGGGGCCCCCTGGGGCCCCTTCAGGCCAGCTAGGTCTTTGGGTCCTGGCTCCTTCGGTTTGGGAGCTGTTGCTGGACGTTGGGCATGTTGGCCAGAGAGTGGTTCTCGGTCCGTTAACTGCAACCTTGCAGGTAGCTACCAGGTTCCCGGCCCAACGAAAGCCCCCAGACCCAAATGGAGAGGGGCTGCTTGGGGGCCCCTTGGGGCCCCTTCAGGCCAGCTATTTCTTTGGGTCCTGGCTCCTTCGGTTTGGGAGCTGTTGCTGCAGTTGGGCATGTTGGCCGGAGAGTGCTTCTCGGGCTGCGAACTGCAACCTTGCAGGTACCTCCCAGGTCCCCGGCCCAACGAAAAACCCCAGACCCAAATGGAGAGGGGCTGCTTGGGGGGCCCCCTGGGGGCCCTTCAGGCCAGCTAGGTCTTTGGTTCCTGGCTCCTTCGGTTTGGGAGCTGTTGCTGCAGTTGGGCATGTTGGCCGGAGAGTGCTTCTTGGGCCGCGAAATGCAACCTTGCAGGCACCTCCCAGGTTCCATGCCCAATGAAAGCCCCCAGACCCAAATGGAGAGGGGCTGTTTGGGGGCCCCCTGGGGCCCCTTCAGGCCGCTAGGTCTTTGGGTCCTGGCTCCTTCGGTTTGGGAGCTGTTGCTGGACGTTGGGCATGTTGGCCGGAGAGTGCTTCTCGGGCTGCGAACTTCAACCTTTCAGGTACCTCCCAGTTTCCTGGCCCAACGAAAGCCCCCAGACCAAAATTGAGAGGGGCTGCTTGGGGGCCTCCTGGGGACACTCGAGGCCAGCTATTTCTTTGGGGCCTGGCTCCTTCGGTTTGGGAGCTGTTGCTGCAGTTGGGCATGTTGGCCGGAGAGTGCTTCTCGGGCCGCGAACTGCAACCTTGCAGGTACCTCCCAGGTTCCATGCCCAACGAAAGCCCCCAGACCCAAATTGAGAGGGGCTGCTTGGGGGCCCCCTGGGGGCCCTTCAGGCCAGCTAGGTCTTTGGGTCCTGGCTCCTTTGGTTTGGGAGCTGTTGCTGGACGTTGGGCATGTTGACCGGAGAGTGCTTCTCGGGCTGCGAACTGCAACCTTGCAGGTACCTCCCATGTCCCCGGCCCAACGAAAGCCCCCAGACCAAAATGGAGAGGGGCTGCTTGGGGGCCCCCTGGGGGCCCTTCAGGCCAGCTAGGTCTTTGGGTCCTGGCTCCTTCGGTTTGGGAGCTGTTGCTGCAGTTGGGCATGTTGGCCGGAGAGTGCTTCTCGGGCCGCAAACTTCAACCTTGCAGGTAGCTCCCAGGTTCCCGGCCCAACGAAAGCCCCCAGACCCAAATTGAGAGGGGCTGCTTGGGGGCCCCCTGGGGCCCCTTCAGGCCAGCTAGGTCTTTGGGTCCTGGCTCCTTCGGTTTGGGAGCTGTTGCTGCAGTTGGGCATGTTGGCCGGAGAGTGCTTCTCGGGCTGCGAACTGCAACCTTGCAGGTAGCTCCCAGGTTCCCGGCCCAACGAAAGCCCCCAGACCCAAATGGAGAGGGGCTGCTTGGGGGCCCCCTGGGGGCCCTTCAGGCCAGCTAGGTCTTTGGGTCCTGGCTCCTTCGGTTTGGGAGCTGTTGCTGGACGTTGGGCATGTTGGCCGGAGAGTGCTTCTCGGGCCACGAACTGCAACCTTGCAGGTACCTCCCAGGTCCCCGGCCCAACGAAAGCCCCCAGACCCAAATGGAGAGGGGCTGTTTGGGGTCCCCTGGGGCCCCTTCAGGCCAGCTAGGTCTTTGGGTCCTGGCTCCTTCGCTTTGGGAGCTGTTGCTGGACGTTGGGCATGTGGACCGGAGAGTGCTTCTCGGGCCGTGAACTGCAACCTTGCTGGTATCTGCCAGGTTCCCGGCCCAACGAAAGCCCCCAGACCCAAATGGAGAGGGGCTGCTTGGGGGCCCCCTGGGGAATCTTCAGGCCAGCTAGGTCTTTGGGTCCTGGCTCCTTCGGTTTGGGAGCTGTTGCTGGACGTTGGGCATGTTGGCCGGAGAGTGCTTCTCGGGCCGCGAACTGCAACCTTGCAGGTACCTCCCAGGTTCCCGGCCCAACGAAAGCCCCCAGACCCAAATGGAGAGGGGCTGCTTGGGGGCCCCCTGGGGACTCTTCAGGCCAGCTAGGTCTTTGGGTCCTGGCTCCTTCGGTTTGGGAGCTGTTGCTGGACGTTGGGCATGTTGACCGGAGAGTGCTTCTCGGGCCGCGAACTGCAACCTTGCAGGCACCTCCCAGGTTCCCGGCCCAACGAAAGCCCCCAGACCAAAATTGAGAGGGGCTGCTTGCGGGCCCCCTGGGGACACTCCAGGCCAGCTAGGTCTTTGGGTCCTGGCTCCTTCGGTTTGGGAGCTGTTGCTGCAGTTGGGCATGTTGACCGGAGAGTGCTTCTCGGTACGTGAACTGCAACCTTGCAGGTACTTCCCAGGTCCCCGGCCCAACGAAAGCCCCCAGACCCAAATGGAGAGGGGCTGCTTGGGGGCCCCCTGGGGGCCCTTCAGGCCAGCTAGGTCTTTGGGTCCTGGCTCCTTCGGTTTGGGAGCTGTTGCTGCAGTTGGGCATGTTGGCCGGAGAGTGCTTCTCGGGCCGTGAACTGCAACCTTGCAGGTAGCTCCCAGGTTCCCGGCCCAACGAAAGCCCCCAGACCCAAATGGAGAGGGGCTGCTTGGGGGCCCCCTGGGGGCCCTTCAGGCCAGCTAGGTCTTTGGGTCCTGGCTCCTTCGGTTTGGGAGCTGTTGCTGCAGTTGGGCATTTTGGCCGGAGAGTGCTTCTCGGGCCGCGAACTGCAACCTTGCAGGTAGCTCCCAGGTTCCATGCCCAACGAAAGCCCCCAGACCCAAATGGAGAGGGGCTGCTTGCGGGCCTCCTGGGGGCCCTTCAGGCCAGCTAGGTCTTTGGGTCCTGGCTCCTTCGGTTTGGGAGCTGTTGCTGGACGTTGGGCATGTTGGCCGGAGAGTGCTTCTCAGGGGGCGAACTGTAACCTTGCAGGTACCTCCCAGGTCCCAGGCCCAACGACAGTCCCCAGATCCAAATTGAGAGGGGCTGCTTGGGGGCCCCCTGGGGGCCCTTCAGGCCAGCTAGGTCTTTGGGTCCTGGCTCCTTCGGTTTGGGAGCTGTTGCTGCAGTTGGGCATGTTGGCCGGAGAGTGCTTCTCGGGCCGCGAACTGCAACCTTGCAGGTAGCTCCCAGGTTCCCGGCCCAACGAAAGCCCCCAGACCCAAATGGAGAGGGGCTGTTTGGGGGCCCCCTGGGGCCCCTTCAGGCCAGCTAGGTCTTTGGGTCCTGGCTCCTTCGGTTTGGGAGCTGTTGCTGGACGTTGGGCATGTTGGCCGGAGAGTGGTTCTCGGGCCGTGAACTGCAACCTTGCAGGTACCTCCCAGGTTCCATGCCCAACGAAAGCCCCCAGACCCAAATTGAGAGGGGCTGTTTGGGGGCCCCCTGGGGGCCCTTCAGGCCAGCTAGGTCTTTGGGTCCTGGCTCCTTCGGTTTGGGAGCTGTTGCTGGACGTTGGGCATGTTGGCCGGAGAGTGCTTCTCGGGCCGTGAACTGCAACCTTGCAGGTACCTCCCAGGTTCCCGGCCCAACGAAAGCCCCCAGACCCAAATGGAGAGGGGCTGTTTGGGTGCCCCCTGGGGCCCCTTCAGGCCAGCTAGGTCTTTGGGTCCTGGCTCCTTCGGTTTGGGAGCTGTTGCTGGACGTTGGGCATGTTGACCGGAGAGTGCTTCTCGGGCCGTGAACTGCAACCTTGCAGGTACCTCCCATGTCCCCGGCCCAACGAAAGCCCCCAGACCCAAATGGAGAGGGGCTGTTTGGGGGCCCCCTGGGGGCCCTTCAGGCCAGCTAGGTCTTTGGGTCCTGGCTCCTTCGGTTTGGGAGCTGTTTCTGCAGTTGGGCATGTTGACCGGAGAGTGCTTCTCGGGCTGCGAACTGCAACCTTGCAGGTACCTCCCAGGTTCCCGGCCCAACGAAAGCCCCCAGACCCAAATTGAGAGGGGCAGCTTGGGGGCCCCCAGGGGGCCCTTCAGGCCAGCTAGGTCTTTGGGTCCTGGCTCCTTCGGTTTGGGAGCTGTTGCTGGACGTTGGGCATGTTGGCCGGAGAGTGCTTCTCGGGCCGCGAACTGCAACCTTGCAGGTACCTCCCAGGTTCCCGGCCCAACGAAAGCCCCCAGACCCAAATGGAGAGGGGCTGTTTGGGTGCCCCCTGGGGCCCCTTCAGGCCAGCTAGGTCTTTGGGTCCTGGCTCCTTCGGTTTGGGAGCTGTTGCTGGACGTTGGGCATGTTGACCGGAGAGTGCTTCTCGGGCCGTGAACTGCAACCTTGCAGGTACCTCCCATGTCCCCGGCCCAACGAAAGCCCCCAGACCCAAATGGAGAGGGGCTGTTTGGGGGCCCCCTGGGGGCCCTTCAGGCCAGCTAGGTCTTTGGGTCCTGGCTCCTTCGGTTTGGGAGCTGTTGCTGGACGTTGGGCATGTTGGCCGGAGAGTGCTTCTCGGGCCGTGAACTGCAACCTTGCAGGTAGCTCCCAGGTTCCACGCCCAACGAAAGCCCCCAGACCCAAATGGAGAGGGGCTGTTTGGGGGCCCCGTGGGGACTCCTCAGGCCAGCTAGGTCTTTGGGTCCTGGCTCCTTGGGTTTGGGAGCTGTTGCTGGACGTTGGGCATGATGGCCGGAGAGTGCTTCTCGGGCCGCGAACTGCAACCTTGCAGACACCTCCCAGGTTCCCGGCCCAATGAAAGCCCCCAGACCAAAATTGAGAGGGGCTGCTTGGGGGCCTCCTGGGGACACTCGAGGCCAGCTATTTCTTTGGGGCCTGGCTCCTTCGGTTTGGGAGCTGTTGCTGCAGTTGGGCATGTTGGCCGGAGAGTGCTTCTCGGGCCGCGAACTGCAACCTTGCAGGTACCTCCCAGGTTCCATGCCCAACGAAAGCCCCCAGACCCAAATTGAGAGGGGCTGCTTGGGGGCCCCCTGGGGGCCCTTCAGGCCAGCTAGGTCTTTGGGTCCTGGCTCCTTTGGTTTGGGAGCTGTTGCTGGACGTTGGGCATGTTGACCGGAGAGTGCTTCTCGGGCTGCGAACTGCAACCTTGCAGGTACCTCCCATGTCCCCGGCCCAACGAAAGCCCCCAGACCAAAATGGAGAGGGGCTGCTTGGGGGCCCCCTGGGGGCCCTTCAGGCCAGCTAGGTCTTTGGGTCCTGGCTCCTTCGGTTTGGGAGCTGTTGCTGCAGTTGGGCATGTTGGCCGGAGAGTGCTTCTCGGGCCGCGAACTTCAACCTTGCAGGTAGCTCCCAGGTTCCCGGCCCAACGAAAGCCCCCAGACCCAAATTGAGAGGGGCTGCTTGGGGGCCCCCTGGGGCCCCTTCAGGCCAGCTAGGTCTTTGGGTCCTGGCTCCTTCGGTTTGGGAGCTGTTGCTGCAGTTGGGCATGTTGGCCGGAGAGTGCTTCTCGGGCTGCGAACTGCAACCTTGCAGGTAGCTCCCAGGTTCCCGGCCCAACGAAAGCCCCCAGACCCAAATGGAGAGGGGCTGCTTGGGGGCCCCCTGGGGGCCCTTCAGGCCAGCTAGGTCTTTGGGTCCTGGCTCCTTCGGTTTGGGAGCTGTTGCTGGACGTTGGGCATGTTGGCCGGAGTGTGCTTCTCGGGCCACGAACTGCAACCTTGCAGGTACCTCCCAGGTCCCCGGCCCAACGAAAGCCCCCAGACCCAAATGGAGAGGGGCTGTTTGGGGTCCCCTGGGGCCCCTTCAGGCCAGCTAGGTCTTTGGGTCCTGGCTCCTTCGGTTTGGGAGCTGTTTCTGGACGTTGGGCATGTGGACCGGAGAGTGCTTCTCGGGCCGTGAACTGCAACCTTGCAGGTATCTGCCAGGTTCCCGGCCCAACGAAAGCCCCCAGACCCAAATGGAGAGGGGCTGCTTGGGGGCCCCCTGGGGAAACTTCAGGCCAGCTAGGTCTTTGGGTCCTGGCTCCTTCGGTTTGGGAGCTGTTGCTGGACGTTGGGCATGTTGGCCGGAGAGTGCTTCTCGGGCCGCGAACTGCAACCTTGCAGGTACCTCCCAGGTTCCCGGCCCAACGAAAGCCCCCAGACCCAAATGGAGAGGGGCTGCTTGGGGGCCCCCTGGGGACTCTTCAGGCCAGCTAGGTCTTTGGGTCCTGGCTCCTTCGGTTTGGGAGCTGTTGCTGGACGTTGGGCATGTTGACCGGAGAGTGCTTCTCGGGCCGCGAACTGCAACCTTGCAGGCACCTCCCAGGTTCCCGGCCCAACGAAAGCCCCCAGACCCAAATTGAGAGGGGCTGCTTGGGGGCCCCCTGGGGACACTCCAGGCCAGCTAGGTCTTTGGGTCCTGGCTCCTTCGGTTTGGGAGCTGTTGCTGCAGTTGGGCATGTTGACCGGAGAGTGCTTCTCGGTACGTGAACTGCAACCTTGCAGGTACTTCCCAGGTCCCCGGCCCAACGAAAGCCCCCAGACCCAAATGGAGAGGGGCTGCTTGGGGGCCCCCTGGGGGCCCTTCAGGCCAGCTAGGTCTTTGGGTCCTGGCTCCTTCGGTTTGGGAGCTGTTGCTGCAGTTGGGCATGTTGGCCGGAGAGTGCTTCTCGGGCCGTGAACTGCAACCTTGCAGGTAGCTCCCAGGTTCCCGGCCCAACGAAAGCCCCCAGACCCAAATGGAGAGGGGCTGCTTGGGGGCCCCCTGGGGCCCCTTCAGGCCAGCTAGGTCTTTGGGTCCTGGCTCCTTCGGTTTGGGAGCTGTTGCTGCAGTTGGGCATTTTGGCCGGAGAGTGCTTCTCGGGCCGCGAACTGCAACCTTGCAGGTAGCTCCCAGGTTCCATGCCCAACGAAAGCCCCCAGACCCAAATGGAGAGGGGCTGCTTGCGGGCCTCCTGGGGGCCCTTCAGGCCAGCTAGGTCTTTGGGTCCTGGCTCCTTCGGTTTGGGAGCTGTTGCTGGACGTTGGGCATGTTGGCCGGAGAGTGCTTCTCAGGGGGCGAACTGTAACCTTGCAGGCACCTCCCAGGTCCCAGGCCCAACGACAGCCCCCAGATCCAAATTGAGAGGGGCTGCTTGGGGGCCCCCTGGGGGCCCTTCAGGCCAGCTAGGTCTTTGGGTCCTGGCTCCTTCGGTTTGGGAGCTGTTGCTGCAGTTGGGCATGTTGGCCGGAGAGTGCTTCTCGGGCCGCGAACTGCAACCTTGCAGGTAGCTCCCAGGTTCCCGGCCCAACGAAAGCCCCCAGACCCAAATGGAGAGGGGCTGTTTGGGGGCCCCCTGGGGCCCCTTCAGGCCAGCTAGGTCTTTGGGTCCTGGCTCCTTCGGTTTGGGAGCTGTTGCTGGACGTTGGGCATGTTGGCCGGAGAGTGGTTCTCGGGCCGTGAACTGCAACCTTGCAGGTACCTCCCAGGTTCCATGCCCAACGAAAGCCCCCAGACCCAAATTGAGAGGGGCTGTTTGGGGGCCCCCTGGGGGCCCTTCAGGCCAGCTAGGTCTTTGGGTCCTGGCTCCTTCGGTTTGGGAGCTGTTGCTGGACGTTGGGCATGTTGGCCGGAGAGTGCTTCTCGGGCTGCGAACTGCAACCTTGCAGGTACCTCCCAGGTCCCCAGCCCAACGAAAGCCCCCAGACCCAAATTGAGAGGGGCTGTTTGGGGGCCCCCTGGGGACTCTTCAGGCCAGCTAGGTCTTTGGGTCCTGGCTCCTTGGGTTTGGGAGCTGTTGCTGGACGTTGGGCATGATGGCCGGAGAGTGCTTCTCGGGCCGCGAACTGCAACCTTGCAGGCACCTCCCAGGTTCGCGGCCCAACGAAAGCCCCCAGACCCAAATGGAGAGGGGCTACTTGCGGGCCCACGTGGGACACTCCAGGCCAGCTAGGTCTTTGGGTCCTGGCTCCTTCGGTTTGGGAGCTGTTGCTGCAGTTGGGCATGTTGGCCAGAGAGTGCTTCTCGGTACGTGAACTGCAACCTTGCAGGTAGCTCCCAGGTTCCCGGCCCAAGGAAAGCCCCCAGGCCCAAGTTGAGAGGGGCTGCTTGGGGGCTCTTTGGGGCCCCTTCAGGCCAGCTAGGTCTTTGGGTCCTGGCTCCTTCGGTTTGGGAGCTGTTTCTGCAGTTGGGCATGTTGACCGGAGAGTGCTTCTCGGGCTGCGAACTGCAACCTTGCAGGTACCTCCCAGGTTCCCGGCCCAACGAAAGCCCCCAGACCCAAATTGAGAGGGGCAGCTTGGGGGCCCCCAGGGGGCCCTTCAGGCCAGCTAGGTCTTTGGGTCCTGGCTCCTTCGGTTTGGGAGCTGTTGCTGGACGTTGGGCATGTTGGCCGGAGAGTGCTTCTCGGGCCGCGAACTGCAACCTTGCAGGTACCTCCCAGGTTCCCGGCCCAACGAAAGCCCCCAGACCCAAATGGAGAGGGGCTGTTTGGGTGCCCCCTGGGGCCCCTTCAGGCCAGCTAGGTCTTTGGGTCCTGGCTCCTTCGGTTTGGGAGCTGTTGCTGGACGTTGGGCATGTGGACCGGAGAGTGCTTCTCGGGCCGTGAACTGCAACCTTGCAGGTACCTCCCATGTCCCCGGCCCAACGAAAGCCCCCAGACCCAAATGGAGAGGGGCTGTTTGGGGGCCCCCTGGGGGCCCTTCAGGCCAGCTAGGTCTTTGGGTCCTGGCTCCTTCGGTTTGGGAGCTGTTGCTGGACGTTGGGCATGTTGGCCGGAGAGTGCTTCTCGGGCCGTGAACTGCAACCTTGCAGGTAGCTCCCAGGTTCCACGCCCAACGAAAGCCCCCAGACCCAAATGGAGAGGGGCTGTTTGGGGGCCCCGTGGGGACTCCTCAGGCCAGCTAGGTCTTTGGGTCCTGGCTCCTTGGGTTTGGGAGCTGTTGCTGGACGTTGGGCATGATGGCCGGAGAGTGCTTCTCGGGCCGCGAACTGCAACCTTGCAGACACCTCCCAGGTTCCCGGCCCAACGAAAGCCCCCAGACCAAAATTGAGAGGGGCTGCTTGGGGGCCTCCTGGGGACACTCGAGGCCAGCTATTTCTTTGGGGCCTGGCTCCTTCGGTTTGGGAGCTGTTGCTGCAGTTGGGCATGTTGGCCGGAGAGTGCTTCTCGGGCCGCGAACTGCAACCTTGCAGGTACCTCCCAGGTTCCATGCCCAACGAAAGCCCCCAGACCCAAATTGAGAGGGGCTGCTTGGGGGCCCCCTGGGGGCCCTTCAGGCCAGCTAGGTCTTTGGGTCCTGGCTCCTTTGGTTTGGGAGCTGTTGCTGGACGTTGGGCATGTTGACCGGAGAGTGCTTCTCGGGCTGCGAACTGCAACCTTGCAGGTACCTCCCATGTCCCCGGCCCAACGAAAGCCCCCAGACCAAAATGGAGAGGGGCTGCTTGGGGGCCCCCTGGGGGCCCTTCAGGCCAGCTAGGTCTTTGGGTCCTGGCTCCTTCGGTTTGGGAGCTGTTGCTGCAGTTGGGCATGTTGGCCGGAGAGTGCTTCTCGGGCCGCGAACTTCAACCTTGCAGGTAGCTCCCAGGTTCCCGGCCCAACGAAAGCCCCCAGACCCAAATTGAGAGGGGCTGCTTGGGGGCCCCCTGGGGCCCCTTCAGGCCAGCTAGGTCTTTGGGTCCTGGCTCCTTCGGTTTGGGAGCTGTTGCTGCAGTTGGGCATGTTGGCCGGAGAGTGCTTCTCGGGCTGCGAACTGCAACCTTGCAGGTAGCTCCCAGGTTCCCGGCCCAACGAAAGCCCCCAGACCCAAATGGAGAGGGGCTGCTTGGGGGCCCCCTGGGGGCCCTTCAGGCCAGCTAGGTCTTTGGGTCCTGGCTCCTTCGGTTTGGGAGCTGTTGCTGGACGTTGGGCATGTTGGCCGGAGAGTGCTTCTCGGGCCACGAACTGCAACCTTGCAGGTACCTCCCAGGTCCCCGGCCCAACGAAAGCCCCCAGACCCAAATGGAGAGGGGCTGTTTGGGTTCCCCTGGGGCCCCTTCAGGCCAGCTAGGTCTTTGGGTCCTGGCTCCTTCGGTTTGGGAGCTGTTGCTGGACGTTGGGCATGTGGACCGGAGAGTGCTTCTCGGGCCGTGAACTGCAACCTTGCAGGTATCTGCCAGGTTCCCGGCCCAACGAAAGCCCCCAGACCCAAATGGAGAGGGGCTGCTTGGGGGCCCCCTGGGGAATCTTCAGGCCAGCTAGGTCTTTGGGTCCTGGCTCCTTCGGTTTGGGAGCTGTTGCTGGACGTTGGGCATGTTGGCCGGAGAGTGCTTCTCGGGCCGCGAACTGCAACCTTGCAGGTACCTCCCAGGTTCCCGGCCCAACGAAAGCCCCCAGACCCAAATGGAGAGGGGCTGCTTGGGGGCCCCCTGGGGACTCTTCAGGCCAGCTAGGTCTTTGGGTCCTGGCTCCTTCGGTTTGGGAGCTGTTGCTGGACGTTTGGCATGTTGACCGGAGAGTGCTTCTCGGGCCGCGATCTGCAACCTTGCAGGCACCTCCCAGGTTCCCGGCCCAACGAAAGCCCCCAGACCAAAATTGAGAGGGGCTGCTTGCGGGCCCCCTGGGGACACTCCAGGCCAGCTAGGTCTTTGGGTCCTGGCTCCTTGGGTTTGGGAGCTGTTGCTGCAGTTGGGCATGTTGACCGGAGAGTGCTTCTCGGTACGTGAACTGCAACCTTGCAGGTACTTCCCAGGTCCCCGGCCCAACGAAAGCCCCCAGACCCAAATGGAGAGGGGCTGCTTGGGGGCCCCCTGGGGGCCCTTCAGGCCAGCTAGGTCTTTGGGTCCTGGCTCCTTCGGTTTGGGAGCTGTTGCTGCAGTTGGGCATGTTGGCCGGAGAGTGCTTCTCGGGCCGTGAACTGCAACCTTGCAGGTAGCTCCCAGGTTCCCGGCCCAACGAAAGCCCCCAGACCCAAATGGAGAGGGGCTGCTTGGGGGCCCCCTGGGGCCCCTTCAGGCCAGCTAGGTCTTTGGGTCCTGGCTCCTTCGGTTTGGGAGCTGTTGCTGCAGTTGGGCATTTTGGCCGGAGAGTGCTTCTCGGGCCGCGAACTGCAACCTTGCAGGTAGCTCCCAGGTTCCATGCCCAACGAAAGCCCCCAGACCCAAATGGAGAGGGGCTGCTTGCGGGCCTCCTGGGGGCCCTTCAGGCCAGCTAGGTCTTTGGGTCCTGGCTCCTTCGGTTTGGGAGCTGTTGCTGGACGTTGGGCATGTTGGCCGGAGAGTGCTTCTCAGGGGGCGAACTGTAACCTTGCAGGTACCTCCCAGGTCCCAGGCCCAACGACAGCCCCCAGATCCAAATTGAGAGGGGCTGCTTGGGGGCCCCCTGGGGGCCCTTCAGGCCAGCTAGGTCTTTGGGTCCTGGCTCCTTCGGTTTGGGAGCTGTTGCTGCAGTTGGGCATGTTGGCCGGAGAGTGCTTCTCGGGCCGCGAACTGCAACCTTGCAGGTAGCTCCCAGGTTCCCGGCCCAACGAAAGCCCCCAGACCCAAATGGAGAGGGGCTGCTTGGGGGCCCCCTGGGGCCCCTTCAGGCCAGCTAGGTCTTTGGGTCCTGGCTCCTTCGGTTTGGGAGCTGTTGCTGGACGTTGGGCATGTTGGCCGGAGAGTGGTTCTCGGGCCGTGAACTGCAACCTTGCAGGTACCTCCCAGGTTCCATGCCCAACGAAAGCCCCCAGACCCAAATTGAGAGGGGCTGTTTGGGGGCCCCCTGGGGGCCCTTCAGGCCAGCTAGGTCTTTGGGTCCTGGCTCCTTCGGTTTGGGAGCTGTTGCTGGACGTTGGGCATGTTGGCCGGAGAGTGCTTCTCGGGCTGCGAACTGCAACCTTGCAGGTACCTCCCAGGTCCCCAGCCCAACGAAAGCCCCCAGACCCAAATTGAGAGGGGCTGTTTGGGGGCCCCCTGGGGACTCTTCAGGCCAGCTAGGTCTTTGGGTCCTGGCTCCTTCGGTTTGGGAGCTGTTGCTGGACGTTGGGCATGATGGCCGGAGAGTGCTTCTCGGGCCGCGAACTGCAACCTTGCAGGCACCTCCCAGGTTCGCGGCCCAACGAAAGCCCCCAGACCAAAATTGAGAGGGGCTACTTGCGGGCCCACGTGGGACACTCCAGGCCAGCTAGGTCTTTGGGTCCTGGCTCCTTCGGTTTGGGAGCTGTTGCTGCAGTTGGGCATGTTGGCCAGAGAGTGCTTCTCGGTACGTGAACTGCAACCTTGCAGGTAGCTCCCAGGTTCCCGGCCCAAGGAAAGCCCCCAGGCCCAAGTTGAGAGGGGCTGCTTGGGGGCTCTTTGGGGCCCCTTCAGGCCAGCTAGGTCTTTGGGTCCTGGCTCCTTCGGTTTGGGAGCTGTTTCTGCAGTTGGGCATGTTGACCGGAGAGTGCTTCTCGGGCTGCGAACTGCAACCTTGCAGGTACCTCCCAGGTTCCCGGCCCAACGAAAGCCCCCAGACCCAAATTGAGAGGGGCAGCTTGGGGGCCCCCAGGGGGCCCTTCAGGCCAGCTAGGTCTTTGGGTCCTGGCTCCTTCGGTTTGGGAGCTGTTGCTGGACGTTGGGCATGTTGGCCGGAGAGTGCTTCTCGGGCCGCGAACTGCAACCTTGCAGGTAGCTCCCAGGTTCCACGCCCAACGAAAGCCCCCAGACCCAAATGGAGAGGGGCTGTTTGGGGGCCCCGTGGGGACTCCTCAGGCCAGCTAGGTCTTTGGGTCCTGGCTCCTTGGGTTTGGGAGCTGTTGCTGGACGTTGGGCATGATGGCCGGAGAGTGCTTCTCGGGCCGCGAACTGCAACCTTGCAGACACCTCCCAGGTTCCCGGCCCAACGAAAGCCCCCAGACCAAAATTGAGAGGGGCTGCTTGGGGGCCCCCTGGGGACACTCCAGGCCAGCTAGGTCTTTGGGTCCTGGCTCCTTCGGATTGGGAGCTGTTGCTGGACGTTGGGCATGTTGACCGGAGAGTGCTTCTCGGGCTGCGAACTGCAACCTTGCAGGTACCTCCCAGGTCCCAGGCCCAACGAAAGCCCCCAGACCCAAATTGAGAGGGGCTGCTTGGGGGCCCCCTGGGGCCCCTTCAGGCCAGCTAGGTCTTTGGGTCCTGGCTCCTTGGGTTTGGGAGCTGTTGCTGCAGTTGGGCATGTTGGCCGGAGAGTGCTTCTCGGGCCGCGAACTGAAACCTTGCAGGTACCTCCCATGTCCCCGGCCCAACGAAAGCCCCCAGACCCAAATGGAGAGGGGCTGCTTGGGGGCCCCCTGGGGCCCCTTCAGGCCAGCTAGGTCTTTGGGTCCTGGCTCCTTCGGTTTGGGAGCTGTTGCTGGACGTTGGGCATGTTGGCCAGAGAGTGGTTCTCGGGCCGTGAACTGCAACCTTGCAGGTACCTCCCAGGTTCCCGGCCCAAGGAAAGCCCCCAGACCCAAAATTGAGAGGGGCTGCTTGGGGGCCCCTTGGGGCCCCTTCAGGCCAGCTAGGTCTTTGGGTCCTGGCTCCTTCGGTTTGGGAGCTGTTTCTGCAGTTGGGCATGTTGACCGGAGACTGCTTCTCGGGCTGCGAACTGCAACCTTTCAGGTACGACCCAGGTTCCCGGCCCAACGAAAGCCCCCAAACCCAAATGGAGAGGGGCTGCTTGGGGGCCCCCTGGGGGCCCTTCAGGCCAGCTAGGTCTTTGGGTCCTGGCTCCTTCGCTTTGGGAGCTGTTGCTGGACGTTGGGCATGTTGGCCGGAGAGTGCTTCTCGGGCTGCGAACTGCAACCTTGCAGGTACCTCCCAAGTCCCAGACCCAACGAAAACCCCCAGACCCAAATTGTGATGGGCTGCTTGGGTTCCCCCTGGGGGCCCTTCAGGCCAGCTAGGTCTTTGGGTCCTGGCTCCTTCGGTTTGGGAGCTGTTGCTGAATTTGGGCATGTTGGCCGGAGAGTGCTTCTCGGGCCGCGAACTGCAACCTTGCAGGTACCTCCCAGGTTCCATGCCCAACGAAAGCCCCCAGACCCAAATTGAGAGGGGCTGTTTGGGGGCCCCCTGGGGACTCTTCAGGCCAGCTAGGTCTTTGGGTCCTGGCTCCTTGGGTTTGGGAGCTGTTGCTGGACGTTGGGCATGATGGCCGGAAAGTGCTTCTCGGGCCGCAAACTGCAACCTTGCAGGCACCTCCCAGGTTCCCGGCCCAACGAAAGCCCCCAGACCCAAATGGAGAGGGGCTGTTTCGGGGCCCCCTGGGGCCCCTTCAGGCCAGCTAGGTCTTTGGGTCCTGGCTCCTTCGGTTTGGGAGCTGTTGCTGGACGTTGGGCATGTTGACCGGAGAGTGCTTCTCGGGCTGCGAACTGCAACCTTGCAGGTACCTCCCAGGTCCCCGGCCCACGAAAGCCCCCAGACCCAAATGGAGAGGGGCTGCTTGGCGGCCCCCTGGGGGCCCTTCAGGCCAGCTAGGTCTTTGGGTCCTGGCTCCTTCGGTTTGGGAGCTGTTGCTGCAGTTGGGCATGTTGGCCGGAGAGTGCTTCTCGGGCCGCGAACTGCAACCTTGCAGGTAGCTCCCAGGTTCCCGGCCCAACGAAAGGCCCCAGACCCAAATGGAGAGGGGCTGTTTGGGGGCCCCCCTGGGGCCCCTTCAGGCCAGCTAGGTTTTGGGTCCTGGCTCCTTCGGTTTGGGAGCTGTTGCTGGACGTTTGGCATGTTGGCCGGAGAGTGCTTCTCGGGCTGCGAACTGCAACCTTGCAGGTACCTCCCAGGTCCCCGGCCCAACGAAAGCCCCCAGACCCAAATGGAGAGGGGCTGCTTGGGGGCCCCCTGGGGACACTCCAGGCCAGCTAGGTCTTTGGGTCCTGGCTCCTTCGGATTGGGAGCTGTTGCTGGACGTTGGGCATGTTGACCGGAGAGTGCTTCTCGGGCTGCGAACTGCAACCTTGCAGGTACCTCCCAGGTCCCAGGCCCAACGAAAGCCCCCAGACCCAAATTGAGAGGGGCTGCTTGGGGGCCCCCTGGGGCCCCTTCAGGCCAGCTAGGTCTTTGGGTCCTGGCTCCTTCGGTTTGGGAGCTGTTGCTGCAGTTGGGCATGTTGGCCGGAGAGTGCTTCTCGGGCCGCGAACTGAAACCTTGCAGGTACCTCCCATGTCCCCGGCCCAACGAAAGCCCCCAGACCCAAATGGAGAGGGGCTGCTTGGGGGCCCCCTGGGGCCCCTTCAGGCCAGCTAGGTCTTTGGGTCCTGGCTCCTTCGGTTTGGGAGCTGTTGCTGGACGTTGGGCATGTTGGCCAGAGAGTGGTTCTCGGGCCGTGAACTGCAACCTTGCAGGTACCTCCCAGGTTCCCAGCCCAAGGAAAGCCCCCAGACCCAAAATTGAGAGGGGCTGCTTGGGGGCCCCTTGGGGCCCCTTCAGGCCAGCTAGGTCTTTGGGTCCTGGCTCCTTCGGTTTGGGAGCTGTTTCTGCAGTTGGGCATGTTGACCGGAGACTGCTTCTCGGGCTGCGAACTGCAACCTTGCAGGTACGACCCAGGTTCCCGGCCCAACGAAAGCCCCCAGACCCAAATGGAGAGGGGCTGCTTGGGGGCCCCCTGGGGGCCCTTCAGGCCAGCTAGGTCTTTGGGTCCTGGCTCCTTCGCTTTGGGAGCTGTTGCTGCAGTTGGGCATGTTGACCGGAGAGTGCTTCTCGGGCTGCGAACTGCAACCTTGCAGGTACCTCCCAAGTCCCAGACCCAACGAAAACCCCCAGACCCAAATTGTGATGGGCTGCTTGGGTTCCCCCTGGGGGCCCTTCAGGCCAGCTAGGTCTTTGGGTCCTGGCTCCTTCGATTTGGGAGCTGTTGCTGGACGTTTGGCATGTTGACCGGAGAGTGCTTCTCGGGCTGCGAACTGCAACCTTGCAGGTAGCTCCCAGGTTCCCGGCCCAATGAAAGCCCCCAGACCCAAATGGAGAGGGGCTGTTTGGGGGCCCCCTGGGGGCCCTTCAGGCCAGCTAGGTCTTTGGGTCCTGGCTCCTTCGGTTTGGGAGCTGTTGCTGAATTTGGGCATGTTGGCCGGAGAGTGCTTCTCGGGTCGCGAACTGCAACCTTGCAGGTACCTCCCAGGTTCCATGCCCAACGAAAGCCCCCAGACCCAAATTGAGAGGGGCTGTTTGGGGGCCCCCTGGGGACTCTTCAGGCCATCTAGGTCTTTGGGTCCTGGCTCCTTGGGTTTGGGAGCTGTTGCTGGACGTTGGGCATGATGGCCGGAAAGTGCTTCTCGGGCCGCGAACTGCAACCTTGCAGGCACCTCCCAGGTTCCCGGCCCAACGAAAGCCCCCAGACCCAAATGGAGAGGGGCTGTTTGGGGGCCCCCTGGGGCCCCTTCAGGCCAGCTAGGTCTTTGGGTCCTGGCTCCTTCGGTTTGGGAGCTGTTGCTGGACGTTGGGCATGTTGACCGGAGAGTGCTTCTCGGGCTGCGAACTGCAACCTTGCAGGTACCTCCCAGGTCCCCGGCCCACGAAAGCCCCCAGACCCAAATGGAGAGGGGCTGCTTGGCGGCCCCCTGGGGGCCCTTCAGGCCAGCTAGGTCTTTGGGTCCTGGCTCCTTCGGTTTGGGAGCTGTTGCTGCAGTTGGGCATGTTGGCCGGAGAGTGCTTCTCGGGCCGCGAACTGCAACCTTGCAGGTAGCTCCCAGGTTCCCGGCCCAACGAAAGGCCCCAGACCCAAATGGAGAGGGGCTGTTTGGGGGCCCCCCTGGGGCCCCTTCAGGCCAGCTAGGTCTTTGGGTCCTGGCTCCTTCGGTTTGGGAGCTGTTGCTGGACGTTTGGCATGTTGGCCGGAGAGTGCTTCTCGGGCTGCGAACTGCAACCTTGCAGGTACCTCCCAGGTCCCCGGCCCAACGAAAGCCCCCAGACCCAAATGGAGAGGGGCTGCTTGGGGGCCCCCTGGGGGCCCTTCAGGCCAGCTAGGTCTTTGGGTCCTGGCTCCTTCGCTTTGGGAGCTGTTGCTGGACGTTTGGCAGGTTGGCCGGAGAGTGCTTCTCAGGCTGCAAACTGCAACCTTGCAGGTATCTCCCATGTTCCCGGCCCAACGAAAGCCCCCAGACCCAAATG
The DNA here is from genome assembly GCF_964237585.1 of Gallinula chloropus. NCBI lineage: Eukaryota > Metazoa > Chordata > Aves > Gruiformes > Rallidae > Gallinula > Gallinula chloropus. Next base: position 231,583 of record NW_028168452.1, read on the forward strand.
GAGAGGGGCTGTTTGGGGGCCCCCTGGGGGCCCTTCAGGCCAGCTAGGTCTTTGGGTCCTGGCTCCTTCGGTTTGGGAGCTGTTGCTGGACGTTGGGCATGTTGGCCGGAGAGTGCTTCTCGGGCCGTGAACTGCAACCTTGCAGGTAGCTCCCAGGTTCCACGCCCAACGAAAGCCCCCAGACCCAAATGGAGAGGGGCTGTTTGGGGGCCCCGTGGGGACTCTTCAGGCCAGCTAGGTCTTTGGGTCCTGGCTCCTTCGGTTTGGGAGCTGTTGCTGGACGTTGGGCATGATGGCCGGAGAGTGCTTCTCGGGCCGCGAACTGCAACCTTGCAGACACCTCCCAGGTTCCCGGCCCAACGAAAGCCCCCAGACCAAAATTGAGAGGGGCTGCTTGGGGGCCCCCTGGGGACACTCCAGGCCAGCTAGGTCTTTGGGTCCTGGCTCCTTCGGATTGGGAGCTGTTGCTGGACGTTGGGCATGTTGACCGGAGAGTGCTTCTCGGGCTGCGAACTGCAACCTTGCAGGTACCTCCCAGGTCCCAGGCCCCACGAAAGCCCCCAGACCCAAATTGAGAGGGGCTGCTTGGGGGCCCCCTGGGTGCCCTTCAGGCCAGCTAGGTCTTTGGGTCCTGGCTCCTTCGGTTTGGGAGCTGTTGCTGCAGTTGGGCATGTTGGCCGGAGAGTGCTTCTCGGGCCGCGAACTGAAACCTTGCAGGTACCTCCCAGGTTCCCGGCCCAACGAAAGCCCCCAGACCCAAATGGAGAGGGGCTGCTTGGGGGCCCCCTGGGGAATCTTCAGGCCAGCTAGGTCTTTGGGTCCTGGCTCCTTCGGTTTGGGAGCTGTTGCTGGACGTTGGGCATGTTGGCCGGAGAGTGGTTCTCGGGCCGTGAACTGCAACCTTGCAGGTACCTCCCAGGTTCCCAGCCCAAGGAAAGCCCCCAGACCCAAAATTGAGAGGGGCTGCTTGGGGGCCCCTTGGGGCCCCTTCAGGCCAGCTAGGTCTTTGGGTCCTGGCTCCTTCGGTTTGGGAGCTGTTTCTGCAGTTGGGCATGTTGACCGGAGACTGCTTCTCGGGCTGCGAACTGCAACCTTGCAGGTAGCTCCCAGGTTCCCGGCCCAACGAAAGCCCCCAGACCCAAATGGAGAGGGGCTGCTTGGGGGCCCCCTGGGGGCCCTTCAGGCCAGCTAGGTCTTTGGGTCCTGGCTCCTTCGCTTTGGGAGCTGTTGCTGGACGTTTGGCATGTTGACCGGAGAGTGGTTCTCGGGCCGCGAACTGCAACCTTTCAGGTACCTCCCAGGTTCCCGGCCCAACGAAAGCCCCCAGACCCAAATGGAGAGGGGCTGTTTGGGGGCCCCCTGGGGGCCCTTCAGGCCAGCTAGGTCTTTGGGTCCTGGCTCCTTCGGTTTGGGAGCTGTTGCTGAATTTGGGCATGTTGGCCGGAGAGTGCTTCTCGGGCCGCGAACTGCAACCTTGCAGGTACCTCCCAGGTTCCATGCCCAACGAAAGCCCCCAGACCCAAATTGAGAGGGGCTGTTTGGGGGCCCCCTGGGGACTCTTCAGGCCAGCTAGGTCTTTGGGTCCTGGCTCCTTCGGTTTGGGAGCTGTTGCTGGACGTTGGGCATGTTGGCCAGAGAGTGGTTCTCGGGCCGCGAACTGAAACCTTGCAGGTACCTCCCATGTCCCCGGCCCAACGAAAGCCCCCAGACCCAAATGGAGAGGGGCTGCTTGGGGGCCCCCTGGGGCCCCTTCAGGCCAGCTAGGTCTTTGGGTCCTGGCTCCTTCGGTTTGGGAGCTGTTGCTGGACGTTGGGCATGTTGGCCAGAGAGTGGTTCTCGGGCCGTGAACTGCAACCTTGCAGGTACCTCCCAGGTTCCCAGCCCAAGGAAAGCCCCCAGACCCAAAATTGAGAGGGGCTGCTTGGGGGCCCCTTGGGGCCCCTTCAGGCCAGCTAGGTCTTTGGGTCCTGGCTCCTTCGGTTTGGGAGCTGTTTCTGCAGTTGGGCATGTTGGCCGGAGAGTGCTTCTCGGGCTGCGAACTGCAACCTTGCAGGTACCTCCCAAGTCCCAGACCCAACGAAAACCCCCAGACCCAAATTGTGATGGGCTGCTTGGGGGCCCCCTGGGGGCCCTTCAGGCCAGCTAGGTCTTTGGGTCCTGGCTCCTTCGCTTTGGGAGCTGTTGCTGGACGTTTGGCAGGTTGGCCGGAGAGTGCTTCTCAGGCTGCAAACTGCAACCTTGCAGGTACCTCCCAGGTTCCATGCCCAACGAAAGCCCCCAGACCCAAATTGAGAGGGGCTGCTTGGGGGCTCTTTGGGGCCCCTTCAGGCCAGCTAGGTCTTTGGGTCCTGGCTCCTTCGGTTTGGGAGCTGTTTCTGCAGTTGGGCATGTTGACCGGAGAGTGCTTCTCGGGCTGCGAACTGCAACCTTGCAGGTACCTCCCAGGTCCCCGGCCCAACGAAAGACCCAGACCCAAATTGAGAGGGGCAGCTTGGGGGCCCCCTGGGGGCCCTTCAGGCCAGCTAGGTCTTTGGGTCCTGGCTCCTTCGGTTTGGGAGCTGTTGCTGGACGTTGGGCATGTTGGCCGGAGAGTGCTTCTCGGTACGTGAACTGCAACCTTGCAGGTACCTCCCAGGTCCCCGGCCCAACGAAAGCCCCCAGACCCAAATGGAGAGGGGCTGTTTGGGGGACCCCTGGGGGCTCTTCAGGCCAGCTATTTCTTTGGGTCCTGGCTCCTTCGGTTTGGGAGCTGTTGCTGCAGTTGGGCATGTTGGCCGGAGAGTGCTTCTCGGGCCGCGAACTGCAACCTTGCAGGCACCTCCCAGGTTCCCGGCCCAACGAAAGCCCCCAGACCCAAATTGAGAGGGGCTGCTTGGGGGCCCCCTGGGGGCCCTTCAGGCCAGCTAGGTCTTTGGGTCCTGGCTCCTTTGGTTTGGGAGCTGTTGCTGGACGTTGGGTATGTTGACCGGAGAGTGCTTCTCGGGCTGCGAACTGCAACCTTGCAGGTACCTCCCATGTCCCCGGCCCAACGAAAGCCCCCAGACCAAAATGGAGAGGGGCTGCTTGGGGGCCCCCTGGGGGCCCTTCAGGCCAGCTAGGTCTTTGGGTCCTGGCTCCTTCGGTTTGGGAGCTGTTGCTGCAGTTGGGCATGTTGGCCGGAGAGTACTTCTCGGGCCGCGAACTGCAACCTTGCAGGTAGCTCCCAGGTTCCCGGCCCAACGAAAGCCCCCAGACCCAAATGGAGAGGGGCTGCTTGGGGGCCCCCTGGGGCCCCTTCAGGCCAGCTAGGTCTTTGGGTCCTGGCTCCTTCGGTTTGGGAGCTGTTGCTGCAGTTGGGCATGTTGGCCGGAGAGTGCTTCTCGGGCTGCGAACTGCAACCTTGCAGGTAGCTCCCAGGTTCCCGGCCCAACGAAAGCCCCCAGACCCAAATGGAGAGGGGCTGCTTGGGGGCCCCCTGGGGGCCCTTCAGGCCAGCTAGGTCTTTGGGTCCTGGCTCCTTCGGTTTGGGAGCTGTTGCTGGACGTTGGGCATGTTGGCCGGAGAGTGCTTCTCGGGCTGCGAACTGCAACCTTGCAGGTACCTCCCAGGTCCCCGGCCCAACGAAAGCCCCCAGACCCAAATGGAGAGGTGCTGTTTGGGGTCCCCTGGGGCCCCTTCAGGCCATCTAGGTCTTTGGGTCCTGGCTCCTTCGGTTTGGGAGCTGTTGCTGGACGTTGGGCATGTGGACCGGAGAGTGCTTCTCGGGCCGTGAACTGCAACCTTGCAGGTAGCTCCCAGGTTCCCGGCCCAACGAAAGCCCCCAGACCCAAATGGAGAGGGGCTGCTTGGGGGCCCCCTGGGGAATCGTCAGGCCAGCTAGGTCTTTGGGTCCTGGCTCCTTCGGTTTGGGAGCTGTTGCTGGACGTTGGGCATGTTGGCCGGAGAGTGCTTCTCGGGCTGCGAACTGCAACCTTGCAGGCACCTCCCAGGTTCCCGGCCCAAAGAAAGCCCCCAGACCCAAATGGAGAGGGGCTGCTTGGGGGCCCCCTGGGGACTCTTCAGGACAGCTAGGTCTTTGGGTCCTGGCTCCTTCGGTTTGGGAGCTGTTGCTGGACGTTGGGCATGTTGACCGGAGAGTGCTTCTCGGGCCGCGAACTGCAACCTTGCAGGCACCTCCCAGGTTCCCGGCCCAACGAAAGCCCCCAGACCAAAATTGAGAGGGGCTGCTTGCGGGCCCCCTGGGGACACTCCAGGCCAGCTAGGTCTTTGGGTCCTGGCTCCTTCGGTTTGGGAGCTGTTGCTGCAGTTGGGCATGTTGACCGGAGAGTGCTTCTCGGTACGTGAACTGCAACCTTGCAGGTACTTCCCAGGTCCCCGGCCCAACGAAAGCCCCCAGACCCAAATGGAGAGGGGCTGCTTGGGGGCCCCCTGGGGCCCCTTCAGGCCAGCTAGGTCTTTGGGTCCTGGCTCCTTCGGTTTGGGAGCTGTTGCTGCAGTTGGGCATGTTGGCCGGAGAGTGCTTCTCGGGCCGCGAACTGCAACCTTGCAGGATTCTCCCAGGTTCCCGGCCCAACGAAAGCCCCCAGACCCAAATGGAGAGGGGCTGCTTGGGGGCCCCCTGGGGCCCCTTCAGGCCAGCTAGGTCTTTGGGTCCTGGCTCCTTCGGTTTGGGAGCTGTTGCTGCAGTTGGGCATTTTGGCCGGAGAGTGCTTCTCGGGCCGCGAACTGCAACCTTGCAGGTAGCTCCCAGGTTCCATGCCCAACGAAAGCCCCCAGACCCAAATGGAGAGGGGCTGCTTGGGGGCCCCCTTGGGACTCTTCAGGCCAGCTAGGTCTTTGGGTCCTGGCTCCTTCGGTTTGGGAGCTGTTGCTGGACGTTTGGCATGTTGGCCGGAGAGTGCTTCTCGGGCTGCGAACTGCAACCTTGCAGGTACCTCCCAGGTCCCCGGCCCAACGAAAGCCCCCAGACCCAAATGGAGAGGGGCTGCTTGGGGGCCCCCTGGGGGCCCTTCAGGCCAGCTAGGTCTTTGGGTCCTGGCTCCTTCGCTTTGGGAGCTGTTGCTGGACGTTAGGCAGGTTGGCCGGAGAGTGCTTCTCAGGCTGCAAACTGCAACCTTGCAGGTATCTCCCATGTTCCCGGCCCAACGAAAGCCCCCAGACCCAAATGGAGAGGGGCTGTTTGGGGGCCCCCTGGGGGCCCTTCAGGCCAGCTAGGTCTTTGGGTCCTGGCTCCTTCGGTTTGGGAGCTGTTGCTGGACGTTGGGCATGTTGGCCGGAGAGTGCTTCTCGGGCCGTGAACTGCAACCTTGCAGGTAGCTCCCAGGTTCCACGCCCAACGAAAGCCCCCAGACCCAAATGGAGAGGGGCTGTTTGGGGGCCCCGTGGGGACTCTTCAGGCCAGCTAGGTCTTTGGGTCCTGGCTCCTTGGGTTTGGGAGCTGTTGCTGGACGTTGGGCATGATGGCCGGAGAGTGCTTCTCGGGCCGCGAACTGCAACCTTGCAGACACCTCCCAGGTTCCCGGCCCAACGAAAGCCCCCAGACCAAAATTGAGAGGGGCTGCTTGGGGGCCCCCTGGGGACACTCCAGGCCAGCTAGGTCTTTGGGTCCTGGCTCCTTCGGATTGGGAGCTGTTGCTGGACGTTGGGCATGTTGACCGGAGAGTGCTTCTCGGGCTGCGAACTGCAACCTTGCAGGTACCTCCCAGGTCCCAGGCCCAACGAAAGCCCCCAGACCCAAATTGAGAGGGGCTGCTTGGGGGCCCCCTGGGGCCCCTTCAGGCCAGCTAGGTCTTTGGGTCCTGGCTCCTTCGGTTTGGGAGCTGTTGCTGCAGTTGGGCATGTTGGCCGGAGAGTGCTTCTCGGGCCGCGAACTGAAACCTTGCAGGTACCTCCCATGTCCCCGGCCCAACGAAAGCCCCCAGACCCAAATGGAGAGGGGCTGCTTGGGGGCCCCCTGGGGCCCCTTCAGGCCAGCTAGGTCTTTGGGTCCTGGCTCCTTCGGTTTGGGAGCTGTTGCTGGACGTTGGGCATGTTGGCCGGAGAGTGCTTCTCGGGCCGTGAACTGCAACCTTGCAGGTAGCTCCCAGGTTCCCGGCCCAACGAAAGCCCCCAGACCCAAATGGAGAGGGGCTCCTTGGGGGCCCCCTGGGGCCCCTTCAGGCCAGCTAGGTCTTTGGGTCCTGGCTCCTTCGGTTTGGGAGCTGTTGCTGCAGTTGGGCATTTTGGCCGGAGAGTGCTTCTTGGGCTGCGAACTGCAAACTTGCAGGTAGCTCCCAGGTTCCATGCCCAACGAAAGCCCCCAGACCCAAATGGAGAGGGGCTGCTTGGGGGCCTCCTGGGGGCCCTTCAGGCCAGCTAGGTCTTTCGGTCCTGGCTCCTTCGGTTTGGGAGCTGTTGCTGGACGTTGGGCATGTTGGCCGGAGAGTGCTTCTCAGGGGGCGAACTGTAACCTTGCAGGTACCTCCCAGGTTCCATGCCCAACGAAAGACCCCAGACCCAAATGGAGAGGGGCTGCTTGGGGGCCCCCTTGGGACTCTTCAGGCCAGCTAGGTCTTTGGGTCCTGGCTCCTTCGGTTTGGGAGCTGTTGCTGGACGTTGGGCATGTTGGCCGGAGAGTGCTTCTCGGGCTGCGAACTGCAACCTTGCAGGTACCTCCCATGTCCCCGGCCCAACGAAAGCCCCCAGACCCAAATTGAGAGGGGCTGCTTGGGGGCCCCCTGGGGGCCCTTCAGGCCAGCTAGGTCTTTGGGTCTTGGCTCCTTCGGTTTGGGAGCTGTTGCTGGACATTGGGCATGTTGACCGGAGAGTGCTTCTCGGGCTGCGAACTGCAACCTTGCAGGTACCTCCCAGGTCCACGGCCCAACGTAAGCCCCCAGATCCAAATTGAGAGGGGCTGCTTGCGGGCCCCCTGGGGGCCCTTCAGGCCAGCTAGGTCTTTGGGTCCTGGCTCCTTCGATTTGGGAGCTGTTGCTGGACGTTGGGCATGTTGGCCGGAGAGTGCTTCTCGGGCTGCGAACTGCAAACTTGCAGATACCTCCCAGGTTCCATGCCCAACGAAAACCCCCAGACCCAAATTGAGAGGGGCTGTTTGGGGGCCCCCTAGGGCGCCTTCAGGCCAGCTAGGTCTTTGGGTCCTGGCTCCTTCGGTTTGGGAGCTGTTGCTGCAGTTGGGCATGTTGGCCGGAGAGTGCTTCTCGGGCCGTGAACTGCAACCTTGCAGGTACCTCCCATGTCCCCGGCCCAACGAAAGCCCCCAGACCCAAATGGAGAGGGGCTGCTTGGGGGCCCCCTGGGGGCCCTTCAGGCCAGCTAGGTCTTTGGGTCCTGGCTCCTTCGGTTTGGGAGCTGTTGCTGCAGTTGGGCATGTTGGCCGGAGAGTGCTTCTCGGGCTGCGAACTGCAACCTTGCAGGTACCTCCCAGGTCCCAGGCCCAACGACAGCCCCCAGATCCAAATTGAGAGGGGCTGCTTGGGGGCCCCCTGGGGGCCCTTCAGGCCAGCTAGGTCTTTGGGTCCTGGCTCCTTCGGTTTGGGAGCTGTTGCTGCAGTTGGGCATGTTGGCCGGAGAGTGCTTCTCGGGCCGCGAACTGCAACCTTGCAGGTACCTCCCAGGTTCCATGCCCAACGAAAGCCCCCAGACCCAAATTGAGAGGGGCTGCTTGGGGGCCCCCTGGGGGCCCTTCAGGCCAGCTAGGTCTTTGGGTCCTGGCTCCTTCGGTTTGGGAGCTGTTGCTGGACGTTGGGCATGTTGGCCGGAGAGTGCTTCTCGGGCTGCGAACTGCAACCTTGCAGGTACCTCCCAGGTCCCAGGCCCAACGAAAGCCCCCAGACCCAAATGGAGAGGGGCTGTTTGGGGGCCCCCTGGGGACTCTTCAGGCCAGCTAGGTCTTTGGGTCCTGGCTCCTTGGGTTTGGGAGCTGTTGCTGGACGTTGGGCATGATGGCCGGAGAGTGCTTCTCGGGCCGCGAACTGCAACCTTGCAGGCACCTCCCAGGTTCGCGGCCCAATGAAAGCCCCCAGACCAAAATTGAGAGGGGCTACTTGCGGGCCCACGTGGGACACTCCAGGCCAGCTAGGTCTTTGGGTCCTGGCTCCTTGGGTTTGGGAGCTGTTGCTGCAGTTGGGCATGTTGGCCAGAGAGTGCTTCTCGGTACGTGAACTGCAACCTTGCAGGTAGCTCCCAGGTTCCCGGCCCAAGGAAAGCCCCCAGGCCCAAATTGAGAGGGGCTGCTTGGGGGCTCTTTGGGGCCCCTTCAGGCCAGCTAGGTCTTTGGGTCCTGGCTCCTTCGGTTTGGGAGCTGTTTCTGCAGTTGGGCATGTTGACCGGAGAGTGCTTCTCGGGCTGCGAACTGCAACCTTGCAGGTACCTCCCAGGTTCCCGGCCCAACGAAAGCGCCCAGACCCAAATTGAGAGGGGCTGCTTGGGGGCCCCCTGGGGGCCCTTCAGGCCAGCTAGGTCTTTGGGTCCTGGCTCCTTCGGTTTGGGAGCTGTTGCTGCAGTTGGGCATGTTGGCCGGAGAGTGCTTCTCGGGCCGCGAACTGAAACCTTGCAGGTACCTCCCAGGTCCCCGGCCCAACGAAAGCCCCCAGACCAAAATTGAGAGGGGCTGCTTGCGGGCCCCCTGGGGACACTCCAGGCCAGCTAGGTCTTTGGGTCCTGGCTCCTTCGGTTTGGGAGCTGTTGCTGCAGTTGGGCATGTTGACCGGAGAGTGCTTCTCGGTACGTGAACTGCAACCTTGCAGGTACTTCCCAGGTCCCCGGCCCAACGAAAGCCCCCAGACCCAAATGGAGAGGGGCTGCTTGGGGGCCCCCTGGGGCCCCTTCAGGCCAGCTAGGTCTTTGGGTCCTGGCTCCTTCGGTTTGGGAGCTGTTGCTGCAGTTGGGCATGTTGGCCGGAGAGTGCTTCTCGGGCCGTGAACTGCAACCTTGCAGGTAGCTCCCAGGTTCCCGGCCCAACGAAAGCCCCCAGACCCAAATGGAGAGGGGCTGCTTGGGGGCCCCCTGGGGCCCCTTCAGGCCAGCTAGGTCTTTGGGTCCTGGCTCCTTCGGTTTGGGAGCTGTTGCTGCAGTTGGGCATTTTGGCCGGAGAGTGCTTCTCGGGCCGCGAACTGCAACCTTGCAGGTAGCTCCCAGGTTCCATGCCCAACGAAAGCCCCCAGACCCAAATGGAGAGGGGCTGCTTGGGGGCCTCCTGGGGGCCCTTCAGGCCAGCTAGGTCTTTGGGTCCTGGCTCCTTCGGTTTGGGAGCTGTTGCTGGACGTTGGGCATGTTGGCCGGAGAGTGCTTCTCAGGGGGCGAACTGTAACCTTGCAGGTACCTCCCAGGTTCCATGCCCAACGAAAGACCCCAGACCCAAATGGAGAGGGGCTGCTTGGGGGGCCCCCTTGGGACTCTTCAGGCCAGCTAGGTCTTTGGGTCCTGGCTCCTTCGGTTTGGGAGCTGTTGCTGGACGTTGGGCATTTTGGCCGGAGAGTGCTTCTCGGGCTGCGAACTGCAACCTTGCAGGTACCTCCCATGTCCCCGGCCCAACGAAAGCCCCCAGACCCAAATTGAGAGGGGCTGCTTGGGGGCCCCCTGGGGGCCCTTCAGGCCAGCTAGGTCTTTGGGTCCTGGCTCCTTCGGTTTGGGAGCTGTTGCTGCAGTTGGGCATGTTGGCCGGAGAGTGCTTCTCGGGCTGCGAACTGCAACCTTGCAGGTACCTCCCAGGTCCCAGGCCCAACGACAGCCCCCAGATCCAAATTGAGAGGGGCTGCTTGGGGGCCCCCTGGGGGCCCTTCAGGCCAGCTAGGTCTTTGGGTCCTGGCTCCTTCGGTTTGGGAGCTGTTGCTGCAGTTGGGCATGTTGGCCGGAGAGTGCTTCTCGGGCCGCGAACTGCAACCTTGCAGGTACCTCCCAGGTTCCATGCCCAACGAAAGCCCCCAGACCCAAATTGAGAGGGGCTGCTTGGGGGCCCCCTGGGGGCCCTTCAGGCCAGCTAGGTCTTTGGGTCCTGGCTCCTTCGGTTTGGGAGCTGTTGCTGGACGTTGGGCATGTTGGCCGGAGAGTGCTTCTCGGGCTGCGAACTGCAACCTTGCAGGTACCTCCCAGGTCCCAGGCCCAACGAAAGCCCCCAGACCCAAATGGAGAGGGGCTGTTTGGGGGCCCCCTGGGGACTCTTCAGGCCAGCTAGGTCTTTGGGTCCTGGCTCCTTGGGTTTGGGAGCTGTTGCTGGACGTTGGGCATGATGGCCGGAGAGTGCTTCTCGGGCCGCGAACTGCAACCTTGCAGGCACCTCCCAGGTTCGCGGCCCAATGAAAGCCCCCAGACCAAAATTGAGAGGGGCTACTTGCGGGCCCACGTGGGACACTCCAGGCCAGCTAGGTCTTTGGGTCCTGGCTCCTTGGGTTTGGGAGCTGTTGCTGCAGTTGGGCATGTTGGCCAGAGAGTGCTTCTCGGTACGTGAACTGCAACCTTGCAGGTAGCTCCCAGGTTCCCGGCCCAAGGAAAGCCCCCAGGCCCAAATTGAGAGGGGCTGCTTGGGGGCTCTTTGGGGCCCCTTCAGGCCAGCTAGGTCTTTGGGTCCTGGCTCCTTCGGTTTGGGAGCTGTTTCTGCAGTTGGGCATGTTGACCGGAGAGTGCTTCTCGGGCTGCGAACTGCAACCTTGCAGGTACCTCCCAGGTTCCCGGCCCAACGAAAGCGCCCAGACCCAAATTGAGAGGGGCTGCTTGGGGGCCCCCTGGGGGCCCTTCAGGCCAGCTAGGTCTTTGGGTCCTGGCTCCTTCGGTTTGGGAGCTGTTGCTGCAGTTGGGCATGTTGGCCGGAGAGTGCTTCTCGGGCCGCGAACTGAAACCTTGCAGGTACCTCCCAGGTCCCCGGCCCAACGAAAGCCCCCAGACCAAAATTGAGAGGGGCTGCTTGCGGGCCCCCTGGGGACACTCCAGGCCAGCTAGGTCTTTGGGTCCTGGCTCCTTCGGTTTGGGAGCTGTTGCTGCAGTTGGGCATGTTGACCGGAGAGTGCTTCTCGGTACGTGAACTGCAACCTTGCAGGTACTTCCCAGGTCCCCGGCCCAACGAAAGCCCCCAGACCCAAATGGAGAGGGGCTGCTTGGGGGCCCCCTGGGGGCCCTTCAGGCCAGCTAGGTCTTTGGGTCCTGGCTCCTTCGCTTTGGGAGCTGTTGCTGCAGTTGGGCATGTTGGCCGGAGAGTGCTTCTCGGGCCGCGAACTGCAACCTTGCAGGATTCTCCCAGGTTCCATGCCCAACGAAAGCCCCCAGACCCAAATGGAGAGGGGCTGCTTGGGGGCCCCCTGGGGGCCCTTCAGGCCAGCTAGGTCTTTGGGTCCTGGCTCCTTCGCTTTGGGAGCTGTTGCTGCAGTTGGGCATGTTGGCCGGAGAGTGCTTCTCGGGCCGCGAACTGCAACCTTCCAGGAATCTCCCAGGTTCCATGCCCAACGAAAGCCCCCAGACCCAAATTGAGAGGGGCTGCTTGGGGGCCCCCTGGGGGCCCTTCAGGCCAGCTAGGTCTTTGGGTCCTGGCTCCTTCGGTTTGGGAGCTGTTGCTGCAGTTGGGCATGTTGGCCGGAGAGTGCTTCTCGGGCCGCGAACTGCAACTTTGCATGAATCTCCCAGGTTCCCGGCCCAACGAAAGCCCCCAGACCCAAATTGAGAGGGGCTGCTTGGGGGCCCCCTGGGGGCCCTTCAGGCCAGCTAGGTCTTTGGGTCCTGGCTCCTTCGCTTTGGGAGCTGTTGCTGCAGTTGGGCATGTTGGCCGGAGAGTGCTTCTCGGGCCGCAAACTGTAACCTTGCAGGAACCTCTCAGGTATGCATGCCCAACGAAAGCCCCCAGACCCAAATTGAGAGGGGCTGCTTGGGGGCCCCCTGGGGGCCCTTCAGGCCAGCTAGGTCTTTGGGTCCTGGCTCCTTCGCTTTGGGAGCTGTTGCTGCAGTTGGGCATGTTGGCCGGAGAGTGCTTCTCGGGCCGTGAACTGCAACCTTGCAGGATTATCCCAGGTTCCCGGCCCAACGAAAGCCCCCAGACCCAAATGGAGAGGGGCTGCTTGGGGCCCCCCTGGGGGCCCTTCAGGCCAGCTAGGTCTTTGGGTCCTGGCTCCTTCGGTTTGGGAGCTGTTGCTGCAGTTGGGCATGTTGGCCGGAGAGTGCTTCTCGGGCCTCGAACTGCAACCTTGCAGGAATCTCCCAGGTTCCATGCCCAACGAAAGCCCCTGACCCAAATGGAGAGGGGCTGCTTGGGGGCCCCCTGGGGGCCCTTCAGGCCAGCTAGGTCTTTGGGTCCTGGCTCCTTCGCTTTGGGAGCTGTTGCTGCAGTTGGGCATGTTGGCCGGAGAGTGCTTCTCGGGCCGCGAACTGCAACTTTGCATGCATCTCCCAGGTTCCCGGCCCAAAGAAAGCCCCCAGACCCAAATTGAGAGGGGCTGCTTGGGGGCCCCCTGGGGGCCCTTCAGGCCAGCTAGGTCTTTGTGTCCTGGCTCCTTCGGTTTGGGAGCTGTTGCTGCAGTTGGGCATGTTGGCCGGAGAGTGCTTCTCGGGCCGCGAACTGTAACCTTGCAGGTACCTCTCAGGTATCCATGCCCAACGAAAGCCCCCAGACCCAAATTGAGAGGGGCTGCTTGGTGGCCCCCTGGGGGCCCTTCAGGCCAGCTAGGTCTTTGGGTCCTGGCTCCTTCGGTTTGGGAGCTGTTGCTGCAGTTGGGCATGTTGGCCGGAGAGTGCTTCTCGGGCCGCGAACTGCAACCTTGCATGAATCTCCCAGGTTCCCCGCCCAACGAAAGCCCCCAGACCCAAATTGAGAGGGGCTGCTTGGGGGCCCCCTGGGGGCCCTTCAGGCCAGCTAGGTCTTTGGGTCCTGGCTCCTTCGCTTTGGGAGCTGTTGCTGCAGTTGGGCATGTTGGCCGGAGAGTGCTTCTCGGGCCGCGAACTGTAACTTGCAGGTACCTCTCAGGTATCCATGCCCAACGAAAGCCCCCAGACCCAAATTGAGAGGGGCTGCTTGGGGGCCCCCTGGGGGCCCTTCAGGCCAGCTAGGTCTTTGGGTCCTGGCTCATTCGGTTTGGGAGCTGTTGCTGCAGTTGGGCATGTTGGCCGGAGAGTGCTTCTCGGGCCTCGAACTGCAACCTTGCAAGAATCTTTCAGGTTCCCGGCCCAACAAAAGCCCCCAGACCCAAATGGAGAGGAGCTCCTTGGGGGCCCCATGGGGGCCCTTCAGGCCAGCTAGGTCTTTGGGTCCTGGCTCCTTCGCTTTGGGAGCTGTTGCTGCAGTTGGGCATGTTGGCCGGAGAGTGCTTCTCGGGCCGCGAACTGCAACCTCGCAGGAATCTCCCAGGTTCCCGGCCCAACGAAAGCCCCCAGACCCAAATTGAGAGGGGCTGCTTGGGGGCCCCCTGGGGGCCCTTCAGGCCAGCTAGGTCTTTGTGTCCTGGCTCCTTCGGTTTGGGAGCTGTTGCTGCAGTTGGGCATGTTGGCCGGAGAGTGCTTCTTGGGCCGCGAACTGCAACCTTGCAGGATTCTCCCAGGTTCCCGGCGCAACGAAAGCCCCCAGACCCAAATTGAGAGGGGCTGCTTGCGGCCCCCCTGGGGGCCCTTCAGGCCAGCTAGGTCTTTGGGTCCTGGCTCCTTCGGTTTGGGAGCTGTTGCTGCAGTTGGGCATGTTGGCCGGAGAGTGCTTCTCGGGCCGCGAACTGCAACCTTGCAGGTACCTCTCAGGTATCCATGCCCAACGAAAGCCCCCAGACCCAAATTGAGAGGGGCTGCTTGGTGCCCCCCTGGGGGCCCTTCAGGCCAGCTAGGTCTTTGGGTCCTGGCTCCTTCGCTTTGGGAGCTGTTGCTGCAGTTGGGCATGTTGGCCGGAGAGTGCTTCTCGGGCCGCGAACTGCAACCTTGCAGGATTCTCCCAGGTTCCCGGCCCAACGAAAGCCCCCAGACCCAAATGGAGAGGGGCTGCTTGGGGGCCCCCTGGGGGCCCTTCAGGCCAGCTAGGTCTTTGGGTCCTGGCTCCTTCAGTTTGGGAGCTGTTGCTGCAGTTGGGCATGTTGGCCGGAGAGTGCTTCTCGGGCCGCGAACTGCAACCTTGCAGGTAGCTCCCAGGTTCCCGGCCCAACGAAATGCCCCAGACCCAAATGGAGAGGGGCTGTTTGGGGGCCCCCCTGGGGCCCCTTCAGGCCAGCTAGGTCTTTGGGTCCTGGCTCCTTCGGTTTGGGAGCTGTTGCTGGACGTTTGGCATGTTGGCCGGAGAGTGCTTCTCGGGCTGCGAACTGCAACCTTGCAGGTACCTCCCAGGTCCCCGGCCCAACGAAAGCCCCCAGACCCAAATGGAGAGGGGCTGCTTGGGGGCCCCCTGGGGGCCCTTCAGGCCAGCTAGGTCTTTGGGTCCTGGCTCCTTCTGTTTGGGAGCTGTTGCTGGACATTTGGCAGGTTGGCCGGAGAGTGCTTCTCAGGCTGCAAACTGCAACCTTGCAGGTACCTCCCAGGTTCCATGCCCAACGAAAGCCCCCAGACCCAAATTGAGAGGGGCTGCTTGGGGGCTCTTTGGGGCCCCTTCAGGCCAGCTAGGTCTTTGGGTCCTGGCTCCTTCGGTTTGGGAGCTGTTGCTGCAGTTGGGCATGTTGGCCGGAGAGTGCTTCTCGGGCCGCGAACTGAAACCTTGCAGGTACCTCCCATGTCTTCGGCCCAACGAAAGCCCCCAGACCCAAATGGAGAGGGGCTGCTTGGGGGCCCCCTGGGGCCACTTCAGGCCAGCTAGGTCTTTGGGTCCTGGCTCCTTCGGTTTGGGAGCTGTTGCTGGACGTTGGGCATGTTGGCCAGAGAGTGGTTCTCGGGCCGTGAACTGCAACCTTGCAGGTACCTCCCAGGTTCCCAGCCCAAGGAAAGCCCCTAGACCCAAAATTGAGAGGGGCTGCTTGGGGGCCCCTTGGGGCCCCTTCAGGCCAGCTAGGTCTTTGGGTCCTGGCTCCTTCGGTTTGGGAGCTGTTTCTGCAGTTGGGCATGTTGACCGGAGACTGCTTCTCGGGCTGCGAACTGCAACCTTGCAGGTAGCTCCCAGGTTCCCGGCCCAACGAAAGCCCCCAGACCCAAATGGAGAGGGGCTGCTTGGGGGCCCCCTGGGGGCCCTTCAGGCCAGCTAGGTCTTTGGGTCCTGGCTCCTTCGCTTTGGGAGCTGTTGCTGCAGTTGGGCATGTTGACCGGAGAGTGCTTCTCGGGCTGCGAACTGCAACCTTGCAGGTACCTCCCAAGTCCCAGACCCAACGAAAACCCCCAGACCCAAATTGTGATGGGCTGCTTGGGTTCCCCCTGGGGGCCCTTCAGGCCAGCTAGGTCTTTGGGTCCTGGCTCCTTCGATTTGGGAGCTGTTGCTGGACGTTTGGCATGTTGACCGGAGAGTGCTTCTCGGGCCGCGAACTGCAACCTTTCAGGTAGCTCCCAGGTTCCCGGCCCAACGAAAGCCCCCAGACCCAAATGGAGAGGGGCTGTTTGGGGGCCCCCTGGGGGCCCTTCAGGCCAGCTAGGTCTTTGGGTCCTGGCTCCTTCGGTTTGGGAGCTGTTGCTGAATTTGGGCATGTTGGCCGGAGAGTGCTTCTCGGGCCGCGAACTGCAACCTTGCAGGTACCTCCCAGGTTCCATGCCCAACGAAAGCCCCCAGACCCAAATGGAGAGGGGCTGTTTGGGGGCCCCCTGGGGACTCTTCAGGCCAGCTAGGTCTTTGGGTCCTGGCTCCTTGGGTTTGGGAGCTGTTGCTGGACGTTGGGCATGATGGCCGGAAAGTGCTTCTCGGGCCGCAAACTGCAACCTTGCAGGCACCTCCCAGGTTCCATGCCCAACGAAAGCCCCCAGACCCAAATGGAGAGGGGCTGTTTGGGGGCCCCCTGGGGCCCCTTCAGGCCAGCTAGGTCTTTGGGTCCTGGCTCCTTCGGTTTGGGAGCTGTTGCTGGACATTGGGCATGTTGACCGGAGAGTGCTTCTCGGGCTGCGAACTGCAACCTTGCAGGTACCTCCCAGGTCCCCGGCCCACGAAAGCCCCCAGACCCAAATGGAGAGGGGCTGCTTGGCGGCCCCCTGGGGGCCCTTCAGGCCAGCTAGGTCTTTGGGTCCTGGCTCCTTCGGTTTGGGAGCTGTTGCTGCAGTTGGGCATGTTGGCCGGAGAGTGCTTCTCGGGCCGCGAACTGCAACCTTGCAGGCACCTCCCAGGTTCCCGGCCCAACGAAAGGCCCCAGACCCAAATGGAGAGGGGCTGTTTGGGGGCCCCCCTGGGGCCCCTTCAGGCCAGCTAGGTCTTTGGGTCCTGGCTCCTTCGGTTTGGGAGCTGTTGCTGGACGTTTGGCATGTTGGCCGGAGAGTGCTTCTCGGGCTGCGAACTGCAACCTTGCAGGTACCTCCCAGGTCCCCGGCCCAACGAAAGCCCCCAGACCCAAATGGAGAGGGGCTGCTTGGGGGCCCCCTGGGGGCCCTTCAGGCCAGCTAGGTCTTTGGGTCCTGGCTCCTTCGCTTTGGGAGCTGTTGCTGGACGTTTGGCAGGTTGGCCGGAGAGTGCTTCTCAGGCTGCAAACTGCAACCTTGCAGGTACCTCCCAGGTTCCATGCCCAACGAAAGCCCCCAGACCCAAATTGAGAGGGGCTGCTTGGGGGCTCTTTGGGGCCCCTTCAGGCCAGCTAGGTCTTTGGGTCCTGGCTCCTTCGGTTTGGGAGCTGTTTCTGCAGTTGGGCATGTTGACCGGAGAGTGCTTCTCGGGCTGCGAACTGCAACCTTGCAGGTACCTCCCAGGTCCCCGGCCCAACGAAAGACCCAGACCCAAATTGAGAGGGGCTGCTTGGGGGCCCCCTGGGGGCCCTTCAGGCCAGCTAGGTCTTTGGGTCCTGGCTCCTTCGGTTTGGGAGCTGTTGCTGGACGTTGGGCATGTTGGCCGGAGAGTGCTTCTCGGTACGTGAACTGCAACCTTGCAGGTACCTCCCAGGTCCCCGGCCCAACGAAAGCCCCCAGACCCAAATGGAGAGGGGCTGTTTGGGGGACCCCTGGGGGCTCTTCAGGCCAGCTATTTCTTTGGGTCCTGGCTCCTTCGGTTTGGGAGCTGTTGCTGCAGTTGGGCATGTTGGCCGGAGAGTGCTTCTCGGGCCGCGAACTGCAACCTTGCAGGCACCTCCCAGGTTCCCGGCCCAACGAAAGCCCCCAGACCCAAATTGAGAGGGGCTGCTTGGGGGCCCCCTGGGGGCCCTTCAGGCCAGCTAGGTCTTTGGGTCCTGGCTCCTTTGGTTTGGGAGCTGTTGCTGGACGTTGGGCATGTTGACCGGAGAGTGCTTCTCGGGCTGCGAACTGCAACCTTGCAGGTACCTCCCATGTCCCCGGCCCAACGAAAGCCCCCAGACCAAAATGGAGAGGGGCTGCTTGGGGGCCCCCTGGGGGCCCTTCAGGCCAGCTAGGTCTTTGGGTCCTGGCTCCTTCGGTTTGGGAGCTGTTGCTGCAGTTGGGCATGTTGGCCGGAGAGTGCTTCTCGGGCCGCGAACTGCAACCTTGCAGGATTCTCCCAGGTTCCACGCCCAACGAAAGCCCCCAGACCCAAATGGAGAGGGGCTGCTTGGGGGCCCCCTGGGGCCCCTTCAGGCCAGCTAGGTCTTTGGGTCCTGGCTCCTTCGGTTTGGGAGCTGTTGCTGCAGTTGGGCATGTTGGCCGGAGAGTGCTTCTCGGGCTGCGAACTGCAACCTTGCAGGTAGCTCCCAGGTTCCCGGCCCAACGAAAGCCCCCAGACCCAAATGGAGAGGGGCTGCTTGGGGGCCCCCTGGGGGCCCTTCAGGCCATCTAGGTCTTTGGGTCCTGGCTCCTTCGGTTTGGGAGCTGTTGCTGGACGTTGTGCATGTGGACCGGAGAGTGCTTCTCGGGCCGTGAACTGCAAACTTGCAGGTAGCTCCCAGGTTCCCGGCCCAACGAAAGCCCCCAGACCCAAATGGAGAGGGGCTGCTTGGGGGCCCCCTGGGGAATCTTCAGGCCAGCTAGGTCTTTGGGTCCTGGCTCCTTCGGTTTGGGAGCTGTTGCTGGACGTTGGGCATGTTGGCCGGAGAGTGCTTCTCGGGCCGCGAACTGCAACCTTGCAGGCACCTCCCAGGTTCCCGGCCCAACGAAAGCCCCCAGACCCAAATGGAGAGGGGCTGCTTGGGGGCCCCCTGGGGACTCTTCAGGCCAGCTAGGTCTTTGGGTCCTGGCTCCTTCGGTTTGGGAGCTGTTGCTGGACGTTGGGCATGTTGACCGGAGAGTGCTTCTCGGGCCGCGAACTGCAACCTTGCAGGCACCTCCCAGGTTCCCGGCCCAACGAAAGCCCCCAGACCAAAATTGAGAGGGGCTGCTTGCGGGCCCCCTGGGGACACTCCAGGCCAGCTAGGTCTTTGGGTCCTGGCTCCTTCGGTTTGGGAGCTGTTGCTGCAGTTGGGCATGTTGACCGGAGAGTGCTTCTCGGTACGTGAACTGCAACCTTGCAGGTACTTCCCAGGTCCCCGGCCCAACGAAAGCCCCCAGACCCAAATGGAGAGGGGCTGCTTGGGGGCCCCCTGGGGCCCCTTCAGGCCAGCTAGGTCTTTGGGTCCTGGCTCCTTCGCTTTGGGAGCTGTTGCTGCAGTTGGGCATGTTGGCCGGAGAGTGCTTCTCGGGCCGTGAACTGCAACCTTGCAGGTAGCTCCCAGGTTCCCGGCCCAACGAAAGCCCCCAGACCCAAATGGAGAGGGGCTGCTTGGGGGCCCCCTGGGGCCCCTTCAGGCCAGCTAGGTCTTTGGGTCCTGGCTCCTTCGGTTTGGGAGCTGTTGCTGCAGTTGGGCATTTTGGCCGGAGAGTGCTTCTCGGGCCGCGAACTGCAACCTTGCAGGTAGCTCCCAGGTTCCATGCCCAACGAAAGCCCCCAGACCCAAATGGAGAGGGGCTGCTTGGGGGCCCCCTTGGGACTCTTCAGGCCAGCTAGGTCTTTGGGTCCTGGCTCCTTCGGTTTGGGAGCTGTTGCTGGACGTTGGGCATGTTGGCCGGAGAGTGCTTCTCAGGGGGCGAACTGTAACCTTGCAGGTACCTCCCAGGTTCCATGCCCAACGAAAGACCCCAGACCCAAATGGAGAGGGGCTGCTTGGGGGCCCCCTTGGGACTCTTCAGGCCAGCTAGGTCTTTGGGTCCTGGCTCCTTGGGTTTGGGAGCTGTTGCTGGACGTTGGGCATGTTGACCGGAGAGTGCTTCTCGGGCCGCGAACTGCAACCTTGCAGGCACCTCCCAGGTTCCCGGCCCAACGAAAGCCCCCAGACCAAAATTGAAAGGGGCTGCTTGCGGGCCCCCTGGGGACACTCCAGGCCAGCTAGGTCTTTGGGTCCTGGCTCCTTCGGTTTGGGAGCTGTTGCTGCAGTTGGGCATGTTGACCGGAGAGTGCTTCTCGGTACGTGAACTGCAACCTTGCAGGTACTTCCCAGGTCCCCGGCCCAACGAAAGCCCCCAGACCCAAATGGAGAGGGGCTGCTTGGGGGCCCCCTGGGGCCCCTTCAGGCCAGCTAGGTCTTTGGGTCCTGGCTCCTTCGGTTTGGGAGCTGTTGCTGCAGTTGGGCATGTTGGCCGGAGAGTGCTTCTCGGGCCGTGAACTGCAACCTTGCAGGTAGCTCCCAGGTTCCCGGCCCAACGAAAGCCCCCAGACCCAAATGGAGAGGGGCTGCTTGGGGGCCCCCTGGGGCCCCTTCAGGCCAGCTAGGTCTTTGGGTCCTGGCTCCTTCGGTTTGGGAGCTGTTGCTGCAGTTGGGCATTTTGGCCGGAGAGTGCTTCTTGGGCCGCGAACTGCAAACTTGCAGGTAGCTCCCAGGTTCCATGCCCAACGAAAGCCCCCAGACCCAAATGGAGAGGGGCTGCTTGGGGGCCTCCTGGGGGCCCTTCAGGCCAGCTAGGTCTTTGGGTCCTGGCTCCTTCGGTTTGGGAGCTGTTGCTGGACGTTGGGCATGTTGGCCGGAGAGTGCTTCTCAGGGGGCGAACTGTAACCTTGCAGGTACCTCCCAGGTTCCATGCCCAACGAAAGACCCCAGACCCAAATGGAGAGGGGCTGCTTGGGGGCCCCCTTGGGACTCTTCAGGCCAGCTAGGTCTTTGGGTCCTGGCTCCTTCGGTTTGGGAGCTGTTGCTGGACGTTGGGCATGTTGGCCGGAGAGTGCTTCTCGGGCTGCGAACTGCAACCTTGCAGGTACCTCCCATGTCCCCGGCCCAACGAAAGCCCCCAGACCCAAATTGAGAGGGGCTGCTTGGGGGCCCCCTGGGGGCCCTTCAGGCCAGCTAGGTCTTTGGGTCTTGGCTCCTTCGGTTTGGGAGCTGTTGCTGGACATTGGGCATGTTGACCGGAGAGTGCTTCTCGGGCTGCGAACTGCAACCTTCCAGGTACCTCCCAGGTCCCAGGCCCAACGACAGCCCCCAGATCCAAATTGAGAGGGGCTGCTTGGGGGCCCCCTGGGGGCCCTTCAGGCCAGCTAGGTCTTTGGGTCCTGGCTCCTTCGGTTTGGGAGCTGTTGCTGCAGTTGGGCATGTTGGCCGGAGAGTGCTTCTCGGGCCGCGAACTGCAACCTTGCAGGTACCTCCCAGGTTCCATGCCCAACGAAAGCCCCCAGACCCAAATTGAGAGGGGCTGCTTGGGGGCCCCCTGGGGGCCCTTCAGGCCAGCTAGGTCTTTGGGTCCTGGCTCCTTCGGTTTGGGAGCTGTTGCTGGACGTTGGGCATGTTGGCCGGAGAGTGCTTCTCGGGCTGCGAACTGCAACCTTGCAGGTACCTCCCAGGTCCCAGGCCCAACGAAAGCCCCCAGACCCAAATGGAGAGGGGCTGCTTGGGGGCCCCCTGGGGACTCTTCAGGCCAGCTAGGTCTTTGGGTCCTGGCTCCTTGGGTTTGGGAGCTGTTGCTGGACGTTGGGCATGATGGCCGGAGAGTGCTTCTCGGGCCGCGAACTGCAACCTTGCAGGCACCTCCCAGGTTCGCGGCCCAATGAAAGCCCCCAGACCAAAATTGAGAGGGGCTACTTGCGGGCCCACGTGGGACACTCCAGGCCAGCTAGGTCTTTGGGTCCTGGCTCCTTGGGTTTGGGAGCTGTTGCTGCAGTTGGGCATGTTGGCCAGAGAGTGCTTCTCGGTACGTGAACTGCAACCTTGCAGGTAGCTCCCAGGTTCCCGGCCCAAGGAAAGCCCCCAGGCCCAAATTGAGAGGGGCTGCTTGGGGGCTCTTTGGGGCCCCTTCAGGCCAGCTAGGTCTTTGGGTCCTGGCTCCTTCGGTTTGGGAGCTGTTTCTGCAGTTGGGCATGTTGACCGGAGAGTGCTTCTCGGGCTGCGAACTGCAACCTTGCAGGTACCTCCCAGGTTCCCGGCCCAACGAAAGCGCCCAGACCCAAATTGAGAGGGGCTGCTTGGGGGCCCCCAGGGGGCCCTTCAGGCCAGCTAGGTCTTTGGGTCCTGGCTCCTTCGGTTTGGGAGCTGTTGCTGGACGTTGGGCATGTTGGCCGGAGAGTGCTTCTCGGGCCGCGAACTGCAACCTTGCAGGTACCTCCCAGGTTCCCGGCCCAACGAAAGCCCCCAGACCCAAATGGAGAGGGGCTGTTTGGGTGCCCCCTGGGGCCCCTTCAGGCCAGCTAGGTCTTTGGGTCCTGGCTCCTTCGGTTTGGGAGCTGTTGCTGGACGTTGGGCATGTTGGCCGGAGAGTGCTTCTCGGGCCGTGAACTGCAACCTTGCAGGTATCTCCCATGTTCCCGGCCCAACGAAAGCCCCCAGACCCAAATGGAGAGGGGCTGTTTGGGGGCCCCCTGGGGGCCCTTCAGGCCAGCTAGGTCTTTGGGTCCTGGCTCCTTCGGTTTGGGAGCTGTTGCTGGACGTTGGGCATGTTGGCCGGAGAGTGCTTCTCGGGCCGTGAACTGCAACCTTGCAGGTAGCTCCCAGGTTCCACGCCCAACGAAAGCCCCCAGACCCAAATGGAGAGGGGCTGTTTGGGGGCCCCGTGGGGACTCTTCAGGCCAGCTAGGTCTTTGGGTCCTGGCTCCTTGGGTTTGGGAGCTGTTGCTGGACGTTGGGCATGATGGCCGGATAGTGCTTCTCGGGCCGCGAACTGCAACCTTGCAGACACCTCCCAGGTTCCCGGCCCAACGAAAGCCCCCAGACCAAAATTGAGAGGGGCTGCTTGGGGGCCCCCTGGGGACACTCCAGGCCAGCTATTTCTTTGAGTCCTGGCTCCTTCGGATTGGGAGCTGTTGCTGGACGTTGGGCATGTTGACCGGAGAGTGCTTCTCGGGCTGCGAACTGCAACCTTGCAGGTACCTCCCATGTCCCCGGCCCAACGAAAGCCCCCAGACCCAAATTGAGAGGGGCTGCTTGGGGGCCCCCTGGGGGCCCTTCAGGCCAGCTAGGTCTTTGGGTCCTGGCTCCTTCGGTTTGGGAGCTGTTGCTGCAGTTGGGCATGTTGGCCGGAGAGTGCTTCTCGGGCCGCGAACTGAAACCTTGCAGGTACCTCCCAGGTCCCCGGCCCAACGAAAGCCCCCAGACCAAAATTGAGAGGGGCTGCTTGCGGGCCCCCTGGGGACACTCCAGGCCAGCTAGGTCTTTGGGTCCTGGCTCCTTCGGTTTGGGAGCTGTTGCTGCAGTTGGGCATGTTGACCGGAGAGTGCTTCTCGGTACGTGAACTGCAACCTTGCAGGTACTTCCCAGGTCCCCGGCCCAACGAAAGCCCCCAGACCCAAATGGAGAGGGGCTGCTTGGGGGCCCCCTGGGGCCCCTTCAGGCCAGCTAGGTCTTTGGGTCCTGGCTCCTTCGGTTTGGGAGCTGTTGCTGCAGTTGGGCATGTTGGCCGGAGAGTGCTTCTCGGGCCGTGAACTGCAACCTTGCAGGTAGCTGCCAGGTTCCCGGCCCAACGAAAGCCCCCAGACCCAAATGGAGAGGGGCTGCTTGGGGGCGCCCTGGGGCCCCTTCAGGCCAGCTAGGTCTTTGGGTCCTGGCTCCTTCGGTTTGGGAGCTGTTGCTGCAGTTGGGCATTTTGGCCGGAGAGTGCTTCTCGGGCCGCGAACTGCAACCTTGCAGGTAGCTCCCAGGTTCCATGCCCAACGAAAGCCCCCAGACCCAAATGGAGAGGGGCTGCTTGGGGGCCTCCTGGGGGCCCTTCAGGCCAGCTAGGTCTTTGGGTCCTGGCTCCTTCGGTTTGGGAGCTGTTGCTGGACGTTGGGCATGTTGGCCGGAGAGTGCTTCTCAGGGGGCGAACTGTAACCTTGCAGGTACCTCCCAGGTTCCATGCCCAACGAAAGACCCCAGACCCAAATGGAGAGGGGCTCCTTGGGGGGCCCCCTTGGGACTCTTCAGGCCAGCTAGGTCTTTGGGTCCTGGCTCCTTCGGTTTGGGAGCTGTTGCTGGACGTTGGGCATGTTGGCCGGAGAGTGCTTCTCGGGCTGCGAACTGCAACCTTGCAGGTACCTCCCATGTCCCCGGCCCAACGAAAGCCCCCAGACCCAAATTGAGAGGGGCTGCTTGGGGGCCCCCTGGGGGCCCTTCAGGCCAGCTAGCTCTTTGGGTCCTGGCTCCTTCGGTTTGGGAGCTGTTGCTGCAGTTGGGCATGTTGGCCGGAGAGTGCTTCTCGGGCCGCGAACTGCAACCTTGCAGGTAGCTCCCAGGTTCCCGGCCCAACGAAAGCCCCCAGACCCAAATGGAGAGGGGCTGTTTGGGGGCCCCCTGGGGCCCCTTCAGGCCAGCTAGGTCTTTGGGTCCTGGCTCCTTCGGTTTGGGAGCTGTTGCTGGACGTTGGGCATGTTGGCCGGAGAGTGGTTCTCGGGCTGCGAACTGCAACCTTGCAGGTACCTCCCAGGTTCCATGCCCAACGAAAGCCCCCAGACCCAAATTGAGAGGGGCTGTTTGGGGGCCCCCTGGGGGCCCTTCAGGCCAGCTAGGTCTTTGGGTCCTGGCTCCTTCGGTTTGGGAGCTGTTGCTGGACGTTGGGCATGTTGGCCGGAGAGTGCTTCTCGGGCTGCGAACTGCAACCTTGGAGGTACTTCCCAGGTCCCAGGCCCAACGAAAGCCCCCAGACCCAAATGGAGAGGGGCTGTTTGGGGGCCCCCTGGGGACTCTTCAGGCCAGCTAGGTCTTTGGGTCCTGGCTCCTTGGGTTTGGGAGCTGTTGCTGGACGTTGGGCATGATGGCCGGAGAGTGCTTCTCGGGCCGCGAACTGCAACCTTGCAGGCACCTCCCAGGTTCGCGGCCCAACGAAAGCCCCCAGACCAAAATTGAGAGGGGCTACTTGCGGGCCCACGTGGGACACTCCAGGCCAGCTAGGTCTTTGGGTCCTGGCTCCTTGGGTTTGGGAGCTGTTGCTGCAGTTGGGCATGTTGGCCAGAGAGTGCTTCTCGGTACGTGAACTGCAACCTTGCAGGTAGCTCCCAGGTTCCCGGCCCAAGGAAAGCCCCCAGGCCCAAGTTGAGAGGGGCTGCTTGGGGGCTCTTTGGGGCCCCTTCAGGCCAGCTAGGTCTTTGGGTCCTGGCTCCTTCGGTTTGGGAGCTGTTTCTGCAGTTGGGCATGTTGACCGGAGAGTGCTTCTCGGGCTGCGAACTGCAACCTTGCAGGTACCTCCCAGGTTCCCGGCCCAACGAAAGCCCCCAGACCCAAATTGAGAGGGGCAGCTTGGGGGCCCCCAGGGGGCCCTTCAGGCCAGCTAGGTCTTTGGGTCCTGGCTCCTTCGGTTTGGGAGCTGTTGCTGGACGTTGGGCATGTTGGCCGGAGAGTGCTTCTCGGGCCGCGAACTGCAACCTTGCAGGTACCTCCCAGGTTCCCGGCCCAACGAAAGCCCCCAGACCCAAATGGAGAGGGGCTGTTTGGGTGCCCCCTGGGGGCCCTTCAGGCCAGCTAGGTCTTTGGGTCCTGGCTCCTTCGGTTTGGGAGCTGTTGCTGGACGTTGGGCATGTTGGCCGGAGAGTGCTTCTCGGGCCGTGAACTGCAACCTTGCAGGTAGCTCCCAGGTTCCACGCCCAACGAAAGCCCCCAGACGCAAATGGAGAGGGGCTGTTTGGGGGCCCCGTGGGGACTCTTCAGGCCAGCTAGGTCTTTGGGTCCTGGCTCCTTCGCTTTGGGAGCTGTTGCTGCAGTTGGGCATGTTGGCCGGAGAGTGCTTCTCGGGCCGCGAACTGCAACCTTGCAGGATTCTCCCAGGTTCCCGGCCCAACGAAAGCCCCCAGACCCAAATTGAGAGGGGCTGCTTGGGGCCCCCCTGGGGGCCCTTCAGGCCAGCTAGGTCTTTGGGTCCTGGCTCCTTCGGTTTGGGAGCTGTTGCTGCAGTTGGGCATGTTGGCCGGAGAGTGCTTCTCGGGCCTCGAACTGCAACCTTGCAGGAATCTCCCAGGTTCCATGCCCAACAAAAGCCCCCAGACCCAAATGGAGAGGGGCTGCTTGGGGACCCCCTGGGGGCCCTTCAGGCCAGCTAGGTCTTTGGGTCCTGGCTCCTTCGCTTTGGGAGCTGTTGCTGCAGTTGGGCATGTTGGCCGGAGAGTGCTTCTCGGGCCGTGAACTGCAACCTTGCATGAATCTCCCAGGTTCCCGGCCCAACGAAAGCCCCCAGACCCAAATTGAGAGGTGCTGCTTGGGGGCCCCCTGGGGGCCCTTCAGGCCAGCTAGGTCTTTGTGTCCTGGCTCCTTCGGTTTGGGAGCTGTTGCTGCAGTTGGGCATGTTGGCCGGAGAGTGCTTCTCGGGCCGCGAACTGCAACCTTGCAGGATTCTCCCAGGTTCCCGGCCCAACGAAAGCCCCCAGACCCAAATTGAGAGGGGCTGCTTGGGGCCCCCCTGGGGGCCCTTCAGGCCAGCTAGGTCTTTGGGTCCTGGCTCCTTCGGTTTGGGAGCTGTTGCTGCAGTTGGGCATGTTGGCCGGAGAGTGCTTCTCGGGCCGCGAACTGCAACCTTGCAGGTACATCCCAGGTTCCCGGCCCAACGAAAACCCCCAGACCCAAATGGAGAGGGGCTGCTTGGGGGCCCCCTGGGGGCCCTTCAGGCCAGCTAGGTCTTTGGGTCCTGGCTCCTTCGCTTTGGGAGCTGTTGCTGCAGTTGGGCATGTTGGGCGGAGAGTGCTTCTCGGGCCGCGAACTGTAACTTGCAGGTACCTCTCAGGTATACATGCCCAACGAAAGCCCCCAGACCCAAATGGAGAGGGGCTGCTTGGTGGCCTTCTGGGGGCCCTTCAGGCCAGCTAGGTCTTTGGGTCCTGGCTCCTTCGCTTTGGGAGCTGTTGCTGGATATTGGGCATGTTGGCCGGAGAGTGCTTCTCGGGTCGCGAACTGCAACCTTGCTGGTATCTCCCAGGTTCTCAGCCTAAAGAAAGCCCCCAGACCCAAATTGAGAGGGGCTGCTTGGTGGCCCCATGGGGGCCCTTCAGGCCAGCTAGGTCTTTGGGTCCTGGCTCCTTCGCTTTGGGAGCTGTTGCTGCAGTTGGGCATGTTGGCCGGAGAGTGCTTCTCGGGCCGCGAACTGTAACCTTGCAGGTACCTCCCAGGTATCCATGCCCAACGAAAGCCCCCAGACCCAAATTGAGAGGGGCTGCTTGGTGGCCCCCTGGGGGCCCTTCAGGCCAGCTAGGTCTTTGGGTCCTGGCTCCTTCGCTTTGGGAGCTGTTGCTGCAGTTGGGCATGTTGGCCGGAGAGTGCTTCTCGGGCCGCGAACTGCAACCTTGCAGGATTCTCCCAGGTTCCCGGCCCAACGAAAGCCCCCAGACCCAAATGGAGAGGGGCTGCTTGGGGGCCCCCTGGGGGCCCTTCAGGCCAGCTAGGTCTTTGGGTCCTGGCTCCTTCGCTTTGGGAGCTGTTGCTGCAGTTGGGCATGTTGGCCGGAGAGTGCTTCTCGGGCCGCGAACTGCAACCTTGCAGGAATCTCCAAGGTTCCATGCCCAACGAAAGCCCCCAGACCCAAATGGAGAGGGGCTGCTTGGTGGCCCCCTGGGGGCCCTTCAGGCCAGCTAGGTCTTTGGGTCCTGGCTCCTTCGGTTTGGGAGCTGTTGCTGCAGTTGGGCATGTTGGCCGGAGAGTGCTTCTCGGGCCGCGAACTGCAACCTTGCATGAATCTCCCAGGTTCCCGGCCCAACGAAAGCCCCCAGACCCAAATTGAGAGGGGCTGCTTGGGGGCCCCCTGGGGGCCCTTCAGGCCAGCTAGGTCTTTGGTTCCTGGCTCCTTCGGTTTGGGAGCTGTTGCTGCAGTTGGGCATGTTGGGCGGAGAGTGCTTCTCGGGCCGCGAACTGCAACCTTGAAGGAATCTCCCAGGTTCCCGGCCCAACGAAAGCCCCCAGACCCAAATTGAGAGGGGCTGCTTGGGGGCCCCCTGGGGGCCCTTCAGGCCAGCTAGGTCTTTGGGTCCTGGCTCCTTCGGTTTGGGAGCTGTTGCTGCAGTTGGGCATGTTGGCCGGAGAGTGCTTCTCGGGCCGCGAACTGCAACTTTGCATGAATCTCCCAGGTTCACGGCCCAAAGAAAGCCCCCAGACCCAAATGGAGAGGGGCTGCTTGGGGGCCCCCTGGGGGCCCTTCAGGCCAGCTAGGTCTTTGTGTCCTGGCTCCTTCGGTTTGGGAGCTGTTGCTGCAGTTGGGCATGTTGGCCGGAGAGTGCTTCTCGGGCCGCGAACTGTAACCTTGCAGGTACCTCTCAGGTATCCATGCCCAACGAAAGCCCCCAGACCCAAATTGAGAGGGGCTGCTTGGGGGCCCCCTGGGGGCCCTTCAGGCCAGCTAGGTCTTTGGGTCCTGGCTCCTTCGCTTTGGGAGCTGTTGCTGCAGTTGGGCATGTTGGCCGGAGAGTGCTTCTCCGGCCGCGAACTGCAACCTTGCTGGTACCTCCCAGGTTCCCGGCCCAACGAAAGCCCCCAGACCCAAATGGAGAGGGGCTGCTTGGGGGCCCCCTGGGGGCCCTTCAGGCCAGCTAGGTCTTTGGGTCCTGGCTCCTTCGGTTTGGGAGCTGTTGCTGCAGTTGGGCATGTTGGCCGGAGAGTGCTTCTCGGGCCGCGAACTGCAACCTTGCAGGATTCTCCCAGGTTCCCGGCCCAACGAAAGCCCCCAGACCCAAATGGAGAGGGGCTGCTTGGGGGCCCCCTGGGGGCCCTTCAGGCCAGCTAGGTCTTTGTGTCCTGGCTCCTTCGCTTTGGGAGCTGTTGCTGCAGTTGGGCATGTTGGCCGGAGAGTGCTTCTCGGGCCGCGAACTGCAACCTTGCAGGAATCTCCAAGGTTCCATGCCCAACGAAAGCCCCCAGACCCAAATTGAGAGGGGCTGCTTGGTGGCCCCCTGGGGGCCCTTCAGGCCAGCTAGGTCTTTGGGTCCTGGCTCCTTCGGTTTGGGAGCTGTTGCTGCAGTTGGGCATGTTGGCCGGAGAGTGCTTCTCGGGCCGCGAACTGTAACCTTGCAGGTACCTCTCAGGTTCCATGCCCAACGAAAGCCCCCAGACCCAAATGGAGAGGGGCTGCTTGGGGGCCCCCTGGGGGCCCTTCAGGCCAGCTAGGTCTTTGGGTCCTGGCTCCTTCGGTTTGGGAGCTGTTGCTGCAGTTGGGCATGTTGGCCGGAGAGTGCTTCTCGGGCCGCGAACTGCAACCTTGCAGGAATCTCCCAGGTTCCCGGCCCAACGAAAGCCCCCAGACCCAAATTGAGAGGGGCTGCTTGGGGGCCCCCTGGGGGCCCTTCAGGCCAGCTAGGTCTTTGGGTCCTGGCTCCTTCGGTTTGGGAGCTGTTGCTGCAGTTGTGCATGTTGGCCGGAGAGTGCTTCTCAGGCCGCGAACTGCAACCTTGAAGGAATCTCCCAGGTTCCCGGCCCAACGAAAGCCCCCAGACCCAAATTGAGAGGGGCTGCTTGGGGGCCCCCTGGGGGCCCTTCAGGCCAGCTAGGTCTTTGTGTCCTGGCTCCTTCGGTTTGGGAGCTGTTGCTGCAGTTGGGCATGTTGGCCGGAGAGTGCTTCTCGGGCCGCGAACTGCAACCTTGCAGGAATCTCCCAGGTTCCATGCCCAACAAAAGCCCCCAGACCCAAATGGAGAGGGGCTGCTTGGGGGCCCCCTGGGGGCCCTTCAGGCCAGCTAGGTCTTTGGGTTCTGGTTCCTTCGCTTTGGGAGCTGTTGCTGCAGTTGGGCATGTTGGCCGGAGAGTGCTTCTCGGGCCGCGAACTGCAACCTTGCAGGAATCTCCCAGGTTCCCGGCCCAACGAAAGCCCCCAGACCCAAATTGAGAGGGGCTGCTTGGGGGCCCCCTGGGGGCCCTTCAGGCCAGCTAGGTCTTTGGGTCCTGGCTCCTTCGGTTTGGGAGCTGTTGCTGCAGTTGGGCATGTTGGCCGGAGAGTGCTTCTCGGGCCGCGAACTGTAACCTTGCAGGTACCTCTCAGGTTCCATGCCCAACGAAAGCCCCCAGACCCAAATGGAGAGGGGCTGCTTGGGGGCCCCCTGGGGGCCCTTCAGGCCAGCTAGGTCTTTGGGTCCTGGCTCCTTCGGTTTGGGAGCTGTTGCTGCAGTTGGGCATGTTGGCCGGAGAGTGCTTCTCGGGCCGCGAACTGCAACCTTGCAGGAATCTCCCAGGTTCCCGGCCCAACGAAAGCCCCCAGACCCAAATTGAGAGGGGCTGCTTGGGGGCCCCCTGGGGGCCCTTCAGGCCAGCTAGGTCTTTGGGTCCTGGCTCCTTCGGTTTGGGAGCTGTTGCTGCAGTTGTGCATGTTGGCCGGAGAGTGCTTCTCAGGCCGCGAACTGCAACCTTGAAGGAATCTCCCAGGTTCCCGGCCCAACGAAAGCCCCCAGACCCAAATTGAGAGGGGCTGCTTGGGGGCCCCCTGGGGGCCCTTCAGGCCAGCTAGGTCTTTGTGTCCTGGCTCCTTCGGTTTGGGAGCTGTTGCTGCAGTTGGGCATGTTGGCCGGAGAGTGCTTCTCGGGCCGCGAACTGCAACCTTGCAGGAATCTCCCAGGTTCCATGCCCAACAAAAGCCCCCAGACCCAAATGGAGAGGGGCTGCTTGGGGGCCCCCTGGGGGCCCTTCAGGCCAGCTAGGTCTTTGGGTTCTGGTTCCTTCGCTTTGGGAGCTGTTGCTGCAGTTGGGCATGTTGGCCGGAGAGTGCTTCTCGGGCCGCGAACTGCAACCTTGCTGGTACCTCCCAGGTTCCCGGCCCAACTAAAGCCCCTAGACCCAAATGGAGAGGAGCTCCTTGGGGGCCCCATGGGGGCCCTTCAGGCCAGCTAGGTCTTTGGGTCCTGGCTCCTTCGGTTTGGGAGCTGTTGCTGCAGTTGAGCATGTTGGCCGGAGAGTGCTTCTCGGGCCGCGAACTGCAACCTTGCAGGTACCTCTCAGGTATCCATGCCCAACGAAAGCCCCCAGACCCAAATGGAGAGGGGCTGCTTGGTGGCCCCCTGGGGGCCCTTCAGGCCAGCTAGGTCTTTGGGTCCTGGCTCCTTCGCTTTGGGAGCTGTTGCTGCAGTTGGGCATGTTGGCCGGAGAGTGCTTCTCGGGCCGCGAACTGCAACCTTGCAGGATTCTCCCAGGTTCCATGCCCAACGAAAGCCCCCAGACCCAAATGGAGAGGGGCTGCTTGGTGGCCCCCTGGGGGCCCTTCAGGCCAGCTAGGTCTTTGGGTCCTGGCTCCTTCGCTTTGGGAGCTGTTGCTGCAGTTGGGCATGTTGGCCGGAGAGTGCTTCTCGGGCCGCAAACTGTAACCTTGCAGGAACCTCTCAGGTATGCATGCCCAACGAAAGCCCCCAGACCCAAATTGAGAGGGGCTGCTTGGGGGCCCCCTGGGGGCCCTTCAGGCCAGCTAGGTCTTTGGGTCCTGGCTCCTTCGCTTTGGGAGCTGTTGCTGCAGTTGGGCATGTTGGCCGGAGAGTGCTTCTCGGGCCGCGAACTGCAACCTTGCAGGATTATCCCAGGTTCCCGGCCCAACGAAAGCCCCCAGACCCAAATGGAGAGGGGCTGCTTGGGGCCCCCCTGGGGGCCCTTCAGGCCAGCTAGGTCTTTGGGTCCTGGCTCCTTCGGTTTGGGAGCTGTTGCTGCAGTTGGGCATGTTGGCCGGAGAGTGCTTCTCGGGCCTCGAACTGCAACCTTGCAGGAATCTCCCAGGTTCCATGCCCAACGAAAGCCCCCAGACCCAAATGGAGAGGGGCTGCTTGGGGGCCCCCTGGGGGCCCTTCAGGCCAGCTAGGTCTTTGGGTCCTGGCTCCTTCGGTTTGGGAGCTGTTGCTGCAGTTGGGCATGTTGGCCGGAGAGTGCTTCTCGGGCCGCGAACTGCAACTTTGCATGCATCTCCCAGGTTCCCGGCCCAAAGAAAGCCCCCAGACCCAAATTGAGAGGGGCTGCTTGGGGGCCCCCTGGGGGCCCTTCAGGCCACCTAGGTCTTTGGGTCCTGGCTCCTTCGGTTTGGGAGCTGTTGCTGCAGTTGGGCATGTTGGCCGGAGAGTGCTTCTCGGGCCGCGAACTGTAACCTTGCAGGTACCTCTCAGGTATCCATGCCCAACGAAAGCCCCCAGACCCAAATGGAGAGGGGCTGCTTGGTGGCCCCCTGGGGGCCCTTCAGGCCAGCTAGGTCTTTGGGTCCTGGCTCCTTCGGTTTGGGAGCTGTTGCTGCAGTTGGGCATGTTGGCCGGAGAGTGCTTCTCGGGCCGCGAACTGCAACCTTGCATGAATCTCCCAGGTTCCCCGCCCAACGAAAGCCCCCAGACCCAAATTGAGAGGGGCTGCTTGGGGGCCCCCTGGGGGCCCTTCAGGCCAGCTAGGTCTTTGGGTCCTGGCTCCTTCGCTTTGGGAGCTGTTGCTGCAGTTGGGCATGTTGGCCGGAGAGTGCTTCTCGGGCCGCGAACTGTAACTTGCAGGTACCTCTCAGGTATCCATGCCCAACGAAAGCCCCCAGACCCAAATTGAGAGGGGCTGCTTGGGGGCCCCCTGGGGGCCCTTCAGGCCAGCTAGGTCTTTGTGTCCTGGCTCATTCGGTTTGGGAGCTGTTGCTGCAGTTGGGCATGTTGGCCGGAGAGTGCTTCTCGGGCCTCGAACTGCAACCTTGCAGGAATCTTTCAGGTTCCCGGCCCAACGAAAGCCCCCAGACCCAAATGGAGAGGAGCTCCTTGGGGGCCCCATGGGGGCCCTTCAGGCCAGCTAGGTCTTTGGGTCCTGGCTCCTTCGCTTTGGGAGCTGTTGCTGCAGTTGGGCATGTTGGCCGGAGAGTGCTTCTCGGGCCGCGAACTGCAACCTCGCAGGAATCTCCCAGGTTCCCGGCCCAACGAAAGCCCCCAGACCCAAATTGAGAGGGGCTGCTTGGGGGCCCCCTGGGGGCCCTTCAGGCCAGCTAGGTCTTTGGGTCCTGGCTCCTTCGGTTTGGGAGCTGTTGCTGCAGTTGGGCATGTTGGCCGGAGAGTGCTTCTTGGGCCGCGAACTGCAACCTTGCAGGATTCTCCCAGGTTCCCGGCGCAACGAAAGCCCCCAGACCCAAATTGAGAGGGGCTGCTTGCGGCCCCCCTGGGGGCCCTTCAGGCCAGCTAGGTCTTTGGGTCCTGGCTCCTTCGGTTTGGGAGCTGTTGCTGCAGTTGGGCATGTTGGCCGGAGAGTGCTTCTCGGGCCGCGAACTGCAACCTTGCAGGTACCTCTCAGGTATCCATGCCCAACGAAAGCCCCCAGACCCAAATTGAGAGGGGCTGCTTGGTGCCCCCCTGGGGGCCCTTCAGGCCAGCTAGGTCTTTGGGTCCTGGCTCCTTCGCTTTGGGAGCTGTTGCTGCAGTTGGGCATGTTGGCCGGAGAGTGCTTCTCGGGCCGCGAACTGCAACCTTGCAGGATTCTCCCAGGTTCCCGGCCCAACGAAAGCCCCCAGACCCAAATGGAGAGGGGCTGCTTGGGGGCCCCCTGGGGGCCCTTCAGGCCAGCTAGGTCTTTGGGTCCTGGCTCCTTCGCTTTGGGAGCTGTTGCTGCAGTTGGGCATGTTGGCCGGAGAGTGCTTCTCGGGCCGCGAACTGCAACCTTGCAGGATTCTCCCAGGTTCCCGGCCCAACGAAAGCCCCCAGACCCAAATTGAGAGGGGCTGCTTGGGGGCCCCCTGGGGGCCCTTCAGGCCAGCTAGGTCTTTGGGTCCTGGCTCCTTCGCTTTGGGAGCTGTTGCTGCAGTTGGGCATGTTGGCCGGAGAGTGCTTCTCGGGCCGCGAACTGTAACCTTGCAGGTACCTCTCAGGTATCCATGCCCAACGAAAGCCCCCAGACCCAAATTGAGAGGGGCTGCTTGGGGGCCCCCTGGGGGCCCTTCAGGCCAGCTAGGTCTTTGGGTCCTGGCTCCTTCGGTTTGGGAGCTGTTGCTGCAGTTGGGCATGTTGGCCGGAGAGTGCTTCTCCGGCCGCGAACTGCAACCTTGCATGAATCTCCAAGGTTCCCGGCCCAACGAAAGCCCCCAGACCCAAATGGAGAGGGGCTGCTTGGTGGCCCCCTGGGGGCCCTTCAGGCCAGCTAGGTCTTTGGGTCCTGGCTCATTCGGTTTGGGAGCTGTTGCTGCAGTTGGGCATGTTGGGCGGAGAGTGCTTCTCGGGCCGCGAACTGCAACCTTGAAGGAATCTCCCAGGTTCCCGGCCCAACGAAAACCCCCAGACCCAAATTGAGAGGGGCTGCTTGGGGGCCCCCTGGGGGCCCTTCAGGCCAGCTAGGTCTTTGTGTCCTGGCTCCTTCGGTTTGGGAGCTGTTGCTGCAGTTGGGCATGTTGGCCGGAGAGTGCTTCTCGGGCCTCGAACTGCAACCTTGCAGGAATCTCCCAGGTTCCATGCCCAACAAAAGCCCCCAGACCCAAATGGAGAGGGGCTGCTTGGGGGCCCCCTGGGGGCCCTTCAGGCCAGCTAGGTCTTTGGGTCCTGGCTCCTTCGCTTTGGGAGCTGTTGCTGCAGTTGGGCATGTTGGCCGGAGAGTGCTTCTCGGGCCGCGAACTGTAACCTTGCAGGTACCTCTCAGGTATCCATGCCCAACGAAAGCCCCCAGACCCAAATTGAGAGGGGCTGCTTGGGGGCCCCCTGGGGGCCCTTCAGGCCAGCTAGGTCTTTGGGTCCTGGCTCCTTCGCTTTGGGAGCTGTTGCTGCAGTTGGGCATGTTGGCCGGAGAGTGCTTCTCGGGCCGCGAACTGCAACCTTGCTGGATTCTCCCAGGTTCCCGGCCCAACGAAAGCCCCCAGACCCAAATTGAGAGGGGCTGCTTGGGGGCCCCCTGGGGGCCCTTCAGGCCAGCTAGGTCTTTGGGTCCTGGCTCCTTCGCTTTGGGAGCTGTTGCTGCAGTTGGGCATGTTGGGCGGAGAGTGCTTCTCGGGCCGCGAACTGCAACCTTGCAGGAATCTCCAAGGTTCCATGCCCAACGAAAGCCCCCAGACCCAAATGGAGAGGGGCTGCTTGGGGGCCCCCTGGGGGCCCTTCAGGCCAGCTAGGTCTTTGGGTCCTGGCTCCTTCGCTTTGGGAGCTGTTGCTGCAGTTGGGCATGTTGGGCGGAGAGTGCTTCTCGGGCCACGAACTGCAACCTTGCAGGAATCTCCCAGGTTCCCGGCCCAACAAAAGCCCCCAGACCCAAATTGAGAGGGGCTGCTTGGGGGCCCCCTGGGGGCCCTTCAGGCCAGCTAGGTCTTTGGGTCCTGGCTCCTTCGGTTTGGGAGCTGTTGCTGCAGTTGAGCATGTTGGACGGAGAGTGCTTCTCGGGCCGCGAACTGTAACCTTGCAGGTACCTCTCAGGTATACATGCCCAACGAAAGCCCCCAGACCCAAATTGAGAGGGGCTGCTTGGTGGCCCCCTGGGGGCCCTTCAGGCCAGCTAGGTCTTTGGGTCCTGGCTCCTTCGCTTTGGGAGCTGTTGCTGCAGTTGGGCATGTTGGCCGGAGAGTGCTTCTCGGGCCGCGAACTGCAACCTTGCAGGATTCTCCCAGGTTCCCGGCCCAACGAAAGCCCCCAGACCCAAATGGAGAGGGGCTGCTTGGGGGCCCCCTGGGGGCCCTTCAGGCCAGCTAGGTCTTTGGGTCCTGGCTCCTTCGCTTTGGGAGCTGTTGCTGCAGTTGGGCATGTTGGCCGGAGAGTGCTTCTCGGGCCGCGAACTGTAACCTTGCAGGTACCTCTCAGGTATCCATGCCCAACGAAAGCCCCCAGACCCAAATTGAGAGGGGCTGCTTGGGGGCCCCCTGGGGGCCCTTCAGGCCAGCTAGGTCTTTGGGTCCTGGCTCCTTCGCTTTGGGAGCTGTTGCTGCAGTTGGGCATGTTGGCCGGAGAGTGCTTCTCCGGCCGCGAACTGCAAACTTGCATGAATCTCCCAGGTTCCCGGCCCAACGAAAGCCCCCAGACCCAAATGGAGAGGGGCTGCTTGGGGGCCCCCTGGGGGCCCTTCAGGCCAGCTAGGTCTTTGGGTCCTGGCTCCTTCGGTTTGGGAGCTGTTGCTGCAGTTGGGCATGTTGGGCGGAGAGTGCTTCTCGGGCCGCGAACTGCAACCTTGAAGGAATCTCCCAGGTTCCCGGCCCAACGAAAACCCCCAGACCCAAATTGAGAGGGGCTGCTTGGGGGCCCCCTGGGGGCCCTTCAGGCCAGCTAGGTCTTTGTGTCCTGGCTCCTTCGGTTTGGGAGCTGTTGCTGCAGTTGGGCATGTTGGCCGGAGAGTGCTTCTCGGGCCTCGAACTGCAACCTTGCAGGAATCTCCCAGGTTCCATGCCCAACAAAAGCCCCCAGACCCAAATGGAGAGGGGCTGCTTGGGGGCCCCCTGGGGGCCCTTCAGGCCAGCTAGGTCTTTGGGTCCTGGCTCCTTCGCTTTGGGAGCTGTTGCTGCAGTTGGGCATGTTGGCCGGAGAGTGCTTCTCGGGCCGCGAACTGTAACCTTGCAGGTACCTCTCAGGTATCCATGCCCAACGAAAGCCCCCAGACCCAAATTGAGAGGGGCTGCTTGGGGGCCCCCTGGGGGCCCTTCAGGCCAGCTAGGTCTTTGTGTCCTGGCTCCTTCGCTTTGGGAGCTGTTGCTGCAGTTGGGCATGTTGGCCGGAGAGTGCTTCTCGGGCCGCGAACTGCAACCTTGCAGGATTCTCCCAGGTTCCCGGCCCAATTGAAGCCCCCAGACCCAAATTGAGAGGGGCTGCTTGGGGGCCCCCTGGGGGCCCTTCAGGCCAGCTAGGTCTTTGGGTCCTGGCTCCTTCGGTTTGGGAGCTGTTGCTGCAGTTGGGCATGTTGGCCGGAGAGTGCTTCTCGGGCCGCGAACTGCAACCTTGCAGGATTCTCCCAGGTTACGGCCCAACGAAAGCCCCCAGACCCA
This sequence comes from Gallinula chloropus, assembly GCF_964237585.1. Taxonomy (NCBI): domain Eukaryota; kingdom Metazoa; phylum Chordata; class Aves; order Gruiformes; family Rallidae; genus Gallinula; species Gallinula chloropus. The sequence goes on from NW_028168452.1 coordinate 267,757, forward strand.
AATTGAGAGGGGCTGCTTGGGGGCCCCCTGGGGGCCCTTCAGGCCAGCTAGGTCTTTGGGTCCTGGCTCCTTCGCTTTGGGAGCTGTTGCTGCAGTTGGGCATGTTGGCCGGAGAGTGCTTCTCGGGCCGCGAACTGCAACCTTGCAGGAATCTCCAAGGTTCCATGCCCAACGAAAGCCCCCAGACCCAAATGGAGAGGGGCTGCTTGGGGGCCCCCTGGGGGCCCTTCAGGCCAGCTAGGTCTTTGGGTCCTGGCTCCTTCGGTTTGGGAGCTGTTGCTGCAGTTGGGCATGTTGGCCGGAGAGTGCTTCTCGGGCCGCGAACTGCAACCTTGCATGAATCTCCCAGGTTCCCGGCCCAACGAAAGCCCCCAGACCCAAATTGAGAGGGGCTGCTTGGGGGCCCCCTGGGGGCCCTTCAGGCCAGCTAGGTCTTTGGGTCCTGGCTCCTTCGGTTTGGGAGCTGTTGCTGCAGTTGGGCATGTTGGCCGGAGAGTGCTTCTCGGGCCGCGAACTGTAACCTTGCAGGTACCTCTCAGGTATCCATGCCCAACGAAAGCCCCCAGACCCAAATTGAGAGGGGCTGTTTGGGGGCCCCCTGGGGGCCCTTCAGGCCAGCTAGGTCTTTGGGTCCTGGCTCCTTCGGTTTGGGAGCTGTTGCTGCAGTTGGGCATGTTGGCCGGAGAGTGCTTCTCGGGCCGCGAACTGCAACCTTGCATGAATCTCCCAGGTTCCCGGCCCAACGAAAGCCCCCAGACCCAAATTGAGAGGGGCTGCTTGGGGGCCCCCTGGGGGCCCTTCAGGCCAGCTAGGTCTTTGTGTCCTGGCTCCTTCGGTTTGGGAGCTGTTGCTGCAGTTGGGCATGTTGGCCGGAGAGTGCTTCTCGGGCCTCGAACTGCAACCTTGCAGGAATCTCCCAGGTTCCATGCCCAACGAAAGCCCCCAGACCCAAATTGAGAGGGGCTGCTTGGGGGCCCCCTGGGGGCCCTTCAGGCCAGCTAGGTCTTTGGGTCCTGGCTCCTTCGCTTTGGGAGCTGTTGCTGCAGTTGGGCATGTTGGCCGGAGAGTGATTCTCCGGCCGCGAACTGCAATCTTGCTGGTACCTCCCAGGTTCCCGGCCCAACTAAAGCCCCCAGACCCAAATGGAGAGGAGCTCCTTGGGGGCCCCATGGGGGCCCTTCAGGCCTGCTAGGTCTTTGGGTCCTGGCTCCTTCGGTTTGGGAGCTGTTGCTGCAGTTGAGCATGTTGGCCGGAGAGTGCTTCTCGGGCCGCGAACTGCAACCTTGCTGGTACCTCTCAGGTATCCATGCCCAACGAAAGCCCCCAGACCCAAATTGAGAGGGGCTGCTTGGTGGCCCCCTGGGGGCCCTTCAGGCCAGCTAGGTCTTTGGGTCCTGGCTCCTTCGCTTTGGGAGCTGTTGCTGCAGTTGGGCATGTTGGCCGGAGAGTGCTTCTCGGGCCGCGAACTGCAACCTTGCAGGATTCTCCCAGGTTCCCGGCCCAACAAAAGCCCCCAGACCCAAATTGAGAGGGGCTGCTTGGGGGCCCCCTGGGGGCCCTTCAGGCCAGCTAGGTCTTTGGGTCCTGGCTCCTTCGGTTTGGGAGCTGTTGCTGCAGTTGGGCATGTTGGCCGGAGAGTGCTTCTCGGGCCGCGAACTGCAACCTTGCAGGATTCTCCCAGGTTCCCGGCCCAACGAAAGCCCCCAGACCCAAATTGAGAGGGGCTGCTTGGGGGCCCCCTGGGGGCCCTTCAGGCCAGCTAGGTCTTTGTGTCCTGGCTCATTCGGTTTGGGAGCTGTTGCTGCAGTTGGGCATGTTGGCCGGAGAGTGCTTCTCGGGCCTCGAACTGCAACCTTGAAGGAATCTCCCAGGTTCCATGCCCAACGAAAGCCCCCAGACGCAAATTGAGAGGGGCTGCTTGGGGGCCCCATGGGGGCCCTTCAGGCCAGCTAGGTCTTTGGGTCCTGGCTCCTTCGGTTTGGGAGCTGTTGCAGCAGTTGGGCATGTTGGCCGGAGAGTGCTTCTCGGGCCGCGAACTGCAACCTTGCAGGTACCTCCCAGGTTCGCGGCCCAAAGAAAGCCCCCAGACCCAAATTGAGAGGGGCTGCTTGGGGGCCCCCTGGGGGCCCTTCAGGCCAGCTAGGTCTTTGGGTCCTGGCTCCTTCGGTTTGGGAGCTGTTGCTGCAGTTGGGCATGTTGGCTCGGAGAGTGCTTCTCGGGCCGCGAACTGTAACTTGCAGGTACCTCTCAGGTATACATGCCCAACGAAAGCCCCCAGACCAAAATGGAGAGGGGCTGCTTGGTGGCCTTCTGGGGGCCCTTCAGGCCAGCTAGGTCTTTGGGTCCTGGCTCCTTCGCTTTGGGAGCTGTTGCTGGATATTGGGCATGTTGGCCGGAGAGTGCTTCTCGGGCCGCGAACTGCAACCTTGCAGGAATCTCCCAGGTTCCCGGCCGAACAAAAGCCCCCAGACCCAAACGGAGAGGGGATGCTTGGGGGCCCCCTGGGGCCCTTCAGGCCAGCTAGGTCTTTGGGTCCTGGCTCCTTCGGTTTGGGAGCTGTTGCTGCAGTTGGGCATGTTGGGCGGAGAGTGCTTCTCGGGCCGCGAACTGCAACGTTGCAGGATTCTCCCAGGTTCCCGGCCCAACAAAAGCCCCCAGACCCAAATTGAGAGGGACTGCTTTGGGCCCCCCTGGGGGCCCTTCAGGCCAGCTAGGTCTTTGGGTCCTGGCTCCTTCGGTTTGGGAGCTGTTGCTGCAGTTGGGCATGTTGGCCGGAGAGTGCTTCTCGGGCCGCGAACTGCAACCTTGCAGGAATCTCCCAGGTTCCATGCCCAACGAAAGCCCCCAGACCCAAATTGAGAGGGGCTGCTTGGGGGCCCCCTGGGGGCCCTTCAGGCCAGCTAGGTCTTTGGGTCCTGGCTCCTTCGCTTTGGGAGCTGTTGCTGCAGTTGGGCATGTTGGCCAGAGAGTGCTTCTCGGGCCGCGAACTGCAACCTTGCAGGTACCTCCCAGGTTCCCGGCCCAACGAAAGCCCCCAGACCCAAATTGAGAGGGGCTGCTTGGGGGCCCCCTGGGGGCCCTTCAGGCCAGCTAAGTCTTTGGGTCCTGGCTCCTTCGCTTTGGGAGCTGTTGCTGCAGTTGGGCATGTTGGCCGGAGAGTGCTTCTCGGGCCGCGAACTGTAACCTTGCAGGTACCTCTCAGGTATCCATGCCCAACGAAAGCCCCCAGACCCAAATTGAGAGGGGCTGCTTGGTGGCCCCCTGGGGGCCCTTCAGGCCAGCTAGGTCTTTGGGTCCTGGCTCCTTCGGTTTGGGAGCTGTTGCTGCAGTTGGGCATGTTGGCCGGAGAGTGCTTCTCGGGCCGCGAACTGCAACCTTGCAGGTACCTCCCAGGTTCCCGGCCCAACGAAAGCCCCCAGACCCAAATGGAGAGGGGCTGCTTGGGGGCCCCCTGGGGGCCCTTCAGGCCAGCTAGGTCTTTGGGTCCTGGCTCCTTCGGTTTGGGAGCTGTTGCTGCAGTTGGGCATGTTGGCCGGAGAGTGCTTCTCGGGCCGCGAACTGCAACCTTGCATGAATCTCCCAGGTTCCCGGCCCAACGAAAGCCCCCAGACCCAAATGGAGAGGGGCTGCTTGGGGGCCCCCTGGGGGCCCTTCAGGCCAGCTAGGTCTTTGGGTCCTGGCTCCTTCGCTTTGGGAGCTGTTGCTGCAGTTGGGCATGTTGGCCGGAGAGTGCTTCTCGGGCCGCGAACTGCAACCTTGCAGGAATCTTTCAGGTTCCCGGCCCAACAAAAGCCCCCAGACCCAAATGGAGAGGGGCTGCTTGGGGGCCCCCGGGGGCCCTTCAGGCCAGCTAGGTCTTTGGGTCCTGGCTCCTTCGCTTTGGGAGCTGTTGCTGCAGTTGGGCATGTTGGCCGGAGAGTGCTTCTCCGGCCGCGAACTGCAACCTTGCAGGTACCTCCCAGGTTCCCGGCCCAACTAAAGCCCCCAGACCCAAATGGAGAGGAGCTCCTTGGGGGCCCCATGGGGGCCCTTCAGGCCAGCTAGGTCTTTGGGTCCTGGCTCCTTCGGTTTGGGAGCTGTTGCTGCAGTTGGGCATGTTGGCCGGAGAGTGCTTCTCGGGCCGCGAACTGCAACCTCGCAGGAATCTCCCAGGTTCCCGGCCCAACGAAAGGCCCCAGACCCAAATTGAGAGGGGCTGCTTGGGGGCCCCCTGGGGGCCCTTCAGGCCAGCTAGGTCTTTGGGTCCTGGCTCCTTCGCTTTGGGAGCTGTTGCTGCAGTTGGGCATGTTGGCCGGAGAGTGCTTCTCGGGCCGCGAACTGCAACCTTGCAGGATTCTCCCAGGTTCCCGGCCCAACGAAAGCCCCCAGTCCCAAATGGAGAGGGGCTGCTTGGGCCCCCCCTGGGGGCCCTTCAGGCCAGCTAGGTCTTTGGGTCCTGGCTCCTTCGGTTTGGGAGCTGTTGCTGCAGTTGGGCATGTTGGCCGGAGAGTGCTTCTCGGGCCGCGAACTGCAACCTTGCAGGATTCTCCCAGGTTCCATGCCCAACGAAAGCCCCCAGACCCAAATTGAGAGGGGCTGCTTGGGGGCCCCCTGGGGGCCCTTCAGGCCAGCTAGGTCTTTGGGTCCTGGCTCCTTCGCTTTGGGAGCTGTTGCTGCAGTTGGGCATGTTGGCCGGAGAGTGCTTCTCGGTCCGCGAACTGCAACCTTGCATGAATCTCCCAGGTTCCCGGCCCAACGAAAGCCCCCAGACCCAAATTGAGAGGGGCTGCTTGGGGGCCCCCTGGGGGCCCTTCAGGCCAGCTAGGTCTTTGTGTCCTGGCTCCTTCGCTTTGGGAGCTGTTGCTGCAGTTGGGCATGTTGGCCGGAGAGTGCTTCTCGGGCCGCGAACTGCAACCTTGCAGGATTCTCCCAGGTTCCATGCCCAACGAAAGCCCCCAGACCCAAATGGAGAGGGGCTGCTTGGGGGCCCCCTGGGGGCCCTTCAGGCCAGCTAGGTCTTTGGGTCCTGGCTCCTTCGCTTTGGGAGCTGTTGCTGCAGTTGGGCATGTTGGCCGGAGAGTGCTTCTCCGGCCGCGAACTGCAACCTTGCAGGTACCTCCCAGGTTCCCGGCCCAACTAAAGCCCCCAGACCCAAATGGAGAGGAGCTCCTTGGGGGCCCCATGGGGGCCCTTCAGGCCAGCTAGGTCTTTGGGTCCTGGCTCCTTCGCTTTGGGAGCTGTTGCTGCAGTTGGGCATGTTGGCCGGAGAGTGCTTCTCGGGCCGCGAACTGCAACCTCGCAGGAATCTCCCAGGTTCCCGGCCCAACGAAAGGCCCCAGACCCAAATTGAGAGGGGCTGCTTGGGGGCCCCCTGGGGGCCCTTCAGGCCAGCTAGGTCTTTGGGTCCTGGCTCCTTCGCTTTGGGAGCTGTTGCTGCAGTTGGGCATGTTGGCCGGAGAGTGCTTCTCGGGCCGCGAACTGCAACCTTGCAGGATTCTCCCAGGTTCCCGGCCCAACGAAAGCCCCCAGACCCAAATGGAGAGGGGCTGCTTGGGGCCCCCCTGGGGGCCCTTCAGGCCAGCTAGGTCTTTGGGTCCTGGCTCCTTCGGTTTGGGAGCTGTTGCTGCAGTTGGGCATGTTGGCCGGAGAGTGCTTCTCGGGCCGCGAACTGCAACCTTGCAGGATTCTCCCAGGTTCCATGCCCAACGAAAGCCCCCAGACCCAAATTGAGAGGGGCTGCTTGGGGGCCCCCTGGGGGCCCTTCAGGCCAGCTAGGTCTTTGGGTCCTGGCTCCTTCGCTTTGGGAGCTGTTGCTGCAGTTGGGCATGTTGGCCGGAGAGTGCTTCTCGGGCCGCGAACTGCAACCTTGCATGAATCTCCCAGGTTCCCGGCCCAACGAAAGCCCCCAGACCCAAATTGAGAGGGGCTGCTTGGGGGCCCCCTGGGGGCCCTTCAGGCCAGCTAGGTCTTTGTGTCCTGGCTCCTTCGCTTTGGGAGCTGTTGCTGCAGTTGGGCATGTTGGCCGGAGAGTGCTTCTCGGGCCGCGAACTGCAACCTTGCAGGATTCTCCCAGGTTCCATGCCCAACGAAAGCCCCCAGACCCAAATTGAGAGGGGCTGCTTGGGGGCCCCCTGGGGGCCCTTCAGGCCAGCTAGGTCTTTGGGTCCTGGCTCCTTCGCTTTGGGAGCTGTTGCTGCAGTTGGGCATGTTGGCCGGAGAGTGCTTCTCGGGCCGCGAACTGCAACCTTGCAGGAATCTCCAAAGTACCATGCCCAACGAAAGCCCCCAGACCCAAATTGAGAGGGGCTGCTTGGTGGCCCCCTGGGGGCCCTTCAGGCCAGCTAGGTCTTTGGGTCCTGGCTCCTTCGGTTTGGGAGCTGTTGCTGCAGTTGGGCATGTTGGCCGGAGAGTGCTTCTCGGGCCGCGAACTGTAACCTTGCAGGTACCTCTCAGGTATACATGCCCAACGAAAGCCCCCAGACCCAAATTGAGAGGGGCTGCTTGGGGGCCCCCTGGGGGCCCTTCAGGCCAGCTAGGTCTTTGGGTCCTGGCTCCTTCGGTTTGGGAGCTGTTGCTGCAGTTGGGCATGTTGGCCGGAGAGTGCTTCTCGGGCCGCGAACTGCAACCTTGCATGAATCTCCCAGGTTCCCGGCCCAACGAAAGCCCCCAGACCCAAATGGAGAGGGGCTGCTTGGGGGCCCCCTGGGGGCCCTTCAGGCCAGCTAGGTCTTTGGTTCCTGGCTCCTTCGGTTTGGGAGCTGTTGCTGCAGTTGGGCATGTTGGGCGGAGAGTGCTTCTCGGGCCGCGAACTGCAACCTTGAAGGAATCTCCCTGGTTCCCGGCCCAACGAAAGCCCCCAGACCCAAATTGAGAGGGGCTGCTTGGGGGCCCCCTGGGGGCCCTTCAGGCCAGCTAGGTCTTTGGGTCCTGGCTCCTTCGCTTTGGGAGCTGTTGCTGCAGTTGGGCATGTTGGCCGGAGAGTGCTTCTCGGGCCGCGAACTGCAACTTTGCATGAATCTCCCAGGTTCCCGGCCCAACGAAAGCCCCCAGACCCAAATTGAGAGGGGCTGCTTGGGGGCCCCCTGGGGAATCTTCAGGCCAGCTAGGTCTTTGGGTCCTGGCTCCTTCGGTTTGGGAGCTGTTGCTGCAGTTGGGCATGTTGGCCGGAGAGTGCTTCTCGGGCCGCGAACTGTAACCTTGCAGGTACCTCTCAGGTATCCATGCCCAACGAAAGCCCCCAGACCCAAATGGAGAGGGGCTGCTTGGGGGCCCCCTGGGGGCCCTTCAGGCCAGCTAGGTCTTTGTGTCCTGGCTCCTTCGGTTTGGGAGCTGTTGCTGCAGTTGGGCATGTTGGCCGGAGAGTGCTTCTCCGGCCGCGAACTGCAACCTTGCTGGTACCTCCCAGGTTCCCGGCCCAACGAAAGCCCCCAGACCCAAATGGAGAGGGGCTGCTTGGGGGCCCCCTGGGGGCCCTTCAGGCCAGCTAGGTCTTTGGGTCCTGGCTCCTTCGCTTTGGGAGCTGTTGCTGCAGTTGGGCATGTTGGCCGGAGAGTGCTTCTCGGGCCGCGAACTGCAACCTTGCAGGATTCTCCCAGGTTCCCGGCCCAACGAAAGCCCCCAGACCCAAATGGAGAGGGGCTGCTTGGGGGCCCCCCTGGGGGCCCTTCAGGCCAGCTAGGTCTTTGGGTCCTGGCTCCTTCGGTTTGGGAGCTGTTGCTGCAGTTGGGCATGTTGGCCGGAGAGTGCTTCTCGGGCCGCGAACTGCAACCTTTTAGGAATCTCCCAGGTTCCATGCCCAACGAAAGCCCCCAGACCCAAATGGAGAGGGGCTGCTTGGGGGCCCCCTGGGGGCCCTTCAGGCCAGCTAGGTCTTTGGGTCCTGGCTCCTTCGGTTTGGGAGCTGTTGCTGCAGTTGGGCATGTTGGCCGGAGAGTGCTTCTCGGGCCGCGAACTGCAACTTTGCATGAATCTCCCAGGTTCCCGGCCCAACGAAAGCCCCCAGACCCAAATTGAGAGGGGCTGCTTGGGGGCCCCCTGGGGGCCCTTCAGGCCAGCTAGGTCTTTGTGTCCTGGCTCCTTCGGTTTGGGAGCTGTTGCTGCAGTTGGGCATGTTGGCCGGAGAGTGCTTCTCGGGCCGCGATCTGTAACCTTGCAGGTACCTCTCAGGTATCCATGCCCAACGAAAGCCCCCAGACCCAAATTGAGAGGGGCTGCTTGGGGGCCCCCTGGGGGCCCTTCAGGCCAGCTAGGTCTTTGTGTCCTGGCTCCTTCGGTTTGGGAGCTGTTGCTGCAGTTGGGCATGTTGGCCGGAGAGTGCTTCTCGGGCCGCGAACTGCAACCTTGCAGGTACCTCCCAGGTTCCCGGCCCAACGAAAGCCCCCAGACCCAAATGGAGAGGGGCTGCTTGGGGGCCCCCTGGGGGCCCTTCAGGCCAGCTAGGTCTTTGGGTCCTGGCTCCTTCGGTTTGGGAGCTGTTGCTGCAGTTGGGCATGTTGGCCGGAGAGTGCTTCTCGGGCCGCGAACTGCAACCTTGCAGGATTCTCCCAGGTTCCCGGCCCAACGAAAGCCCCCAGACCCAAATGGAGAGGGGCTGCTTGGGGCCCCCTGGGGGCCCTTCAGGCCAGCTAGGTCTTTGGGTCCTGGCTCCTTCGGTTTGGGAGCTGTTGCTGCAGTTGGGCATGTTGGCCGGAGAGTGCTTCTCGGGCCGCGAACTGCAACCTTGCAGGAATCTCCCAGGTTCCATGCCCAACGAAAGCCCCCAGACCCAAATTGAGAGGGGCTGCTTGGGGGCCCCCTGGGGGCCCTTCAGGCCAGCTAGGTCTTTGGGTCCTGGCTCCTTCGCTTTGGGAGCTGTTGCTGCAGTTGGGCATGTTGGCCGGAGAGTGCTTCTCGGGCCGCGAACTGCAACCTTGCATGCATCTCCCAGGTTCCCGGCCCAACGAAAGCCCCCAGACCCAAATTGAGAGGGGCTGCTTGGGGGCCCCCTGGGGGCCCTTCAGGCCACCTAGGTCTTTGGGTCCTGGCTCCTTCGGTTTGGGAGCTGTTGCTGCAGTTGGGCATGTTGGCCGGAGAGTGCTTCTCGGGCCGCGAACTGCAACCTTGCAGGAATCTCCAAGGTTCCATGCCCAACGAAAGCCCCCAGACCCAAATGGAGAGGGGTTGCTTGGTGGCCCCCTGGGGGCCCTTCAGGCCAGCTAGGTCTTTGTGTCCTGGCTCCTTCGGTTTGGGAGCTGTTGCTGCAGTTGGGCATGTTGGCCGGAGAGTGCTTCTCGGGCCGCGAACTGCAACCTTGCATGTACCTCTCAGGTATACATGCCCAACGAAAGCCCCCAGACCCAAATTGAGAGGGGCTGCTTGGGGGCCCCCTGGGGGCCCTTCAGGCCAGCTAGGTCTTTGGGTCCTGGCTCCTTCGGTTTGGGAGCTGTTGCTGCAGTTGGGCATGTTGGCCGGAGAGTGCTTCTCAGGCCGCGAACTGCAACCTTGAAGGAATCTCCCAGGTTCCCGGCCCAACGAAAGCCCCCAGACCCAAATTGAGAGGGGCTGCTTGGGGGCCCCCTGGGGGCCCTTCAGGCCAGCTAGGTCTTTGTGTCCTGGCTCCTTCGGTTTGGGAGCTGTTGCTGCAGTTGGGCATGTTGGCCGGAGAGTGCTTCTCGGGCCTCGAACTGCAACCTTGCAGGAATCTCCCAGGTTCCATGCCCAACAAAAGCCCCCAGACCCAAATGGAGAGGGGCTGCTTGGGGGCCCCCTGGGGGCCCTTCAGGCCAGCTAGGTCTTTGTGTCCTGGCTCCTTCGGTTTGGGAGCTGTTGCTGCAGTTGGGCATGTTGGCCGGAGAGTGCTTCTCGGGCCGCGAACTGCAACTTTGCATGAATCTCCCAGGTTCCCGGCCCAACGAAAGCCCCCAGACCCAAATTGAGAGGGGCTGCTTGGGGGCCCCCTGGGGGCCCTTCAGGCCAGCTAGGTCTTTGGGTCCTGGCTCCTTCGCTTTGGGAGCTGTTGCTGCAGTTGGGCATGTTGGCCGGAGAGTGCTTCTCGGGCCGCGAACTGCAACCTTGCTGGTACCTCCCAGGTTCCCGGCCCAACGAAAGCCCCCAGACCCAAATTGAGAGGGGCTGCTTGGGGGCCCCCTGGGGGCCCTTCAGGCCAGCTAGGTCTTTGGGTCCTGGCTCCTTCGCTTTGGGAGCTGTTGCTGCAGTTGGGCATGTTGGCCGGAGAGTGCTTCTCGGGCCGTGAACTGCAACCTTGCAGGATTCTCCCAGGTTCCCGGCCCAACGAAAGCCCCCAGACCCAAATGGAGAGGGGCTGCTTGGGGCCCCCCTGGGGGCCCTTCAGGCCAGCTAGGTCTTTGGGTCCTGGCTCCTTCGGTTTGGGAGCTGTTGCTGCAGTTGGGCATGTTGGCCGGAGAGTGCTTCTCGGGCCGCGAACTGCAACCTTTTAGGAATCTCCCAGGTTCCATGCCCAAAGAAAGCCCCCAGACCCAAATGGAGAGGGGCTGCTTGGGGGCCCCCTGGGGGCCCTTCAGGCCAGCTAGGTCTTTGGGTCCTGGCTCCTTCGCTTTGGGAGCTGTTGCTGCAGTTGGGCATGTTGGCCGGAGAGTGCTTCTCGGGCCGCGAACTGCAATTTTGCATGCATCTCCCAGGTTCCCGGCCCAACGAAAGCCCCCAGACCCAAATTGAGAGGGGCTGCTTGGGGGCCCCCTGGGGGCCCTTCAGGCCACCTAGGTCTTTGGGTCCTGGCTCCTTCGGTTTGGGAGCTGTTGCTGCAGTTGGGCATGTTGGCCGGAGAGTGCTTCTCGGGCCGCGAACTGTAACCTTGCAGGTACCTCTCAGGTATCCATGCCCAACGAAAGCCCCCAGACCCAAATTGAGAGGGGCTGCTTGGGGGCCCCCTGGGGGCCCTTCAGGCCAGCTAGGTCTTTGGGTCCTGGCTCCTTCGCTTTGGGAGCTGTTGCTGCAGTTGGGCATGTTGGCCGGAGAGTGCTTCTCGGGCCGCGAACTGCAACCTTGCATGAATCTCCCAGGTTCCCGGCCCAACGAAAGCCCCCAGACCCAAATGGAGAGGGGCTGCTTGGGGGCCCCCTGGGGGCCCTTCAGGCCAGCTAGGTCTTTGTGTCCTGGCTCATTCGGTTGGGGAGCTGTTGCTGCAGTTGGGCATGTTGGCCGGAGAGTGCTTCTCGGGCCGCAAACTGCAACCTCGCAGGAATCTCCCAGGTTCCCGGCCCAACGAAAGGCCCCAGACCCAAATTGAGAGGGGCTGCTTGGGGGCCCCCTGGGGGCCCTTCAGGCCACCTAGGTCTTTGTGTCCTGGCTCCTTCGGTTTGGGAGCTGTTGCTGCAGTTGTGCATGTTGGCCGGAGAGTGCTTCTTGGGCCGCGAACTGCAACCTTGCAGGATTCTCCCAGGTTCCCGGCCCAACGAAAGCCCCCAGACCCAAATTGAGAGGGGCTGCTTGGGGCCCCCCTGGGGGCCCTTCAGGCCAGCTAGGTCTTTGGGTCCTGGCTCCTTCGCTTTGGGAGCTGTTGCTGCAGTTGGGCATGTTGGCCGGAGAGTGCTTCTCGGGCCGCGAACTGCAACCTTGCAGGTACCTCTCAGGTATCCATGCCCAACGAAAGCCCCCAGACCCAAATTGAGAGGGGCTGCTTGGTGGCCCCCTGGGGGCCCTTCAGGCCAGCTAGGTCTTTGGGTCCTGGCTCCTTCGCTTTGGGAGCTGTTGCTGCAGTTGGGCATGTTGGCCGGAGAGTGCTTCTCGGACCACGAACTGCAACCTTGCATGAATCTCCCAGGTTCCCGGCCCAACGAAAGCCCCCAGACCCAAATGGAGAGGGGCTGCTTGGGGGCCCCCTGGGGGCCCTTCAGGCCAGCTAGGTCTTTGGGTCCTGGCTCCTTCGGTTTGGGAGCTGTTGCTGCAGTTGGGCATGTTGGCCGGAGAGTGCTTCTCGGGCCGCGAACTGCAACCTTGCAGGATTCTCCCAGGTTCCCGGCCCAACGAAAGCCCCCAGACCCAAATTGAGAGGGGCTGCTTGGGGGCCCCCTGGGGGCCCTTCAGGCCAGCTAGGTCTTTGGGTCCTGGCTCCTTCGGTTTGGGAGCTGTTGCTGCAGTTGGGCATGTTGGCCGGAGAGTGCTTCTCGGGCCGCGAACTGTAACCTTGCAGGTACCTCTCAGGTATCCATGCCCAACGAAAGCCCCCAGACCCAAATTGAGAGGGGCTGCTTGGTGGCCCCCTGGGGGCCCTTCAGGCCAGCTAGGTCTTTGGGTCCTGGCTCCTTCGGTTTGGGAGCTGTTGCTGCAGTTGGGCATGTTGGCCGGAGAGTGCTTCTCGGGCCGCGAACTGCAACCTTGCATGAATCTCCCAGGTTCCCGGCCCAACGAAAGCCCCCAGACCCAAATGGAGAGGGGCTGCTTGGGGGCCCCCTGGGGGCCCTTCAGGCCAGCTAGGTCTTTGGGTCCTGGCTCCTTCGGTTTGGGAGCTGTTGCTGCAGTTGGGCATGTTGGGCGGAGAGTGCTTCTCGGGACGCGAACTGCAACCTTGAAGGAATCTCCCAGGTTCCCGGCCCAACGAAAGCCCCCAGACCCAAATTGAGAGGGGCTGCTTGGGGGCCCCCTGGGGGCCCTTCAGGCCAGCTAGGTCTTTGTGTCCTAGCTCATTCGGTTTGGGAGCTGTTGCTGCAGTTGGGCATGTTGGCCGGAGAGTGCTTCTCGGGCCTCGAACTGCAACCTTGCAGGAATCTCCCAGGTTCCCTGCCCAACAAAAGCCCCCAGACCCAAATGGAGAGGGGCTGCTTGGGGGCCCCCTGGGGGCCCTTCAGGCCAGCTAGGTCTTTGTGTCCTGGCTCCTTCGGTTTGGGAGCTGTTGCTGCAGTTGGGCATGTTGGCCGGAGAGTGCTTCTCGGGCCGCGAACTGCAACCTTGCTGGTATCTCCCAGGTTCTCAGCATAAAGAAAGCCCCCAGACCCAAATGGAGAGGGGCTGCTTGGGGGTCCCCTGGGGGCCCTTCAGGCCAGCTAGGTCTTTGGGTCCTGGCTCCTTCGCTTTGGGAGCTGTTGCTGCAGTTGGGCATGTTGGCCGGAGAGTGCTTCTCGGGCCGCGAACTGCAACCTTGCATGAATCTCCCAGGTTCCCCGCCCAACGAAAGCCCCCAGACCCAAATGGAGAGGGGCTGCTTGGGGGCCCCCTGGGGGCCCTTCAGGCCAGCTAGGTCTTTGGGTCCTGGCTCCTTCGCTTTGGGAGCTGTTGCTGGACGTTGGGCATGTTGGCCGGAGAGTGCTTCTCGGGCCGCGAACTGCAACCTTGCAGGAATCTCCCAGGTTCCATGCCCAACGGAAGCCCCCAGACGCAAATTGAGAGGGGCTGCTTGGGGGCCCCCTGGGGGCCCTTCAGGCCAGCTAGGTCTTTGGGTCCTGGCTCCTTCGCTTTGGGAGCTGTTGCTGCAGTTGGGCATGTTGGGCGGAGAGTGCTTCTCGGGCCGCGAACTGCAACCTTGCATGAATCTCCCAGGTTCCCGGCCCAACGAAAGCCCCCAGACCCAAATGGAGAGGGGCTGCTTGGGGGCCCCCTGGGGGCCCTTCAGGCCAGCTAGGTCTTTGGGTCCTGGCTCCTTCGGTTTGGGAGCTGTTGCTGCAGTTGGGCATGTTGGCCGGAGAGTGCTTCTCGGGCCGCGAACTGCAACCTTGCAGGTACCTCTCAGGTATCCATGCACAACGAAAGCCCCCAGACCCCAAATGAGAGGGGCTGCTTGGGGGCCCCCTGGGGGCCCTTCAGGCCAGCTAGGTCTTTGGGTCCTGGCTCCTTCGCTTTGGGAGCTGTTGCTGCAGTTGGGCATGTTGGCCAGAGAGTGCTTCTCGGGCCGCGAACTGCAACCTTGCAGGAATCTCCCAGGTTCCCGGCCCAACGAAAGCCCCCAGACCCAAATGGAGAGGGGCTGCTTGGGGGCCCCCTGGGGGCCCTTCAGGCCAGCTAGGTCTTTGGGTCCTGGCTTCTTCGCTTTGGGAGCTGTTGCTGCAGTTGGGCATGTTGGGCAGAGAGTGCTTCTCGGGCCGCGAACTGCAACCTTGCATGAATCTCCCAGGTTCCCGGCCCAACGAAAGCCCCCAGACCCAAATTGAGAGGGGCTGCTTGGGGGCCCCCTGGGGGCCCTTCAGGCCAGCTAGGTCTTTGTGTCCTGGCTCCTTCGGTTTGGGAGCTGTTGCTGCAGTTGGGCATGTTGGCCGGAGAGTGCTTCTCGGGCCTCGAACTGCAACCTTGCAGGAATCTCCCAGGTTCCATGCCCAAGGAAAGCCCCCAGACCCAAATTGAGAGGGGCTGCTTGGTGGCCCCCTGGGGGCCCTTCAGGCCAGCTAGGTCTTTGGGTCCTGGCTCCTTCGGTTTGGGAGCTGTTGCTGCAGTTGGGCATGTTGGCCGGAGAGTGCTTCTCGGGCCGCGAACTGTAATTTGCAGGTACCTCTCAGGTATACATGCCCAACGAAAGCCCCCAGACCCAAATGGAGAGGGGCTGCTTGGTGGCCTTCTGGGGGCCCTTCAGGCCAGCTAGGTCTTTGGGTCCTGGCTCCTTCGCTTTGGGAGCTGTTGCTGCAGTTGGGCATGTTGGGCGGAGAGTGCTTCTCGGGCCGCGAACTGCAACCTTGCAGGAATCTCCCAGGTTCCCGGCCCAACGAAAGCCCCCAGACCCAAATGGAGAGGGGCTGCTTCGGGGCCCCCTGGGGGCCCTTCAGGCCAGCTAGGTCTTTGGGTCCTGGCTCCTTCGCTTTGGGAGCTGTTGTTGACGTTGGGCATGTTGGCCGGAGAGTGCTTCTCGGGCCGCGAACTGCAACCTTGCAGGTACCTCCCAGGTTCCCGGCCCAACGAAAGCCCCCAGACCCAAATGGAGAGGGGCTGCTTGGGGGCCCCCTGGGGGCCCTTCAGGCCAGCTAGGTCTTTGGGTCCTGGCTCCTTCGCTTTGGGAGCTGTTGCTGCAGTTGGGCATGTTGGCCGGAGAGTGCTTCTCGGGCCGCGAACTGCAACCTTGAAGGAATCTCCCAGGTTCCCGGCCCAATGAAAGCCCCCAGACCCAAATGGAGAGGGGCTGCTTGGGGGCCCCCTGGGGGCCCTTCAGGCCAGCTAGGTCTTTGGGTCCTGGCTCCTTCGCTTTGGGAGCTGTTGCTGCAGTTGGGCATGTTGGCCGGAGAGTGCTTCTCGGGCCGCGAACTGCAACCTTGCATGAATCTCCCAGGTTCCCGGCCCAACGAAAGCCCCCAGACCCAAATGGAGAGGGGCTGCTTGGGGACCTACTGGGGGCACTTCAGGCCAGCTAGGTCTTTGGGTCCTGGCTCCTTCGGTTTGGGAGCTGTTGCTGCAGTTGGGCATGTTGGCCGGAGAGTGCTTCTCGGGCCGCGAACTGCAACCTTGCATGAATCTCCCAGGTTCCCGGCCCAACGAAAGCCCCCAGACCCAAATGGAGAGGGGCTGCTTGGGGGCCCCCTGGGGGCCCTTCAGGCCAGCTAGGTCTTTGTGTCCTGGCTCCTTCGGTTTGGGAGCTGTTGCTGCAGTTGGGCATGTTGGCCGGAGAGTGCTTCTCGGGCCTCGAACTGCAACCTTGCAGGAATCTCCCAGGTTCCCGGCCCAACAAAAGCCCCCAGACCCAAATGGAGAGGGGCTGCTTGGGGGCCCCCTGGGGGCCCTTCAGGCCAGCTAGGTCTTTGGGTCCTGGCTCCTTCGCTTTGGGAGCTGTTGCTGCAGTTGGGCATGTTGGCCGGAGAGTGCTTCTCGGGCCGCGAACTGTAACTTGCAGGTACCTCTCAGGTATACATGCCCAACGAAAGCCCCCAGACCCAAATGGAGAGGGGCTGCTTGGGTGCCTTCTGGGGGCCCTTCAGGCCAGCTAGGTCTTTGGGTCCTGGCTCCTTCGGTTTGGGAGCTGTTGCTGCAGTTGGGCATGTTGGCCGGAGAGTGCTTCTCGGGCCGCGAATTGCAACCTTGCAGGTACCACTCAGATATCCATGCCCAACGAAAGCCCCTAGACCCAAATTGAGAGGGGCTGCTTGGTGGCCCCCTGGGGGCCCTTCAGGCCAGCTAGGTCTTTGTGTCCTGGCTCCTTCGCTTTGGGAGCTGTTGCTGCAGTTGGGCATGTTGGCCGGAGAGTGCTTCTCGGGCCGCGAACTGCAACCTTGCAGGAATGTCCCAGTTTCCCGGCCCAACGAAAGCCCCCAGACCCAAATTGAGAGGAGCTGCTTGGGGGCCCCCTGGGGGCCCTTCAGGCCAGCTAGGTCTTTGGGTCCTGGCTCCTTCGCTTTGGGAGCTGTTGCTGCAGTTGAGCATGTTGGCCGGAGAGTGCTTCTCGGGCCGCGAACTGTAACTTGCAGGTACCTCTCAGGTATCCATGCCCAACGAAAGCCCCCAGACCCAAATGGAGAGGGGCTGCTTGGTGGCCTTCTGGGGGCCCTTCAGGCCAGCTAGGTCTTTGGGTCCTGGCTCCTTCGGTTTGGGAGCTGTTGCTGCAGTTGGGCATGTTGGCCGGAGAGTGCTTCTCGGGCCGCGAACTGCAACCTTGCAGGTACCTCCCAGGTTCCCGGCCCAACGAAAGCCCCCAGACCCAAATGGAGAGGGGCTGCTTGGGGGCCCCCTGGGGGCCCTTCAGGCCAGCTAGGTCTTTGGGTCCTGGCTCCTTCGGTTTGGGAGCTGTTGCTGCAGTTGGGCATGTTGGCCGGAGAGTGCTTCTCGGGCCGCGAACTGCAACCTTGAAGGAATCTCCCAGGTTCCCGGCCCAACGAAAGCCCCCAGACCCAAATTGAGAGGGGCTGCTTGGGGGTCCCCTGGGGGCCCTTCAGGCCAGCTAGGTCTTTGGGTCCTGGCTCCTTCGGTTTGGGAGCTGTTGCTGCAGTTGGGCATGTTGGCCGGAGAGTGCTTCTCGGGCCTCGAACTGCAACCTTGCAGGAATCTCCCAGTTTCCCGGCCCAACGAAGGCCCCCAGACCCAAATGGAGAGGGGCTGCTTGGGGGCCCCCTGGGGGCCCTTCAGGCCAGCTAGGTCTTTGGGTCCTGGCTCCTTCGGTTTGGGAGCTGTTGCTGCAGTT
The DNA here is from genome assembly GCF_964237585.1 of Gallinula chloropus. Classification (NCBI taxonomy): domain Eukaryota; kingdom Metazoa; phylum Chordata; class Aves; order Gruiformes; family Rallidae; genus Gallinula; species Gallinula chloropus. The sequence goes on from NW_028168452.1 coordinate 284,777, forward strand.
GGGCATGTTGGCCGGAGAGTGCTTCTCGGGCCGCGAACTGTAACTTGCAGGTACCTCTCAGGTATATATGCCCAACGAAAGCCCCCAGACCCAAATTGAGAGGGGCTGCTTGGGGGCCCCCTGGGGGCCCTTCAGGCCAGCTAGGTCTTTGGGTCCTGGCTCCTTCGCTTTGGGAGCTGTTGCTGGATATTGGGCATGTTGGCCGGAGAGTGCTTCTCGGGCCGCGAACTGCAACCTTGCTGGTATCTCCCAGGTTCTCAGCATAAAGAAAGCCCCCAGACCCAAATGGAGAGGGGCTGCTTGGGGGCCCCCTGGGGGCCCTTCAGGCCAGCTAGGTCTTTGTGTCCTGGCTCATTCGGTTTGGGAGCTGTTGTTGACGTTGTGCATGTTGGGCGGAGAGTGCTTCTCGGGCCGCGAACTGCAACCTTGCATGAATCTCCCAGGTTCCCGGCCCAACGAAAGCCCCCAGACCCAAATTGAGAGGGGCTGCTTGGGGGCCCCCTGGGGGCCCTTCAGGCCAGCTAGGTCTTTGGGTCCTGGCTCCTTCGGTTTGGGAGCTGTTGCTGCAGTTGGGCATGTTGGCCGGAGAGTGCTTCTCGGGCCGCGAACTGCAACCTTGCAGGTACCTCTCAGGTATCCATGCCCAACGAAAGCCCCCAGACCCAAATTGAGAGGGGCTGCTTGGGGGCCCCATGGGGGCCCTTCAGGCCAGCTAGGTCTTTGGGTCCTGGCTCCTTCGCTTTGGGAGCTGTTGCTGGATATTGGGCATGTTGGCCGGAGAGTGCTTCTCGGGCCGCGAACTGCAACCTTGCTGGTATCTCCCAGGTTCTCAGCCTAAAGAAAGCCCCCAGACCCAAATGGAGAGGGCCTACTTGGGGGCCCCCTGGGGGCCCTTCAGGCCAGCTAGGTCGTTGTGTCCTGGCTCATTCGGTTTGGGAGCTGTTGCTGCAGTTGGGCATGTTGGCCGGAGAGTGCTTCTCGGGCCTCGAACTGCAACCTTGCAGGAATCTCCCAGGTTCCCGGCCCAACGAAAGCCCCCAGACCCAAATGGAGAGGTGCTGCTTGGGGGCCCCCTGGGGCCCCTTCAGGCCAGCTAGGTCTTTGGGTCCTGGCTCCTTCGCTTTGGGAGCTGTTGCTGCAGTTGGGCATGTTGGCCGGAGAGTGCTTCTCGGGCCGCGAACTGCAACCTTGCAGTAATCTCCCAGGTTCCCGGCCCAACGAAAGCCCCCAGACCCAAATTGAGAGGGGCTGCTTGGTGGCCCCCTGGGGGCCCTTCAGGCCACCTAGGTCTTTGGGTCCTGGCTCCTTCGCTTTGGGAGCTGTTGCTGCAGTTGGGTATGTTGGGCGGAGAGTGCTTCTCGGGCCGCGAACTGCAGCCTTGCATGAATCTCCCAGGTTCCCGGCCCAACGAAAGCCCCCAGACCCAAATGGAGAGGGGCTGCTTGGGGGCCCCCTGGGGGCCCTTCAGGCCAGCTAGGTCTTTGGGTCCTGGCTCCTTCGGTTTGGGAGCTGTTGCTGCAGTTGGGTATGTTGGGCGGAGAGTGCTTCTCGGGCCGCGAACTGCAGCCTTGCATGAATCTCCCAGGTTCCCGGCCCAACGAAAGCCCCCAGACCCATATGGAGAGGGGCTGCTTGCGGGCCCCCTGGGGGCCCTTCAGGCCAGCTAGGTCTTTGGGTCCTGGCTCCTTCGGTTTGGGAGCTGTTGCTGGACGTTGGGCATGTTGACCGGAGAGTGCTTCTCGGGCTGCGAACTGCAACCTTGCAGGTACCTCCCATATCCCAGGCCCAACGACAGCCCCCAGATCCAAATTGAGAGGGGCTGCTTGGGGGCCCCCTGGGGGCCCTTCAGGCCAGCTAGGTCTTTGGGTCCTGGCTCCTTCGGTTTGGGAGCTGTTGCTGCAGTTGGGCATTATGGCCGGAGAGTGCTTCTCGGGCCGCGAACTGCAACCTTGCAGGTAGCTCCCAGGTTCCCGGCCCAACGAAAGCCCCCAGACCCAAATTGAGAGGGGCTCTTTGGGGGCCCCCTGGGGCCCCTTCAGGCCAGCTAGGTCTTTTGCAGATCACGGCCCGAGAACCACTCTCCGGCCAACATGCCCAACTGCAGCAACAGCTCCCAAACCGAAGGAGCCAGGACCCAAAGACCTAGCTGGCCTGAAGGGCCCCCAGGGGGCCCCCAAGCAGCCCCTCTCCATTTGGGTCTGGGGGCTTTCGTTGGGCCGGGAACCTTGGAGGTATCTGCAAGGTTGCAGTTCGCAGCCCGAGAAGCACTCTCCGGTCAACATGCCCAACGTCCAGCAACAGCTCCCAAACCGAAGGAGCCAGGACCCAAAGACCTAGCTGGCCTGAAGGGCCCCCAGGGGGAACCCAAGCAGCCCATCACAATTTGGGTCTGGGGGCTTTCGTTGGGCCTGGGACTTGGGAGGTACCTGCAAGGTTGCAGTTCGCAGCCCGAGAAGCACTCTCCGGTCAACATGCCCAACTGCAGCAACAGCTCCCAAAACCGAAGGAGCCAGGACCCAAAGACCTAGCTGGCCTGAAGGGCCCCAGGGGGCCCCCCAGCAGCCCCTCTCCATTTGGGTCTGGGGGCTTTCGTTGGGCCTGGGACCTGGGAGGTACCTGCAAGGTTGCAGTTCGAGGCCCGAGAAGCACTCTCCGGCCAACATGCCCAACTGCAGCAACAGCTCCCAAACCGAATGAGCCAGGACCCAAAGACCTAGCTGGCCTGAAGGGCCCCCCAGGGGGCCCCGAAGCAGCCCCTCTCCATTTGGGTCTGGGGGCTTTCGTTGGGCCGGGAACCTGGGAGGTACCTGCAAGGTTGCAGTTCGCAGCCCGAGAAGCACTCTCCGGCCAACATGCCCAACTGCAGCAACAGCTCCCAAACCGAAGGAGCCAGGACCCAAAGACCTAGCTGGCCTGAAGGGCCCCCAGGGGGCCCCCAAGCAGCCCCTCTCCATTTGGGTCTGGGGGCTTTCGTGGGCCGGGGACCTGGGAGGTACCTGCAAGGTTGCAGTTCGCAGCCCGAGAAGCACTCTCCGGTCAACATGCCCAACGTCCAGCAACAGCTCCCAAACCGAAGGAGCCAGGACCCAAAGACCTAGCTGGCCTGAAGGGCCCCCAGGGGGCCCCCAAGCAGCCCCTCTCCATTTGGGTCTGGGGGCTTTCATTGGGCCGGGAACCTGGGAGATTCCTTCAAGCTTGCAGTTCGCGGCCCGAGAAGCACTCTCCGGCCAACATGCCCAACTGCAGCAACAGCTCCCAAAGCGAAGGAGCCAGGACCCAAAGACCTAGCTGGCCTGAAGGGCCCCCAGGGGGCCCCCAAGCAGCCCCTCTCCATTTGGGTCTGGGGGCTTTCGTTGGGCCGGGAACCTGGGAGGTACCTGCAAGGTTGCAGTTCGCGGCCCGAGAAGCACTCTCCGGCCAACATGCCCAACTGCAGCAACAGCTCCCAAAGCGAAGGAGCCAGGACACAAAGACCTAGCTGGCCTGAAGGGCCCCCAGGGGGCCCCCAAGCAGCCCCTCTCAATTTGGGTCTGGGGGCTTTCGTTGGGCATGGATACCTGAGAGTTACCTGCAAGGTTACAGTTCGCGGCCCGAGAAGCACTCTCCGGCCAACATGCCCAACTGCAGCAACAGCTCCCAAACCGAAGGAGCCAGGACCCAAAGACCTAGCTGGCCTGAAGGGCCCCCAGGGGGCCCCCAAGCAGCCCCTCTCCATTTGGGTCTGGGGGCTTTCGTTGGGCCGGGAACCTGGGAGATTCATGCAAGGTTGCAGTTCGCGGCCCGAGAAGCACTCTCCGGCCAACATGCCCAACTGCAGCAACAGCTCCCAAACCGAAGGAGCCAGGACCCAAAGACCTAGCTTGCCTGAAGGGCCCCCAGGGGGCCCCCAAGCAGCCCCTCTCAATTTGGGTCTGGGGGCTTTCGTTGGGCATGGAACCTGGGAGATTCCTGCAAGGTTGCAGTTCGCGGCCCGAGAAGCACTCTCCGGCCAACATGCCCAACTGCAGCAACAGCTCCCAAACCGAAGGAGCCAGGACCCAAAGACCTAGCTGGCCTGAAGGGCCCCCAGGGGGCCCCCAAGCAGTCCCTCTCAATTTGGGTCTGGGGGCTTTTGTTGGGCCGGGAACCTGGGAGAATCCTGCAACGTTGCAGTTCGCGGCCCGAGAAGCACTCTCCGGCCAACATGCCCAACTGCAGCAACAGCTCCCAAACCGAAGGAGCCAGGACCCAAAGACCTAGCTGGCCTGAAGGGCCCCCAGGGGGCCCCCAAGCAGCCCCTCTCCATTTGGGTCTGGGGGCTTTCATTGGGCCGGGAACCTGGGAGATTCCTGCAAGGTTGCAGTTCGAGGCCCGAGAAGCACTCTCCGGCCAACATGCCCAACTGCAGCAACAGCTCCCAAAGCGAAGGAGCCAGGACCCAAAGACCTAGCTGGCCTGAAGGGCCCCCAGGGGGCCCCCAAGCAGCCCCTCTCAATTTGGGTCTGGGGGCTTTCGTTGGGCCGGGAACCTGGGAGGTACCTGCAAGGTTGCAGTTCGCGGCCCGAGAAGCACTCTCCGGCCAACATGCCCAACTGCAGCAACAGCTCCCAAAGCGAAGGAGCCAGGACCCAAAGACCTAGCTGGCCTGAAGGGCCCCCAGGGGGCCCCCAAGCAGCCCCTCTCAATTTGGGTCTGGGGGCTTTCGTTGGGCATGGATACCTGAGAGTTACCTGCAAGGTTACAGTTCGCGGCCCGAGAAGCACTCTCCGGCCAACATGCCCAACTGCAGCAACAGCTCCCAAACCGAAGGAGCCAGGACCCAAAGACCTAGCTGGCCTGAAGGGCCCCCAGGGGGCCCCCAAGCAGCCCCTCTCCATTTGGGTCTGGGGGCTTTCGTTGGGCCGGGAACCTGGGAGATTCATGCAAGGTTGCAGTTCGCGGCCCGAGAAGCACTCTCCGGCCAACATGCCCAACTGCAGCAACAGCTCCCAAACCGAAGGAGCCAGGACCCAAAGACCTAGCTTGCCTGAAGGGCCCCCAGGGGGCCCCCAAGCAGCCCCTCTCAATTTGGGTCTGGGGGCTTTCGTTGGGCATGGAACCTGGGAGATTCCTGCAAGGTTGCAGTTCGCGGCCCGAGAAGCACTCTCCGGCCAACATGCCCAACTGCAGCAACAGCTCCCAAACCGAAGGAGCCAGGACCCAAAGACCTAGCTGGCCTGAAGGGCCCCCAGGAGGCCCCCAAGCAGTCCCTCTCAATTTGGGTCTGGGGGCTTTTGTTGGGCCGGGAACCTGGGAGAATCCTGCAACGTTGCAGTTCGCGGCCCGAGAAGCACTCTCCGGCCAACATGCCCAACTGCAGCAACAGCTCCCAAACCGAAGGAGCCAGGACCCAAAGACCTAGCTGGCCTGAAGGGCCCCCAGGGGGCCCCCAAGCAGCCCCTCTCAATTTGGGTCTGGGGGCTTTCGTTGGGCCGGGAACCTGGGAGATTCCTGCAAGGTTGCAGTTCGCGGCCCGAGAAGCACTCTCCGGCCAACATGCCCAACTGCAGCAACAGCTCCCAAACCGAAGGAGACAGGACCCAAAGACCTAGCTGGCCTGAAGGGCCCCCATGGGGCCCCCAAGCAGCTCCTCTCCATTTGGGTCTGGGGGCTTTAGTTGGGCCGGGAACCTGGGAGGTACCTGCAAGGTTGCAGTTCGCGGCCCGAGAAGCACTCTCCGGCCAGCATGCCCAACTGCAGCAACAGCTCCCAAACTGAAGGAGCCGGGACCCAAAGACCTAGCTGGCCTGAAGGGCCCCCATGGGGCCACCAAGCAGCCCCTCTCCGTTTGGGTCTGGGGGCTTTTGTTGGGCCGGGAACCTGGGAGATTCCTGCAAGGTTGCAGTTCGAGGCCCGAGAAGCACTCTCCGGCCAACATGCCCAATATCCAGCAACAGCTCCCAAAGCGAAGGAGCCAGGACCCAAAGACCTAGCTGGCCTGAAGGGCCCCCAGGAAGGCCACCAAGCAGCCCCTCTCCATTTTGGTCTGGGGGCTTTCGTTGGGCATGTATACCTGAGAGGTACCTGCAAGTTATAGTTCGCGGCCCGAGAAGCACTCTCCGAGCCAACATGCACAACTGCAGCAACAGCTCCCAAAGCGAAGGAGCCAGGACCCAAAGACCTAGCTGGCCTGAAGGGCCCCCAGGGGGCCCCCAAGCAGCCCCTCTCCATTTGGGTCTGGGGGCTTTCGTTGGGCCGGGAACCTGGGAGATTCATGCAAGGTTGCAGTTCGCGGCCCGAGAAGCACTCTCTGCCCAACATGCCCAACTGCAGCAACAGCTCCCAAAGCGAAGAAGCCAGGACCCAAAGACCTAGCTGGCCTGAAGGGCCCCCAGGGGGCCCCCAAGCAGCCCCTCTCCATTTGGGTCTGGGGGCTTTCGTTGGGCCGGGAACCTGGGAGATTCATGCAAGGTTGCAGTTCGCGGCCCGAGAAGCACTCTCCGGCCAACATGCCCAACTGCAGCAACAGCTCCCAAAGCGAAGGAGCCAGGACCCAAAGACCTAGCTGGCCTGAAGGGCCCCCAGGGGGCCACCAAGCAGCCCCTCTCAATTTGGGTCTGGGGGCTTAGGTTGTGCATGCATACCTGAGAGGTACCTGCAAGGTTGCAGTTCGCGGCCCGAGAAGCACTCTCCGGCCAACATGCCCAACTGCAGCAACAGCTCCCAAAGCGAAGGAGCCAGGACCCAAAGACCTAGCTGGCCTGAAGGGCCCCCAGGGGGCCCCCAAGCAGCCCCTCTCCATTTGGGTCTGGGGGCTTTCGTTGGGCATGGAACCTGGGAGGTACCTGCAAGGTTGCAGTTCGCGGCCCGAGAAACACTCTGCGGCCAACATGCCCAACTTCAGCAACAGCTCCCAAACCGAAGGAGCCAGGACCCAAAGACCTAGCTGGCCTGAAGGGCCCCCAGGGGGCCCCCAAGCAGCCCCTCTCCATTTGGGTCTGGGGGCTTTCGTTGGGCCGGGAACCTTGGAGGTATCTGCAAGGTTGCAGTTCGTAGCCCGAGAAGCACTCTCCGGTCAACATGCCCAACGTCCAGCAACAGCTCCCAAACCGAAGGAGCCAGGACCCAAAGACCTAGCTGGCCTGAAGGGCCCCCAGGGGGCCCCCAAACAGCCCCTCTCAATTTGGGTCTGGGGGCTTTCGTTGGGCCTGGGACTTGGGAGGTACCTGCAAGGTTGCAGTTCGCAGCCCGAGAAGAACTCTCCGGTCAACATGCCCAACTGCAGCAACAGCTCCCAAAGCGAAGGAGCCAGGACCCAAAGACCTAGCTGGCCTGAAGAGTCCCAGGGGGCCCCCAAACAGCCCCTCTCAATTTGGGTCTGGGGGCTTTCGTTGGGCATGGAACCTGGGAGGTGCCTGCAAGGTTGCAGTTCGCGGCCCGAGAAGCACTCTCCGGCCAACATGCCCAACTGCAGCAACAGCTCCCAAAGCGAAGGAGCCAGGACCCAAAGACCTAGCTGGCCTGAAGGGCCCCCAGGGGGCCCCCAAGCAGCCCCTCTCAATTTGGGTCTGGGGGCTTTCGTTGGGCATGGAACCTGGGAGAATCCTGCAAGGTTGCAGTTCGCGGCCCGAGAAGCACTCTCCGGCCAACATGCCCAACTGCAGCAACAGCTCCCAAACCGAAGGAGCCAGGACACAAAGACCTAGCTGGCCTGAAGGGCCCCCAGGGGGCCCCTAAGGAGCTCCTCTCCATTTGGGTCTGGGGGCTTTAGTTGGGCCGGGAACCTGGGAGGTACCTGCAAGGTTGCATTTCACGGCCGGAGAAGCACTCTCCGGCCAACATGCCCAACTGCAGCAACAGCTCCCAAAGCGAAGGAGCCAGGACCCAAAGACCTAGCTGGCCTGAAGGGCCCCCGGGGGCCCCCAAGCAGCCCCTCTCAATTTGGGTCTGGGGGCTTTTGTTGGGCCGGGAACCTGAAAGATTCCTGCAAGGTTGCAGTTCGAGGCCCGAGAAGCACTCTCCGGCCAACATGCCCAACTGCAGCAACAGCTCCCAAACCGAATGAGCCAGGACCCAAAGACCTAGCTGGCCTGAAGGGCCCCCAGGGGGCCCCCAAGCAGCCCCTCTCCATTTGGGTCTGGGGGCTTTCATTGGGCCGGGAACCTGGGAGATTCCTTCAAGGTTGCAGTTCGCGGCCCGAGAAGCACTCTCCGGCCAACATGCCCAACTGCAGCAACAGCTCCCAAAGCGAAGGAGCCAGGACCCAAAGACCTAGCTGGCCTGAAGGGCCCCCAGGGGGCCCCCAAGCAGCCCCTCTCAATTTGGGTCTGGGGGCTTTCGTTGGGCCGGGAACCTGGGAGGTACCTGCAAGGTTGCAGTTCGCGGCCCGAGAAGCACTCTCCGGCCAACATGCCCAACTGCAGCAACAGCTCCCAAAGCGAAGGAGCCAGGACCCAAAGACCTAGCTGGCCTGAAGGGCCCCCAGGGGGCCCCCAAGCAGCCCCTCTCAATTTGGGTCTGGGGGCTTTCGTTGGGCATGTATACCTGAGAGGTACCTGCAAGGTTACAGTTCGCGGCCCGAGAAGCACTCTCCGGCCAACATGCCCAACTGCAGCAACAGCTCCCAAACCGAAGGAGCCAGGACCCAAAGACCTAGCTGGCCTGAAGGGCCCCCAGGGGTCCCCCAAGCAGCCCCTCTCCATTTGGGTCTGGGGGCTTTCGTTGGGCCGGGAACCTGGGAGATTCATGCAAGGTTGCAGTTCGCGGCCCGAGAAGCACTCTCCGGCCAACATGCCCAACTGCAGCAACAGCTCCCAAACCGAAGGAGCCAGGACCCAAAGACCTAGCTGGCCTGAAGGGCCCCCAGGGGGCCCCCAAGCAGCCCCTCTCAATTTGGGTCTGGGGGCTTTCGTTGGGCATGGAACCTGGGAGATTCCTGCAAGGTTGCAGTTCGCGGCCCGAGAAGCACTCTCCGGCCAACATGCCCAACTGCAGCAACAGCTCCCAAAGCGAAGGAGCCAGGACCCAAAGACCTAGCTGGCCTGAAGGGCCCCCAGGGGGCCCCCAAGCAGTCCCTCTCAATTTGGGTCTGGGGGCTTTTGTTGGGCCGGGAACCTGGGAGAATCCTGCAACGTTGCAGTTCGCGGCCCGAGAAGCACTCTCCGGCCAACATGCCCAACTGCAGCAACAGCTCCCAAACCGAAGGAGCCAGGACCCAAAGACCTAGCTGGCCTGAAGGGCCCCCAGGGGGCCCCCAAGCAGCCCCTCTCCATTTGGGTCTGGGGGCTTTCGTTGGGCCGGGGACCTGGGAGATTCCTGCAAGGTTGCAGTTCGCGGCCCGAGAAGCACTCTCCGGCCAACATGCCCAACTGCAGCAACAGCTCCCAAACCGAAGGAGACAGGACCCAAAGACCTAGCTGGCCTGAAGGGCCCCCATGGGGCCCCCAAGCAGCTCCTCTCCATTTGGGTCTGGGGGCTTTAGTTGGGCCGGGAACCTGGGAGGTACCTGCAAGGTTGCAGTTCGCGGCCCGAGAAGCACTCTCCGGCCAGCATGCCCAACTGCAGCAACAGCTCCCAAACCGAAGGAGGCGGGACCCAAAGACCTAGCTGGCCTGAAGGGCCCCCATGGGGCCCCCAAGCAGCCCCTCTCCGTTTGGGTCTGGGGGGTTTTGTTGGGCCGGGAACCTGGGAGATTCCTGCAAGGTTGCAGTTCGAGGCCCGAGAAGCACTCTCCGGCCAACATGCCCAATATCCAGCAACAGCTCCCAAAGCGAAGGAGCCAGGACCCAAAGACCTAGCTGGCCTGAAGGGCCCCCAGGAAGGCCACCAAGCAGCCCCTCTCCATTTTGGTCTGGGGGCTTTCGTTGGGCATGTATACCTGAGAGGTACCTGCAAGTTATAGTTCGCGGCCCGAAAAGCACTCTCCGAGCCAACATGCACAACTGCAGCAACAGCTCCCAAAGCGAAGGAGCCAGGACCCAAAGACCTAGCTGGCCTGAAGGGCCCCCAGGGGGGCCCCAAGCAGCCCCTCTCAATTTGGGTCTGGGGGCTTTCGTTGGGCCGGGAACCTGGGAGAATCCTTCAAGGTTGCAGTTCGCGGCCCGAGAAGCACTCTCCGGCCAACATGCCCAACTGCAGCAACAGCTCCCAAACCGAAGGAGCCAGGACCCAAAGACCTAGCTGGCCTGAAGGGCCCCCAGGGGGCCCCCAAGCAGCCCCTCTCAATTTGGGTCTGGGGGCTTTCGTTGGGCCGGGAACCTGGGAGATTCCTGCAAGGTTGCAGTTCGAGGCCCGAGAAGCACTCTCCGGCCAACATGCCCAACTGCAGCAACAGCTCCCAAACCGAAGGAGCCAGGACACAAAGACCTAGCTGGCCTGAAGGGCCCCCAGGGGGCCCCCAAGCAGCCCCTCTCCATTTGGGTCTGGGGGCTTTCGTTGGGCCGGGAACCTGGGAGATTCATGCAAGGTTGCAGTTCGCGGCCCGAGAAGCACTCTCTGCCCAACATGCCCAACTGCAGCAACAGCTCCCAAAGCGAAGAAGCCAGGACCCAAAGACCTAGCTGGCCTGAAGGGCCCCCAGGGGGCCCCCAAGCAGCCCCTCTCCATTTGGGTCTGGGGGCTTTCGTTGGGCCGGGAACCTGGGAGATTCATGCAAGGTTGCAGTTCGCGGCCCGAGAAGCACTCTCCGGCCAACATGCCCAACTGCAGCAACAGCTCCCAAAGCGAAGGAGCCAGGACCCAAAGACCTAGCTGGCCTGAAGGGCCCCCAGGGGGCCACCAAGCAGCCCCTCTCACTTTGGGTCTGGGGGCTTTCGTTGGGCATGTATACCTGAGAGGTACCTGCAAGTTACAGTTCGCGGCCCGAGAAGCACTCTCCGGCCAACATGCCCAACTGCAGCAACAGCTCCCAAACCGAAGGAGCCAGGACCCAAAGACCTAGCTGGCCTGAAGGGCCCCCAGGGGGCCCCCAAGCAGCCCCTCTCAATTTGGGTCTGGGGGCTTTCGTTGGGCATGGATACCTGAGAGGTACCTGCAAGGTTGCAGTTCGCGTCCCGAGAAGCACTCTCCGGCCAACATGCACAAGTGCAGCAACAGCTCCCAAACCGAAGGAGCCAGGACCCAAAGACCTAGCTGGCCTGAAGGGCCCCCATGGGGCCCCCAAGGAGCTCCTCTCCATTTGGGTCTGGGGGCTTTAGTTGGGCCGGGAACCTGGGAGGTACCAGCAAGGTTCCAGTTCGCGGCCGGAGAAGCACTCTCCGGCCAACATGCCCAACTGCAGCAACAGCTCCCAAACCGAAGGAGCCAGGACCCAAAGACCTAGCTGGCCTGAAGGGCCCCCAGGGGGCCCCCAAGCAGCCCCTCTCCATTTGGGTCTGGGGGCTTTTGTTGGGCATGGAACCTGGGAGATTCCTGCAAGGTTGCAGTTCGCGGCCCGAGAAGCACTCTCCGGCCAACATGTCCAACTGCAGCAACAGCTCCCAAACCGAAGGAGCCAGGACACAAAGACCTAGCTGGCCTGAAGGGCCCCCAGGGGGCCCCCAAGCAGCCCCTCTCAATTTGGGTCTGGGGGCTTTCGTTGGGCCGGGAACCTGGGAGGTACCTGCAAGGTTGCAGTTCGCGGCCCGAGAAGCACTCTCCGGCCAACATGCCCAACTGCAGCAACAGCTCCCAAACCGAAGGAGCCAGGACCCAAAGACCTAGCTGGCCTGAAGGGCCCCCAGGGGGCCCCCAAGCAGCCCCTCTCAATTTGGGTCTGGGGGCTTTCGTTGGGCATGTAACCTGGGAGATTCCTGCAAGGTTGCAGTTCGCGGCCCGAGAAGCACTCTCCGGCCAACATGCCCAACTGCAGCAACAGCTCCCAAACCGAAGGAGCCAGGACCCAAAGACCTAGCTTGCCTGAAGGGCCCCCAGGGGGGCCCAAAGCAGTCCCTCTCAATTTGGGTCTTGGGGCTTTTGTTGGGCCGGGAACCTGGGAGAATCATGCAACGTTGCAGTTCGCGGCCCGAGAAGCACTCTCCGGCCAACATGCCCAACTGCAGCAACAGCTCCCAAACCGAAGGAGCCAGGACCCAAAGACCTAGCTGGCCTGAAGGGCCCCCAGGGGGCCCCCAAGCAGCCCCTCTCAATTTGGGTCTGGGGGCTTTCGTTGGGCCGGGAACCTGGGAGAATCCTGCAAGGTTGCAGTTCGCGGCCCGAGAAGCACTCTCCGGCCAACATGCCCAACTGCAGCAACAGCTCCCAAACCGAAGGAGCCAGGACCCAAAGACCTAGCTGGCCTGAAGTGCCCCCATGGGGCCCCCAAGCAGCTCCTCTCCATTTGGGTCTGGGGGCTTTAGTTGGGCCGGGAACCTGGGAGGTACCTGCAAGGTTGCAGTTCGCGGCCCGAGAAGCACTCTCCGGCCAGCATGCCCAACTGCAGCAACAGCTCCCAAAGCGAAGGAGCCAGGACCCAAAGACCTAGCTGGCCTGAAGGGCCCCCAGGGGGCCCCCAAGCAGCCCCTCTCCGTTTGGGTCTGGGGGCTTTTGTTGGGCCGGGAACCTGGGAGATTCCTGCAAGGTTGCAGTTCGCGGCCCGAGAAGCACTCTCCGGCCAACATGCCCAATATCCAGCAACAGCTCCCAAAGCGAAGGAGCCAGGACCCAAAGACCTAGCTGGCCTGAAGGGCCCCCAGAAGTCCACCAAGCAGCCCCTCTCCATTTTGGTCTGGGGGCTTTCGTTGGGCATGTATACCTGAGAGGTACCTGCAAGTTACAGTTCGCGGCCCGAGAAGCACTCTCCGAGCCAACATGCACAACTGCAGCAACAGCTCCCAAAGCGAAGGAGCCAGGACCCAAAGACCTAGCTGGCCTGAAGGGCCCCCAGGGGGCCCCCAAGCAGCCCCTCTCCATTTGGGTCTAGGGGCTTTCGTTGGGCCGGGAACCTGGGAGAATCCTTCAAGGTTGCAGTTCGCGGCCCGAGAAGCACTCTCCGGCCTACATGCCCAACTGCAGCAACAGCTCCCAAACCGAAGGAGCCAGGACCCAAAGACCTAGCTGGCCTGAAGGGCCCCCAGGGGGCCCCCAAGCAGCCCCTCTCAATTTGGGTCTGGGGGCTTTCGTTGGGCCGGGAACCTGGGAGAATCCTGCAAGGTTGCAGTTCGCGGCCCGAGAAGCACTCTCCGGCCAACATGCCCAACTGCAGCAACAGCTCCCAAACCGAAGGAGCCAGGACCCAAAGACCTAGCTGGCCTGAAGGGCCCCCAGGGTGCCCCCAAGGGGCTCCTCTCCATTTGGGTCTGGGGGCTTTTGTTGGGCCGGGAACCTGGGAGGTACCTGCAAGGTTGAAGTTCGCGGCCGGAGAAGCACTATCCGGCCAACATGCCCAACTGCAGCAACAGCTCCCAAACCGAATGAGCCAGGACCCAAAGACCTAGCTGGCCTGAAGGGCCCCCAGGGGTCCCCCAAGTAGCCCCTCTCCATTTGGGTCTGGGGGCTTTTGTTGGGCCGGGAACCTGGGAGATTCCTGCAAGGTTGCAGTTCGAGGCCCGAGAAGCACTCTCCGGCCAACATGCCCAACGTCAACAACAGCTCCCAAAGCGAAGGAGCCAGGACCCAAAGACCTAGCTGGCCTGAAGGGCCCCCAGGGGGCCCCCAAGCAGCCCCTCTCCATTTGGGTCTGGGGGCTTTCGTTGGGCCGGGAACCTGGGAGATTCCTGCAAGGTTGCAGTTCGCGGCCCGAGAAGCACTCTCCGCCCAACATGCACAACTGCAGCAACAGCTCCCAAAGCGAAGGAGCCAGGACCCAAAGACCTAGCTGGCCTGAAGGGCCCCCAGAAGGCCACCAAGCAGCCCCTCTCCATTTGGGTCTGGGGGCTTTAGTTGGGCATGTATACCTGAGAGGTACCTGCAAATTACAGTTCGCGGCCCGAGAAGCACTCTCCGGCCAACATGCCCAACTGCAGCAACAGCTCCCAAACCGAAGGAGCCAGGACCCAAAGACCTAGCTGGCCTGAAGGGCCCCCAGGGGTCCCCCAAGCAGCCCCTCTCCATTTGGGTCTGGGGGCTTTCGTTGGGCATGGAACCTGGGAGATTCCTGCAAGGTTGCAGTTCGAGGCCCGAGAAGCACTCTCCGGCCAACATGCCCAACTGCAGCAACAGCTCCCAAACCGAATGAGCCAGGACACAAAGACCTAGCTGGCCTGAAGGGCCCCCAGGGGGCCCCCAAGCAGCCCCTCTCAATTTGGGTCTGGGGGCTTTCGTTGGGCCGGGAACCTGGGAGATTCATGCAAGGTTGCAGTTCGCGGCCCGAGAAGCACTCTCTGCCCAACATGCCCAACTGCAGCAACAGCTCCCAAAGCGAAGAAGCCAGGACCCAAAGACCTAGCTGGCCTGAAGGGCCCCCAGGGGGCCTCCAAGAAGCCCCTCTCCATTTGGGTCTGGGGGCTTTCGTTGGGCCGGGAACCTGGGAGATTCATGCAAGGTTGCAGTTCGCGGCCCGAGAAGCACTCTCCGGCCAACATGCCCAACTGCAGCAACAGCTCCCAAAGCGAAGGAGCCAGGACCCAAAGACCTAGCTGGCCTGAAGGGCCCCCAGGGGGCCCCCAAGCAGCCCCTCTCAATTTGGGTCTGGGGGCTTTCGTTGGGCATGGATACCTGAGAGGTACCTGCAAGGTTGCAATTCGCGGCCCGAGAAGCACTCTCCGGCCAACATGCCCAACTGCAGCAACAGCTCCCAAACCGAAGGAGCCAGGACCCAAAGACCTAGCTGGCCTGAAGGGCCCCCAGGGGGCCCCCAAGCAGCCCCTCTCCATTTGGGTCTGGGGGCTTTCGTTGGGCCGGGAACCTGGGAGATTCATGCAAGGTTGCAGTTCGCGGCCCGAGAAGCACTCTCCGGCCAACATGCCCAACTGCAGCAACAGCTCCCAAAGCGAAGGAGCCAGGACCCAAAGACCTAGCTGGCCTGAAGGGCCCCCAGGGGGCCCCCAAGGGGCTCCTCTCCATTTGGGTCTGGGGGCTTTTGTTGGGCCGGGAACCTGGGAGGTACCTGCAAGGTTGAAGTTCGCGGCCGGAGAAGCACTATCCGGCCAACATGCCCAACTGCAGCAACAGCTCCCAAACCGAATGAGCCAGGACCCAAAGACCTAGCTGGCCTGAAGGGCCCCCAGGGGGCCCCCAAGTAGCCCCTCTCCATTTGGGTCTGGGAGCTTTCGTTGGGCATGTATACCTGAGAGGTACCTGCAAGGTTAGAGTTCGCGGCCCGAGAAGCACTCTCCGGCCAACATGCCCAACTGCAGCACAGCTCCCAAAGCGAAGGAGCCAGGACCCAAAGACCTAGCTGGCCTGAAGGGCCCCCAGGGGGCCCCCAAGCAGCCCCTCTCCATTTGGGTCTGGGGGCTTTTGTTGGGCCGGGAACCTGGGAGATTCCTGCAAGGTTGCAGTTCGAGGCCCGAGAAGCACTCTCCGGCCAACATGCCCAACGTCAACAACAGCTCCCAAAGCGAAGGAGCCAGGACCCAAAGACCTAGCTGGCCTGAAGGGCCCCCAGGGGGCCCCCAAGCAGCCCCTCTCCATTTGGGTCTGGGGGCTTTCGTTGGGCCGGGAACCTGGGAGATTCCTGCAAGGTTGCAGTTCGCGGCCCGAGAAGCACTCTCCGCCCAACATGCCCAACTGCAGCAACAGCTCCCAAAGCGAAGGAGCCAGGACCCAAAGACCTAGCTGGCCTGAAGGGCCCCCAGAAGGCCACCAAGCAGCCCCTCTCCATTTGGGTCTGGGGGCTTTAGTTGGGCATGTATACCTGAGAGGTACCTGCAAATTACAGTTCGCGGCCCGAGAAGCACTCTCCGGCCAACATGCCCAACTGCAGCAACAGCTCCCAAACCGAAGGAGCCAGGACCCAAAGACCTAGCTGGCCTGAAGGGCCCCCAGGGGTCCCCCAAGCAGCCCCTCTCCATTTGGGTCTGGGGGCTTTCGTTGGGCATGGAACCTGGGAGATTCCTGCAAGGTTGCAGTTCGAGGCCCGAGAAGCACTCTCCGGCCAACATGCCCAACTGCAGCAACAGCTCCCAAACCGAATGAGCCAGGACACAAAGACCTAGCTGGCCTGAAGGGCCCCCAGGGGGCCCCCAAGCAGCCCCTCTCAATTTGGGTCTGGGGGCTTTCGTTGGGCCGGGAACCTGGGAGATTCATGCAAGGTTGCAGTTCGCGGCCCGAGAAGCACTCTCTGCCCAACATGCCCAACTGCAGCAACAGCTCCCAAAGCGAAGAAGCCAGGACCCAAAGACCTAGCTGGCCTGAAGGGCCCCCAGGGGGCCCCCAAGCAGCCCCTCTCCATTTGGGTCTGGGGGCTTTCGTTGGGCCGGGAACCTGGGAGATTCATGCAAGGTTGCAGTTCGCGGCCCGAGAAGCACTCTCCGGCCAACATGCCCAACTGCAGCAACAGCTCCCAAAGCGAAGGAGCCAGGACCCAAAGACCTAGCTGGCCTGAAGGGCCCCCAGGGGGCCACCAAGCAGCCCCTCTCAATTTGGGTCTGGGGGCTTTCGTTGGGCATGGATACCTGAGAGGTACCTGCAAGGTTGCAATTCGCGGCCCGAGAAGCACTCTCCGGCCAACATGCCCAACTGCAGCAACAGCTCCCAAACCGAAGGAGCCAGGACCCAAAGACCTAGCTGGCCTGAAGGGCCCCCAGGGGGCCCCCAAGCAGCCCCTCTCCATTTGGGTCTGGGGGCTTTCGTTGGGCATGGATAACTGAGAGGTACCTGCAATGTTACAGTTCGCGGCCCGAGAAGCACTCTCCGGCCAACATGCCCAACTGCAGCAACAGCTCCCAAACTGAAGGAGCCAGGACCCAAAGACCTAGCTGGCCTGAAGGGCCCCCAGGGGGCCCCCAAGCAGCCCCTCTCAATTTGGGTCTGGGGGCTTTCCTTGGGCCGGGAACCTGGGAGAATCCTGCAAGGTTGCAGTTCGCGGCCCGAGAAGCACTCTCCGGCCAACATGCCCAACTGCAGCAACAGCTCCCAAAGCGAAGGAGCCAGGACCCAAAGACCTAGCTGGCCTGAAGGGCCCCCAGGGGGCCCCCAAGCAGCCCCTCTCAATTTGGGTCTGGGGGCTTTCGTTGGGCATGGAACCTGGGAGATTCCTGCAAGGTTGCAGTTCGCGGCCCGAGAAGCACTCTCCGGCCAACATGCCCAACTGCAGCAACAGCTCCCAAACCGAAGGAGCCAGGACCCAAAGACCTAGCTGGCCTGAAGGGCCCCCAGGGGGCCCCCAAGCAGCCCCTCTCAATTTGGGTCTGGGGGCTTTCGTTGGGCCGGGAACCTGGGAGAATCCTGCAAGGTTGCAGTTCGCGGCCCGAGAAGCACTCTCCGGCCAACATGCCCAACTGCAGCAACAGCTCCCAAACCGAAGGAGCCAGGACCCAAAGACCTAGCTGGCCTGAAGGGCCCCCAGGGGGCCACCAAGCAGCCCCTCTCAATTTGGGTCTGGGGGCTTTCGTTGGGCATGGATACCTGAGAGGTACCTGCAAGGTTGCAGTTCGCGGCCCGAGAAGCACTCTCCGGCCAACATGCTCAACTGCAGCAACAGCTCCCAAACCGAAGGAGCCAGGACCCAAAGACCTAGCTGGCCTGAAGGGCCCCCATGGGGCCTCCAAGGAGCTCCTCTCCATTTGGGTCTGGGGGCTTTAGTTGGGCCGGGAACCTGGGAGGTACCAGCAAGATTGCAGTTCGCAGCCGGAGAAGCACTCTCCGGCCAACATGCCCAACTGCAGCAACAGCTCCCAAAGCGAAGGAGCCAGGACCCAAAGACCTAGCTGGCCTGAAGGGCCCCCAGGGGGCCCCCAAGCAGCCCCTCTCAATTTGGGTCTGGGGGCTTTCGTTGGGCATGGAACCTGGGAGATTCCTGCAAGGTTGCAGTTCGAGGCCCGAGAAGCACTCTCCGGCCAACATGCCCAACTGCAGCAACAGCTCCCAAACCGAAGGAGCCAGGACCCAAAGACCTAGCTGGCCTGAAGGGCCCCCAGGGGGCCCCCAAGCAGCCCCTCTCCATTTGGGTCTGGGGGCTTTCGTTGGGCCGGGAACCTGGGAGAATCCTGCAAGGTTGCAGTTCGCGGCCCGAGAAGCACTCTCCGGCCAACATGCCCAAGTGCAGCAACAGCTCCCAAACCGAAGGAGCCAGGACCCAAAGACCTAGCTGGCCTGAAGGGCCCCCAGGGGGCCCCCAAGCAGCCCCTCTCAATTTGGGTCTGGGGGCTTTCGTTGGGCATGGAACCTGGGAGAATCCTGCAAGGTTGCAGTTCGCGGCCCGAGAAGCACTCTCCGGCCAACATGCCCAACTGCAGCAACAGCTCCCAAAGCGAAGGAGCCAGGACACAAAGACCTAGCTGGCCTGAAGGGCCCCCAGGGGGCCACCAAGCAGCCCCTCTCAATTTGGGTCTGGGGGCTTTCGTTGGGCATGTATACCTGAGAGGTACCTGCAAGGTTACAGTTCGCGGCCCGAGAAGCACTCTCCGGCCAACATGCTCAACTGCAGCAACAGCTCCCAAACCGAAGGAGCCAGGACCCAAAGACCTAGCTGGCCTGAAGGGCCCCCAGGGGGCCCCCAAGCAGCCCCTCTCCATTTGGGTCTGGGGGCTTTCGTTGGGCCGGGAACCTGGGAGATTCATGCAAGGTTGCAGTTCGCGGCCCGAGAAGCACTCTCCGGCCAACATGCCCAACTGCAGCAACAGCTCCCAAAGCGAAGGAGCCAGGACCCAAAGACCTAGCTGGCCTGAAGGGCCCCCAGGGGGCCACCAAGCAGCCCCTCTCCATTTGGGTCTGGGGGCTTTCGTTGGGCATGGATACCTGAGAGGTACCTGCAAGGTTACAGTTCGCGGCCCGAGAAGCACTCTCCGGCCAACATGCCCAACTGCAGCAACAGCTCCCAAACCGAAGGAGCCAGGACCCAAAGACCTAGCTGGCCTGAAGGGCCCCCAGGGGGCCCCCAAGCAGCCCCTCTCAATTTGGGTCTGGGGGCTTTCCTTGGGCCGGGAACCTGGGAGAATCCTGCAAGGTTGCAGTTCGCGGCCCGAGAAGCACTCTCCGGCCAACATGCCCAACTGCAGCAACAGCTCCCAAACCGAAGGAGCCAGGACCCAAAGACCTAGCTGGCCTGAAGGGCCCCCAGGGGGCCCCCAAGCAGCCCCTCTCAATTTGGGTCTGGGGGCTTTCGTTGGGCATGGAACCTGGGAGATTCCTGCAAGGTTGCAGTTCGAGGCCCGAGAAGCACTCTCCGGCCAACATGCCCAACTGCAGCAACAGCTCCCAAAGCGAAGGAGCCAGGACCCAAAGACCTAGCTGGCCTGAAGGGCCCCCAGGGGGCCCCCAAGCAGCCCCTCTCAATTTGGGTCTGGGGGCTTTCGTTGGGCCGGGAACCTGGGAGAATCCTGCAAGGTTGCAGTTCGCGGCCCGAGAAGCACTCTCCGGCCAACATGCCCAACTGCAGCAACAGCTCCCAAACCGAAGGAGCCAGGACCCAAAGACCTAGCTGGCCTGAAGGGCCCCCAGGGGGCCCCCAAGCAGCCCCTCTCCATTTGGGTCTGGGGGCTTTCGTTGGGCCGGGAACCTGGGAGAATCCTGCAAGGTTGCAGTTCGCAGCCCGAGAAGCACTCTCCGGCCAACATGCCCAACTGCAGCAACAGCTCCCAAAGCGAAGGAGCCAGGACCCAAAGACCTAGCTGGCCTGAAGGGCCCCCAGGGGGCCACCAAGCAGCCCCTCTCAATTTGGGTCTGGGGGCTTTCGTTGGGCATGGATACCTGAGAGGTACCTGCAAGGTTGCAGTTCGCGGCCAAGAAGCACTCTCCGGCCAACATGCTCAACTGCAGCAACAGCTCCAAAACCGAAGGAGCCAGGACCCAAAGACCTAGCTGGCCTGAAGGGCCCCCATGGGGCCCCCAAGGAGCTCCTCTCCATTTGGGTCTGGGGGCTTTCGTTGGGCCGGGAACCTGGGAGGTACCAGCAAGATTGCAGTTCGCGGCCGGAGAAGCACTCTCCGGCCAACATGCCCAACTGCAGCAACAGCTCCCAAAGCGAAGGAGCCAGAACCCAAAGACCTAGCTGGCCTGAAGGGCCCCCAGGGGGCCCCCAAGCAGCCCCTCTCAATTTGGGTCTGGGGGCTTTCGTTGGGCATGGAACCTGGGAGATTCCTGCAAGGTTGCAGTTCGAGGCCCGAGAAGCACTCTCCGGCCAACATGCCCAACTGCAGCAACAGCTCCCAAAGCGAAGGAGCCAGGACCCAAAGACCTAGCTGGCCTGAAGGGCCCCCAGGGGGCCCCCAAGCAGCCCCTCTCAATTTGGGTCTGGGGGCTTTCGTTGGGCCGGGAACCTGGGAGAATCCTGCAAGGTTGCAGTTCGCGGCCCGAGAAGCACTCTCCGGCCAACATGCCCAACTGCAGCAACAGCTCCCAAACCGAAGGAGCCAGGACACAAAGACCTAGCTGGCCTGAAGGGCCCCCAGGGGGCCCCCAAGCAGCCCCTCTCCATTTGGGTCTGGGGGCTTTCGTTGGGCCGGGAACCTGGGAGAATCCTGCAAGTTTGCAGTTCGCGGCCCGAGAAGCACTCTCCGGCCAACATGCCCAACTGCAGCAACAGCTCCCAAAGCGAAGGAGCCAGGACCCAAAGACCTAGCTGGCCTGAAGGGCCCCCAGGGGGCCCCCAAGCAGCCCCTCTCAATTTGGGTCTGGGGGCTTTCGTTGGGCATGTATACCTGAGAGGTACCTGCAAGGTTACAGTTCGCGGCCCGAGAAGCACTCTCCGGCCAACATGCTCAACTGCAGCAACAGCTCCCAAACCGAAGGAGCCAGGACCCAAAGACCTAGCTGGCCTGAAGGGCCCCCAGGGGGCCCCCAAGCAGCCCCTCTCAATTTGGGTCTGGGGGCTTTCGTTGGGCCGGGAACCTGGGAGATTCATGCAAGGTTGCAGTTCCTGGCCCGAGAAGCACTCTCCGGCCAACATGCCCAACTGCAGCAACAGCTCCCAAAGCGAAGGAGCCAGGACCCAAAGACCTAGCTGGCCTGAAGGGCCCCCAGGGGGCCCCCAAGCAGCCCCTCTCCATTTGGGTCTGGGGGCTTTCGTTGGGCATGGAACCTTGGAGATTCCTGCAAGGTTGCAGTTCGCGGCCCGAGAAGCACTCTCCGGCCAACATGCCCAACTGCAGCAACAGCTCCCAAACCGAAGGAGCCAGGACCCAAAGACCTAGCTGGCCTGAAGGGCCCCCAGGGGGCCCCCAAGCAGCCCCTCTCCATTTGGGTCTGGGGGCTTTCGTTGGGCCGGGAACCTGGGAGAATCCTGCAAGGTTGCAGTTCGCGGCCCGAGAAGCACTCTCCGGCCAACATGCCCAACTGCAGCAACAGCTCCCAAAGCGAAGGAGCCAGGACCCAAAGACCTAGCTGGCCTGAAGGGCCCCCAGGGGGCCCCCAAGCAGCCCCTCTCAATTTGGGTCTGGGGGCTTTCGTTGGGCCGGGAACCTGGGAGGTACCAGCAAGGTTGCAGTTCGCGGCCCGAGAAGCACTCTCCGGCCAACATGCCCAACTGCAGCAACAGCTCCCAAAGCGAAGGAGCCAGGACCCAAAGACCTAGCTGGCCTGAAGGGCCCCCAGGGGGCCCCCAAGCAGCCCCTCTCCATTTGGGTCTGGGGGCTTTCGTTGGGCATGGATACCTGAGAGGTACCTGCAAGGTTACAGTTCGCGGCCCGAGAAGCACTCTCCGGCCAACATGCCCAAGTGCAGCAACAGCTCCCAAACCGAAGGAGCCAGGACCCAAAGACCTAGCTGGCCTGAAGGGCCCCCAGGGGGCCCCCAAGCAGCCCCTCTCAATTTGGGTCTGGGGGCTTTCGTTGGGCCGGGAACCTGGGAGATTCATGCAAAGTTGCAGTTCGCGGCCCGAGAAGCACTCTCCGGCCAACATGCCCAACTGCAGCAACAGCTCCCAAACCGAAGGAGCCAGGACACAAAGACCTAGCTGGCCTGAAGGGCCCCCAGGGGGCCCCCAAGCAGCCCCTCTCAATTTGGGTCTGGGGGCTTTCGTTGGGCCGGGAACCTGGGAGATTCCTTCAAGGTTGCAGTTCGCGGCCTGAGAAGCACTCTCCGCCCAACATGCCCAACTGCAGCAACAGCTCCCAAACCGAAGGAGCCAGGACCCAAAGACCTAGCTGGCCTGAAGGGCCCCCAGGGGGCCCCCAAGCAGCCCCTCTCAATTTGGGTCTGGGGGCTTTCGTTGGGCCGGGAACCTGGGAGATTCATGCAAGGTTGCAGTTCGCGGCCCGAGAAGCACTCTCCGCCCAACATGCCCAACTGCAGCAACAGCTCCCAAACCGAAGGAGCCAGGACCCAAAGACCTAGCTGGCCTGAAGGGCCCCCAGGGGGCCCCCAAGCAGCCCCTCTCAATTTGGGTCTGGGGGCTTTCGTTGGGCATGTATACCTGAGAGGTACCTGCAAGGTTACAGTTCGCGGCCCGAGAAGCACTCTCCGGCCAACATGCCCAACTGCAGCAACAGCTCCCAAACCGAAGGAGCCAGGACACAAAGACCTAGCTGGCCTGAAGGGCCCCCAGGGGGCCACCAAGCAACCCCTCTCCATTTGGGTCTGGGGGCTTTCGTTGGGCATGGAACCTTGGAGATTCCTGCAAGGTTGCAGTTCGCGGCCCGAGAAGCACTCTCCGGCCAACATGCCCAACTGCAGCAACAGCTCCCAAACCGAAGGAGCCAGGACCCAAAGACCTAGCTGGCCTGAAGGGCCCCCAGGGGGCCCCCAAGCAGCCCCTCTCAATTTGGGTCTGGGGGCTTTCGTTGGGCCGGGAACCTGGGAGATGCATGCAAAGTTGCAGTTCGCGGCCCGAGAAGCACTCTCCGGCCAACATGCCCAACTGCAGCAACAGCTCCCAAACCGAAGGAGCCAGGACCCAAAGACCTAGCTGGCCTGAAGGGCCCCCAGGGGGCCCCCAAGCAGCCCCTCTCAATTTGGGTCTGGGGGCTTTCGTTGGGCATGGAACCTGGGAGATTCCTGCAAGGTTGCAGTTCGCGGCCCGAGAAGCACTCTCCGGCCAACATGCCCAACTGCAGCAACAGCTCCCAAACCGAAGGAGCCAGGACCCAAAGACCTAGCTGGCCTGAAGGCCCCCAGGGGGGCCCCAAGCAGCCCCTCTCCATTTGGGTCTGGGGGCTTTCGTTGGGCCGGGAACCTGGGAGAATCCTGCAAGGTTACAGTTCGCGGCCCGAGAAGCACTCTCCGGCCAACATGCCCAACTGCAGCAACAGCTCCCAAACCGAAGGAGCCAGGACCCAAAGACCTAGCTGGCCTGAAGGGCCCCCAGGGGGCCCCCAAGCAGCCCCTCTCCATTTGGGTCTGGGGGCTTTCGTTGGGCCGGGAACCTGGGAGGTACCAGCAAGGTTGCAGTTCGCGGCCCGAGAAGCACTCTCCGGCCAACATGCCCAACTGCAGCAACAGCTCCCAAAGCGAAGGAGCCAGGACCCAAAGACCTAGCTGGCCTGAAGGGCCCCCAGGGGGCCACCAAGCAGCCCCTCTCCATTTGGGTCTGGGGGCTTTCGTTGGGCATGGATACCTGAGAGGTACCTGCAAGGTTACAGTTCGCGGCCCGAGAAGCACTCTCCGGCCAACATGCCCAAGTGCAGCAACAGCTCCCAAACCGAAGGAGCCAGGACCCAAAGACCTAGCTGGCCTGAAGGGCCCCCAGGGGGCCCCCAAGCAGCCCCTCTCAATTTGGGTCTGGGGGCTTTCGTTGGGCCGGGAACCTGGGAGATTCATGCAAAGTTGCAGTTCGCGGCCCGAGAAGCACTCTCCGGCCAACATGCCCAACTGCAGCAACAGCTCCCTAACCGAAGGAGCCAGGACACAAAGACCTAGCTGGCCTGAAGGGCCCCCAGGGGGCCCCCAAGCAGCCCCTCTCAATTTGGGTCTGGGGGCTTTCGTTGGGCCGGGAACCTGGGAGATTCCTTCAAGGTTGCAGTTCGCGGCCCGAGAAGCACTCTCCGCCCAACATGCCCAACTGCAGCAACAGCTCCCAAACCGAAGGAGCCAGGACCCAAAGACCTAGCTGGCCTGAAGGGCCCCCAGGGGGCCCCCAAGCAGCCCCTCTCAATTTGGGTCTGGGGGTTTCGTTGGGCCGGGAACCTGGGAGATTCATGCAAGGTTGCAGTTCGCGGCCCGAGAAGCACTCTCCGGCCAACATGCCCAACTGCAGCAACAGCTCCCAAACCGAAGGAGCCAGGACCCAAAGACCTAGCTGGCCTGAAGGGCCCCCAGGGGGCCCCCAAGCAGCCCCTCTCAATTTGGGTCTGGGGGCTTTCGTTGGGCATGTATACCTGAGAGGTACCTGCAAGGTTACAGTTCGCGGCCCGAGAAGCACTCTCCGGCCAACATGCCCAACTGCAGCAACAGCTCCCAAAGCGAAGGAGCCAGGACACAAAGACCTAGCTGGCCTGAAGGGCCCCCAGGGGGCCACCAAGCAACCCCTCTCCATTTGGGTCTGGGGGCTTTCGTTGGGCATGGAACCTTGGAGATTCCTGCAAGGTTGCAGTTCGCGGCCCGAGAAGCACTCTCCGGCCAACATGCCCAACTGCAGCAACAGCTCCCAAACCGAAGGAGCCAGGACCCAAAGACCTAGCTGGCCTGAAGGGCCCCCAGGGGGCCCCCAAGCAGCCCCTCTCAATTTGGGTCTGGGGGCTTTCGTTGGGCCGGGAACCTGGGAGATGCATGCAAAGTTGCAGTTCGCGGCCCGAGAAGCACTCTCCGGCCAACATGCCCAACTGCAGCAACAGCTCCCAAACCGAAGGAGCCAGGACCCAAAGACCTAGCTGGCCTGAAGGGCCCCCAGGGGGCCCCCAAGCAGCCCCTCTCAATTTGGGTCTGGGGGCTTTCGTTGGGCATGGAACCTGGGAGATTCCTGCAAGGTTGCAGTTCGCGGCCCGAGAAGCACTCTCCGGCCAACATGCCCAACTGCAGCAACAGCTCCCAAACCGAAGGAGCCAGGACCCAAAGACCTAGCTGGCCTGAAGGGCCCCCAGGGGGGCCCCAAGCAGCCCCTCTCCATTTGGGTCTGGGGGCTTTCGTTGGGCCGGGAACCTGGGAGAATCCTGCAAGGTTACAGTTCGCGGCCCGAGAAGCACTCTCCGGCCAACATGCCCAACTGCAGCAACAGCTCCCAAAGCGAAGGAGCCAGGACCCAAAGACCTAGCTGGCCTGAAGGGCCCCCAGGGGGCCCCCAAGCAGCCCCTCTCCATTTGGGTCTGGGGGCTTTCGTTGGGCCGGGAACCTGGGAGGTACCAGCAAGGTTGCAGTTCGCGGCCCGAGAAGCACTCTCCGGCCAACATGCCCAACTGCAGCAACAGCTCCCAAACCGAAGGAGCCAGGACCCAAAGACCTAGCTGGCCTGAAGGGCCCCCAGGGGGCCCCCAAGCAGCCCCTCTCAATTTGGGTCTGGGGGCTTTCGTTGGGCATGGATACCTGAGAGGTACCTGCAAGGTTACAGTTCGCGGCCCGAGAAGCACTCTCCGGCCAACATGCCCAACTGCAGCAACAGCTCCCAAACCGAAGGAGCCAGGACACAAAGACCTAGCTGGCCTGAAGGGCCCCCAGGGGGCCCCCAAGCAGCCCCTCTCAATTTGGGTCTGGGGGCTTTCGTTGGGCCGGGAACCTGGGAGATTCATGCAAAGTTGCAGTTCGCGGCCCGAGAAGCACTCTCCGGCCAACATGCCCAACTGCAGCAACAGCTCCCAAACCGAAGGAGCCAGGACCCAAAGACCTAGCTGGCCTGAAGGGCCCCCAGGGGGCCCCCAAGCAGCCCCTCTCAATTTGGGTCTGGGGGCTTTCGTTGGGCCGGGAACCTGGGAGATTCCTTCAAGGTTGCAGTTCGCGGCCCGAGAAGCACTCTCCGGCCAACATGCCCAACTGCAGCAACAGCTCCCAAACCGAAGGAGCCAGGACCCAAAGACCTAGCTGGCCTGAAGGGCCCCCAGGGGGCCCCCAAGCAGCCCCTCTCCATTTGGGTCTGGGGGCTTTCGTTGGGCCGGGAACCTGGGAGATTCATGCAAGGTTGCAGTTCGCGGCCGGAGAAGCACTCTCCGGCCAACATGCCCAACTGCAGCAACAGCTCCCAAACCGAAGGAGCCAGGACCCAAAGACCTAGCTGGCCTGAAGGGCCCCCAGGGGGCCCCCAAGCAGCCCCTCTCAATTTGGGTCTGGGGGCTTTCGTTGGGCATGTATACCTGAGAGGTACCTGCAAGGTTGCAGTTCGCGGCCCGAGAAGCACTCTCCGGCCAACATGCCCAACTGCAGCAACAGCTCCCAAACCGAAGGAGCCAGGACACAAAGACCTAGCTGGCCTGAAGGGCCCCCAGGGGGCCACCAAGCAACCCCTCTCCATTTGGGTCTGGGGGCTTTCGTTGGGCATGGAACCTTGGAGATTCCAGCAAGGTTGCAGTTCGCGGCCCGAGAAGCACTCTCCGGCCAACATGCCCAACTGCAGCAACAGCTCCCAAAGCGAAGGAGCCAGGACCCAAAGACCTAGCTGGCCTGAAGGGCCCCCAGGGGGCCCCCAAGCAGCCCCTCTCAATTTGGGTCTGGGGGCTTTCGTTGGGCCGGGAACCTGGGAGATGCATGCAAAGTTGCAGTTCGCGGCCCGAGAAGCACTCTCCGGCCAACATGCCCAACTGCAGCAACAGCTCCCAAACCGAAGGAGCCAGGACCCAAAGACCTAGCTGGCCTGAAGGGCCCCCAGGGGGCCCCCAAGCAGCCCCTCTCAATTTGGGTCTGGGGGCTTTCTTTGGGCATGGTACCTGGGAGATTCCTGCAAGGTTGCAGTTCGCGGCCCGAGAAGCACTCTCCGGCCAACATGCCCAACTGCAGCAACAGCTCCCAAACCGAAGGAGCCAGGACCCAAAGACCTAGCTGGCCTGAAGGGCCCCCAGGGGGGCCCCAAGCAGCCCCTCTCCATTTGGGTCTGGGGGCTTTCGTTGGGCCGGGAACCTGGGAGAATCCTGCAAGGTTGCAGTTCGCGGCCCGAGAAGCACTCTCCGGCCAACATGCCCAACTGCAGCAACAGCTCCCAAACCGAAGGAGCCAGGAACCAAAGACCTAGCTGGCCTGAAGGGCCCCCAGGGGGCCCCCAAGCAGCCCCTCTCAATTTGGGTCTGGGGGCTTTCGTTGGGCCGGGAACCTGGGAGGTACCAGCAAGGTTGCAGTTCGCGGCCGGAGAAGCACTCTCCGGCCAACATGCCCAACTGCAGCAACAGCTCCCAAACCGAAGGAGCCAGGACACAAAGACCTAGCTGGCCTGAAGGGCCCCCAGGGGGCCCCCAAGCAGCCCCTCTCAATTTGGGTCTGGGGGCTTTCGTTGGGCATGGATACCTGAGAGGTACCTGCAAAGTTACAGTTCGCGGCCCGAGAAGCACTCTCCGGCCAACATGCCCAACTGCAGCAACAGCTCCCAAACCGAAGGAGCCAGGACACAAAGACCTAGCTGGCCTGAAGGGCCCCCAGGGGGCCCCCAAGCAGCCCCTCTCAATTTGGGTCTGGGGGCTTTCGTTGGGCCGGGAACCTGGGAGATTCATGCAAAGTTGCAGTTCGCGGCCCGAGAAGCACTCTCCGGCCAACATGCCCAACTGCAGCAACAGCTCCCAAACCGAAGGAGCCAGGACCCAAAGACCTAGCTGGCCTGAAGGGCCCCCAGGGGGCCCCCAAGCAGCCCCTCTCAATTTGGGTCTGGGGGCTTTCGTTGGGCTGGGAACCTGGGAGATTCCTTCAAGGTTGCAGTTCGCGGCCCGAGAAGCACTCTCCGCCCAACATGCCCAACTGCAGCAACAGCTCCCAAACCGAAGGAGCCAGGAACCAAAGACCTAGCTGGCCTGAAGGGCCCCCAGGGGGCCCCCAAGCAGCCCCTCTCAATTTGGGTCTGGGGGCTTTCGTTGGGCCGGGAACCTGGGAGATTCATGCAAGGTTGCAGTTCGCGGCCCGAGAAGCACTCTCCGGCCAACATGCCCAACTGCAGCAACAGCTCCCAAACCGAAGGAGCCAGGACCCAAAGACCTAGCTGGCCTGAAGGGCCCCCAGGGGGCCCCCAAGCAGCCCCTCTCAATTTGGGTCTGGGGGCTTTCGTTGGGCATGGATACCTGAGAGGTACCTGCAAGGTTACAGTTCGCGGCCCGAGAAGCACTCTCCGGCCAACATGCCCAACTGCAGCAACAGCTCCCAAACCGAAGGAGCCAGGACCCAAAGACCTAGCTGGCCTGAAGGGCCCCCAGGGGGCCCCCAAGCAGCCCCTCTCAATTTGGGTCTGGGGGCTTTCGTTGGGCATGGAACCTGGGAGAATCCTGCAAGGTTGCAGTTCGCGGCCGGAGAAGCACTCTCCGGCCAACATGCCCAACTGCAGCAACAGCTCCCAAACCGAAGGAGCC
The DNA here is from genome assembly GCF_964237585.1 of Gallinula chloropus. Taxonomy (NCBI): domain Eukaryota; kingdom Metazoa; phylum Chordata; class Aves; order Gruiformes; family Rallidae; genus Gallinula; species Gallinula chloropus. Next base: position 313,153 of record NW_028168452.1, read on the forward strand.
AGGACCCAAAGACCTAGCTGGCCTGAAGGGCCCCCGGGGGCCCCCAAGCAGCCCCTCTCCATTTGGGTCTGGGGGCTTTTGTTGGGCCGGGAACCTGAAAGATTCCTGCAAGGTTGCAGTTCGCGGCCCGAGAAGCACTCTCCGGCCAACATGCCCAACTGCAGCAACAGCTCCCAAAGCGAAGGAGCCAGGACCCAAAGACCTAGCTGGCCTGAAGGGCCCCCAGGGGGCCCCCAAGCAGCCCCTCTCAATTTGGGTCTGGGGGCTTTCGTTGGGCATGGAACCTGGGAGATTCCTGCAAGGTTGCAGTTCGCGGCCCGAGAAGCACTCTCCGGCCAACATGCCCAACTGCAGCAACAGCTCCCAAACCGAAGGAGCCAGGACCCAAAGACCTAGCTGGCCTGAAGGGCCCCCATGGGGCCCCCAAGCAGCTCCTCTCCATTTGGGTCTGGGGTCTTTAGTTGGGCCGGGAACCTGGGAGGTACCTGCAAGGTTGCAGTTCGCGGCCCGAGAAGCACTCTCCGGCCAGCATGCCCAACTGCAGCAACAGCTCCCAAACCGAAGGAGCCAGGACCCAAAGACCTAGCTGGCCTGAAGGGCCCCAGGGGGCCCCCAAGCAGCCCCTCTCCGTTTGGGTCTGGGGGCTTTTGTTGGGCCGGGAACCTGGGAGATTCCTGCAAGGTTGCAGTTCGCGGCATAGAAGCACTCTCCGGCCAACATGCCCAATATCCAGCAACAGCTCCCAAACCGAAGGAGCCAGGACCCAAAGACCTAGCTGGCCTGAAGGGCCCCCAGGGGGCCCCCAAGCAGCCCCTCTCCATTTGGGTCTGGGGGCTTTCGTTGGGCCGGGAACCTGGGAGATTCCTTCAAGGTTGCAGTTCGCGGCCCGAGAAGCACTCTCCGCCCAACATGCCCAACTGCAGCAACAGCTCCCAAACCGAAGGAGCCAGGAACCAAAGACCTAGCTGGCCTGAAGGGCCCCCAGGGGGCCCCCAAGCAGCCCCTCTCAATTTGGGTCTGGGGGCTTTCGTTGGGCCGGGAACCTGGGAGATTCATGCAAGGTTGCAGTTCGCGGCCGGAGAAGCACTCTCCGGCCAACATGCCCAACTGCAGCAACAGCTCCCAAACCGAAGGAGCCAGGACCCAAAGACCTAGCTGGCCTGAAGGGCCCCCAGGGGGCCCCCAAGCAGCCCCTCTCAATTTGGGTCTGGGGGCTTTCGTTGGGCATGTATACCTGAGAGGTACCTGCAAGGTTGCAGTTCGCGGCCCGAGAAGCACTCTCCGGCCAACATGCCCAACTGCAGCAACAGCTCCCAAACCGAAGGAGCCAGGACACAAAGACCTAGCTGGCCTGAAGGGCCCCCAGGGGGCCACCAAGCAACCCCTCTCCATTTGGGTCTGGGGGCTTTCGTTGGGCATGGAACCTTGGAGATTCCTGCAAGGTTGCAGTTCGCGGCCCGAGAAGCACTCTCCGGCCAACATGCCCAACTGCAGCAACAGCTCTCAAAGCGAAGGAGCCAGGACCCAAAGACCTAGCTGGCCTGAAGGGCCCCCAGGGGGCCCCCAAGCAGCCCCTCTCAATTTGGGTCTGGGGGCTTTCGTTGGGCCGGGAACCTGGGAGATGCATGCAAAGTTGCAGTTCGCGGCCCGAGAAGCACTCTCCGGCCAACATGCCCAACTGCAGCAACAGCTCCCAAACCGAAGGAGCCAGGACCCAAAGACCTAGCTGGCCTGAAGGGCCCCCAGGGGGCCCCCAAGCAGCCCCTCTCAATTTGGGTCTGGGGGCTTTCGTTGGGCATGGAACCTGGGAGATTCCTGCAAGGTTGCAGTTCGCGGCCCGAGAAGCACTCTCCGGCCAACATGCCCAACTGCAGCAACAGCTCCCAAAGCGAAGGAGCCAGGACCCAAAGACCTAGCTGGCCTGAAGGGCCCCCAGGGGGGCCCCAAGCAGCCCCTCTCCATTTGGGTCTGGGGGCTTTCGTTGGGCCGGGAACCTGGGAGAATCCTGCAAGGTTGCAGTTCGCGGCCCGAGAAGCACTCTCCGGCCAACATGCCCAACTGCAGCAACAGCTCCCAAACCGAAGGAGCCAGGACCCAAAGACCTAGCTGGCCTGAAGGGCCCCCAGGGGGCCCCCAAGCAGCCCCTCTCCATTTGGGTCTGGGGGCTTTCGTTGGGCCGGGAACCTGGGAGGTACCAGCAAGGTTGCAGTTCGCGGCCGGAGAAGCACTCTCCGGCCAACATGCCCAACTGCAGCAACAGCTCCCAAAGCGAAGGAGCCAGGACCCAAAGACCTAGCTGGCCTGAAGGGCCCCCAGGGGGCCCCCAAGCAGCCCCTCTCCATTTGGGTCTGGGGGCTTTCGTTGGGCCGGGAACCTGGGAGGTACCAGCAAGGTTGCAGTTCGCGGCCGGAGAAGCACTCTCCGGCCAACATGCCCAACTGCAGCAACAGCTCCCAAAGCGAAGGAGCCAGGACCCAAAGACCTAGCTGGCCTGAAGGGCCCCCAGGGGGCCCCCAAGCAGCCCCTCTCAATTTGGGTCTGGGGGCTTTCGTTGGGCATGGATACCTGAGAGGTACCTGCAAAGTTACAGTTCGCGGCCCGAGAAGCACTCTCCGGCCAACATGCCCAACTGCAGCAACAGCTCCCAAACCGAAGGAGCCAGGACACAAAGACCTAGCTGGCCTGAAGGGCCCCCAGGGGGCCCCCAAGCAGCCCCTCTCAATTTGGGTCTGGGGGCTTTCGTTGGGCCGGGAACCTGGGAGATTCATGCAAAGTTGCAGTTCGCGGCCCGAGAAGCACTCTCCGGCCAACATGCCCAACTGCAGCAACAGCTCCCAAAGCGAAGGAGCCAGGACCCAAAGACCTAGCTGGCCTGAAGGGCCCCCAGGGGGCCCCCAAGCAGCCCCTCTCCATTTGGGTCTGGGGGCTTTCGTTGGGCCGGGAACCTGGGAGATTCCTTCAAGGTTGCAGTTCGCGGCCCGAGAAGCACTCTCCGCCCAACATGCCCAACTGCAGCAACAGCTCCCAAAGCGAAGGAGCCAGGAACCAAAGACCTAGCTGGCCTGAAGGGCCCCCAGGGGGCCACCAAGCAGCCCCTCTCAATTTGGGTCTGGGGGCTTTCGTTGGGCATGGAACCTTGGAGATTCCTGCAAGGTTGCAGTTCGCGGCCCGAGAAGCACTCTCCGGCCAACATGCCCAACTGCAGCAACAGCTCCCAAACCGAAGGAGCCAGGACCCAAAGACCTAGCTGGCCTGAAGGGCCCCCAGGGGGCCCCCAAGCAGCCCCTCTCCATTTGGGTCTGGGGGCTTTCGTTGGGCATGTATACCTGAGAGGTACCTGCAAGGTTACAGTTCGCGGCCCGAGAAGCACTCTCCGGCCAACATGCCCAACTGCAGCAACAGCTCCCAAACCGAAGGAGCCAGGACCCAAAGACCTAGCTGGCCTGAAGGGCCCCCAGGGGGCCACCAAGCAGCCCCTCTCAATTTGGGTCTGGGGGCTTTCGTTGGGCATGGAACCTGGGAGATTCCTGCAAGGTTGCAGTTCGCGGCCCGAGAAGCACTCTCCGGCCAACATGCCCAACTGCAGCAACAGCTCCCAAAGCGAAGGAGCCAGGACCCAAAGACCTAGCTGGCCTGAAGGGCCCCCAGGGGGCCCCCAAGCAGCCCCTCTCCATTTGGGTCTGGGGGCTTTCGTTGGGCATGGAACCTGGGAGAATCCTGCAAGGTTGCAGTTCGCGGCCCGAGAAGCACTCTCCGGCCAACATGCCCAACTGCAGCAACAGCTCCCAAAGCGAAGGAGCCAGGACCCAAAGACCTAGCTGGCCTGAAGGGCCCCCAGGGGGCCCCCAAGCAGCCCCTCTCAATTTGGGTCTGGGGGCTTTCGTTGGGCCGGGAACCTGGGAGATTCATGCAAGGTTGCAGTTCGCGGCCCGAGAAGCACTCTCCGGCCAACATGCCCAACTGCAGCAACAGCTCCCAAAGCGAAGGAGCCAGGACCCAAAGACCTAGCTGGCCTGAAGGGCCCCCAGGGGGCCCCCAAGCAGCCCCTCTCAATTTGGGTCTGGGGGCTTTCGTTGGGCATGGAACCTGGGAGAATCCTGCAAGGTTGCAGTTCGCGGCCCGAGAAGCACTCTCCGGCCAACATGCCCAACTGCAGCAACAGCTCCCAAACCGAAGGAGCCAGGACCCAAAGACCTAGCTGGCCTGAAGGGCCCCCATGGGGCCCCCAAGGAGCTCCTCTCCATTTGGGTCTGGGGGCTTTAGTTGGGCCGGGAACCTGGGAGGTACCTGCAAGGTTGCAGTTCGCGGCCGGAGAAGCACTCTCCGGCCAACATGCCCAACTGCAGCAACAGCTCCCAAAGCGAAGGAGCCAGGACCCAAAGACCTAGCTGGCCTGAAGGGCCCCCAGGGGGCCCCCAAGCAGCCCCTCTCAATTTGGGTCTGGGGGCTTTCGTTGGGCATGGAACCTGGGAGAATCCTGCAAGGTTGCAGTTCGCGGCCCGAGAAGCACTCTCCGGCCAACATGCCCAACTGCAGCAACAGCTCCCAAAGCGAAGGAGCCAGGACACAAAGACCTAGCTGGCCTGAAGGGCCCCCAGGGGGCCCCCAAGCAGCCCCTCTCAATTTGGGTCTGGGGGCTTTCGTTGGGCCGGGAACCTGGGAGATTCATGCAAGGTTGCAGTTCGCGGCCCGAGAAGCACTCTCCGGCCAACATGCCCAACTGCAGCAACAGCTCCCAAAGCGAAGGAGCCAGGACCCAAAGACCTAGCTGGCCTGAAGGGCCCCCAGGGGGCCCCCAAGCAGCCCCTCTCAATTTGGGTCTGGGGCCTTTCGTTGGGCCGGGAACCTGGGAGATTCCTGCGAGGTTGCAGTTCGCGGCCCGAGAAGCACTCTCCGCCCAACATGCCCAACTGCAGCAACAGCTCCCAAACCGAAGGAGCCAGGACCCAAAGACCTAGCTGGCCTGAAGGGCCCCCAGGGGGCCCCCAAGGAGCTCCTCTCCATTTGGGTCTGGGGGCTTTAGTTGGGCCGGGAACCAGGGAGGTACCTGCAAGGTTGCAGTTCGCGGCCGGAGAAGCACTCTCCGGCCAACATGCCCAACTGCAGCAACAGCTCCCAAAGCGAAGGAGCCAGGACCCAAAGACCTAGCTGGCCTGAAGGGCCCCCGGGGGCCCCCAAGCAGCCCCTCTCCATTTGGGTCTGGGGGCTTTTGTTGGGCCGGGAACCTGAAAGATTCCTGCAAGGTTGCAGTTCGAGACCCGAGAAGCACTCTCCGGCCAACATGCCCAACTGCAGCAACAGCTCCCAAAGCGAAGGAGCCAGGACCCAAAGACCTAGCTGGCCTGAAGGGCCCCCAGGGGGCCCCCAAGCAGCCCCTCTCCATTTGGGTCTGGGGGCTTTCGTTGGGCCGGGAACCTGGGAGATTCCTTCAAGGTTGCAGTTCGCGGCCCGAGAAGCACTCTCCGGCCAACATGCCCAACTGCAGCAACAGCTCCCAAAGCGAAGGAGCCAGGACCCAAAGACCTAGCTGGCCTGAAGGGCCCCCAGGGGGCCCCCAAGCAGCCCCTCTCCATTTGGGTCTGGGGGCTTTCGTTGGGCCGGGAACCTGGGAGGTACCTGCAAGGTTGCAGTTCGCGGCCCGAGAAGCACTCTCCGGCCAACATGCCCAACTGCAGCAACAGCTCCCAAAGCGAAGGAGCCAGGACACAAAGACCTAGCTGGCCTGAAGGGCCCCCAGGGGGCCCCCAAGCAGCCCCTCTCAATTTGGGTCTGGGGGCTTTCGTTGGGCCGGGAACCTGGGAGATTCATGCAAGGTTGCAGTTCGCGGCCCGAGAAGCACTCTCCGGCCAACATGCCCAACTGCAGCAACAGCTCCCAAAGCGAAGGAGCCAGGACCCAAAGACCTAGCTGGCCTGAAGGGCCCCCAGGGGGCCCCCAAGCAGCCCCTCTCAATTTGGGTCTGGGGCCTTTCGTTGGGCCGGGAACCTGGGAGATTCCTGCGAGGTTGCAGTTCGCGGCCCGAGAAGCACTCTCCGCCCAACATGCCCAACTGCAGCAACAGCTCCCAAACCGAAGGAGCCAGGACCCAAAGACCTAGCTGGCCTGAAGGGCCCCCAGGGGGCCCCCAAGGAGCTCCTCTCCATTTGGGTCTGGGGGCTTTAGTTGGGCCGGGAACCAGGGAGGTACCTGCAAGGTTGCAGTTCGCGGCCGGAGAAGCACTCTCCGGCCAACATGCCCAACTGCAGCAACAGCTCCCAAAGCGAAGGAGCCAGGACCCAAAGACCTAGCTGGCCTGAAGGGCCCCCGGGGGCCCCCAAGCAGCCCCTCTCCATTTGGGTCTGGGGGCTTTTGTTGGGCCGGGAACCTGAAAGATTCCTGCAAGGTTGCAGTTCGAGACCCGAGAAGCACTCTCCGGCCAACATGCCCAACTGCAGCAACAGCTCCCAAAGCGAAGGAGCCAGGACCCAAAGACCTAGCTGGCCTGAAGGGCCCCCAGGGGGCCCCCAAGCAGCCCCTCTCCATTTGGGTCTGGGGGCTTTCGTTGGGCCGGGAACCTGGGAGATTCCTTCAAGGTTGCAGTTCGCGGCCCGAGAAGCACTCTCCGGCCAACATGCCCAACTGCAGCAACAGCTCCCAAAGCGAAGGAGCCAGGACCCAAAGACCTAGCTGGCCTGAAGGGCCCCCAGGGGGCCCCCAAGCAGCCCCTCTCCATTTGGGTCTGGGGGCTTTCGTTGGGCCGGGAACCTGGGAGGTACCTGCAAGGTTGCAGTTCGCGGCCCGAGAAGCACTCTCCGCCCAACATGCCCAACTGCAGCAACAGCTCCCAAACCGAAGGAGCCAGGACCCAAAGACCTAGCTGGCCTGAAGGGCCCCCAGGGGGCCCCCAAGCAGCCCCTCTCAATTTGGGTCTGGGGGCTTTCGTTGGGCATGGAACCTGGGAGATTCCTGCAAGGTTGCAGTTCGCGGCCCGAGAAGCACTCTCCGGCCAACATGCCCAACTGCAGCAACAGCTCCCAAAGCGAAGGAGCCAGGACCCAAAGACCTAGCTGGCCTGAAGGGCCCCCAGGGGGGCCCCAAGCAGCCCCTCTCCATTTGGGTCTGGGGGCTTTCGTTGGGCCGGGAACCTGGGAGAATCCTGCAAGGTTGCAGTTCGCGGCCCGAGAAGCACTCTCCGGCCAACATGCCCAACTGCAGCAACAGCTCCCAAACCGAAGGAGCCAGGACCCAAAGACCTAGCTGGCCTGAAGGGCCCCCAGGGGGCCCCCAAGCAGCCCCTCTCCATTTGGGTCTGGGGGCTTTCGTTGGGCCGGGAACCTGGGAGGTACCAGCAAGGTTGCAGTTCGCGGCCGGAGAAGCACTCTCCGGCCAACATGCCCAACTGCAGCAACAGCTCCCAAAGCGAAGGAGCCAGGACCCAAAGACCTAGCTGGCCTGAAGGGCCCCCAGGGGGCCCCCAAGCAGCCCCTCTCAATTTGGGTCTGGGGGCTTTCGTTGGGCATGGATACCTGAGAGGTACCTGCAAAGTTACAGTTCGCGGCCCGAGAAGCACTCTCCGGCCAACATGCCCAACTGCAGCAACAGCTCCCAAACCGAAGGAGCCAGGACACAAAGACCTAGCTGGCCTGAAGGGCCCCCAGGGGGCCCCCAAGCAGCCCCTCTCAATTTGGGTCTGGGGGCTTTCGTTGGGCCGGGAACCTGGGAGATTCATGCAAAGTTGCAGTTCGCGGCCCGAGAAGCACTCTCCGGCCAACATGCCCAACTGCAGCAACAGCTCCCAAAGCGAAGGAGCCAGGACCCAAAGACCTAGCTGGCCTGAAGGGCCCCCAGGGGGCCCCCAAGGAGCCCCTCTCCATTTGGGTCTGGGGGCTTTCGTTGGGCCGGGAACCTGGGAGATTCCTTCAAGGTTGCAGTTCGCGGCCCGAGAAGCACTCTCCGCCCAACATGCCCAACTGCAGCAACAGCTCCCAAAGCGAAGGAGCCAGGAACCAAAGACCTAGCTGGCCTGAAGGGCCCCCAGGGGGCCCCCAAGCAGCCCCTCTCAATTTGGGTCTGGGGGCTTTCGTTGGGCATGGAACCTGGGAGAATCCTGCAAGGTTGCAGTTCGCGGCCCGAGAAGCACTCTCCGGCCAACATGCCCAACTGCAGCAACAGCTCCCAAAGCGAAGGAGCCAGGACACAAAGACCTAGCTGGCCTGAAGGGCCCCCAGGGGGCCCCCAAGCAGCCCCTCTCAATTTGGGTCTGGGGGCTTTCGTTGGGCCGGGAACCTGGGAGATTCATGCAAGGTTGCAGTTCGCGGCCCGAGAAGCACTCTCCGGCCAACATGCCCAACTGCAGCAACAGCTCCCAAAGCGAAGGAGCCAGGACCCAAAGACCTAGCTGGCCTGAAGGGCCCCCAGGGGGCCCCCAAGCAGCCCCTCTCAATTTGGGTCTGGGGCCTTTCGTTGGGCCGGGAACCTGGGAGATTCCTGCGAGGTTGCAGTTCGCGGCCCGAGAAGCACTCTCCGCCCAACATGCCCAACTGCAGCAACAGCTCCCAAACCGAAGGAGCCAGGACCCAAAGACCTAGCTGGCCTGAAGGGCCCCCAGGGGGCCCCCAAGGAGCTCCTCTCCATTTGGGTCTGGGGGCTTTAGTTGGGCCGGGAACCAGGGAGGTACCTGCAAGGTTGCAGTTCGCGGCCGGAGAAGCACTCTCCGGCCAACATGCCCAACTGCAGCAACAGCTCCCAAAGCGAAGGAGCCAGGACCCAAAGACCTAGCTGGCCTGAAGGGCCCCCGGGGGCCCCCAAGCAGCCCCTCTCCATTTGGGTCTGGGGGCTTTTGTTGGGCCGGGAACCTGAAAGATTCCTGCAAGGTTGCAGTTCGAGACCCGAGAAGCACTCTCCGGCCAACATGCCCAACTGCAGCAACAGCTCCCAAAGCGAAGGAGCCAGGACCCAAAGACCTAGCTGGCCTGAAGGGCCCCCAGGGGGCCCCCAAGCAGCCCCTCTCCATTTGGGTCTGGGGGCTTTCGTTGGGCCGGGAACCTGGGAGATTCCTTCAAGGTTGCAGTTCGCGGCCCGAGAAGCACTCTCCGGCCAACATGCCCAACTGCAGCAACAGCTCCCAAAGCGAAGGAGCCAGGACCCAAAGACCTAGCTGGCCTGAAGGGCCCCCAGGGGGCCCCCAAGCAGCCCCTCTCCATTTGGGTCTGGGGGCTTTCGTTGGGCCGGGAACCTGGGAGGTACCTGCAAGGTTGCAGTTCGCGGCCCGAGAAGCACTCTCCGCCCAACATGCCCAACTGCAGCAACAGCTCCCAAACCGAAGGAGCCAGGACCCAAAGACCTAGCTGGCCTGAAGGGCCCCCAGGGGGCCCCCAAGCAGCCCCTCTCAATTTGGGTCTGGGGGCTTTCGTTGGGCATGGAACCTGGGAGATTCCTGCAAGGTTGCAGTTCGCGGCCCGAGAAGCACTCTCCGGCCAACATGCCCAACTGCAGCAACAGCTCCCAAAGCGAAGGAGCCAGGACCCAAAGACCTAGCTGGCCTGAAGGGCCCCCAGGGGGGCCCCAAGCAGCCCCTCTCCATTTGGGTCTGGGGGCTTTCGTTGGGCCGGGAACCTGGGAGAATCCTGCAAGGTTGCAGTTCGCGGCCCGAGAAGCACTCTCCGGCCAACATGCCCAACTGCAGCAACAGCTCCCAAACCGAAGGAGCCAGGACCCAAAGACCTAGCTGGCCTGAAGGGCCCCCAGGGGGCCCCCAAGCAGCCCCTCTCCATTTGGGTCTGGGGGCTTTCGTTGGGCCGGGAACCTGGGAGGTACCAGCAAGGTTGCAGTTCGCGGCCGGAGAAGCACTCTCCGGCCAACATGCCCAACTGCAGCAACAGCTCCCAAAGCGAAGGAGCCAGGACCCAAAGACCTAGCTGGCCTGAAGGGCCCCCAGGGGGCCCCCAAGCAGCCCCTCTCAATTTGGGTCTGGGGGCTTTCGTTGGGCATGGATACCTGAGAGGTACCTGCAAAGTTACAGTTCGCGGCCCGAGAAGCACTCTCCGGCCAACATGCCCAACTGCAGCAACAGCTCCCAAACCGAAGGAGCCAGGACACAAAGACCTAGCTGGCCTGAAGGGCCCCCAGGGGGCCCCCAAGCAGCCCCTCTCAATTTGGGTCTGGGGGCTTTCGTTGGGCCGGGAACCTGGGAGATTCATGCAAAGTTGCAGTTCGCGGCCCGAGAAGCACTCTCCGGCCAACATGCCCAACTGCAGCAACAGCTCCCAAAGCGAAGGAGCCAGGACCCAAAGACCTAGCTGGCCTGAAGGGCCCCCAGGGGGCCCCCAAGGAGCCCCTCTCAATTTGGGTCTGGGGGCTTTCGTTGGGCCGGGAACCTGGGAGATTCCTTCAAGGTTGCAGTTCGCGGCCCGAGAAGCACTCTCCGCCCAACATGCCCAACTGCAGCAACAGCTCCCAAAGCGAAGGAGCCAGGAACCAAAGACCTAGCTGGCCTGAAGGGCCCCCAGGGGGCCCCCAAGCAGCCCCTCTCAATTTGGGTCTGGGGGCTTTCGTTTTGCATGGAACCTTGGAGATTCCTGCAAGGTTGCAGTTCGCGGCCCGAGAAGCACTCTCCGGCCAACATGCCCAACTGCAGCAACAGCTCCCAAACCGAAGGAGCCAGGACCCAAAGACCTAGCTGGCCTGAAGGGCCCCCAGGGGGCCCCCAAGCAGCCCCTCTCAATTTGGGTCTGGGGGCTTTCGTTGGGCATGGAACCTGGGAGAATCCTGCAAGGTTGCAGTTCGCGGCCCGAGAAGCACTCTCCGGCCAACATGCCCAACTGCAGCAACAGCTCCCAAAGCGAAGGAGCCAGGACACAAAGACCTAGCTGGCCTGAAGGGCCCCCAGGGGGCCCCCAAGCAGCCCCTCTCAATTTGGGTCTGGGGGCTTTCGTTGGGCCGGGAACCTGGGAGATTCATGCAAGGTTGCAGTTCGCGGCCCGAGAAGCACTCTCCGGCCAACATGCCCAACTGCAGCAACAGCTCCCAAAGCGAAGGAGCCAGGACCCAAAGACCTAGCTGGCCTGAAGGGCCCCCAGGGGGCCCCCAAGCAGCCCCTCTCAATTTGGGTCTGGGGGCTTTCGTTGGGCATGGAACCTGGGAGAATCCTGCAAGGTTGCAGTTCGCGGCCCGAGAAGCACTCTCCGGCCAACATGCCCAACTGCAGCAACAGCTCCCAAACCGAAGGAGCCAGGACCCAAAGACCTAGCTGGCCTGAAGGGCCCCCATGGGGCCCCCAAGGAGCTCCTCTCCATTTGGGTCTGGGGGCTTTAGTTGGGCCGGGAACCTGGGAGGTACCAGCAAGGTTGCAGTTCGCGGCCGGAGAAGCACTCTCCGGCCAACATGCCCAACTGCAGCAACAGCTCCCAAAGCGAAGGAGCCAGGACCCAAAGACCTAGCTGGCCTGAAGGGCCCCCAGGTGGCCCCCAAGCAGCCCCTCTCAATTTGGGTCTGGGGGCTTTCGTTGGGCATGGAACCTGGGAGAATCCTGCAAGGTTGCAGTTCGAGGCCCGAGAAGCACTCTCCGGCCAACATGCCCAACTGCAGCAACAGCTCCCAAAGCGAAGGAGCCAGGACACAAAGACCTAGCTGGCCTGAAGGGCCCCCAGGGGGCCCCCAAGCAGCCCCTCTCAATTTGGGTCTGGGGGCTTTCGTTGGGCCGGGAACCTGGGAGATTCATGCAAGGTTGCAGTTCGCGGCCCGAGAAGCACTCTCCGGCCAACATGCCCAACTGCAGCAACAGCTCCCAAAGCGAAGGAGCCAGGACCCAAAGACCTAGCTGGCCTGAAGGGCCCCCAGGGGGCCCCCAAGCAGCCCCTCTCAATTTGGGTCTGGGGCCTTTCGTTGGGCCGGGAACCTGGGAGATTCCTGCGAGGTTGCAGTTCGCGGCCCGAGAAGCACTCTCCGCCCAACATGCCCAACTGCAGCAACAGCTCCCAAACCGAAGGAGCCAGGACCCAAAGACCTAGCTGGCCTGAAGGGCCCCCAGGGGGCCCCCAAGGAGCTCCTCTCCATTTGGGTCTGGGGGCTTTAGTTGGGCCGGGAACCAGGGAGGTACCTGCAAGGTTGCAGTTCGCGGCCGGAGAAGCACTCTCCGGCCAACATGCCCAACTGCAGCAACAGCTCCCAAAGCGAAGGAGCCAGGACCCAAAGACCTAGCTGGCCTGAAGGGCCCCCGGGGGCCCCCAAGCAGCCCCTCTCCATTTGGGTCTGGGGGCTTTTGTTGGGCCGGGAACCTGAAAGATTCCTGCAAGGTTGCAGTTCGAGACCCGAGAAGCACTCTCCGGCCAACATGCCCAACTGCAGCAACAGCTCCCAAAGCGAAGGAGCCAGGACCCAAAGACCTAGCTGGCCTGAAGGGCCCCCAGGGGGCCCCCAAGCAGCCCCTCTCCATTTGGGTCTGGGGGCTTTCGTTGGGCCGGGAACCTGGGAGATTCCTTCAAGGTTGCAGTTCGCGGCCCGAGAAGCACTCTCCGGCCAACATGCCCAACTGCAGCAACAGCTCCCAAAGCGAAGGAGCCAGGACCCAAAGACCTAGCTGGCCTGAAGGGCCCCCAGGGGGCCCCCAAGCAGCCCCTCTCCATTTGGGTCTGGGGGCTTTCGTTGGGCCGGGAACCTGGGAGGTACCTGCAAGGTTGCAGTTCGCGGCCCGAGAAGCACTCTCCGGCCAACATGCCCAACTGCAGCAACAGCTCCCAAACCGAAGGAGCCAGGACCCAAAGACCTAGCTGGCCTGAAGGGCCCCCAGGGGGCCCCCAAGCAGCCCCTCTCAATTTGGGTCTGGGGGCTTTCGTTGGGCATGGATACCTGAGAGGTACCTGCAAGGTTACAGTTCGCGGCCCGAGAAGCACTCTCCGGCCAACATGCCCAACTGCAGCAACAGCTCCCAAAGCGAAGGAGCCAGGACCCAAAGACTTAGCTGGCCTGAAGGGCCCCCAGGGGGCCCCCAAGCAGCCCCTCTCAATTTGGGTCTGGGGGCTTTCGTTGGGCATGGAACCTGGGAGATTCCTGCAAGGTTGCAGTTCGCGGCCCGAGAAGCACTCTCCGGCCAACATGCCCAACTGCAGCAACAGCTCCCAAACCGAAGGAGCCAGGACCCAAAGACCTAGCTGGCCTGAAGGGCCCCCAGGGGGGCCCAAAGCAGTCCCTCTCAATTTGGGTCTGGGGGCTTTTGTTGGGCCGGTAACCTGGGAGAATCCTGCAACGTTGCAGTTCGCGGCCCGAGAAGCACTCTCCGCCCAACATGCCCAACTGCAGCAACAGCTCCCAAACCGAAGGAGCCAGGACCCAAAGACCTAGCTGGCCTGAAGGGCCCCCAGGGGGGCCCCAAGCAGCCCCTCTCCATTTGGGTCTGGGGGCTTTCGTTGGGCCGGGAACCTGGGAGAATCCTGCAAGGTTGCAGTTCGCGGCCCGAGAAGCACTCTCCGGCCAACATGCCCAACTGCAGCAACAGCTCCCAAACCGAAGGAGCCAGGACCCAAAGACCTAGCTGGCCTGAAGGGCCCCCATGGGGCCCCCAAGCAGCTCCTCTCCATTTGGGTCTGGGGTCTTTAGTTGGGCCGGGAACCTGGGAGGTACCTGCAAGGTTGCAGTTCGCGGCCCGAGAAGCACTCTCCGGCCAGCATGCCCAACTGCAGCAACAGCTCCCAAAGCGAAGGAGCCAGGACCCAAAGACCTAGCTGGCCTGAAGGGCCCCAGGGGGCCCCCAAGCAGCCCCTCTCCGTTTGGGTCTGGGGGCTTTTGTTGGGCTGGGAACCTGGGAGATTCCTGCAAGGTTGCAGTTCGCGGCCCGAGAAGCACTCTCCGGCCAACATGCCAAATATCCAGCAACAGCTCCCAAACCGAAGGAGCCAGGACCCAAAGACTTAGCTGGCCTGAAGGGCCCCCAGGGGGCCCCCAAGCAGCCCCTCTCCATTTGGGTCTGGGGGCTTTCGTTGGGCATGTATACCTGAGAGGTACCTGCAAGGTTAGAGTTCGCGGCCCGAGAAGCACTCTCCGGCCAACATGCCCAACTGCAGCACAGCTCCCAAAGCGAAGGAGCCAGGACCCAAAGACCTAGCTGGCCTGAAGGGCCCCCAGGGGGCCCCCAAGCAGCCCCTCTCCATTTGGGTCTGGGGGCTTTTGTTGGGCCGGGAACCTGGGAGATTCCTGCAAGGTTGCAGTTCGAGGCCCGAGAAGCACTCTCCGGCCAACATGCCCAACTGCAGCAACAGCTCCCAAAGCGAAGGAGCCAGGACCCAAAGACCTAGCTGGCCTGAAGGGCCCCCAGGGGGCCCCCAAGCAGCCCCTCTCCATTTGGGTCTGGGGGCTTTCGTTGGGCCGGGAACCTGGGAGATTCCTGCAAGGTTGCAGTTCGCGGCCCGAGAAGCACTCTCCGGCCAACATGCCCAACTGCAGCAACAGCTCCCAATGCGAAGGAGCCAGGACCCAAAGACCTAGCTGGCCTGAAGGGCCCCCAGAAGGCCACCAAGCAGCCCCTCTCCATTTGGGTCTGGGGGCTTTCGTTGGGCATGTATACCTGAGAGGTATCTGCAAATTACAGTTCGCGGCCCGAGAAGCACTCTCCGGCCAACATGCCCAACTGCAGCAACAGCTCCCAAACCGAAGGAGCCAGGACCCAAAGACCTAGCTGGCCTGAAGGGCCCCCACGGGGCCCCCAAGCAGCCCCTCTCAATTTGGGTCTGGGGGCTTTCGTTGGGCCGGGAACCTGGGAGGTACCTGCAAGGTTGCAGTTCGCGGCCCGAGAAGCACTCTCCGGCCAACATGCCCAACTGCAGCAACAGCTCCCAAACCGAATGAGCCAGGACACAAAGACCTAGCTGGCCTGAAGGGCCCCCAGGGGGCCCCCAAGCAGCCCCTCTCAATTTGGGTCTGGGGGCTTTCGTTGGGCCGGGAACCTGGGAGAATCCTGCAAGGTTGCAGTTCGCGGCCCGAGAAGCACTCTCCGGCCAACATGCCCAACTGCAGCAACAGCTCCCAAACCGAAGGAGCCAGGACCCAAAGACCTAGCTGGCCTGAAGGGCCCCCAGGGGGCCCCCAAGCAGCCCCTCTCCATTTGGGTCTGGGGGCTTTCGTTGGGCTGGGAACCTGGGAGAATCCTGCAAGGTTGCAGTTCGCGGCCCGAGAAGCACTCTCCGGCCAACATGCCCAACTGCAGCAACAGCTCCCAAAGCGAAGGAGCCAGGACCCAAAGACCTAGCTGGCCTGAAGGGCCCCCAGGGGGCCCCCAAGCAGCCCCTCTCCATTTGGGTCTGGGGGCTTTCGTTGGGCATGGATACCTGAGAGGTACCTGCAAGGTTGCAGTTCGCGGCCCGAGAAGCACTCTCCGGCCAACATGCTCAACTGCAGCAACAGCTCCCAAACCGAAGGAGCCAGGACCCAAAGACCTAGCTGGCCTGAAGGGCCCCCATGGGGCCCCCAAGGAGCTCCTCTCCATTTGGGTCTGGGGGCTTTAGTTGGGCCGGGAACCTGGGAGGTACAAGCAAGATTGCAGTTCGCGGCCCGAGAAGCACTCTCCGGCCAACATGCCCAACTGCAGCAACAGCTCCCAAACCGAAGGAGCCAGGACCCAAAGACCTAGCTGGCCTGAAGGGCCCCCAGGGGGCCCCCAAGCAGCCCCTCTCAATTTGGGTCTGGGGGCTTTCGTTGGGCATGGAACCTGGGAGATTCCTGCAAGGTTGCAGTTCGAGGCCCGAGAAGCACTCTCCGGCCAACATGCCCAACTGCAGCAACAGCTCCCAAAGCGAAGGAGCCAGGACCCAAAGACCTAGCTGGCCTGAAGGGCCCCCAGGGGGCCCCCAAGCAGCCCCTCTCAATTTGGGTCTGGGGGCTTTCGTTGGGCCGGGAACCTGGGAGATTCCTTCAAGGTTGCAGTTCGCGGCCCGAGAAGCACTCTCCGGCCAACATGCCCAACTGCAGCAACAGCTCCCAAACCGAAGGAGCCAGGACCCAAAGACCTAGCTGGCCTGAAGGGCCCCCAGGGGGCCCCCAAGCAGCCCCTCTCAATTTGGGTCTGGGGGCTTTCGTTGGGCCGGGAACCTGGGAGATTCATGCAAGGTTGCAGTTCGCGGCCCGAGAAGCACTCTCCGGCCAACATGCCCAACTGCAGCAACAGCTCCCAAAGCGAAGGAGCCAGGACCCAAAGACCTAGCTGGCCTGAAGGGCCCCCAGGGGGCCCCCAAGCAGCCCCTCTCAATTTGGGTCTGGGGGCTTTCGTTGGGCATGGAACCTTGGAGATTCCTGCAAGGTTGCAGTTCGCGGCCCGAGAAGCACTCTCCGGCCAACATGCCCAACTGCAGCAACAGCTCCCAAACCCAAGGAGCCAGGACCCAAAGACCTAGCTGGCCTGAAGGGCCCCCAGGGGGCCCCCAAGCAGCCCCTCTCAATTTGGGTCTGGGGGCTTTCGTTGGGCCGGGAACCTGGGAGAATCCTGCAAGGTTGCAGTTCGCGGCCCGAGAAGCACTCTCCGGCCAACATGCCCAACTGCAGCAACAGCTCCCAAACCGAAGGAGCCAGGACCCAAAGACCTAGCTGGCCTGAAGGGCCCCCAGGGGGCCCCCAAGCAGCCCCTCTCCATTTGGGTCTGGGGGCTTTCGTTGGGCCGGGAACCTGGGAGAATCCTGCAAGGTTGCAGTTCGCGGCCCGAGAAGCACTCTCCGGCCAACATGCCCAACTGCAGCAACAGCTCCCAAAGCGAAGGAGCCAGGACACAAAGACCTAGCTGGCCTGAAGGGCCCCCAGGGGGCCACCAAGCAGCCCCTCTCAATTTGGGTCTGGGGGCTTTCGTTGGGCATGGATACCTGAGAGGTACCTGCAAGGTTACAGTTCGCGGCCCGAGAAGCACTCTCCGGCCAACATGCCCAACTGCAGCAACAGCTCCCAAAGCGAAGGAGCCAGGACACAAAGACCTAGCTGGCCTGAAGGGCCCCCAGGGGGCCCCCAAGCAGCCCCTCTCCATTTGGGTCTGGGGGCTTTTGTTGGGCATGGAACCTGGGAGATTCCTGCAAGGTTGCAGTTCGAGGCCCGAGAAGCACTCTCCGCCCAACATGCCCAACTGCAGCAACAGCTCCCAAACCGAAGGAGCCAGGACACAAAGACCTAGCTGGCCTGAAGGGCCCCCAGGGGGCCCCCAAGCAGCCCCTCTCCATTTGGGTCTGGGGGCTTTCGTTGGGCCGGGAACCTGGGAGATTCCTTCAAGGTTGCAGTTCGCGGCCCGAGAAGCACTCTCCGGCCAACATGCCCAACTGCAGCAACAGCTCCCAAACCGAATGAGCCAGGACCCAAAGACCTAGCTGGCCTGAAGGGCCCCCAGGGGGCCCCCAAGCAGCCCCTCTCCATTTGGGTCTGGGGGCTTTCGTTGGGCCGGGAACCTGGGAGATTCATGCAAGTTTGCAATTCGCGGCCCGAGAAGCACTCTCCGGCCAGCATGCCCAACTGCAGCAACAGCTCCCAAAGCGAAGGAGCCAGGACCCAAAGACCTAGCTGGCCTGAAGGGCCCCCAGGGGGGCCCCCAAGCAGCCCCTCTCAATTTGGGTCTGGGGGCTTTCGTTGGGCATGGATACCTGAGAGGTACCTGCAAGGTTACAGTTCGCGGCCCGAGAAGCACTCTCCGGCCAACATGCCCAAGTGCAGCAACAGCTCCCAAAGCGAAGGAGCCAGGACCCAAAGACCTAGCTGGCCTGAAGGGCCCCCAGGGGGCCCCCAAGCAGCCCCTCTCCATTTGGGTCTGGGGGCTTTCGTTGGGCCGGGAACCTGGGAGAATCCTGCAAGGTTGCAGTTCGCGGCCCGAGAAGCACTCTCCGGCCAACATGCCCAACTGCAGCAACAGCTCCCAAAGCGAAGGAGCCAGGACCCAAAGACCTAGCTGGCCTGAAGGGCCCCCAGGGGGCCCCCAAGCAGCCCCTCTCCATTTGGGTCTGGGGGCTTTCGTTGGGCCGGGAACCTGGGAGAATCCTGCAAGGTTGCAGTTCGCGGCCCGAGAAGCACTCTCCGGCCAACATGCCCAACTGCAGCAACAGCTCCCAAAGCGAAGGAGCCAGGACCCAAAGACCTAGCTGGCCTGAAGGGCCCCCAGGGGGGCACCAAGCAGCCCCTCTCAATTTGGGTCTGGGGGCTTTCGTTGGGCATGGATACCTGAGAGGTACCTGCAAGGTTGCAGTTCGTGGCCCGAGAAGCACTCTCCGGCCAACATGCCCAACTGCAGCAACAGCTCCCAAACCGAAGGAGCCAGGACCCAAAGACCTAGCTGGCCTGAAGGGCCCCCAGGGGGGCCCCAAGCAGCCCCTCTCAATTTGGGTCTGGGGGCTTTCGTTGGGCATGGAACCTGGGAGAATCCTGCAAGGTTGCAGTTCGCGGCCCAAGAAGCACTCTCCGGCCAACATGCCCAACTGCAGCAACAGCTCCCAAACCGAAGGAGCCAGGACACAAAGACCTAGCTGGCCTGAAGGGCCCCCAGGGGGCCCCCAAGCAGCCCCTCTCAATTTGGGTCTGGGGGCTTTCGTTGGGCCGGGAACCTGGGAGATTCATGCAAGGTTGCAGTTCGCGGCCCGAGAAGCACTCTCCGGCCAACATGCCCAACTGCAGCAACAGCTCCCAAAGCGAAGGAGCCAGGACCCAAAGACCTAGCTGGCCTGAAGGGCCCCCAGGGGGCCCCCAAGGAGCTCCTCTCCATTTGGGTCTGGGGGCTTTTGTTGGGCCGGGAACCTGAAAGATTCCTGCAAGGTTGCAGTTCGAGGCCCGAGAAGCACTCTCCGGCCAACATGCCCAACTGCAGCAACAGCTCCCAAACCGAATGAGCCAGGACACAAAGACCTAGCTGGCCTGAAGGGCCCCCAGGGGGCCCCCAAGCAGCCCCTCTCAATTTGGGTCTGGGGGCTTTCGTTGGGCATGGATACCTGAGAGGTACCTGCAAGTTACAGTTCGCGGCCCGAGAAGCACTCTCCGGCCAACATGCCCAACTGCAGCAACAGCTCCCAAAGCGAAGGAGCCAGGACCCAAAGACCTAGCTGGCCTGAAGGGCCCCCAGGGGGCCCCCAAGCAGCCCCTCTCAATTTGGGTCTGGGGGCTTTCGTTGGGCGGGGAACCTGGGAGATTCATGCAAGGTTGCAGTTCGCGGCCCGAGAAGCACTCTCCGGCCAACATGCCCAACTGCAGCAACAGCTCCCAAAGCGAAGGAGCCAGGACCCAAAGACCTAGCTGGCCTGAAGGGCCCCAGGGGGCCACCAAGCAGCCCCTCTCAATTTGGGTCTGGGGGCTTTCGTTGGGCATGGATACCTGAGAGGTACCTGCAAGGTTACAGTTCGCGGCCCGAGAAGCACTCTCCGGCCAACATGCCCAACTGCAGCAACAGCTCCCAAACCGAAGGAGCCAGGACCCAAAGACCTAGGTGGCCTGAAGGGCCCCCAGGGGGCCCCCAAGCAGCCCCTCTCAATTTGGGTCTGGGGGCTTTCGTTGGGCCGGGAACCTGGGAGATGCATGCAAAGTTGCAGTTCGCGGCCCGAGAAGCACTCTCCGGCCAACATGCCCAACTGCAGCAACAGCTCCCAAACCGAAGGAGCCAGGACACAAAGACCTAGCTGGCCTGAAGGGCCCCCAGGGGGCCCCCAAGCAGCCCCTCTCAATTTGGGTCTGGGGGCTTTCGTTGGGCATGGAACCTGGGAGATTCCTGCAAGGTTGCAGTTCGAGGACCGAGAAGCACTCTCCGGCCAACATGCCCAACTGCAGCAACAGCTCCCAAACCGAAGGAGCCAGGACCCAAAGACCTAGCTGGCCTGAAGGTCCCCCAGGGGGGCCCCAAGCAGCCCCTCTCCATTTGGGTCTGGGGGCTTTCGTTGGGCCGGGAACCTGGGAGGTACCTGCAAGGTTGCAGTTCACGGCCCGAGAAGCACTCTCCGGCCAACATGCCCAACTGCAGCAACAGCTCCCAAAGCGAAGGAGCCAGGACCCAAAGACCTAGCTGGCCTGAAGGGCCCCCAGGGGGCCCCCAAGCAGCCCCTCTCCATTTGGGTCTGGGGGCTTTCGTTGGGCCGGGAACCTGGGAGGTAACAGCAAGGTTGCAGTTCGCGGCCCGAGAAGCACTCTCCGGCCAACATGCCCAACTGCAGCAACAGCTCCCAAAGCGAAGGAGCCAGGACCCAAAGACCTAGCTGGCCTGAAGGGCCCCCAGGGGGCCACCAAGCAGCCCCTCTCAATTTGGGTCTGGGGGCTTTCGTTGGGCATGGATACCTGAGAGGTACCTGCAAGGTTACATTTTGCGGCCCGAGAAGCACTCTCCGGCCAACATGCCCAACTGCAGCAACAGCTCCCAAACCGAAGGAGCCAGGACCCAAAGACCTAGCTGGCCTGAAGGGCCCCCAGGGGGCCCCCAAGCAGCCCCTCTCAATTTGGGTCTGGCGGCTTTCGTTGGGCCGGGAACCTGGGAGATTCATGCAAGGTTGCAGTTCGCGGCCCGAGAAGCACTCTCCGGCCAACATGCCCAACTGCAGCAACAGCTCCCAAACCGAAGGAGCCAGGACCCAAAGACCTAGCTGGCCTGAAGGGCCCCCAGGGGGCCCCCAAGCAGCCCCTCTCAATTTGGGTCTGGGGGCTTTCGTTGGGCATGTATACCTGAGAGGTACCTGCAAGGTTACAGTTCGCGGCCCGAGAAGCACTCTCCGGCCAACATGCCCAACTGCAGCAACAGCTCCCAAACCGAAGGAGCCAGGACCCAAAGACCTAGCTGGCCTGAAGGGCCCCCAGGGGGCCCCCAAGCAGCCCCTCTCAATTTGGGTCTGGGGGCTTTCGTTGGGCATGGAACCTGGGAGATTCCTGGAAGGTTGCAGTTCGCGGCCCGAGAAGCACTCTCCGGCCAACATGCCCAACTGCAGCAACAGCTCCCAAACCGAAGGAGCCAGGACCCAAAGACCTAGCTGGCCTGAAGGGCCCCCAGGGGGCCCCCAAGCAGCCCCTCTCCATTTGGGTCTGGGGGCTTTCGTTGGGCATGGAACCTGGGAGATTCCTAAAAGGTTGCAGTTCGCGGCCCGAGAAGCACTCTCCGGCCAACATGCCCAACTGCAGCAACAGCTCCCAAACCGAAGGAGCCAGGACCCAAAGACCTAGCTGGCCTGAAGGGCCCCCAGGGGGCCCCCAAGCAGCCCCTCTCCATTTGGGTCTGGGGGCTTTTGTTGGGCCGGGAACCTGGGAGAATCCTGCAAGGTTGCAGTTCGCGGCCCGAGAAGCACTCTCCGGCCAACATGCTCAACTGCAGCAACAGCTCCCAAAGCGAAGGAGCCAGGACCCAAAGACCTAGCTGGCCTGAAGGGCCCCAGGGGGCCACCAAGCAGCCCCTCTCAATTTGGGTCTGGGGGCTTTCGTTGGGCATGGATACCTGAGAGGTACCTGCAAGGTTACAGTTCGCGGCCCGAGAAGCACTCTCCGGCCAACATGCCCAACTGCAGCAACAGCTCCCAAACCGAAGGAGCCAGGACCCAAAGACCTAGCTGGCCTGAAGGGCCCCCAGGGGGGCCCCAAGCAGCCCCTCTCCATTTGGGTCTGGGGGCTTTCGTTGGGCCGGGAACCTGGGAGGTACCTGCAAGGTTGCAGTTCACGGCCCGAGAAGCACTCTCCGGCCAACATGCCCAACTGCAGCAACAGCTCCCAAAGCGAAGGAGCCAGGACCCAAAGACCTAGCTGGCCTGAAGGGCCCCCAGGGGGCCCCCAAGCAGCCCCTCTCAATTTGGGTCTGGGGGCTTTCGTTGGTCCGGGAACCTGGGAGGTACCAGCAAGGTTGCAGTTCGCGGCCCGAGAAGCACTCTCCGGCCAACATGCCCAACTGCAGCAACAGCTCCCAAACCGAAGGAGCCAGGACCCAAAGACCTAGCTGGCCTGAAGGGCCCCCAGGGGGCCCCCAAGCAGCCCCTCTCAATTTGGGTCTGGGGGCTTTCGTTGGGCCGGGAACCTGGGAGATTCATGCAAGGTTGCAGTTCGCGGCCCGAGAAGCACTCTCCGGCCAACATGCCCAACTGCAGCAACAGCTCCCAAACCGAAGGAGCCAGGACCCAAAGACCTAGCTGGCCTGAAGGGCCCCCAGGGGGCCCCCAAGCAGCCCCTCTCAATTTGGGTCTGGGGGCTTTCGTTGGGCATGTATACCTGAGAGGTACCTGCAAGGTTACAGTTCGCGGCCCGAGAAGCACTCTCCGGCCAACATGCCCAACTGCAGCAACAGCTCCCAAACCGAAGGAGCCAGGACCCAAAGACCTAGCTGGCCTGAAGGGCCCCCAGGGGGCCCCCAAGCAGCCCCTCTCCATTTGGGTCTGGGGGCTTTCGTTGGGCATGGAACCTGGGAGATTCCTGGAAGGTTGCAGTTCGCGGCCCGAGAAGCACTCTCCGGCCAACATGCCCAACTGCAGCAACAGCTCCCAAAGCGAAGGAGCCAGGACCCAAAGACCTAGCTGGCCTGAAGGGCCCCAGGGGGCCACCAAGCAGCCCCTCTCAATTTGGGTCTGGGGGCTTTCGTTGGGCATGGATACCTGAGAGGTACCTGCAAGGTTACAGTTCGCGGCCCGAGAAGCACTCTCCGGCCAACATGCCCAACTGCAGCAACAGCTCCCAAACCGAAGGAGCCAGGACCCAAAGACCTAGCTGGCCTGAAGGGCCCCCAGGGGGCCCCCAAGCAGCCCCTCTCAATTTGGGTCTGGGGGCTTTCGTTGGGCCGGGAACCTGGGAGATGCATGCAAAGTTGCAGTTCGCGGCCCGAGAAGCACTCTCCGGCCAACATGCCCAACTGCAGCAACAGCTCCCAAACCGAAGGAGCCAGGACCCAAAGACCTAGCTGGCCTGAAGGGCCCCCAGGGGGCCCCCAAGCAGCCCCTCTCAATTTGGGTCTGGGGGCTTTCGTTGGGCATGGAACCTGGGAGATTCCTGCAAGGTTGCAGTTCGAGGACCGAGAAGCACTCTCCGGCCAACATGCCCAACTGCAGCAACAGCTCCCAAACCGAAGGAGCCAGGACCCAAAGACCTAGCTGGCCTGAAGGGCCCCCAGGGGGGCCCCAAGCAGCCCCTCTCCATTTGGGTCTGGGGGCTTTCGTTGGGCCGGGAACCTGGGAGGTACCTGCAAGGTTGCAGTTCGCGGCCCGAGAAGCACTCTCCGGCCAACATGCCCAACTGCAGCAACAGCTCCCAAAGCGAAGGAGCCAGGACCCAAAGACCTAGCTGGCCTGAAGGGCCCCCAGGGGGCCCCCAAGCAGCCCCTCTCCATTTGGGTCTGGGGGCTTTCGTTGGGCCGGGAACATGGGAGGTAACAGCAAGGTTGCAGTTCGCGGCCCGAGAAGCACTCTCCGGCCAACATGCCCAACTGCAGCAACAGCTCCCAAAGCGAAGGAGCCAGGACCCAAAGACCTAGCTGGCCTGAAGGGCCCCCAGGGGGCCACCAAGCAGCCCCTCTCAATTTGGGTCTGGGGGCTTTCGTTGGGCATGGATACCTGAGAGGTACCTGCAAGGTTACATTTTGCGGCCCGAGAAGCACTCTCCGGCCAACATGCCCAACTGCAGCAACAGCTCCCAAACCGAAGGAGCCAGGACCCAAAGACCTAGCTGGCCTGAAGGGCCCCCAGGGGGCCCCCAAGCAGCCCCTCTCAATTTGGGTCTGGCGGCTTTCGTTGGGCCGGGAACCTGGGAGATTCATGCAAGGTTGCAGTTCGCGGCCCGAGAAGCACTCTCCGGCCAACATGCCCAACTGCAGCAACAGCTCCCAAACCGAAGGAGCCAGGACCCAAAGACCTAGCTGGCCTGAAGGGCCCCCAGGGGGCCCCCAAGCAGCCCCTCTCAATTTGGGTCTGGGGGCTTTCGTTGGGCATGTATACCTGAGAGGTACCTGCAAGGTTACAGTTCGCGGCCCGAGAAGCACTCTCCGGCCAACATGCCCAACTGCAGCAACAGCTCCCAAACCGAAGGAGCCAGGACCCAAAGACCTAGCTGGCCTGAAGGGCCCCCAGGGGGCCCCCAAGCAGCCCCTCTCAATTTGGGTCTGGGGGCTTTCGTTGGGCATGGAACCTGGGAGATTCCTGGAAGGTTGCAGTTCGCGGCCCGAGAAGCACTCTCCGGCCAACATGCCCAACTGCAGCAACAGCTCCCAAACCGAAGGAGCCAGGACCCAAAGACCTAGCTGGCCTGAAGGGCCCCCAGGGGGCCCCCAAGCAGCCCCTCTCCATTTGGGTCTGGGGGCTTTCGTTGGGCATGGAACCTGGGAGATTCCTAAAAGGTTGCAGTTCGCGGCCCGAGAAGCACTCTCCGGCCAACATGCCCAACTGCAGCAACAGCTCCCAAAGCGAAGGAGCCAGGACCCAAAGACCTAGCTGGCCTGAAGGGCCCCAGGGGGCCACCAAGCAGCCCCTCTCAATTTGGGTCTGGGGGCTTTCGTTGGGCATGGATACCTGAGAGGTACCTGCAAGGTTACAGTTCGCGGCCCGAGAAGCACTCTCCGGCCAACATGCCCAACTGCAGCAACAGCTCCCAAACCGAAGGAGCCAGGACCCAAAGACCTAGCTGGCCTGAAGGGCCCCCAGGGGGGCCCCAAGCAGCCCCTCTCCATTTGGGTCTGGGGGCTTTCGTTGGGCCGGGAACCTGGGAGGTACCTGCAAGGTTGCAGTTCACGGCCCGAGAAGCACTCTCCGGCCAACATGCCCAACTGCAGCAACAGCTCCCAAAGCGAAGGAGCCAGGACCCAAAGACCTAGCTGGCCTGAAGGGCCCCCAGGGGGCCCCCAAGCAGCCCCTCTCAATTTGGGTCTGGGGGCTTTCGTTGGTCCGGGAACCTGGGAGGTACCAGCAAGGTTGCAGTTCGCGGCCCGAGAAGCACTCTCCGGCCAACATGCCCAACTGCAGCAACAGCTCCCAAACCGAAGGAGCCAGGACCCAAAGACCTAGCTGGCCTGAAGGGCCCCCAGGGGGCCCCCAAGCAGTCCCTCTCAATTTGGGTCTGGGGGCTTTCGTTGGGCCGGGAACCTGGGAGATTCATGCAAGGTTGCAGTTCGCGGCCCGAGAAGCACTCTCCGGCCAACATGCCCAACTGCAGCAACAGCTCCCAAACCGAAGGAGCCAGGACCCAAAGACCTAGCTGGCCTGAAGGGCCCCCAGGGGGCCCCCAAGCAGCCCCTCTCAATTTGGGTCTGGGGGCTTTCGTTGGGCATGTATACCTGAGAGGTACCTGCAAGGTTACAGTTCGCGGCCCGAGAAGCACTCTCCGGCCAACATGCCCAACTGCAGCAACAGCTCCCAAACCGAAGGAGCCAGGACCCAAAGACCTAGCTGGCCTGAAGGGCCCCCAGGGGGCCCCCAAGCAGCCCCTCTCAATTTGGGTCTGGGGGCTTTCGTTGGGCATGGAACCTGGGAGATTCCTGGAAGGTTGCAGTTCGCGGCCCGAGAAGCACTCTCCGGCCAACATGCCCAACTGCAGCAACAGCTCCCAAACCGAAGGAGCCAGGACCCAAAGACCTAGCTGGCCTGAAGGGCCCCCAGGGGGCCCCCAAGCAGCCCCTCTCCATTTGGGTCTGGGGGCTTTCGTTGGGCATGGAACCTGGGAGATTCCTGCAAGGTTGCAGTTCGCGGCCCGAGAAGCACTCTCCGGCCAACATGCCCAACTGCAGCAACAGCTCCCAAAGCGAAGGAGCCAGGACCCAAAGACCTAGCTGGCCTGAAGGGCCCCCAGGGGGCCCCCAAGCAGCCCCTCTCCATTTGGGTCTGGGGGCTTTTGTTGGGTCGGGAACCTGGGAGAATCCTGCAAGGTTGCAGTTCGCGGCCCGAGAAGCACTCTCCGGCCAACATGCTCAACTGCAGCAACAGCTCCCAAAGCGAAGGAGCCAGGACCCAAAGACCTAGCTGGCCTGAAGGGCCCCCAGGGGGCCCCCAAGGAGCTCCTCTCCATTTGGGTCTAGGGGCTTTAGTTGGGCCGGGAACCTGGGAGGTACCAGCAAGGTTGCAGTTCGCGGCCGGAGAAGCACTCTCCGGCCAGCATGCCCAACTGCAGCAACAGCTCCCAAAGCGAAGGAGCCAGGACCCAAAGACCTAGCTGGCCTGAAGGGCCCCCAGGGGGCCACCAAGCAGCCCCTCTCAATTTGGGTCTGGGGGCTTTCGTTGGGCATGGATACCTGAAAGGTACCTGCAAGGTTACAGTTCGCGGCCCGAGAAGCACTCTCCGGCCAACATGCCCAACTGCAGCAACAGCTCCCAAACCGAAGGAGCCAGGACCCAAAGACCTAGCTGGCCTGAAGGGCCCCCAGGGGGCCCCCAAGCAGCCCCTCTCAATTTGGGTCTGGGGGCTTTCGTTGGGCCGGGAACCTGGGAGATTCATGCAAGGTTGCAGTTCGCGGCCCGAGAAGCACTCTCCGGCCAACATGCCCAACTGCAGCAACAGCTCCCAAACCGAAGGAGCCAGGACCCAAAGACCTAGCTGGCCTGAAGGGCCCCCAGGGGGCCCCCAAGCAGCCCCTCTCCATTTGGGTCTGGGGGCTTTCGTTGGGCCGGGAACCTGGGAGAATCCTGCAAGGTTGCAGTTCGCGGCCCGAGAAGCACTCTCCGGCCAACATGCCCAACTGCAGCAACAGCTCCCAAACCGAAGGAGCCAGGACAAAAAAGACCTAGCTGGCCTGAAGGGCCCCCAGGGGGCCCCCAAGCAGCCCCTCTCAATTTGGGTCTGGGGGCTTTCGTTGGGCATGTATACCTGAGAGGTACCTGCAAGGTTACAGTTCGCGGCCCGAGAAGCACTCTCCGGCCAACATGCTCAACTGCAGCAACAGCTCCCAAAGCGAAGGAGCCAGGACCCAAAGACCTAGCTGGCCTGAAGGGCCCCCAGGGGGCCCCCAAGCAGCCCCTCTCAATTTGGGTCTGGGGGCTTTCGTTGGGCCGGGAACCTGGGAGATTCATGCAAGGTTGCAGTTCGTGGCCCGAGAAGCACTCTCCGGCCAACATGCCCAACTGCAGCAACAGCTCCCAAACCGAAGGAGCCAGGACCCAAAGACCTAGCTGGCCTGAAGGGCCCCCAGGGGGCCCCCAAGCAGCCCCTCTCCATTTGGGTCTGGGGGCTTTCGTTGGGCATGGAACCTTGGAGATTCCTGCAAGGTTGCAGTTCGCGGCCCGAGAAGCACTCTCCGGCCAACATGCCCAACTGCAGCAACAGCTCCCAAACCGAAGGAGCCAGGACCCAAAGACCTAGCTGGCCTGAAGGGCCCCCAGGGGGCCCCCAAGCAGCCCCTCTCAATTTGGGTCTGGGGGCTTTCGTTGGGCCGGGAACCTGGGAGATTCCTTCAAGGTTGCAGTTCGCGGCCCGAGAAGCACTCTCCGGCCAACATGCCCAACTGCAGCAACAGCTCCCAAAGCGAAGGAGCCAGGACCCAAAGACCTAGCTGGCCTGAAGGGCCCCCAGGGTGCCCCCAAGCAGCCCCTCTCAATTTGGGTCTGGGGGCTTTCGTTGGGCATGGATACCTGAGAGGTACCTGCAAGGTTACAGTTCGCGGCCCGAGAAGCACTCTCCGGCCAACATGCCCACTGCAGCAACAGCTCCCAAAGCGAAGGAGCCAGGACCCAAAGACCTAGCTGGCCTGAAGGGCCCCCAGGGGGCCCCCAAGCAGCCCCTCTCCATTTGGGTCTGGGGGCTTTTGTTGGGCATGGAACCTGGGAGATTCCTGCAAGGTTGCAGTTCGAGGCCCGAGAAGCACTCTCCGGCCAACATGCCCAACTGCAGCAACAGCTCCCAAACCGAAGGAGCCAGGACACAAAGACCTAGCTGGCCTGAAGGGCCCCCAGGGGGCCCCCAAGCAGCCCCTCTCCATTTGGGTCTGGGGGCTTTCGTTGGGCCGGGAACCTGGGAGAATCCTGCAAGGTTGCAGTTCGCGGCCCGAGAAGCACTCTCCGGCCAACATGCCCAACTGCAGCAACAGCTCCCAAAGCGAAGGAGCCAGGACACAAAGACCTAGCTGGCCTGAAGGGCCCCCAGGGGGCCCCCAAGCAGCCCCTCTCCATTTGGGTCTGGGGGCTTTCGTTGGGCATGGAACCTGGGAGATTCCTGCAAGGTTGCAGTTCGCGGCCCGAGAAGCACTCTCCGGCCAACATGCCCAACTGCAGCAACAGCTCCCAAAGCGAAGGAGCCAGGACCCAAAGACCTAGCTGGCCTGAAGGGCCTCCAGGGGGCCCCCAAGCAGCCCCTCTCAATTTGGGTCTGGGGGCTTTCGTTGGGCATGGATACCTGAGAGGTACCTGCAAGGTTACAGTTCGCGGCCCGAGAAGCACTCTCCGGCCAACATGCCCAACTGCAGCAACAGCTCCCAAACCGAAGGAGCCAGGACCCAAAGACCTAGCTGGCCTGAAGGGCCCCCAGGGGGCCCCCAAGCAGCCCCTCTCCATTTGGGTCTGGGGGCTTTCGTTGGGCATGGAACCTTGGAGAATCCTGCAAGGTTGCAGTTCGCGGCCCGAGAAGCACTCTCCGGCCAACATGCCCAACTGCAGCAACAGCTCCCAAACCGAAGGAGCCAGGACCCAAAGACCTAGCTGGCCTGAAGGGCCCCCAGGGGGCCCCCAAGCAGCCCCTCTCAATTTGGGTCTGGGGGCTTTCGTTGGGCCGGGAACCTGGGAGAATCCTGCAAGGTTGCAGTTCGCGGCCCGAGAAGCACTCTCCGGCCAACATGCCCAACTGCAGCAACAGCTCCCAAAGCGAAGGAGCCAGGACCCAAAGACCTAGCTGGCCTGAAGGGCCCCCAGGGGGCCCCCAAGCAGCCCCTCTCAATTTGGGTCTGGGGGCTTTCGTTGGGCATGGATACCTGAGAGGTACCTGCAAGGTTACAGTTCGCGGCCCGAGAAGCACTCTCCGGCCAACATGCCCACTGCAGCAACAGCTCCCAAACCGAAGGAGCCAGGACCCAAAGACCTAGCTGGCCTGAAGGGCCCCCAGGGGGCCCCCAAGCAGCCCCTCTCCATTTGGGTCTGGGGGCTTTTGTTGGGCATGGAACCTGGGAGATTCCTGCAAGGTTGCAGTTCGAGGCCCGAGAAGCACTCTCCGGCCAACATGCCCAACTGCAGCAACAGCTCCCAAACCGAAGGAGCCAGGACACAAAGACCTAGCTGGCCTGAAGGGCCCCCAGGGGGCCCCCAAGCAGCCCCTCTCAATTTGGGTCTGGGGGCTTTCGTTGGGCCGGGAACCTGGGAGATTCCTTCAAGGTTGCAGTTCGCGGCCCGAGAAGCACTCTCCGCCCAACATGCCCAACTGCAGCAACAGCTCCCAAACCGAAGGAGCCAGGACCCAAAGACCTAGCTGGCCTGATGGGCCCCCAGGGGGGCCCCAAGCAGCCCCTCTCAATTTGGGTCTGGGGGCTTTCGTTGGGCCGGGAACCTGGGAGATTCCTTCAAGGTTGCAGTTCGCGGCCCGAGAAGCACTCTCCGCCCAACATGCCCAACTGCAGCAACAGCTCCCAAACCGAATGAGCCAGGACCCAAAGACCTAGCTGGCCTGAAGGGCCCCCAGGGGGCCCCCAAGCAGCCCCTCTCAATTTGGGTCTGGGGGCTTTCGTTGGGCCGGGAACCTGGGAGATTCATGCAAGGTTGCAGTTCGCGGCCCGAGAAGCACTCTCCGCCCAACATGCCCAACTGCAGCAACAGCTCCCAAAGCGAAGGAGCCAGGACCCAAAGACCTAGCTGGCCTGAAGGGCCCCCAGGGGGCCCCCAAGCAGCCCCTCTCAATTTGGGTCTGGGGGCTTTCGTTGGGCATGGATACCTGAGAGGTACCTGCAAGGTTACAGTTCGCGGCCCGAGAAGCACTCTTCGGCCAACATGCCCAACTGCAGCAACAGCTCCCAAACCGAAGGAGCCAGGACCCAAAGACCTAGCTGGCCTGAAGGGCCCCCAGGGGGCCCCCAAGCAGCCCCTCTCCATTTGGGTCTGGGGGCTTTCGTTGGGCCGGGAACCTGGGAGAATCCTGCAAGGTTGCAGTTCGCGGCCCGAGAAGCACTCTCCGGCCAACATGCCCAACTGCAGCAACAGCTCCCAAAGCGAAGGAGCCAGGACCCAAAGACCTAGCTGGCCTGAAGGGCCCCCAGGGGGCCCCCAAGCAGCCCCTCTCCATTTGGGTCTGGGGGCTTTCGTTGGGCCGGGAACCTGGGAGAATCCTGCAAGGTTGCAGTTCGCGGCCCGAGAAGCACTCTCCGGCCAACATGCCCAACTGCAGCAACAGCTCCCAAAGCGAAGGAGCCAGGACCCAAAGACCTAGCTTGCCTGAAGGGCCCCCAGGGGGGCACCAAGCAGCCCCTCTCAATTTGGGTCTGGGGGCTTTCGTTGGGCATGGATACCTGAGAGGTACCTGCAAGGTTGCAGTTCGCGGCCCGAGAAGCACTCTCCGGCCAACATGCCCAACTGCAGCAACAGCTCCCAAACCGAAGGAGCCAGGACCCAAAGACCTAGCTGGCCTGATGGGCCCCCAGGGGGGCCCCAAGCAGCCCCTCTCAATTTGGGTCTGGGGGCTTTCGTTGGGCCGGGAACCTGGGAGAATCCTGCAAGGTTGCAGTTCGCGGCCCAAGAAGCACTCTCCGGCCAACATGCCCAACTGCAGCAACAGCTCCCAAAGCGAAGGAGCCAGGACACAAAGACCTAGCTGGCCTGAAGGGCCCCCAGGGGGCCCCCAAGCAGCCCCTCTCAATTTGGGTCTGGGGGCTTTCGTTGGGCCGGGGACCTGGGAGATTCCTGCGAGGTTGCAGTTCGCGGCCCGAGAAGCACTCTCCGGCCAACATGCCCAACTGCAGCAACAGCTCCCAAAGCGAAGGAGCCAGGACCCAAAGACCTAGCTGGCCTGAAGGGCCCCCATGGGGCCCCCAAGGAGCTCCTCTCCATTTGGGTCTGGGGGCTTTTGTTGGGCCGGGAACCTGAAAGAATCCTGCAAGGTTGCAGTTCGAGGCCCGAGAAGCACTCTCCGGCCAACATGCCCAACTGCAGCAACAGCTCCCAAACCGAATGAGCCAGGACACAAAGACCTAGCTGGCCTGAAGGGCCCCCAGGGGGCCCCCAAGCAGCCCCTCTCCATTTGGGTCTGGGGGCTTTCGTTGGGCATGGATACCTGAGAGGTACCTGCAAGTTACAGTTCGCGGCCCGAGAAGCACTCTCCAGCCAACATGCCCAACTGCAGCAACAGCTCCCAAAGCGAAGGAGCCAGGACCCAAAGACCTAGCTGGCCTGAAGGGCCCCCAGGGGTCCACCAAGCAGCCCCTCTCAATTTGGGTCTGGGGGCTTTCGTTGGGCGGGGAACCTGGGAGATTCATGCAAGGTTGCAGTTCGCGGCCCGAGAAGCACTCTCCGGCCAACATGCCCAACTGCAGCAACAGCTCCCAAAGCGAAGGAGCCAGGACCCAAAGACCTAGCTGGCCTGAAGGGCCCCCAGGGGGCCACCAAGCAGCCCCTCTCAATTTGGGTCTGGGGGCTTTCCTTGGGCATGGATACCTGAGAGGTGCCTGCAAGGTTACAGTTCGCGGCCCGAGAAGCACTCTCCGGCCAACATGCCCAACTGCAGCAACAGCTCCCAAACCGAAGGAGCCAGGACCCAAAGACCTAGGTGGCCTGAAGGGCCCCCAGGGGGCCCCCAAGCAGCCCCTCTCAATTTGGGTCTGGGGGCTTTCGTTGGGCCGGGAACCTGGGAGATGCATGCAAAGTTGCAGTTCGCGGCCCGAGAAGCACTCTCCGGCCAACATGCCCAACTGCAGCAACAGCTCCCAAACCGAAGGAGCCAGGACCCAAAGACCTAGGTGGCCTGAAGGGCCCCCAGGGGGCCCCCAAGCAGCCCCTCTCTATTTGGGTCTGGGGGCTTTCGTTGGGCATGGAACCTGGGAGATTCCTGCAAGGTTGCAGTTCGAGGCCCGAGAAGCACTCTCCGGCCAACATGCTCAACTGCAGCAACAGCTCCCAAACCGAAGGAGCCAGGACCCAAAGACCTAGCTGGCCTGAAGGGCCCCCAGGGGGGCCCCAAGCAGCCCCTCTCCATTTGGGTCTGGGGGCTTTTGTTGGGTCGGGAACCTGGGAGAATCCTGCAAGGTTGCAGTTCGCGGCCCGAGAAGCACTCTCCGGCCAACATGCTCAACTGCAGCAACAGCTCCCAAAGCGAAGGAGCCAGGACCCAAAGACCTAGCTGGCCTGAAGGGCCCCAGGGGGCCCCCAAGCAGCCCCTCTCAATTTGGGTCTGGGGGCTTTCGTTGGGCATGGATACCTGAGAGGTACCTGCAAGGTTACAGTTCGCGGCCCGAGAAGCACTCTCCGGCCAACATGCCCAACTGCAGCAACAGCTCCCAAACCGAAGGAGCCAGGACCCAAAGACCTAGGTGGCCTGAAGGGCCCCCAGGGGGCCCCCAAGCAGCCCCTCTCCATTTGGGTCTGGGGGCTTTCGTTGGGCCGGGAACCTGGGAGATGCATGCAAAGTTGCAGTTCGCGGCCCGAGAAGCACTCTCCGGCCAACATGCCCAACTGCAGCAACAGCTCCCAAACCAAAGGAGCCAGGACCCAAAGACCTAGGTGGCCTGAAGGGCCCCCAGGGGGCCCCCAAGCAGCCCCTCTCAATTTGGGTCTGGGGGCTTTCGTTGGGCATGGAACCTGGGAGATTCCTGCAAGGTTGCAGTTCGAGGCCCGAGAAGCACTCTCCGGCCAACATGCTCAACTGCAGCAACAGCTCCCAAACCGAAGGAGCCAGGACCCAAAGACCTAGCTGGCCTGAAGGGCCCCCAGGGGGCCCCCAAGCAGCCCCTCTCCATTTGGGTCTGGGGGCTTTTGTTGGGTCGGTAACCTGGGAGAATCCTGCAAGGTTGCAGTTCGCGGCCCGAGAAGCACTCTCCGGCCAACATGCTCAACTGCAGCAACAGCTCCCAAAGCGAAGGAGCCAGGACCCAAAGACCTAGCTGGCCTGAAGGGCCCCAGGGGGCCCCCAAGCAGCCCCTCTCAATTTGGGTCTGGGGGCTTTCGTTGGGCATGGATACCTGAGAGGTACCTGCAAGGTTACAGTTCGCGGCCCGAGAAGCACTCTCCGGCCAACATGCCCAACTGCAGCAACAGCTCCCAAACCGAAGGAGCCAGGACCCAAAGACCTAGCTGGCCTGAAGGGCCCCCAGGGGGCCCCCAAGCAGCCCCTCTCCATTTGGGTCTGGGGGCTTTCGTTGGGCCGGGAACCTGGGAGATGCATGCAAAGTTGCAGTTCGCGGCCCGAGAAGCACTCTCCGGCCAACATGCCCAACTGCAGCAACAGCTCCCAAACCGAAGGAGCCAGGACCCAAAGACCTAGCTGGCCTGAAGGGCCCCCAGGGGGCCCCCAAGCAGCCCCTCTCAATTTGGGTCTGGGGGCTTTCGTTGGGCATGGAACCTGGGAGATTCCTGCAAGGTTGCAGTTCGAGGCCCGAGAAGCACTCTCCGGCCAACATGCCCAACTGCAGCAACAGCTCCCAAACCGAAGGAGCCAGGACCCAAAGACCTAGCTGGCCTGAAGGGCCCCCAGGGGGGCCCCAAGCAGCCCCTCTCCATTTGGGTCTGGGGGCTTTCGTTGGGCCGGGAACCTGGGAGGTACCTGCAAGGTTGCAGTTCGCGGCCCGAGAAGCACTCTCCGGCCAACATGCCCAACTGCAGCAACAGCTCCCAAAGCGAAGGAGCCAGGACCCAAAGACCTAGCTGGCCTGAAGGGCCCCCAGGGGGCCCCCAAGCAGCCCCTCTCAATTTGGGTCTGGGGGCTTTCGTTGGGCCGGGAACCTGGGAGGTACCAGCAAGGTTGCAGTTCGCGGCCCGAGAAGCACTCTCCGGCCAACATGCCCAACTGCAGCAACAGCTCCCAAAGCGAAGGAGCCAGGACCCAAAGACCTAGCTGGCCTGAAGGGCCCCCAGGGGGCCACCAAGCAGCCCCTCTCAATTTGGGTCTGGGGGCTTTCGTTGGGCATGGATACCTGAGAGGTACCTGAAAGGTTACAGTTTGCGGGCCGAGAAGCACTCTCCGACCAACATGCCCAACTGCAGCAACAGCTCCCAAACCGAAGGAGCCAGGACCCAAAGACCTAGCTGGCCTGAAGGGCCCCCAGGGGGCCCCCAAGCAGCCCCTCTCAATTTGGGTCTGGGGGCTTTCGTTGGGCCGGGAACCTGGGAGATTCATGCAAGGTTGCAGTTCGCGGCCCGAGAAGCACTCTCCGGCCAACATGCCCAACTGCAGCAACAGCTCCCAAACCGAAGGAGCCAGGACCCAAAGACCTAGCTGGCCTGAAGGGCCCCCAGGGGGACCCCAAGCAGCCCCTCTCAATTTGGGTCTGGGGGCTTTCGTTGGGCATGTATACCTGAGAGGTACCTGCAAGGTTACAGTTCGCGGCCCGAGAAGCACTCTCCGGCCAACATGCCCAACTACAGCAACAGCTCCCAAACCGAAGGAGCCAGGACCCAAAGACCTAGCTGGCCTGAAGGGCCCCCAGGGGGCCCCCAAGCAGCCCCTCTCAATTTGGGTCTGGGGGCTTTCGTTGGGCATGGAACCTGGGAGATTCCTGGAAGGTTGCAGTTCGCGGCCCGAGAAGCACTCTCCGGCCAACATGCCCAACTGCAGCAACAGCTCCCAAACCGAAGGAGCCAGGACCCAAAGACCTAGCTGGCCTGAAGGGCCCCCAGGGGGCCCCCAAGCAGCCCCTCTCAATTTGGGTCTGGGGGCTTTCGTTGGGCATGGAACCTGGGAGATTCCTAAAAGGTTGCAGTTCGCGGCCCGAGAAGCACTCTCCGGCCAACATGCCCAACTGCAGCAACAGCTCCCAAAGCGAAGGAGCCAGGACCCAAAGACCTAGCTGGCCTGAAGGGCCCCCAGGGGGCCCCCAAGCAGCCCCTCTCCATTTGGGTCTGGGGGCTTTTGTTGGGTCGGGAACCTGGGAGAATCCTGCAAGGTTGCAGTTCGCGGCCCGAGAAGCACTCTCCGGCCAACATGCTCAACTGCAGCAACAGCTCCCAAAGCGAAGGAGCCAGGACCCAAAGACCTAGCTGGCCTGAAGGGCCCCCAGGGGGCCACCAAGCAGCCCCTCTCCATTTGGGTCTGGGGGCTTTCGTTGGGCATGGATACCTGAGAGGTACCTGCAAGGTTGCAGTTCGCGGCCCGAGAAGCACTCTCCGGCCAACATGCTCAACTGCAGCAACAGCTCCCAAACCGAAGGAGCCAGGACCCAAAGACCTAGCTGGCCTGAAGGGCCCCCATGGGGCCCCCAAGGAGCTCCTCTCCATTTGGGTCTAGGGGCTTTAGTTGGGCCGGGAACCTGGGAGGTACCAGCAAGGTTGCAGTTCGCGGCCGGAGAAGCACTCTCCGGCCAGCATGCCCAACTGCAGCAACAGCTCCCAAAGCGAAGGAGCCAGGACCCAAAGACCTAGCTGGCCTGAAGGGCCCCCAGGGGGCCACCAAGCAGCCCCTCTCAATTTGGGTCTGGGGGCTTTCGTTGCGCATGGATACCTGAGAGGTACCTGCAAGGTTACAGTTCGCGGCCCGAGAAGCACTCTCCGACCAACATGCCCAACTGCAGCAACAGCTCCCAAACCGAAGGAGCCAGGACCCAAAGACCTAGCTGGCCTGAAGGGCCCCCAGGGGGCCCCCAAGCAGCCCCTCTCAATTTGGGTCTGGGGGCTTTCGTTGGGCCGGGAACCTGGGAGATTCATGCAAGGTTGCAGTTCGTGGCCCGAGAAGCACTCTCCGGCCAACATGCCCAACTGCAGCAACAGCTCCCAAACCGAAGGAGCCAGGACCCAAAGACCTAGCTGGCCTGAAGGGCCCCCAGGGGGCCCCCAAGCAGCCCCTCTCCATTTGGGTCTGGGGGCTTTCGTTGCGCCGGGAACCTGGGAGAATCCTGCAAGGTTGCAGTTCGCGGCCCGAGAAGCACTCTCCGGCCAACATGCCCAACTGCAGCAACAGCTCCCAAACCGAAGGAGCCAGGACACAAAGACCTAGCTGGCCTGAAGGGCCCCCAGGGGGCCCCCAAGCAGCCCCTCTCAATTTGGGTCTGGGGGCTTTCGTTGGGCATGTATACCTGAGAGGTACCTGCAAGGTTACAGTTCGCGGCCCGAGAAGCACTCTCCGGCCAACATGCTCAACTGCAGCAACAGCTCCCAAACCGAAGGAGCCAGGACCCAAAGACCTAGCTGGCCTGAAGGGCCCCCAGGGGGCCCCCAAGCAGCCCCTCTCAATTTGGGTCTGGGGGCTTTCGTTGGGCCGGGAACCTGGGAGATTCATGCAAGGTTGCAGTACGTGGCCCGAGAAGCACTCTCCGGCCAACATGCCCAACTGCAGCAACAGCTCCCAAACCGAAGGAGCCAGGACCCAAAGACCTAGCTGGCCTGAAGGGCCCCCTGGGGGCCCCCAAGCAGCCCCTCTCCATTTGGGTCTGGGGGCTTTCGTTGGGCATGGAACCTTGGAGATTCCTGCAAGGTTGCAGTTCGCGGCCCGAGAAGCACTCTCCGGCCAACATGCCCAACTGCAGCAACAGCTCCCAAAGCGAAGGAGCCAGGACCCAAAGACCTAGCTGGCCTGAAGGGCCCCCAGGGGGCCCCCAAGCAGCCCCTCTCAATTTGGGTCTGGGGGCTTTCGTTGGGCCGGGAACCTGGGAGAATCCTGCAAGGTTGCAGTTCGCGGCCCGAGAAGCACTCTCCGGCCAACATGCCCAACTGCAGCAACAGCTCCCAAAGCGAAGGAGCCAGGACCCAAAGACCTAGCTGGCCTGAAGGGCCCCCAGGGGGCCCCCAAGCAGCCCCTCTCAATTTGGGTCTGGGGGCTTTCGTTGGGCATGGATACCTGAGAGGTACCTGCAAGGTTACAGTTCGCGGCCCGAGAAGCACTCTCCGCCCAACATGCCCACTGCAGCAACAGCTCCCAAAGCGAAGGAGCCAGGACCCAAAGACCTAGCTGGCCTGAAGGGCCCCCAGGGGGCCCCCAAGCAGCCCCTCTCCATTTGGGTCTGGGGGCTTTTGTTGGGCATGTATACCTGAGAGGTACCTGCAAGGTTACAGTTCGCGGCCCGAGAAGCACTCTCCGGCCAACATGCTCAACTGCAGCAACAGCTCCCAAACCGAAGGAGCCAGGACCCAAAGACCTAGCTGGCCTGAAGGGCCCCCAGGGGGCCCCCAAGCAGCCCCTCTCCATTTGGGTCTGGGGGCTTTCGTTGGGCCGGGAACCTGGGAGATTCATGCAAGGTTGCAGTTCGAGGCCCGAGAAGCACTCTCCGGCCAACATGCCCAACTGCAGCAACAGCTCCCAAACCGAAGGAGCCAGGACCCAAAGACCTAGCTGGCCTGAAGGGCCCCCAGGGGGCCCCCAAGCAGCCCCTCTCCATTTGGGTCTGGGGGCTTTCGTTGGGCATGGAACCTTGGAGAATCCTGCAAGGTT
Organism: Gallinula chloropus; assembly: GCF_964237585.1. Taxonomy (NCBI): domain Eukaryota; kingdom Metazoa; phylum Chordata; class Aves; order Gruiformes; family Rallidae; genus Gallinula; species Gallinula chloropus. Next base: position 350,533 of record NW_028168452.1, read on the forward strand.
GCAGTTCGCGGCCCGAGAAGCACTCTCCGGCCAACATGCCCAACTGCAGCAACAGCTCCCAAAGCGAAGGAGCCAGGACCCAAAGACCTAGCTGGCCTGAAGGGCCCCCAGGGGGCCCCCAAGCAGCCCCTCTCAATTTGGGTCTGGGGGCTTTCGTTGGGCATGGATACCTGAGAGGTACCTGCAAGGTTACAGTTCGCGGCCCGAGAAGCACTCTCCGGCCAACATGCCCACTGCAGCAACAGCTCCCAAAGCGAAGGAGCCAGGACCCAAAGACCTAGCTGGCCTGAAGGGCCCCCAGGGGGCCCCCAAGCAGCCCCTCTCCATTTGGGTCTGGGGGCTTTTGTTGGGCATGGAACCTGGGAGATTCCTGCAAGGTTGCAGTTCGAGGCCCGAGAAGCACTCTCCGGCCAACATGCCCAATTGCAGCAACAGCTCCCAAACCGAAGGAGCCAGGACACAAAGACCTAGCTGGCCTGAAGGGCCCCCAGGGGGCCCCCAAGCAGCCCCTCTCAATTTGGGTCTGGGGGCTTTCGTTGGGCCGGGAACCTGGGAGATTCCTTCAAGGTTGCAGTTCGCGGCCCGAGAAGCACTCTCCGCCCAACATGCCCAACTGCAGCAACAGCTCCCAAACCGAATGAGCCAGGACCCAAAGACCTAGCTGGCCTGAAGGGCCCCCAGGGGGCCCCCAAGCAGCCCCTCTCAATTTGGGTCTGGGGGCTTTCGTTGGGCCGGGAACCTGGGAGATTCATGCAAGGTTGCAGTTCGCGGCCCGAGAAGCACTCTCCGGCCAACATGCCCAACTGCAGCAACAGCTCCCAAACCGAAGGAGCCAGGACCCAAAGACCTAGCTGGCCTGAAGGGCCCCCAGGGGGCCCCCAAGCAGCCCCTCTCAATTTGGGTCTGGGGGCTTTCGTTGGGCATGGATACCTGAGAGGTACCTGCAAGGTTACAGTTCGCGGCCCGAGAAGCACTCTCCGGCCAACATGCCCAAGTGCAGCAACAGCTCCCAAAGCGAAGGAGCCAGGACCCAAAGACCTAGCTGGCCTGAAGGGCCCCCAGGGGTCCCCCAAGCAGCCCCTCTCCATTTGGGTCTGGGGGCTTTCGTTGGGCCGGGAACCTGGGAGAATCCTGCAAGGTTGCAGTTCGCGGCCCGAGAAGCACTCTCCGGCCAACATGCCCAACTGCAGCAACAGCTCCCAAACCGAAGGAGCCAGGACCCAAAGACCTAGCTGGCCTGAAGGGCCCCCAGGGGGCCCCCAAGCAGCCCCTCTCCATTTGGGTCTGGGGGCTTTCGTTGGGCCGGGAACCTGGGAGAATCCTGCAAGGTTGCAGTTCGCGGCCCGAGAAGCACTCTCCGGCCAACATGCCCAACTGCAGCAACAGCTCCCAAAGCGAAGGAGCCAGGACCCAAAGACCTAGCTGGCCTGAAGGGCCCCCAGGGGGCCCCCAAGCAGCCCCTCTCCATTTGGGTCTGGGGGCTTTCGTTGGGCATGGAACCTGGGAGAATCCTGCAAGGTTGCAGTTCGCGGCCCGAGAAGCACTCTCCGGCCAACATGCCCAACTGCAGCAACAGCTCCCAAACCGAAGGAGCCAGGACCCAAAGACCTAGCTGGCCTGAAGGGCCCCCAGGGGGGCACCAAGCAGCCCCTCTCAATTTGGGTCTGGGGGCTTTCGTTGGGCATGGATACCTGAGAGGTACCTGCAAGGTTGCAGTTCGCGGCCCGAGAAGCACTCTCCGGCCAACATGCCCAACTGCAGCAACAGCTCCCAAACCGAAGGAGCCAGGACCCAAAGACCTAGCTGGCCTGAAGGGCCCCCAGGGGGGCCCCAAGCAGCCCCTCTCAATTTGGGTCTGGGGGCTTTCGTTGGGCCGGGAACCTGGGAGAATCCTGCAAGGTTGCAGTTCGCGGCCCAAGAAGCACTCTCCGGCCAACAGGCCCAACTGCAGCAACAGCTCCCAAACCGAAGGAGCCAGGACCCAAAGACCTAGCTGGCCTGAAGGGCCCCCAGGGGGCCCCCAAGCAGCCCCTCTCAATTTGGGTCTGGGGGCTTTCGTTGGGCCGGGAACCTGGGAGATTCCTGCGAGGTTGCAGTTCGCGGCCCGAGAAGCACTCTCCGGCCAACATGCCCAACTGCAGCAACAGCTCCCAAAGCGAAGGAGCCAGGACCCAAAGACCTAGCTGGCCTGAAGGGCCCCCATGGGGCCCCCAAGGAGCTCCTCTCCATTTGGGTCTGGGGGCTTTTGTTGGGCCGGGAACCTGAAAGATTCCTGCAAGGTTGCAGTTCGAGGCCCGAGAAGCACTCTCCGGCCAACATGCCCAACTGCAGCAACAGCTCCCAAACCGAATGAGCCAGGACACAAAGACCTAGCTGGCCTGAAGGGCCCCCAGGGGGCCCCCAAGCAGCCCCTCTCCATTTGGGTCTGGGGGCTTTCGTTGGGCATGGATACCTGAGAGGTACCTGCAAGTTACAGTTCGCGGCCCGAGAAGCACTCTCCGGCCAACATGCCCAACTGCAGCAACAGCTCCCAAAGCGAAGGAGCCAGGACCCAAAGACCTAGCTGGCCTGAAGGGCCCCCAGGGGTCCACCAAGCAGCCCCTCTCAATTTGGGTCTGGGGGCTTTCGTTGGGCGGGGAACCTGGGAGATTCATGCAAGGTTGCAGTTCGCGGCCCGAGAAGCACTCTCCGGCCAACATGCCCAACTGCAGCAACAGCTCCCAAAGCGAAGGAGCCAGGACCCAAAGACCTAGCTGGCCTGAAGGGCCCCCAGGGGGCCACCAAGCAGCCCCTCTCAATTTGGGTCTGGGGGCTTTCGTTGGGCATGTATACCTGAGAGGTACCTGCAAGGTTACAGTTCGCGGCCCGAGAAGCACTCTCCGGCCAACATGCCCAACTGCAGCAACAGCTCCCAAACCGAAGGAGCCAGGACCCAAAGACCTAGGTGGCCTGAAGGGCCCCCAGGGGGCCCCCAAGCAGCCCCTCTCAATTTGGGTCTGGGGGCTTTCGTTGGGCATGGATACCTGAGAGGTACCTGCAAGGTTACAGTTCGCGGCCGGAGAAGCACTCTCCGGCCAACATGCCCAACTGCAGCAACAGCTCCCAAACCGAAGGAGCCAGGACCCAAAGACCTAGCTGGCCTGAAGGGCCCCCAGGGGGCCCCCAAGCAGCCCCTCTCAATTTGGGTCTGGGGGCTTTCGTTGGGCATGGAACCTGGGAGATTCCTGCAAGGTTGCAGTTCGCGGCCCGAGAAGCACTCTCCGGCCAACATGCCCAACTGCAGCAACAGCTCCCAAACCGAAGGAGCCAGGACCCAAAGACCTAGCTGGCCTGAAGGGCCCCCAGGGGGGCCCCAAGCAGCCCCTCTCCATTTGGGTCTGGGGGCTTTCGTTGGGCCGGGAACCTGGGAGAATCCTGCAAGGTTGCAGTTCGCGGCCCGAGAAGCACTCTCCGGCCAACATGCCCAACTGCAGCAACAGCTCCCAAACCGAAGGAGCCAGGACCCAAAGACCTAGCTGGCCTGAAGGGCCCCCAGGGGGCCCCCAAGCAGCCCCTCTCCATTTGGGTCTGGGGGCTTTCGTTGGGCCGGGAACCTGGGAGGTACCAGCAAGGTTGCAGTTCGCGGCCCGAGAAGCACTCTCCGGCCAACATGCCCAACTGCAGCAACAGCTCCCAAAGCGAAGGAGCCAGGACCCAAAGACCTAGCTGGCCTGAAGGGCCCCCAGGGGGCCACCAAGCAGCCCCTCTCAATTTGGGTCTGGGGGCTTTCGTTGGGCATGGATACCTGAGAGGTACCTGCAAGGTTACAGTTCGCGGCCCGAGAAGCACTCTCCGGCCAACATGCCCAACTGCAGCAACAGCTCCCAAACCGAAGGAGCCAGGACACAAAGACCTAGCTGGCCTGAAGGGCCCCCAGGGGGCCCCCAAGCAGCCCCTCTCAATTTGGGTCTGGGGGCTTTCGTTGGGCCGGGAACCTGGGAGATTCATGCAAAGTTGCAGTTCGCGGCCCGAGAAGCACTCTCCGGCCAACATGCCCAACTGCAGCAACAGCTCCCAAACCGAAGGAGCCAGGACCCAAAGACCTAGCTGGCCTGAAGGGCCCCCAGGGGGCCCCCAAGCAGCCCCTCTCAATTTGGGTCTGGGGGCTTTCGTTGGGCTGGGAACCTGGGAGATTCCTTCAAGGTTGCAGTTCGCGGCCCGAGAAGCACTCTCCGCCCAACATGCCCAACTGCAGCAACAGCTCCCAAACCGAAGGAGCCAGGAACCAAAGACCTAGCTGGCCTGAAGGGCCCCCAGGGGGCCCCCAAGCAGCCCCTCTCAATTTGGGTCTGGGGGCTTTCGTTGGGCCGGGAACCTGGGAGATTCATGCAAGGTTGCAGTTCGCGGCCCGAGAAGCACTCTCCGGCCAACATGCCCAACTGCAGCAACAGCTCCCAAACCGAAGGAGCCAGGACCCAAAGACCTAGCTGGCCTGAAGGGCCCCCAGGGGGCCCCCAAGCAGCCCCTCTCAATTTGGGTCTGGGGGCTTTCGTTGGGCATGTATACCTGAGAGGTACCTGCAAGGTTACAGTTCGCGGCCCGAGAAGCACTCTCCGGCCAACATGCCCAACTGCAGCAACAGCTCCCAAACCGAAGGAGCCAGGACCCAAAGACCTAGCTGGCCTGAAGGGCCCCCAGGGGGCCCCCAAGCAGCCCCTCTCAATTTGGGTCTGGGGGCTTTCGTTGGGCATGGAACCTGGGAGATTCCTGCAAGGTTGCAGTTCGCGGCCCGAGAAGCACTCTCCGGCCAACATGCCCAACTGCAGCAACAGCTCCCAAACCGAAGGAGCCAGGACACAAAGACCTAGCTGGCCTGAAGGGCCCCCAGGGGGGCCCCAAGCAGCCCCTCTCCATTTGGGTCTGGGGGCTTTCGTTGGGCATGGAACCTTGGAGATTCCTGCAAGGTTGCAGTTCGCGGCCCGAGAAGCACTCTCCGGCCAACATGCCCAACTGCAGCAACAGCTCCCAAACCGAAGGAGCCAGGACCCAAAGACCTAGCTGGCCTGAAGGGCCCCCAGGGGGCCCCCAAGCAGCCCCTCTCCATTTGGGTCTGGGGGCTTTCGTTGGGCCGGGAACCTGGGAGGTACCAGCAAGGTTGCAGTTCGCGGCCGGAGAAGCACTCTCCGGCCAACATGCCCAACTGCAGCAACAGCTCCCAAAGCGAAGGAGCCAGGACCCAAAGACCTAGCTGGCCTGAAGGGGCCCCAGGGGGCCCCCAAGCAGCCCCTCTCAATTTGGGTCTGGGGGCTTTCGTTGGGCATGGATACCTGAGAGGTACCTGCAAGGTTACAGTTCGCGGCCCGAGAAGCACTCTCCGGCCAACATGCCCAACTGCAGCAACAGCTCCCAAACCGAAGGAGCCAGGACACAAAGACCTAGCTGGCCTGAAGGGCCCCCAGGGGGCCCCCAAGCAGCCCCTCTCCATTTGGGTCTGGGGGCTTTCGTTGGGCCGGGAACCTGGGAGATTCATGCAAAGTTGCAGTTCGCGGCCCGAGAAGCACTCTCCGGCCAACATGCCCAACTGCAGCAACAGCTCCCAAACCGAAGGAGCCAGGACCCAAAGACCTAGCTGGCCTGAAGGGCCCCCAGGGGGCCCCCAAGCAGCCCCTCTCAATTTGGGTCTGGGGGCTTTCGTTGGGCTGGGAACCTGGGAGATTCCTTCAAGGTTGCAGTTCGCGGCCCGAGAAGCACTCTCCGGCCAACATGCCCAACTGCAGCAACAGCTCCCAAACCGAAGGAGCCAGGAACCAAAGACCTAGCTGGCCTGAAGGGCCCCCAGGGGGCCCCCAAGCAGCCCCTCTCAATTTGGGTCTGGCGGCTTTCGTTGGGCCGGGAACCTGGGAGATTCATGCAAGGTTGCAGTTCGCGGCCCGAGAAGCACTCTCCGGCCAACATGCCCAACTGCAGCAACAGCTCCCAAACCGAAGGAGCCAGGACCCAAAGACCTAGCTGGCCTGAAGGGCCCCCAGGGGGCCCCCAAGCAGCCCCTCTCAATTTGGGTCTGGGGGCTTTCGTTGGGCATGTATACCTGAGAGGTACCTGCAAGGTTACAGTTCGCGGCCCGAGAAGCACTCTCCGGCCAACATGCCCAACTGCAGCAACAGCTCCCAAACCGAAGGAGCCAGGACCCAAAGACCTAGCTGGCCTGAAGGAGCCCCAGGGGGCCCCCAAGCAGCCCCTCTCAATTTGGGTCTGGGGGCTTTCGTTGGGCATGGAACCTGGGAGATTCCTGCAAGGTTGCAGTTCGCGGCCCGAGAAGCACTCTCCGGCCAACATGCCCAACTGCAGCAACAGCTCCCAAAGCGAAGGAGCCAGGACCCAAAGACCTAGCTGGCCTGAAGGGCCCCCAGGGGGGCCCCAAGCAGCCCCTCTCCATTTGGGTCTGGGGGCTTTCGTTGGGCCGGGAACCTGGGAGAATCCTGCAAGGTTGCAGTTCGCGGCCCGAGAAGCACTCTCCGACCAACATGCCCAACTGCAGCAACAGCTCCCAAACCGAAGGAGCCAGGACCCAAAGACCTAGCTGGCCTGAAGGGCCCCCAGGGGGCCCCCAAGCAGCCCCTCTCCATTTGGGTCTGGGGGCTTTCGTTGGGCCGGGAACCTGGGAGGTACCAGCAAGGTTGCAGTTCGCGGCCGGAGAAGCACTCTCCGGCCAACATGCCCAACTGCAGCAACAGCTCCCAAAGCGAAGGAGCCAGGACCCAAAGACCTAGCTGGCCTGAAGGGCCCCCAGGGGGCCCCCAAGCAGCCCCTCTCCATTTGGGTCTGGGGGCTTTCGTTGGGCATGGATACCTGAGAGGTACCTGCAAGGTTACAGTTCGCGGCCCGAGAAGCACTCTCCGGCCAACATGCCCAACTGCAGCAACAGCTCCCAAACCGAAGGAGCCAGGACACAAAGACCTAGCTGGCCTGAAGGGCCCCCAGGGGGCCCCCAAGCAGCCCCTCTCCATTTGGGTCTGGGGACTTTTGTTGGGCCGGGAACCTGGGAGATTCATGCAAAGTTGCAGTTCGCGGCCCGAGAAGCACTCTCCGGCCAACATGCCCAACTGCAGCAACAGCTCCCAAACCGAAGGAGCCAGGACCCAAAGACCTAGCTGGCCTGAAGGGCCCCCAGGGGGCCCCCAAGCAGCCCCTCTCAATTTGGGTCTGGGGGCTTTCGTTGGGCTGGGAACCTGGGAGATTCCTTCAAGGTTGCAGTTCGCGGCCCGAGAAGCACTCTCCGGCCAACATGCCCAACTGCAGCAACAGCTCCCAAAGCGAAGGAGCCAGGAACCAAAGACCTAGCTGGCCTGAAGGGCCCCCAGGGGGCCCCCAAGCAGCCCCTCTCAATTTGGGTCTGGGGGCTTTCGTTGGGCCGGGAACCTGGGAGATTCATGCAAGGTTGCAGTTCGCGGCCCGAGAAGCACTCTCCGCCCAACATGCCCAACTGCAGCAACAGCTCCCAAACCGAAGGAGCCAGGACCCAAAGACCTAGCTGGCCTGAAGGGCCCCCAGGGGGCCCCCAAGCAGCCCCTCTCAATTTGGGTCTGGGGGCTTTCGTTGGGCATGTATACCTGAGAGGTATCTGCAAGGTTACAGTTCGCGGCCCGAGAAGCACTCTCCGGCCAACATGCCCAACTGCAGCAACAGCTCCCAAACCGAAGGAGCCAGGACCCAAAGACCTAGCTGGCCTGAAGGGCCCCCAGGGGGCCCCCAAGCAGCCCCTCTCAATTTGGGTCTGGGGGCTTTCGTTGGGCATGGAACCTTGGAGATTCCTGCAAGGTTGCAGTTCGCGGCCCGAGAAGCACTCTCCGGCCAACATGCCCAACTGCAGCAACAGCTCCCAAAGCGAAGGAGCCAGGACCCAAAGACCTAGCTGGCCTGAAGGGCCCCCAGGGGGCCCCCAAGCAGCCCCTCTCAATTTGGGTCTGGGGGCTTTCGTTGGGCCGGGAACCTGGGAGAATCCTGCAAGGTTGCAGTTCGCGGCCCGAGAAGCACTCTCCGGCCAACATGCCCAACTGCAGCAACAGCTCCCAAAGCGAAGGAGCCAGGACCCAAAGACCTAGCTGGCCTGAAGGGCCCCCAGGGGGCCCCCAAGCAGCCCCTCTCCATTTGGGTCTGGGGGCTTTCGTTGGGCCGGGAACCTGGGAGATTCCTTCAAGGTTGCAGTTCGCGGCCCGAGAAGCACTCTCCGGCCAACATGCCCAACTGCAGCAACAGCTCCCAAAGCGAAGGAGCCAGGACCCAAAGACCTAGCTGGCCTGAAGGGCCCCCAGGGGGCCCCCAAGCAGCCCCTCTCAATTTGGGTCTGGGGGCTTTCGTTGGGCATGGATACCTGGGAGGTACCTGCAAGGTTACACTTCGCGGCCCGAGAAGCACTCTCCGGCCAACATGCCCAACTGCAGCAACAGCTCCCAAAGCGAAGGAGCCAGGACCCAAAGACCTAGCTGGCCTGAAGGGCCCCCAGGGGGCCACCAAGCAGCCCCTCTCAATTTGGGTCTGGGGGCTTTCTTTAGGCTGAGAACCTGGGAGATACCAGCAAGGTTGCAGTTCGCGACCCGAGAAGCACTCTCCGGCCAACATGCCCAATATCCAGCAACAGCTCCCAAAGCGAAGGAGCCAGGACCCAAAGACCTAGCTGGCCTGAAGGGCCCCCAGAAGGACACCAAGCAGCCCCTCTCCATTTGGGTCTGGGGGCTTTCGTTGGGCATGTGAACCTGGGAGATTCCTGCAAGGTTGCAGTTCGCGGCCCGAGAAGCACTCTCCGGCCAACATGCCCAACTGCAGCAACAGCTCCCAAACCGAAGGAGCCAGGACCCAAAGACCTAGCTGGCCTGAAGGGCCCCCAGGGGGGCCCCAAGCAGCCCCTCTCAATTTGGGTCTGGGGGCTTTCGTTGGGCCGGGAACCTGGGAGAATCCTGCAAGGTTGCAGTTCGCGGCCCGAGAAGCACTCTCCGGCCAACATGCCCAACTGCAGCAACAGCTCCCAAAGCGAAGGAGCCAGGACCCAAAGACCTAGCTGGCCTGAAGGGCCCCCAGGGGGCCCCCAAGCAGCCCCTCTCAATTTGGGTCTGGGGGCTTTTGTTGGGCATGGAACCTGGGAGATTCCTGCAAGGTTGCAGTTCGAGGCCCGAGAAGCACTCTCCGGCCAACATGCCCAACTGCAGCAACAGCTCCCAAAGCGAAGGAGCCAGGACACAAAGACCTAGCTGGCCTGAAGGGCCCCCAGGGGGCCCCCAAGCAGCCCCTCTCAATTTGGGTCTGGGGGCTTTCGTTGGGCCGGGAACCTGGGAGATTCCTGCAAGGTTGCAGTTCGCGGCCCGAGAAGCACTCTCCGGCCAACATGCCCAACTGCAGCAACAGCTCCCAAACCGAAGGAGCCAGGACCCAAAGACCTAGCTGGCCTGAAGGGCCCCCAGGGGGGCCCCAAGCAGCCCCTCTCCATTTGGGTCTGGGGGCTTTCGTTGGGCCTGGGACCTGGGAGGTACCTGCAAGGTTGCAGTTCGCAGCCCGAGAAGCACTCTCCGGTCAACATGCCCAACGTCCAGCAACAGCTCCCAATCCGAAGGAGCCAGGACCCAAAGACCTAGCTGGCCTGGAGTGTCCCCAGGGGGCCCCCAAGCAGCCCCTCTCAATTTTGGTCTGGGGGCTTTCGTTGGGCCGGGAACCTGGGAGGTGTCTGCAAGGTTGCAGTTCGCGGCCCGAGAAGCACTCTCCGGCCATCATGCCCAACGTCCAGCAACAGCTCCCAAACCCAAGGAGCCAGGACCCAAAGACCTAGCTGGCCTGAAGAGTCCCCACGGGGCCCCCAAACAGCCCCTCTCCATTTGGGTCTGGGGGCTTTTGTTGGGCGTGGTACCTGGGAGATTCCTGCAAGGTTGCAGTTCACGGCCCGAGAAGCACTCTCCGGCCAACATGCCCAACGTCCAGCAACAGCTCCCAAACCGAAGGAGCCAGGACCCAAAGACCTAGCTGGCCTGAAGGGCCCCCAGGGGGCCCCCAAGCAGCCCCTCTCCATTTGGGTCTGGGGGCTTTCGTTGGGCCGAGAACATGGGAGATACCTGCAAGGTTGCAGTTCACGGCCCGAGAAGCACTCTCCGGTCAACATGCCCAACGTCCAGCAACAGCTCCCAAACCGAAGGAGCCAGGACCCAAAGACCTAGCTGGCCTGAAGGGGCCCCAGGGGGCACGCAAACAGCCCCTCTCCATTTGGGTCTGGGGGCTTTCGTTGGGCCGGGAACCTGGGAGGTACCTGCAAGGTTGCAGTTCGCGGCCCGAGAAGCACTCTCCGGCCAACATGCCCAACGTCCAGCAACAGCTCCCAAACCGAAGGAGCCAGGACACAAAGACCTAGCTGGCCTGAAGGGCCCCCTGGGGGCCCCCAAGCTGCCCCTCTCAATTTGGGTCTGGGGGCTTTCGTTGGGCCGGGAACCTGGGAGGTACCTGCAAGGTTGCAGTTCGCAGCCCGAGAAGCACTCTCCGGTCAACATGCCCAACTGCAGCAACAGCTCCCAAACCGAAGGAGCCAGGACCCAAAGACCTAGCTGGCCTGAAGGGGCCCCAAAGAGCCCCCAAGCAGCCCCTCTCAATTTGGGCCTGGGGGCTTTCCTTGGGCCGGGAACCTGGGAGCTACCTGCAAGGTTGCAGTTCACGTACCGAGAAGCACTCTCCGGCCAACATGCCCAACGTCCAGCAACAGCTCCCAAACCGAAGGAGCCAGGACCCAAAGACCTAGCTGGCCTGAAGAGTCCCAAGGGGGCCCCCAAGCAGCCCCTCTCCATTTGGGTCTGGGGTCTTTCGTTGGGCATGGAACCTGGGAGGTACCTGCAAGGTTACAGTTCGCCCCCTGAGAAGCACTCTCCGGCCAACATGCCCAACGTCCAGCAACAGCTCCCAAAGCGAAGGAGCCAGGACCCAAAGACCTAGCTGGCCTGAAGGGCCCCCAGGAGGCCCCCAAGCAGCCCCTCTCCATTTGGGTCTGGGGGCTTTCGTTGGGCATGGAACCTGGGAGCTACCTGCAAGGTTGCAGTTCGCGGCCCGAGAAGCACTCTCCGGCCAAAATGCCCAACTGCAGCAACAGCTCCCAAACCGAAGGAGCCAGGACCCAAAGACCTAGCTGGCCTGAAGGGGCCCCAAAGAGCCCCCAAGCAGCCCCTCTCAATTTGGGCCTGGGGGCTTTCCTTGGGCCGGGAACCTGGGAGCTACCTGCAAGGTTGCAGTTCACGGCCCGAGAAGCACTCTCCGGCCAACATGCCCAACTGCAGCAACAGCTCCCAAACCGAAGGAGCCAGGACCCAAAGACCTAGCTGGCCTGAAGGGGCCCCAGGGGGCCCCCAAGCAGCCCCTCTCCATTTGGGTCTGGGGGCTTTCGTTGGGCCGGGAACCTGGGAAGTACCTGCAAGGTTGCAGTTCACGTAAGGAGAAGCACTCTCCGGTCAACATGCCCAACTGCAGCAACAGCTCCCAAACCGAAGGAGCCAGGACCCAAAGACCTAGCTGGCCTGGAGTGTCCCCAGGGGGCCCGCAAGCAGCCCCTCTCAATTTTGGTCTGGGGGCTTTCGTTGGGCCGGGAATCTGGGAGGTGCCTGCAAGGTTGCAGTTCGCGGCCCGAGAAGCACTCTCCGGCCAACATGCCCAACTGCAGCAACAGCTCCCAAACCGAAGGAGCCAGGACCCAAAGACCTAGCTGTCCTGAAGAGTCCCCAGGGGGCCCCCAAGCAGCCCCTCTCCATTTGGGTCTGGGGGCTTTCGTTGGGCCGGGGACCTGGGAGGTACCTGCAAGGTTGCAGTTCGTGGCCCGAGAAGCACTCTCCGGCCAACATGCCCAACGTCCAGCAACAGCTCCCAAACCGAAGGAGCCAGGACCCAAAGACCTAGCTGGCCTGAAGGGCCCCCAGGGGGCCCCCAAGCAGCCCCTCTCAATTTGGGTCTGGGGGCTTTTGTTGGGCCGGGAACCTGGGAGCTACCTGCAAGGTTGCAGTTCGCGGCCCGAGAAGCACTCTCCGGCCAACATGCCCAACTGCAGCAACAGCTCCCAAACCGAAGGAGCCAGGACCCAAAGACCTAGCTGGCCTGAAGGGCCCCCAGGGGGCCCCCAAGCAGCCCCTCTCCATTTTGGTCTGGGGGCTTTCGTTGGGCCGGGGACATGGGAGGTACCTGCAAGGTTGCAGTTCGAAGCCCGAGAAGCACTCTCCGGTCAACATGCCCAACGTCCAGCAACAGCTCCCAAACCAAAGGAGCCAGGACCCAAAGACCTAGCTGGCCTGAAGGGCCCCCAGGGGGCCCCCAAGCAGCCCCTCTCCATTTGGGTCTGGGGGCTTTCGTTGGGCCGGGAACCTGGGAGGTGCCTGCAAGGTTGCAGTTCGCAGCCCGAGAAGCACTCTCCGGCCAACATGCCCAACTGCAGCAACAGCTCCCAAACCGAAGGAGCCAGGACCCAAAGAAATAGCTGGCCTGAAGAGCCCCCAGGGGTCCCCAAAACAGCCCCTCTCCATTTGGGTCTGGGGGCTTTCGTTGGGCCGGGGACCTGGGAGGTACCTGCAAGGTTGCAGTTCACTTACCGAGAAGCACTCTCCGGCCATCATGCCCAACGTCCAGCAACAGCTCCCAAACCGAAGGAGCCAGGACCCAAAGACCTAGCTGGCCTGAAGGGCCCCCTGGGGGGCCCCAAGCAGCCCCTCTCAATTTGGGTCTGGGTCTTTCGTTGGGCCGGGGACCTGGGAGGTACCTGCAAGGTTGCAGTTCGCAGCCCGAGAAGCACTCTCCGGTCAACATGCCCAACTGCAGAAACAGCTCCCAAACCGAAGGAGCCAGGACACAAAGACCTAGCTGGCCTGAAGGGCCCCCAGGGGGCCCCCAAGCAGCCCCTCTCAATTTGGGTCTGGGGGCTTTCGTTGGGCATGGAACCTGGGAGGTACCTGCAAGGTTGCAGTTTGCAGCCTGAGAAGCACTCTCCGGCCAACCTGCCAAACGTCCAGCAACAGCTCCCAAAGCGAAGGAGCCAGGACACAAAGACCTAGCTGGCCTGAAGGGCCCCCAGGGGGCCCCCAAGCAGCCCCTCTCCATTTTGGTCTGGGGGCTTTCGTTGGGCCGGGGACCTGGGAGGTACCTGCAAGGTTGCAGTTCGCAGCCCGAGAAGCACTCTCCGGCCAACATGCCAAACGTCCAGCAACAGCTCCCAAACCGAAGGAGCCAGGACCCAAAGACCTAGCTGGCCTGAAGGGGCCCCAAAGAGCCCCCAAACAGCCCCTCTCCATTTGGGTCTGGGGCCTTTCGTTGGGCCGGGAACCTGGGAGCTACCTGCAAGGTTGCAGTTCGCGGCCCGAGAAGCACTCTCCGGCCAACATGCCCAACTGCAGCAACAGCTCCCAAACCGAAGGAGCCAGGACCCAAAGACCTAGCTGGCCTGAAGGCGCCCTAGGGGGCCCCCAAGCTGCCCCTCTCAATTTGGGTCTGGGGGCTTTCGTTGGGCATGGAACCTGGGAGGTATCTGCAAGGTTGCAGTTCGCAGCCCGAGAAGCACTCTCCGGCCAACATGCCCAACGTCCAGCAACAGCTCCCAAACCGAAGGAGCCAGGACCCAAAGACCTAGCTGGCCTGAAGGGCCCCCAGGGGGCCCCCAAGCTGCCCCTCTCAATTTGGGTCTGGGGTCTTTCGTTGGGCATGGAACCTGGGAGGTATCTGCAAGGTTGCAGTTCGCAGCCCGAGAAGCACTCTCCGGTCAACATGCCCAATGTCCAGCAACAGCTCCCAAACCGAAGGAGCCAGGACCCAAAGACCTAGCTGGCCTGAAGGGCCCCCAGGGGGCCACCAAGCAGCCCCTCTCAATTTGGGTCTGGGGGCTTTCTTTGGGCCGGGGACATGGGAGGTACCTGCAAGGTTGCAGTTCGCAGCCCGAGAAGCACTCTCCGGCCAACATGCCCAACGTCCAGCAACAGCTCCCAAACCGAAGGAGCCAGGACCCAAAGACCTAGCTGGCCTGAAGAGTCCCAAGGGGGCCCCCAAGCAGCCCCTCTCCATTTGGGTCTGGGGTCTTTCGTTGGGCATGGAACCTGGGAGGTACCTGCAAGGTTACAGTTCGCCCCCTGAGAAGCACTCTCCGGCCAACATGCCCAACGTCCAGCAACAGCTCCCAAACCGAAGGAGCCAGGACACAAAGACATAGCTGGCCTGAAGGGCCCCCAGGAGGCCCCCAAGCAGCCCCTCTCCATTTGGGTCTGGGGGCTTTCGTTGGGCATGGAACCTGGGAGCTACCTGCAAGGTTGCAGTTCGCGGCCCGAGAAGCACTCTCCGGCCAACATGCCCAACTGCAGCAACAGCTCCCAAACCGAAGGAGCCAGGACCCAAAGACCTAGCTGGCCTGAAGGGGCCCCAGGGGGCCCCCAAGCAGCCCCTCTCCATTTGGGTCTGGGGGCTTTCGTTGGGCCGGGAACCTGGGAGCTACCTGCAAGGTTGCAGTTCGCGGCCCGAGAAGCACTCTCCGGCCAACATGCCCAACTGCAGCAACAGCTCCCAAACCGAAGGAGCCAGGACCCAAAGACCTAGCTGGCCTGAAGGGGCCCCAGGGGGCCCCCAAGCAGCCCCTCTCCATTTGGGTCTGGGGGCTTTCGTTGGGCCGGGGACCTGGGAAGTACCTGCAAGGTTGCAGTTCACGTACCGAGAAGCACTCTCCGGTCAACATGCCCAACTGCAGCAACAGCTCCCAAACCGAAGGAGCCAGGACCCAAAGACCTAGCTGGCCTGGAGTGTCCCCAGGGGGCCCGCAAGCAGCCCCTCTCAATTTTGGTCTGGGGGCTTTCGTTGGGCCGGGGACCTGGGAGGTACCTGCAAGGTTTCAGTTCGCGGCCCGAGAAGCACTCTCCGGCCAACATGCCCAACTGCAGCAACAGCTCCCAAAGCGAAGGAGCCAGGACCCAAAGACCTAGCTGGCCTGAAGGGCACCCAGGGGGCCCCCAAGCAGCCCCTCTCAATTTGGGTCTGGGGGCTTTCGTTGGGCCTGGGACCTGGGAGGTACCTGCAAGGTTGCAGTTCGCGGCCCGAGAAGCACTCTCAGGCCATCATGCCCAACGTCCAGCAACAGCTCCCAAACCCAAGGAGCCAGGACCCAAAGACCAAGCTGGCCTGAAGAGTCCCCACGGGGCCCCCAAACAGCCCCTCTCCATTTGGGTCTGGGGGCTTTCGTTGGGCGTGGAACCTGGGAGCTACCTGCAAGGTTGCAGTTCACGGCCCGAGAAGCACTCTCCGGGCAACATGCCCAACGTCCAGCAACAGCTCCCAAACCGAAGGAGCCAGGACCCAAAGACCTAGCTGGCCTGAAGGGCCCCCAGGGGGCCCCCAAACAGCCCCTCTCCATTTGGGTCTGGGGGCTTTCGTTGGGCCGGGAACATGGGAGATACCTGCAAGGTTGCAGTTCACGGCCCGAGAAGCACTCTCCGGTCAACATGCCCAACGTCCAGCAACAGCTCCCAAACCGAAGGAGCCAGGACCCAAAGACCTAGCTGGCCTGAAGGGCCCCCAGGGGGCCCCCAAGCTGCCCCTCTCAATTTGGGTCTGGGGGCTTTCGTTGGGCATGGATACCTGAGAGGTACCTGCAAGGTTGCAGTTCGCAGCCCGAGAAGCACTCTCCGGTCAACATGCCCAACTGCAGAAACAGCTCCCAAACCGAAGGAGCCAGGACCCAAAGACCTAGCTGGCCTGAAGGGGCCCCAAAGAGCCCCAAAGCAGCCCCTCTCAATTTGGGCCTGGGGGCTTTCCTTGGGCCGGGAACCTGGGAGCTACCTGCAAGGTTGCAGTTCACGTACCGAGAAGCACTCTCTGGCCAACATGCCCAACTGCAGCAACAGCTCCCAAACCCAAGGAGCCAGGACCCAAAGACCTAGCTGGCCTGGAGTGTCCCACGTGGGCCCGCAAGTAGCCCCTCTCAATTTTGGTCTGGGGGCTTTCGTTGGGCCGCGAACCTGGGAGGTGCCTGCAAGGTTGCAGTTCGCGGCCCGAGAAGCACTCTCCGGCCATCATGCCCAACGTCCAGCAACAGCTCCCAAACCCAAGGAGCCAGGACCCAAAGACTTAGCTGGCCTGAAGAGTCCCCAGGGGGCCCCCAAACAGCCCCTCTCCATTTGGGTCTGGGGGCTTTCGTTGGGCCTGGGACCTGGGAGGTACCTGCAAGGTTGCAGTTCGCGGCCCGAGAAGCACTCTCCGGCCATCATGCCCAACGTCCAGCAACAGCTCCCAAACCCAAGGAGCCAGGACCCAAAGACCTAGCTGGCCTGAAGAGTCCCCACGGGGCCCCCAAACAGCCCCTCTCCATTTGGGTCTGGGGGCTTTCGTTGGGCCGGGAACCTGGGAGCTACCTGCAAGGTTGCAGTTCACGGCCCGAGAAGCACTCTCCGGGCAACATGCCCAACGTCCAGCAACAGCTCCCAAACTGAAGGAGCCAGGACCCAAAGACCTAGCTGGCCTGAAGGGCCCCCAGGGGGCCCCCAAACAGCCCCTCTCCATTTGGGTCTGGGGGCTTTCGTTGGGCCGGGAACATGGGAGATACCTGCAAGGTTGCAGTTCACGGCCCGAGAAGCACTCTCCGGCCAACATGCCCAACGTCCAGCAACAGCTCCCAAACCGAAGGAGCCAGGACCCAAAGACCTAGCTGGCCTGAAGGGCCCCCAGGGGGCCCCCAAGCTGCCCCTCTCAATTTGGGTCTGGGGGCTTTCGTTGGGCATGGATACCTGAGAGGTACCTGCAAGGTTGCAGTTCGCAGCCCGAGAAGCACTCTCCGGTCAACATGCCCAACTGCAGAAACAGCTCCCAAACCGAAGGAGCCAGGACCCAAAGACCTAGCTGGCCTGAAGGGGCCCCAAAGAGCCCCAAAGCAGCCCCTCTCAATTTGGGCCTGGGGGCTTTCGTTGGGCCGGGAACCTGGGAGCTACCTGCAAGGTTGCAGTTCACGTACCGAGAAGCACTCTCTGGCCAACATGCCCAACTGCAGCAACAGCTCCCAAACCCAAGGAGCCAGGACCCAAAGACCTAGCTGGCCTGGAGTGTCCCACGTGGGCCCGCAAGTAGCCCCTCTCAATTTTGGTCTGGGGGCTTTCGTTGGGCCGCGAACCTGGGAGGTGCCTGCAAGGTTGCAGTTCGCGGCCCGAGAAGCACTCTCCGGCCATCATGCCCAACGTCCAGCAACAGCTCCCAAACCCAAGGAGCCAGGACCCAAAGACTTAGCTGGCCTGAAGAGTCCCCAGGGGGCCCCCAAACAGCCCCTCTCCATTTGGGTCTGGGGGCTTTCGTTGGGCCTGGGACCTGGGAGGTACCTGCAAGGTTGCAGTTCGCGGCCCGAGAAGCACTCTCCGGCCAACATGCCCAACTGCAGCAACAGCTCCCAAACCGAAGGAGCCAGGACCCAAAGACCTAGCTGGCCTGAAGGGCCCCCAGGGGGCCCCCAAGCAGCCCCTCTCAATTTGGGTCTGGGGGCTTTCGTTGGGCCGGGAACCTGGGAGAATCCTGCAAGGTTGCAGTTCGCGGCCCGAGAAGCACTCTCCGGCCAACATGCCCAACTGCAGCAACAGCTCCCAAACCGAAGGAGCCAGGACCCAAAGACCTAGCTGGCCTGAAGGGCCCCCAGGGGGCCCCCAAGCAGCCCCTCTCAATTTGGGTCTGGGGCCTTTCGTTGGGCCGGGAACCTGGGAGATTCCTGCGAGGTTGCAGTTCGCGGCCCGAGAAGTACTCTCCGGCCAACATGCCCAACTGCAGCAACAGCTCCCAAAGCGAAGGAGCCAGGACCCAAAGACCTAGCTGGCCTGAAGGGCCCCCATGGGGCCCCCAAGGAGCTCCTCTCCATTTGGGTCTGGGGGCTTTAGTTGGGCCGGGAACCTGGGAGATTCATGCAAGGTTGCAGTTCGCGGCCCGAGAAGCACTCTCCGGCCAACATGCCCAACTGCAGCAACAGCTCCCAAAGCGAAGGAGCCAGGACCCAAAGACCTAGCTGGCCTGAAGGGCCCCCAGGGGGCCCCCAAGCAGCCCCTCTCCATTTGGGTCTGGGGGCTTTTGTTGGGCCGGGAACCTGAAAGATTCCTGCAAGGTTGCAGTTCGAGGCCCGAGAAGCACTCTCCGGCCAACATGCCCAACTGCAGCAACAGCTCCCAAACCGAATGAGCCAGGACCCAAAGACCTAGCTGGCCTGAAGGGCCCCCAGGGGGCCCCCAAGCAGCCCCTCTCCATTTGGGTCTGGGGGCTTTTGTTGGGCATGGAACCTGGGAGATTCCTTCAAGGTTGCAGTTCGCGGCCCGAGAAGCACTCTCCGGCCATCATGCCCAACGTCCAGCAACAGCTCCCAAACCCAAGGAGCCAGGACCCAAAGACCTAGCTGGCCTGAAGAGTCCCCACGGGGCCCCCAAACAGCCCCTCTCCATTTGGGTCTGGGGGCTTTCGTTGGGCGTGGAACCTGGGAGCTACCTGCAAGGTTGCAGTTCACGGCCCGAGAAGCACTCTCCGGCCAAAATGCCCAACGTCCAGCAACAGCTCCCAAACCGAAGGAGCCAGGACCCAAAGACCTAGCTGGCCTGAAGGGCCCCCAGGGGGCCCCCAAACAGCCCCTCTCCATTTGGGTCTGGGGGCTTTCGTTGGGCCGGGAACATGGGAGATACCTGCAAGGTTGCAGTTCACGGCCCGAGAAGCACTCTCCGGTCAACATGCCCAACGTCCAGCAACAGCTCCCAAACCGAAGGAGCCAGGACCCAAAGACCTAGCTGGCCTGAAGGGGCCCCAGGGGGCACCCAAACAGACCCTCTCCATTTGGGTCTGGGGGTTTTCGTTGGGCCGGGAACCTGGGAGGTACCTGCAAGGTTGCAGTTCGCGGCCCGAGAAGCACTCTCCGGCCAACATGCCCAACGTCCAGCAACAGCTCCCAAACCGAAGGAGCCAGGACCCAAAGACCTAGCTGGCCTGAAGGGCCCCCAGGGGGCCCCCAAGCTGCCCCTCTCAATTTGGGTCTGGGGGCTTTTGTTGGGCCGGGAACCTGGGAGGTACCAGCAAGGTTGCAGTTCGCAGCCCGAGAAGCACTCTCCGGCCAACATGCCCAACTGCAGCAACAGCTCCCAAACCGAAGGAGCCAGGACCCAAAGACCTAGCTGGCCTGAAGGGCCCCCAGGGGGCCCCCAAGCAGCCCCTCTCAATTTGGGTCTGGGGCCTTTCGTTGGGCCGGGAACCTGGGAGATTCCTGCGAGGTTGCAGTTCGCGGCCCGAGAAGCACTCTCCGGCCAACATGCCCAACTGCAGCAACAGCTCCCAAACCGAAGGAGCCAGGACCCAAAGACCTAGCTGGCCTGAAGGGCCCCCAGGGGGCCCCCAAGGAGCCCCTCTCCATTTGGGTCTGGGGGCTTTAGTTGGGCCGGGAACCTGGGAGATTCCTGCAAGGTTGCAGTTCGCGGCCGGAGAAGCACTCTCCGGCCAACATGCCCAACTGCAGCAACAGCTCCCAAAGCGAAGGAGCCAGGACCCAAAGACCTAGCTGGCCTGAAGGGCCCCCAGGGGGGCCCCCAAGCAGCCCCTCTCCATTTGGGTCTGGGGGCTTTTGTTGGGCCGGGAACCTGAAAGATTCCTGCAAGGTTGCAGTTCGAGGCCCGAGAAGCACTCTCCGGCCAACATGCCCAACTGCAGCAACAGCTCCCAAACCGAATGAGGCAGCACCCAAAGACCTAGCTGGCCTGAAGGGCCCCCAGGGGGCCCCCAAGCAGCCCCTCTCCATTTGGGTCTGGGGGCTTTTGTTGGGCATGGAACCTGGGAGATTCCTTCAAGGTTGCAGTTCGCGGCCCGAGAAGCACTCTCCGGCCAACATGCCCAACTGCAGCAACAGCTCCCAAAGCGAAGGAGCCAGGACCCAAAGACCTAGCTGGCCTGAAGGGCCCCCAGGGGGCCCCCAAGCAGCCCCTCTCCATTTGGGTCTGGGGGCTTTCGTTGGGCCGGGACCCTGGGAGATTCATGCAAGGTTGCAGTTCGCGGCCCGAGAAGCACTCTCCGGCCAACATGCCCAACTGCAGCAACAGCTCCCAAAGCGAAGGAGCCAGGACCCAAAGACCTAGCTGGCCTGAAGGGCCCCCAGGGGGCCCCCAAGCAGCCCCTCTCCATTTTGGTCTGGGGTCTTTCGTTGGGCATGGATACCTGAGAGGTACCTGCAAGGTTGCAGTTCGCGGCCCGAGAAGCACTCTCCGGCCAACATGCCCAACTGCAGCAACAGCTCCCAAACCGAAGGAGCCAGGACCCAAAGACCTAGCTGGCCTGAAGGGCCCCCAGGGGGACCCCAAGCAGCCCCTCTCAATTTGGGTCTTGGGTCTTTCGTTGGGCATGGAACCTGGGAGATTCCTGCAAGGTTGCAGTTCGTGGCCCGAGAAGCACTCTCCGGCCAACATGCCCAACTGCAGCAACAGCTCCCAAACCGAAGGAGCCAGGACCCAAAGACCTAGCTGGCCTGAAGGGCCCCCAGGGGGGCCCAAAGAAGTCCCTCTCAATTTGGGTCTGGGGGCTTTTGTTGGGCCGGGAACCTGGGAGAATCCTGCAAGGTTGCAGTTCGCGGCCCGAGAAGCACTCTCCGGCCAACATGCCCAACTGCAGCAACAGCTCCCAAACCGAAGGAGCCAGGACCCAAAGACCTAGCTGGCCTGAAGGGCCCCCAGGGGGCCCCCAAGTAGCCCCTCTCAATTTGGGTCTGGGGACTTTCGTTGGGCCGGGAACCTGGGAGAATCCTGCAAGGTTGCAGTTCGCGGCCCGAGAAGCACTCTCCGGCCAACATGCCCAACTGCAGCAACAGCTCCCAAACCGAAGGAGCCAGGACCCAAAGACCTAGCTGGCCTGAAGGGCCCCCAGGGGGCCACCAAGCAGCCCCTCTCCATTTGGGTCTGGGGGCTTTTGTTGGGCCGGGAACCTGGGAGATTCCTGCAAGGTTGCAGTTCGCGGCCCGAGAAGCACTCTCCGCCCAACATGCCCAACGTCAACAACAGCTCCCAAACCGAATGAGCCAGGACACAAAGACCTAGCTGGCCTGAAGGGCCCCCAGGGGGCCCCCAAGCAGCCCCTCTCCATTTGGGTCTGGGGGCTTTCGTTGGGCATGTATACCTGAGAGGTACCTGCAAGTTACAGTTCGCGGCCCGAGAAGCACTCTCCGGCCAACATGCCCAACTGCAGCAACAGCTCCCAAAGCGAAGGAGCCAGGACCCAAAGACCTAGCTGGCCTGAAGGGCCCCCAGGGGGCCCCCAAGCAGCCCCTCTCAATTTGGGTCTGGGGGTTTTCGTTGGGCCGGGAACCTGGGAGGTACCTGCAAGGTTGCAGTTCGCGGCCCGAGAAGCACTCTCCGGCCAACATGCCCAACTGCAGCAACAGCTCCCAAAGCGAAGGAGCCAGGACCCAAAGACCTAGCTGGCCTGAAGGGCCCCCAGGGGGCCCCCAAGCAGCCCCTCTCCATTTGGGTCTGGGGGCTTTCGTTGGGCCGGGAACCTGGGAGAATCCTGCAAGGTTGCAGTTCGCGGCCCGAGAAGCACTCTCCGGCCAACATGCCCAACTGCAGCAACAGCTCCCAAAGCGAAGGAGCCAGGACCCAAAGACCTAGCTGGCCTGAAGGGCCCCCAGGGGGCCCCCAAGCAGCCCCTCTCCATTTGGGTCTGGGGGCTTTCGTTGGGCCGGGAACCTGGGAGAATCCTGCAAGGTTGCAGTTCGCGGCCCGAGAAGCACTCTCCGGCCAACATGCCCAACTGCAGCAACAGCTCCCAAACCGAAGGAGCCAGGACCCAAAGACCTAGCTGGCCTGAAGGGCCCCCATGGGGCCCCCAAGGAGCCCCTCTCAATTTGGGTCTGGGGGCTTTCGTTGGGCCGGGAACCTGGGAGAATCCTGCAAGGTTGCAGTTCGCGGCCCGAGAAGCACTCTCCGGCCAACATGCCCAACTGCAGCAACAGCTCCCAAACCGAAGGAGCCAGGACCCAAAGACCTAGCTGGCCTGAAGGGCCCCCAGGGGGCCCCCAAGCAGCACCTCTCCATTTGGGTCTGGGGGCTTTCGTTGGGCATGTATACCTGAGAGGTACCTGCAAGTTACAGTTCGCGGCCCGAGAAGCACTCTCCGCCCAACATGCCCAACTGCAGCAACAGCTCCCAAAGCGAAGGAGCCAGGACCCAAAGACCTAGCTGGCCTGAAGGGCCCCCAGGGGGCCCCCAAGCAGCCCCTCTCAATTTGGGTCTGGGGGTTTTCGTTGGGCCGGGAACCTGGGAGGTACCTGCAAGGTTGCAGTTCGCGGCCCGAGAAGCACTCTCCGGCCAACATGCCCAACTGCAGCAACAGCTCCCAAAGCGAAGGAGCCAGGACCCAAAGACCTAGCTGGCCTGAAGGGCCCCCAGGGGGCCCCCAAGCAGCCCCTCTCAATTTGGGTCTGGGGGCTTTCGTTGGGCCGGGAACCTGGGAGAATCCTGCAAGGTTGCAGTTCGCGGCCCGAGAAGCACTCTCCGGCCAACATGCCCAACTGCAGCAACAGCTCCCAAACCGAAGGAGCCAGGACCCAAAGACCTAGCTGGCCTGAAGGGCCCCCAGGGGGCCCCCAAGCAGCCCCTCTCCATTTGGGTCTGGGGGCTTTCGTTGGGCCGGGAACCTGGGAGAATCCTGCAAGGTTGCAGTTCGCGGCCCGAGAAGCACTCTCCGGCCAACATGCCCAACTGCAGCAACAGCTCCCAAAGCGAAGGAGCCAGGACCCAAAGACCTAGCTGGCCTGAAGGGCCCCCAGGGGGCCCCCAAGCAGCCCCTCTCCATTTGGGTCTGGGGGCTTTCGTTGGGCCGGGAACCTGGGAGAATCCTGCAAGGTTGCAGTTCGCGGCCCGAGAAGCACTCTCCGGCCAACATTCCCAACTGCAACAACAGCTCCCAAACCGAATGAGCCAGGACACAAAGACCTAGCTGGCCTGAAGGGCCCCCAGGGGGCCCCCAAGTAGGCCCTCTCCATTTGGGGCTGGGGGCTTTCTTTAGGCTGAGAACCTGGGAGATACCAGCAAGGTTGCAGTTCGCGGCCCGAGAAGCACTCTCCGCCCAACATGCCCAATATCCAGCAACAGCTCCCAAAGCGAAGGAGCCAGGACCCAAAGACCTAGCTGGCCTGAAGGGCCCCCAGGGGGCCCCCAAGCAGCCCCTCTCAATTTGGGTCTGGGGGCTTTCGTTGGGCATGCATACCTGAGAGGTACCTGCAAGGTTACAGTTCGCGGCCCGAGAAGCACTCTCCGGCCAACATGCCCAACTGCAGCAACAGCTCCCAAACCGAAGGAGCCAGGACCCAAAGACCTAGCTGGCCTGAAGTGCCCCCAGGGGGCCCCCAAGCAGCCCCCCTCAATTTGGGTCTGGGGGCTTTCGTTGGGCCGGGAACCTGGGAGATTCATGCAAGGTTGCAGTTCGCGGCCCGAGAAGCACTCTCCGGCCAACATGCCCAACTGCAGCAACAGCTCCCAAAGCGAAGGAGCCAGGACCCAAAGACCTAGCTGGCCTGAAGGGCCCCCAGGGGGCCCCCAAGCAGCCCCTCTCAATTTGGGTCTGGGGGCTTTTGTTGGGCCGGGAACCTGGGAGATTCCTGCAAGGTTGCAGTTCGCGGCCCGAGAAGCACTCTCCGGCCAACATGCCCAACTGCAGCAACAGCTCCCAAACCGAAGGAGCCAGGACCCAAAGACCTAGCTGGCCTGAAGGGCCCCCAGGGGGGCCCAAAGAAGTCCCTCTCAATTTGGGTCTGGGGGCTTTTTTTGGGCCGGGAACCTGGGAGAATCCTGCAAGGTTGCAGTTCGCGGCCCGAGAAGCACTCTCCGGCCAACATGCCCAACTGCAGCAACAGCTCCCAAACCGAAGGAGCCAGGACCCAAAGACCTAGCTGGCCTGAAGGGCCCCCAGGGGGCCCCCA
The DNA here is from genome assembly GCF_964237585.1 of Gallinula chloropus. Classification (NCBI taxonomy): domain Eukaryota; kingdom Metazoa; phylum Chordata; class Aves; order Gruiformes; family Rallidae; genus Gallinula; species Gallinula chloropus. The sequence continues at coordinate 374,450 of NW_028168452.1, forward strand.
AGCAGCCCCTCTCCATTTGGGTCTGGGGGCTTTCTTTAGGCTGAGAACCTGGGAGATACCAGCAAGGTTGCAGTTCGCGGCCCGAGAAGCACTCTCCGGCCAACATGCCCAATATCCAGCAACAGCTCCCAAAGCGAAGGAGCCAGGACCCAAAGACCTAGCTGGCCTGAAGGGCCCCCAGGGGGCCCCCAAGCAGCCCCTCTCCATTTGGGTCTGGGGGCTTTCGTTGGGCCGTGAACCTGGTAGAATCCTGCAAGGTTGCAGTTCGCGGCCCGAGAAGCACTCTCCGGCCAACATGCCCAACTGCAGCAACAGCTCCCAAAGCGAAGGAGCCAGGACCCAAAGACCTAGCTGGCCTGAAGGGCCCCCAGGGGGCCCCCAAGCAGCCCCTCTCAATTTGGGTCTGGGGGCTTTCGTTGGGCCGGGAACCTGGGAGAATCCTGCAAGGTTGCAGTTCGCGGCCCGAGAAGCACTCTCCGGCCAACATGCCCAACTGCAGCAACAGCTCCCAAACCGAAGGAGCCAGGACCCAAAGACCTAGCTGGCCTGAAGGGCCCCCAGGGGGCCACCAAGCAGCCCCTCTCAATTTGGGTCTGGGGGCTTTCGTTGGGCCTGGAACCTGGGAGAATCCTGCAAGGTTGCAGTTCGCGGCCCGAGAAGCACTCTCCGCCCAACATGCCCAACTGCAGCAACAGCTCCCAAAGCGAAGGAGCCAGGACCCAAAGACCTAGCTGGCCTGAAGGGCCCCCAGGGGGCCCCCAAGCAGCACCTCTCCATTTGGGTCGGGGGGCTTTCGTTGGGCCGGGAACCTGGGAGGTACCAGCAAGGTTTCAGTTCGCGGCCCGAGAAGCACTCTCCGGCCAACATGCCCAACTGCAGCAACAGCTCCCAAAGCGAAGGAGCCAGGACCCAAAGACCTAGCTGGCCTGAAGGGCCCCCAGGGGGCCCCCAAGCAGCCCCTCTCCATTTGGGTCTGGGGGCTTTCGTTGGGCCGGGAACCTGGGAGATTCCTGCAAGGTTGCAGTTCGAGGCCCGAGAAGCACTCTCCGGCCAACATGCCCAACTGCAGCAACAGCTCCCAAACCGAATGAGCCAGGACACAAAGACCTAGCTGGCCTGAAGGGCCCCCAGGGGGCCCCCAAGTAGGCCCTCTCCATTTGGGGCTGGGGGCTTTCTTTAGGCTGAGAACCTGGGAGATACCAGCAAGGTTGCAGTTCGCGGCCCGAGAAGCACTCTCCGCCCAACATGCCCAATATCCAGCAACAGCTCCCAAAGCGAAGGAGCCAGGACCCAAAGACCTAGCTGGCCTGAAGGGCCCCCAGGGGGCCCCCAAACAGCCCCTCTCCATTTGGGTCTGGGGGCTTTCGTTGGGCCGGGAACATGGGAGATACCTGCAAGGTTGCAGTTCACGGCCCGAGAAGCACTCTCCGGCCAACATGCCCAACGTCCAGCAACAGCTCCCAAACCGAAGGAGCCAGGACCCAAAGACCTAGCTGGCCTGAAGGGCCCCCAGGGGGCCCCCAAGCTGCCCCTCTCAATTTGGGTCTGGGGGCTTTCGTTGGGCATGGATACCTGAGAGGTACCTGCAAGGTTGCAGTTCGCAGCCCGAGAAGCACTCTCCGGTCAACATGCCCAACTGCAGAAACAGCTCCCAAACCGAAGGAGCCAGGACCCAAAGACCTAGCTGGCCTGAAGGGGCCCCAAAGAGCCCCAAAGCAGCCCCTCTCAATTTGGGCCTGGGGGCTTTCGTTGGGCCGGGAACCTGGGAGCTACCTGCAAGGTTGCAGTTCACGTACCGAGAAGCACTCTCTGGCCAACATGCCCAACTGCAGCAACAGCTCCCAAACCCAAGGAGCCAGGACCCAAAGACCTAGCTGGCCTGGAGTGTCCCACGTGGGCCCGCAAGTAGCCCCTCTCAATTTTGGTCTGGGGGCTTTCGTTGGGCCGCGAACCTGGGAGGTGCCTGCAAGGTTGCAGTTCGCGGCCCGAGAAGCACTCTCCGGCCATCATGCCCAACGTCCAGCAACAGCTCCCAAACCCAAGGAGCCAGGACCCAAAGACTTAGCTGGCCTGAAGAGTCCCCAGGGGGCCCCCAAACAGCCCCTCTCCATTTGGGTCTGGGGGCTTTCGTTGGGCCTGGGACCTGGGAGGTACCTGCAAGGTTGCAGTTCGCGGCCCGAGAAGCACTCTCCGGCCAACATGCCCAACTGCAGCAACAGCTCCCAAACCGAAGGAGCCAGGACCCAAAGACCTAGCTGGCCTGAAGGGCCCCCAGGGGGCCCCCAAGCAGCCCCTCTCAATTTGGGTCTGGGGGCTTTCGTTGGGCCGGGAACCTGGGAGAATCCTGCAAGGTTGCAGTTCGCGGCCCGAGAAGCACTCTCCGGCCAACATGCCCAACTGCAGCAACAGCTCCCAAACCGAAGGAGCCAGGACCCAAAGACCTAGCTGGCCTGAAGGGCCCCCAGGGGGCCCCCAAGCAGCCCCTCTCAATTTGGGTCTGGGGCCTTTCGTTGGGCCAGGAACCTGGGAGATTCCTGCGAGGTTGCAGTTCGCGGCCCGAGAAGTACTCTCCGGCCAACATGCCCAACTGCAGCAACAGCTCCCAAAGCGAAGGAGCCAGGACCCAAAGACCTAGCTGGCCTGAAGGGCCCCCATGGGGCCCCCAAGGAGCTCCTCTCCATTTGGGTCTGGGGGCTTTAGTTGGGCCGGGAACCTGGGAGATTCATGCAAGGTTGCAGTTCGCGGCCCGAGAAGCACTCTCCGGCCAACATGCCCAACTGCAGCAACAGCTCCCAAAGCGAAGGAGCCAGGACCCAAAGACCTAGCTGGCCTGAAGGGCCCCCAGGGGGCCCCCAAGCAGCCCCTCTCCATTTGGGTCTGGGGGCTTTTGTTGGGCCGGGAACCTGAAAGATTCCTGCAAGGTTGCAGTTCGAGGCCCGAGAAGCACTCTCCGGCCAACATGCCCAACTGCAGCAACAGCTCCCAAACCGAATGAGCCAGGACCCAAAGACCTAGCTGGCCTGAAGGGCCCCCAGGGGGCCCCCAAGCAGCCCCTCTCCATTTGGGTCTGGGGGCTTTTGTTGGGCATGGAACCTGGGAGATTCCTTCAAGGTTGCAGTTCGCGGCCCGAGAAGCACTCTCCGGCCAACATGCCCAACTGCAGCAACAGCTCCCAAACCGAAGGAGCCAGGACCCAAAGACCTAGCTGGCCTGAAGGGCCCCCAGGGGGCCCCCAAGCAGCCCCTCTCCATTTGGGTCTGGGGGCTTTCGTTCGGCCGGGAACCAGGTAGAATCCTGCAAGGTTGCAGTTCGCGGCCCGAGAAGCACTCTCCGGCCATCATGCCCAACGTCCAGCAACAGCTCCCAAACCCAAGGAGCCAGGACCCAAAGACCTAGCTGGCCTGAAGAGTCCCCACGGGGCCCCCAAACAGCCCCTCTCCATTTGGGTCTGGGGGCTTTCGTTGGGCGTGGAACCTGGGAGCTACCTGCAAGGTTGCAGTTCACGGCCCGAGAAGCACTCTCCGGCCAAAATGCCCAACGTCCAGCAACAGCTCCCAAACCGAAGGAGCCAGGACCCAAAGACCTAGCTGGCCTGAAGGGCCCCCAGGGGGCCCCCAAACAGCCCCTCTCCATTTGGGTCTGGGGGCTTTCGTTGGGCCGGGAACATGGGAGATACCTGCAAGGTTGCAGTTCACGGCCCGAGAAGCACTCTCCGGTCAACATGCCCAACGTCCAGCAACAGCTCCCAAACCGAAGGAGCCAGGACCCAAAGACCTAGCTGGCCTGAAGGGGCCCCAGGGGGCACCCAAACAGACCCTCTCCATTTGGGTCTGGGGGTTTTCGTTGGGCCGGGAACCTGGGAGGTACCTGCAAATTTGCAGTTCGCGGCCCGAGAAGCACTCTCCGGCCAACATGCCCAACGTCCAGCAACAGCTCCCAAACCGAAGGAGCCAGGACCCAAAGACCTAGCTGGCCTGAAGGGCCCCCAGGGGGCCCCCAAGCTGCCCCTCTCAATTTGGGTCTGGGGGCTTTTGTTGGGCCGGGAACCTGGGAGGTACCAGCAAGGTTGCAGTTCGCAGCCCGAGAAGCACTCTCCGGTCAACATGCCCAACTGCAGAAACAGCTCCCAAACCGAAGGAGCCAGGACCCAAAGACCTAGCTGGCCTGAAGGGGCCCCAAAGAGCCCCCAAGCAGCCCCTCTCAATTTGGGTCTGGGGGCTTTCGTTGGGCCGGGAACCTGGGAGCTACCTGCAAGGTTGCAGTTCACGTACCGAGAAGCACTCTCTGGCCAACATGCCCAACTGCAGCAACAGCTCCCAAACCCAAGGAGCCAGGACCCAAAGACCTAGCTGGCCTGGAGTGTCCCACGTGGGCCCGCAAGTAGCCCCTCTCAATTTTGGTCTGGGGGCTTTCGTTGGGCCGCGAACCTGGGAGGTGCCTGCAAGGTTGCAGTTCGCGGCCCGAGAAGCACTCTCCGGCCATCATGCCCAACGTCCAGCAACAGCTCCCAAACCCAAGGAGCCAGGACCCAAAGACTTAGCTGGCCTGAAGAGTCCCCAGGGGGCCCCCAAACAGCCCCTCTCCATTTGGGTCTGGGGGCTTTCGTTGGGCCTGGGACCTGGGAGGTACCTGCAAGGTTGCAGTTCGCGGCCCGAGAAGCACTCTCCGGCCAACATGCCCAACTGCAGCAACAGCTCCCAAACCGAAGGAGCCAGGACCCAAAGACCTAGCTGGCCTGAAGGGCCCCCAGGGGGGCCCCAAGCAGCCCCTCTCAATTTGGGTCTGGGGGCTTTCGTTGGGCCGGGAACCTGGGAGAATCCTGCAAGGTTGCAGTTCGCGGCCCGAGAAGCACTCTCCGGCCAACATGCCCAACTGCAGCAACAGCTCCCAAACCGAAGGAGCCAGGACCCAAAGACCTAGCTGGCCTGAAGGGCCCCCAGGGGGCCCCCAAGCAGCCCCTCTCAATTTGGGTCTGGGGCCTTTCGTTGGGCCGGGAACCTGGGAGATTCCTGCGAGGTTGCAGTTCGCGGCCCGAGAAGCACTCTCCGGCCAACATGCCCAACTGCAGCAACAGCTCCCAAACCGAAGGAGCCAGGACCCAAAGACCTAGCTGGCCTGAAGGGCCCCCAGGGGGCCCCCAAGGAGCCCCTCTCCATTTGGGTCTGGGGGCTTTAGTTGGGCCGGGAACCTGGGAGATTCATGCAAGGTTGCAGTTCGCGGCCCGAGAAGCACTCTCCGGCCAACATGCCCAACTGCAGCAACAGCTCCCAAAGCGAAGGAGCCAGGACCCAAAGACCTAGCTGGCCTGAAGGGCCCCCAGGGGGGCCCCCAAGCAGCCCCTCTCCATTTGGGTCTGGGGGCTTTTGTTGGGCCGGGAACCTGAAAGATTCCTGCAAGGTTGCAGTTCGAGGCCCGAGAAGCACTCTCCGGCCAACATGCCCAACTGCAGCAACAGCTCCCAAACCGAATGAGGCAGCACCCAAAGACCTAGCTGGCCTGAAGGGCCCCCAGGGGGCCCCCAAGCAGCCCCTCTCCATTTGGGTCTGGGGGCTTTTGTTGGGCATGGAACCTGGGAGATTCCTTCAAGGTTGCAGTTCGCGGCCCGAGAAGCACTCTCCGGCCAACATGCCCAACTGCAGCAACAGCTCCCAAAGCGAAGGAGCCAGGACCCAAAGACCTAGCTGGCCTGAAGGGCCCCCAGGGGGCCCCCAAGCAGCCCCTCTCCATTTGGGTCTGGGGGCTTTCGTTGGGCCGGGACCCTGGGAGATTCATGCAAGGTTGCAGTTCGCGGCCCGAGAAGCACTCTCCGGCCAACATGCCCAACTGCAGCAACAGCTCCCAAAGCGAAGGAGCCAGGACCCAAAGACCTAGCTGGCCTGAAGGGCCCCCAGGGGGCCCCCAAGCAGCCCCTCTCCATTTGGGTCTGGGGGCTTTCGTTGGGCCGGGAACCTGGGAGAATCCTGCAAGGTTGCAGTTCGCGGCCCGAGAAGCACTCTCCGGCCAACATGCCCAACTGCAGCAACAGCTCCCAAACCGAAGGAGCCAGGACCCAAAGACCTAGCTGGCCTGAAGGGCCCCCAGGGGGCCCCCAAGCAGCCCCTCTCAATTTGGGTCTGGGGCATTTCGTTGGGCCAGGAACCTGGGAGATTCCTGCGAGGTTGCAGTTCGCGGCCCGAGAAGTACTCTCCGGCCAACATGCCCAACTGCAGCAACAGCTCCCAAAGCGAAGGAGCCAGGACCCAAAGACCTAGCTGGCCTGAAGGGCCCCCATGGGGCCCCCAAGGAGCTCCTCTCCATTTGGGTCTGGGGGCTTTAGTTGGGCCGGGAACCTGGGAGATTCATGCAAGGTTGCAGTTCGCGGCCCGAGAAGCACTCTCCGGCCAACATGCCCAACTGCAGCAACAGCTCCCAAAGCGAAGGAGCCAGGACCCAAAGACCTAGCTGGCCTGAAGGGCCCCCAGGGGGCCCCCAAGCAGCCCCTCTCCATTTGGGTCTGGGGGCTTTTGTTGGGCCGGGAACCTGAAAGATTCCTGCAAGGTTGCAGTTCGAGGCCCGAGAAGCACTCTCCGGCCAACATGCCCAACTGCAGCAACAGCTCCCAAACCGAATGAGCCAGGACCCAAAGACCTAGCTGGCCTGAAGGGCCCCCAGGGGGCCCCCAAGCAGCCCCTCTCCATTTGGGTCTGGGGGCTTTTGTTGGGCATGGAACCTGGGAGATTCCTTCAAGGTTGCAGTTCGCGGCCCGAGAAGCACTCTCCGGCCAACATGCCCAACTGCAGCAACAGCTCCCAAACCGAAGGAGCCAGGACCCAAAGACCTAGCTGGCCTGAAGGGCCCCCAGGGGGCCCCCAAGCAGCCCCTCTCCATTTGGGTCTGGGGGCTTTCGTTGGGCCGGGAACCAGGTAGAATCCTGCAAGGTTGCAGTTCGCGGCCCGAGAAGCACTCTCCGGCCATCATGCCCAACGTCCAGCAACAGCTCCCAAACCCAAGGAGCCAGGACCCAAAGACCTAGCTGGCCTGAAGAGTCCCCACGGGGCCCCCAAACAGCCCCTCTCCATTTGGGTCTGGGGGCTTTCGTTGGGCGTGGAACCAGGGAGCTACCTGCAAGGTTGCAGTTCACGGCCCGAGAAGCACTCTCCGGCCAAAATGCCCAACGTCCAGCAACAGCTCCCAAACCGAAGGAGCCAGGACCCAAAGACCTAGCTGGCCTGAAGGGCCCCCAGGGGGCCCCCAAACAGCCCCTCTCCATTTGGGTCTGGGGGCTTTCGTTGGGCCGGGAACATGGGAGATACCTGCAAGGTTGCAGTTCACGGCCCGAGAAGCACTCTCCGGTCAACATGCCCAACGTCCAGCAACAGCTCCCAAACCGAAGGAGCCAGGACCCAAAGACCTAGCTGGCCTGAAGGGGCCCCAGGGGGCACCCAAACAGACCCTCTCCATTTGGGTCTGGGGGTTTTCGTTGGGCCGGGAACCTGGGAGGTACCTGCAAGGTTGCAGTTCGCGGCCCGAGAAGCACTCTCCGGCCAACATGCCCAACGTCCAGCAACAGCTCCCAAACCGAAGGAGCCAGGACCCAAAGACCTAGCTGGCCTGAAGGGCCCCCAGGGGGCCCCCAAGCTGCCCCTCTCAATTTGGGTCTGGGGGCTTTTGTTGGGCCGGGAACCTGGGAGGTACCAGCAAGGTTGCAGTTCGCAGCCCGAGAAGCACTCTCCGGTCAACATGCCCAACTGCAGAAACAGCTCCCAAACCGAAGGAGCCAGGACCCAAAGACCTAGCTGGCCTGAAGGGGCCCCAAAGAGCCCCCAAGCAGCCCCTCTCAATTTGGGTCTGGGGGCTTTCGTTGGGCCGGGAACCTGGGAGCTACCTGCAAGGTTGCAGTTCACGTACCGAGAAGCACTCTCTGGCCAACATGCCCAACTGCAGCAACAGCTCCCAAACCCAAGGAGCCAGGACCCAAAGACCTAGCTGGCCTGGAGTGTCCCACGTGGGCCCGCAAGTAGCCCCTCTCAATTTTGGTCTGGGGGCTTTCGTTGGGCCGCGAACCTGGGAGGTGCCTGCAAGGTTGCAGTTCGCGGCCCGAGAAGCACTCTCCGGCCATCATGCCCAACGTCCAGCAACAGCTCCCAAACCCAAGGAGCCAGGACCCAAAGACTTAGCTGGCCTGAAGAGTCCCCAGGGGGCCCCCAAACAGCCCCTCTCCATTTGGGTCTGGGGGCTTTCGTTGGGCCTGGGACCTGGGAGGTACCTGCAAGGTTGCAGTTCGCGGCCCGAGAAGCACTCTCCGGCCAACATGCCCAACTGCAGCAACAGCTCCCAAACCGAAGGAGCCAGGACCCAAAGACCTAGCTGGCCTGAAGGGCCCCCAGGGGGGCCCCAAGCAGCCCCTCTCAATTTGGGTCTGGGGGCTTTCGTTGGGCCGGGAACCTGGGAGAATCCTGCAAGGTTGCAGTTCGCGGCCCGAGAAGCACTCTCCGGCCAACATGCCCAACTGCAGCAACAGCTCCCAAACCGAAGGAGCCAGGACCCAAAGACCTAGCTGGCCTGAAGGGCCCCCAGGGGGCCCCCAAGCAGCCCCTCTCAATTTGGGTCTGGGGCCTTTCGTTGGGCCGGGAACCTGGGAGATTCCTGCGAGGTTGCAGTTCGCGGCCCGAGAAGCACTCTCCGGCCAACATGCCCAACTGCAGCAACAGCTCCCAAACCGAAGGAGCCAGGACCCAAAGACCTAGCTGGCCTGAAGGGCCCCCAGGGGGCCCCCAAGGAGCCCCTCTCCATTTGGGTCTGGGGGCTTTAGTTGGGCCGGGAACCTGGGAGATTCCTGCAAGGTTGCAGTTCGCGGCCGGAGAAGCACTCTCCGGCCAACATGCCCAACTGCAGCAACAGCTCCCAAAGCGAAGGAGCCAGGACCCAAAGACCTAGCTGGCCTGAAGGGCCCCCAGGGGGGCCCCCAAGCAGCCCCTCTCCATTTGGGTCTGGGGGCTTTTGTTGGGCCGGGAACCTGAAAGATTCCTGCAAGGTTGCAGTTCGAGGCCCGAGAAGCACTCTCCGGCCAACATGCCCAACTGCAGCAACAGCTCCCAAACCGAATGAGGCAGCACCCAAAGACCTAGCTGGCCTGAAGGGCCCCCAGGGGGCCCCCAAGCAGCCCCTCTCCATTTGGGTCTGGGGGCTTTTGTTGGGCATGGAACCTGGGAGATTCCTTCAAGGTTGCAGTTCGCGGCCCGAGAAGCACTCTCCGGCCAACATGCCCAACTGCAGCAACAGCTCCCAAAGCGAAGGAGCCAGGACCCAAAGACCTAGCTGGCCTGAAGGGCCCCCAGGGGGCCCCCAAGCAGCCCCTCTCCATTTGGGTCTGGGGGCTTTCGTTGGGCCGGGACCCTGGGAGATTCATGCAAGGTTGAAGTTCGCGGCCCGAGAAGCACTCTCCGGCCAACATGCCCAACTGCAGCAACAGCTCCCAAAGCGAAGGAGCCAGGACCCAAAGACCTAGCTGGCCTGAAGGGCCCCCAGGGGGCCCCCAAGCAGCCCCTCTCAATTTGGGTCTGGGGGCTTTCGTTGGGCCGGGAACCTGGGAGAATCCTGCAAGGTTGCAGTTCGCGGCCCGAGAAGCACTCTCCGGCCAACATGCCCAACTGCAGCAACAGCTCCCAAACCGAAGGAGCCAGGACCCAAAGACCTAGCTGGCCTGAAGGGCCCCCAGGGGGCCACCAAGCAGCCCCTCTCAATTTGGGTCTGGGGGCTTTCGTTGGGCCTGGAACCTGGGAGAATCCTGCAAGGTTGCAGTTCGCGGCCCGAGAAGCACTCTCCGCCCAACATGCCCAACTGCAGCAACAGCTCCCAAAGCGAAGGAGCCAGGACCCAAAGACCTAGCTGGCCTGAAGGGCCCCCAGGGGGCCCCCAAGCAGCCCCTCTCCATTTGGGTCTGGGGGCTTTCGTTGGGCCGGGAACCTGGGAGGTACCAGCAAGGTTTCAGTTCGCGGCCCGAGAAGCACTCTCCGGCCAACATGCCCAACTGCAGCAACAGCTCCCAAAGCGAAGGAGCCAGGACCCAAAGACCTAGCTGGCCTGAAGGGCCCCCAGGGGGCCCCCAAGCAGCCCCTCTCCATTTGGGTCTGGGGGCTTTCGTTGGGCCGGGAACCTGGGAGATTCCTGCAAGGTTGCAGTTCGAGGCCCGAGAAGCACTCTCCGGCCATCATGCCCAACTGCAGCAACAGCTCCCAAACCGAATGAGCCAGGACACAAAGACCTAGCTGGCCTGAAGGGCCCCCAGGGGGCCCCCAAGTAGGCCCTCTCCATTTGGGGCTGGGGGCTTTCTTTAGGCTGAGAACCTGGGAGATACCAGCAAGGTTGCAGTTCGCGGCCCGAGAAGCACTCTCCGCCCAACATGCCCAATATCCAGCAACAGCTCCCAAAGCGAAGGAGCCAGGACCCAAAGACCTAGCTGGCCTGAAGGGCCCCCAGGGGGCCCCCAAGCAGCCCCTCTCAATTTGGGTCTGGGGGCTTTCGTTGGGCATGCATACCTGAGAGGTACCTGCAAGGTTACAGTTCGCGGCCCGAGAAGCACTCTCCGGCCAACATGCCCAACTGCAGCAACAGCTCCCAAACCGAAGGAGCCAGGACCCAAAGACCTAGCTGGCCTGAAGGGCCCCCAGGGGGCCCCCAAGCAGCCCCTCTCAATTTGGGTCTGGGGGCTTTCGTTGGGCCGGGAACCTGGGAGATTCATGCAAGGTTGCAGTTCGCGGCCCGAGAAGCACTCTCCGGCCAACATGCCCAACTGCAGCAACAGCTCCCAAAGCGAAGGAGCCAGGACCCAAAGACCTAGCTGGCCTGAAGGGCCCCCAGGGGGCCCCCAAGCAGCCCCTCTCAATTTGGGTCTGGGGGCTTTTGTTGGGCCGGGAACCTGGGAGATTCCTGCAAGGTTGCAGTTCGCGGCCCGAGAAGCACTCTCCGGCCAACATGCCCAACTGCAGCAACAGCTCCCAAACCGAAGGAGCCAGGACCCAAAGACCTAGCTGGCCTGAAGGGCCCCCAGGGGGGCCCCCAAGCAGCACCTCTCCATTTGGGTCTGGGGGCTTTCGTTGGGCATGTATACCTGAGAGGTACCTGCAAGTTACAGTTCGCGGCCCGAGAAGCACTCTCCGCCCAACATGCCCAACTGCAGCAACAGCTCCCAAAGCGAAGGAGCCAGGACCCAAAGACCTAGCTGGCCTGAAGGGCCCCCAGGGGGCCCCCAAGCAGCCCCTCTCAATTTGGGTCTGGGGGTTTTCGTTGGGCCGGGAACCTGGGAGGTACCTGCAAGGTTGCAGTTCGCGGCCCGAGAAGCACTCTCCGGCCAACATGCCCAACTGCAGCAACAGCTCCCAAAGCGAAGGAGCCAGGACCCAAAGACCTAGCTGGCCTGAAGGGCCCCCAGGGGGCCCCCAAGCAGCCCCTCTCCATTTGGGTCTGGGGGCTTTCGTTGGGCCGGGAACCTGGGAGAATCCTGCAAGGTTGCAGTTCGCGGCCCGAGAAGCACTCTCCGGCCAACATGCCCAACTGCAGCAACAGCTCCCAAAGCGAAGGAGCCAGGACCCAAAGACCTAGCTGGCCTGAAGGGCCCCCAGGGGGCCACCAAGCAGCCCCTCTCAATTTGGGTCTGGGGGCTTTCGTTGGGCCGGGAACCTGGGAGAATCCTGCAAGGTTGCAGTTCGCGGCCCGAGAAGCACTCTCCGCCCAACATGCCCAACTGCAGCAACAGCTCCCAAAGCGAAGGAGCCAGGACCCAAAGACCTAGCTGGCCTGAAGGGCCCCCAGGGGGCCCCCAAGCAGCCCCTCTCAATTTGGGTCTGGGGGCTTTCGTTGGGCCGGGAACCTGGGAGGTACCTGCAAGGTTTCAGTTCGCGGCCCGAGAAGCACTCTCCGGCCAACATGCCCAACTGCAGCAACAGCTCCCAAAGCGAAGGAGCCAGGACCCAAAGACCTAGCTGGCCTGAAGGGCCCCCAGGGGGCCCCCAAGCAGCCCCTCTCCATTTGGGTCTGGGGGCTTTCGTTGGGCCGGGAACCTGGGAGATTCCTGCAAGGTTGCAGTTCGAGGCCCGAGAAGCACTCTCCGGCCAACATTCCCAACTGCAACAACAGCTCCCAAACCGAATGAGCCAGGACACAAAGACCTAGCTGGCCTGAAGGGCCCCCAGGGGGCCCCCAAATAGGCCCTCTCCATTTGGGGCTGGGGGCTTTCTTTAGGCTGAGAACCTGGGAGATACCAGCAAGGTTGCAGTTCGCGGCCCGAGAAGCACTCTCCGCCCAACATGCCCAATATCCAGCAACAGCTCCCAAAGCGAAGGAGCCAGGACCCAAAGACCTAGCTGGCCTGAAGGGCCCCCAGGGGGCCCCCAAGCAGCCCCTCTCAATTTGGGTCTGGGGGCTTTCGTTGGGCATGCATACCTGAGAGGTACCTGCAAGGTTACAGTTCGCGGCCCGAGAAGCACTCTCCGGCCAACATGCCCAACTGCAGCAACAGCTCCCAAACCGAAGGAGCCAGGACCCAAAGACCTAGCTGGCCTGAAGTGCCCCCAGGGGGCCCCCAAGCAGCCCCCCTCAATTTGGGTCTGGGGGCTTTCGTTGGGCCGGGAACCTGGGAGATTCATGCAAGGTTGCAGTTCGCGGCCCGAGAAGCACTCTCCGGCCAACATGCCCAACTGCAGCAACAGCTCCCAAAGCGAAGGAGCCAGGACCCAAAGACCTAGCTGGCCTGAAGGGCCCCCAGGGGGCCCCCAAGCAGCCCCTCTCAATTTGGGTCTGGGGGCTTTTGTTGGGCCGGGAACCTGGGAGGTACCTGCAAGGTTGCAGTTCGCGGCCCGAGAAGCACTCTCCGGCCAACATGCCCAACTGCAGCAACAGCTCCCAAACCGAAGGAGCCAGGACCCAAAGACCTAGCTGGCCTGAAGGGCCCCCAGGGGGGCCCAAAGAAGTCCCTCTCAATTTGGGTCTGGGGGCTTTTTTTGGGCCGGGAACCTGGGAGAATCCTGCAAGGTTGCAGTTCGCGGCCCGAGAAGCACTCTCCGGCCAACATGCCCAACTGCAGCAACAGCTCCCAAACCGAAGGAGCCAGGACCCAAAGACCTAGCTGGCCTGAAGGGCCCCCAGGGGGCCCCCAAGCAGCCCCTCTCCATTTGGGTCTGGGGGCTTTCTTTAGGCTGAGAACCTGGGAGATACCAGCAAGGTTGCAGTTCGCGGCCCGAGAAGCACTCTCCGGCCAACATGCCCAATATCCAGCAACAGCTCCCAAAGCGAAGGAGCCAGGACCCAAAGACCTAGCTGGCCTGAAGGGCCCCCAGGGGGCCCCCAAGCAGCCCCTCTCCATTTGGGTCTGGGGGCTTTCGTTGGGCCGGGAACCTGGGAGATTCCTGCAAGGTTGCAGTTCGCGGCCCGAGAAGCACTCTCCGGCCAACATGCCCAACTGCAGCAACAGCTCCCAAACCGAAGGAGCCAGGACCCAAAGACCTAGCTGGCCTGAAGGGCCCCCAGGGGGCCCCCAAGCAGCCCCTCTCAATTTGGGTCTGGGGGCTTTCGTTGGGCCGGGAACCTGGGAGAATCCTGCAAGGTTGCAGTTCGCGGCCCGAGAAGCACTCTCCGGCCAACATGCCCAACTGCAGCAACAGCTCCCAAAGCGAAGGAGCCAGGACCCAAAGACCTAGCTGGCCTGAAGGGCCCCCAGGGGGCCCCCAAGCAGCACCTCTCCATTTGGGTCGGGGGGCTTTCGTTGGGCCGGGAACCTGGGAGGTACCAGCAAGGTTTCAGTTCGCGGCCCGAGAAGCACTCTCCGGCCAACATGCCCAACTGCAGCAACAGCTCCCAAAGCGAAGGAGCCAGGACCCAAAGACCTAGCTGGCCTGAAGGGCCCCCAGGGGGCCCCCAAGCAGCCCCTCTCCATTTGGGTCTGGGGGCTTTCGTTGGGCCGGGAACCTGGGAGATTCCTGCAAGGTTGCAGTTCGAGGCCCGAGAAGCACTCTCCGGCCAACATGCCCAACTGCAGCAACAGCTCCCAAACCGAATGAGCCAGGACACAAAGACCTAGCTGGCCTGAAGGGCCCCCGGGGGCCCCCAAGTAGGCCCTCTCCATTTGGGGCTGGGGGCTTTCTTTAGGCTGAGAACCTGGGAGATACCAGCAAGGTTGCAGTTCGCGGCCCGAGAAGCACTCTCCGCCCAACATGCCCAATATCCAGCAACAGCTCCCAAAGCGAAGGAGCCAGGACCCAAAGACCTAGCTGGCCTGAAGGGCCCCCAGGGGGCCCCCAAGCAGCCCCTCTCAATTTGGGTCTGGGGGCTTTCGTTGGGCATGCATACCTGAGAGGTACCTGCAAGGTTACAGTTCGCGGCCCGAGAAGCACTCTCCGGCCAACATGCCCAACTGCAGCAACAGCTCCCAAACCGAAGGAGCCAGGACCCAAAGACCTAGCTGGCCTGAAGGGCCCCCAGGGGGCCCCCAAGCAGCCCCTCTCAATTTGGGTCTGGGGGCTTTCGTTGGGCCGGGAACCTGGGAGATTCATGCAAGGTTGCAGTTCGCGGCCCGAGAAGCACTCTCCGGCCAACATGCCCAACTGCAGCAACAGCTCCCAAAGCGAAGGAGCCAGGACCCAAAGACCTAGCTGGCCTGAAGGGCCCCCAGGGGGCCCCCAAGCAGCCCCTCTCAATTTGGGTCTGGGGGCTTTTGTTGGGCCGGGAACCTGGGAGATTCCTGCAAGGTTGCAGTTCGCGGCCCGAGAAGCACTCTCCGGCCAACATGCCCAACTGCAGCAACAGCTCCCAAACCGAAGGAGCCAGGACCCAAAGACCTAGCTGGCCTGAAGGGCCCCCAGGGGGGCCCAAAGAAGTCCCTCTCAATTTGGGTCTGGGGGCTTTTTTTGGGCCGGGAACCTGGGAGAATCCTGCAAGGTTGCAGTTCGCGGCCCGAGAAGCACTCTCCGGCCAACATGCCCAACTGCAGCAACAGCTCCCAAACCGAAGGAGCCAGGACCCAAAGACCTAGCTGGCCTGAAGGGCCCCCAGGGGGCCCCCAAGCAGCCCCTCTCAATTTGCGTCTGGGGGCTTCCGTTGGGCATGGATACCTGGGAGATTCCTGCAAGGTTGCAGTTCGCGGCCCGAGAAGCACTCTCCGGCCAACATGCCCAACTGCAGCAACAGCTCCCAAAGCGAAGGAGCCAGGACCCAAAGACCTAGCTGGCCTGAAGGGCCCCCAGGGGGCCCCCAAGCAGCCCCTCTCCATTTGGGTCTGGGGGCTTTCTTTAGGCTGAGAACCTGGGAGATACCAGCAAGGTTGCAGTTCGCGGCCCGAGAAGCACTCTCCGGCCAACATGCCCAATATCCAGCAACAGCTCCCAAAGCGAAGGAGCCAGGACCCAAAGACCTAGCTGGCCTGAAGGGCCCCCAGGGGGCCCCCAAGCAGCCCCTCTCCATTTGGGTCTGGGGGCTTTCGTTGGGCCGGGAACCTGGGAGAATCCTGCAAGGTTGCAGTTCGCGGCCCGAGAAGCACTCTCCGGCCAACATGCCCAACTGCAGCAACAGCTCCCAAAGCGAAGGAGCCAGGACCCAAAGACCTAGCTGGCCTGAAGGGCCCCCAGGGGGCCCCCAAGCAGCCCCTCTCAATTTGGGTCTGGGGGCTTTCGTTGGGCCGGGAACCTGGGAGAATCCTGCAAGGTTGCAGTTCGCGGCCCGAGAAGCACTCTCCGGCCAACATGCCCAACTGCAGCAACAGCTCCCAAACCGAAGGAGCCAGGACCCAAAGACCTAGCTGGCCTGAAGGGCCCCCAGGGGGCCACCAAGCAGCCCCTCTCAATTTGGGTCTGGGGGCTTTCGTTGGGCCTGGAACCTGGGAGAATCCTGCAAGGTTGCAGTTCGCGGCCCGAGAAGCACTCTCCGCCCAACATGCCCAACTGCAGCAACAGCTCCCAAAGCGAAGGAGCCAGGACCCAAAGACCTAGCTGGCCTGAAGGGCCCCCAGGGGGCCCCCAAGCAGCACCTCTCAATTTGGGTCTGGGGGCTTTCGTTGGGCCGGGAACCTGGGAGGTACCAGCAAGGTTTCAGTTCGCGGCCCGAGAAGCACTCTCCGGCCAACATGCCCAACTGCAGCAACAGCTCCCAAAGCGAAGGAGCCAGGACCCAAAGACCTAGCTGGCCTGAAGGGCCCCCAGGGGGCCCCCAAGCAGCCCCTCTCCATTTGGGTCTGGGGGCTATCGTTGGGCCGGGAACCTGGGAGATTCCTGCAAGGTTGCAGTTCGAGGCCCGAGAAGCACTCTCCGGCCAACATGCCCAACTGCAGCAACAGCTCCCAAACCGAATGAGCCAGGACACAAAGACCTAGCTGGCCTGAAGGGCCCCCAGGGGGCCCCCAAGTAGGCCCTCTCCATTTGGGGCTGGGGGCTTTCTTTAGGCTGAGAACCTGGGAGATACCAGCAAGGTTGCAGTTCGCGGCCCGAGAAGCACTCTCCGGCCAACATGCCCAATATCCAGCAACAGCTCCCAAAACGAAGGAGCCAGGACACAAAGACCTAGCTGGCCTGAAGGGCCCCCAGGGGGCCCCCAAGCAGCCCCTCTCAATTTGGGTCTGGGGGCTTTCGTTGGGCATGGATACCTGAGAGGTACCTGCAAGGTTGCAGTTCGCGGCCCGAGAAGCACTCTCCGGCCAACATGCACAACTGCAGCAACAGCTCCCAAAGCGAAGGAGCCAGGACCCAAAGACCTAGCTGGCCTGAAGGGCCCCCAGGGGGCCCCCAAGCAGCCCCCCTCAATTTGGGTCTGGGGGCTTTCGTTGGGCCGGGAACCTGGGAGATTCATGCAAGGTTGCAGTTCGCGGCCCGAGAAGCACTCTCCGGCCAACATGCCCAACTGCAGCAACAGCTCCCAAACCGAAGGAGCCAGGACCCAAAGACCTAGCTGGCCTGAAGGGCCCCCAGGGGGCCCCCAAGCAGCCCCTCTCAATTTGGGTCTTGGGGCTTTTGTTGGGCCGGGAACCTGGGAGATTCCTACAAGGTTGCAGTTCGCGGCCCGAGAAGCACTCTCCGGCCAACATGCCCAACTGCAGCAACAGCTCCCAAACCGAAGGAGCCAGGACCCAAAGACCTAGCTGGCCTGAAGGGCCCCCAGGGGGCCCCCAAGCAGCCCCTCTCCATTTGGGTCTGGGGGCTTTCGTTGGGCCGGGAACCTGGGAGATTCCTGCAAGGTTGCAGTTCGCGGCCCGAGAAGCACTCTCCGGCCAACATGCCCAACTGCAGCAACAGCTCCCAAACCGAATGAGCCAGGACCCAAAGACCTAGCTGGCCTGAAGGGCCCCCAGAAGGCCACCAAGCAGCCCCTCTCCATTTGGGTCTGGGGGCTTTCGTTGGGCATGTATACCTGCGAGGTACCTGCAAGTTACAGTTCGCGGCCCGAGAAGCACTCTCCGCCCAACATGCCCAACTGCAGCAACAGCTCCCAAAGCGAAGGAGCCAGGACACAAAGACCTAGCTGGCCTGAAGGGCCCCCAGGGGGCCACCAAGCAGCCCCTCTCAATTTGGGTCTGGGGGCTTTCGTTGGGCATGGATACCTGAGAGGTACCTGCAAGGTTGCAGTTCGCGGCCCGAGAAGCACTCTCCGGCCAACATGCTCAACTGCAGCAACAGCTCCCAAACCGAAGGAGCCAGGACCCAAAGACCTAGCTGGCCTGAAGGGCCCCCATGGGGCCCCCAAGGAGCTCCTCTCCATTTGGGTCTGGGGGCTTTAGTTCGGCCGGGAACCTGGGAGGTACCAGCAAGGTTCCAGTTCGCGGCCGGAGAAGCACTCTCCGGCCAACATGCCCAACTGCAGCAACAGCTCCCAAAGCGAAGGAGCCAGGACCCAAAGACCTAGCTGGCCTGAAGGGCCCCCAGGGGGCCCCCAAGCAGCCCCTCTCCATTTGGGTCTGGGGGCTTTTGTTGGGCCGGGAACCTGGGAGATTCCTGCAAGGTTGCAGTTCGAGGCCCGAGAAGCACTCTCCGGCCAACATGCCCAACTGCAGCAACAGCTCCCAAACCGAAGGAGCCAGGACACAAAGACCTAGCTGGCCTGAAGGGCCCCCAGGGGGCCCCCAAGCAGCCCCTCTCAATTTGGGTCTGGGGGCTTTCGTTGGGCATGGATACCTGAGAGGTACCTGCAAGGTTGCAGTTCGCGGCCCGAGAAGCACTCTCCGGCCAACATGCCCAACTGCAGCAACAGCTCCCAAACCGAAGGAGCCAGGACCCAAAGACCTAGCTGGCCTGAAGGGCCCCCAGGGGGCCCCCAAGCAGCCCCCCTCAATTTGGGTCTGGGGGCTTTCGTTGGGCCGGGAACCTGGGAGATTCATGCAAGGTTGCAGTTCGCGGCCCGAGAAGCACTCTCCGGCCAACATGCCCAACTGCAGCAACAGCTCCCAAACCGAAGGAGCCAGGACCCAAAGACCTAGCTGGCCTGAAGGGCCCCCAGGGGGCCCCCAAGCAGCCCCTCTCAATTTGGGTCTTGGGGCTTTTGTTGGGCCGGGAACCTGGGAGATTCCTACAAGGTTGCAGTTCGCGGCCCGAGAAGCACTCTCCGGCCAACATGCCCAACTGCAGCAACAGCTCCCAAACCGAAGGAGCCAGGACCCAAAGACCTAGCTGGCCTGAAGGGCCCCCAGGGGGCCCCCAAGCAGCCCCTCTCCATTTGGGTCTGGGGGCTTTCGTTGGGCCGGGAACCTGGGAGATTCCTGCAAGGTTGCAGTTCGCGGCCCGAGAAGCACTCTCCGGCCAACATGCCCAACTGCAGCAACAGCTCCCAAACCGAATGAGCCAGGACCCAAAGACCTAGCTGGCCTGAAGGGCCCCCAGAAGGCCACCAAGCAGCCCCTCTCCATTTGGGTCTGGGGGCTTTCGTTGGGCATGTATACCTGCGAGGTACCTGCAAGTTACAGTTCGCGGCCCGAGAAGCACTCTCCGCCCAACATGCCCAACTGCAGCAACAGCTCCCAAAGCGAAGGAGCCAGGACACAAAGACCTAGCTGGCCTGAAGGGCCCCCAGGGGGCCACCAAGCAGCCCCTCTCAATTTGGGTCTGGGGGCTTTCGTTGGGCATGGATACCTGAGAGGTACCTGCAAGGTTGCAGTTCGCGGCCCGAGAAGCACTCTCCGGCCAACATGCTCAACTGCAGCAACAGCTCCCAAACCGAAGGAGCCAGGACCCAAAGACCTAGCTGGCCTGAAGGGCCCCCATGGGGCCCCCAAGGAGCTCCTCTCCATTTGGGTCTGGGGGCTTTAGTTCGGCCGGGAACCTGGGAGGTACCAGCAAGGTTCCAGTTCGCGGCCGGAGAAGCACTCTCCGGCCAACATGCCCAACTGCAGCAACAGCTCCCAAAGCGAAGGAGCCAGGACCCAAAGACCTAGCTGGCCTGAAGGGCCCCCAGGGGGCCCCCAAGCAGCCCCTCTCCATTTGGGTCTGGGGGCTTTTGTTGGGCCGGGAACCTGGGAGATTCCTGCAAGGTTGCAGTTCGAGGCCCGAGAAGCACTCTCCGGCCAACATGCCCAACTGCAGCAACAGCTCCCAAACCGAAGGAGCCAGGACACAAAGACCTAGCTGGCCTGAAGGGCCCCCAGGGGGCCCCCAAGCAGCCCCTCTCAATTTGGGTCTGGGGCCTTTCGTTGGGCTGGGAACCTGGGAGAATCCTGCGAGGTTGCAGTTCGCGGCCCGAGAAGCACTCTCCGGCCAACATGCCCAACTGCAGCAACAGCTCCCAAAGCGAAGGAGCCAGGACCCAAAGACCTAGCTGGCCTGAAGGGCCCCCAGGGGGCCCCCAAGTAGGCCCTCTCCATTTGGGGCTGGGGGCTTTCTTTAGGCTGAGAACCTGGGAGATACCAGCAAGGTTGCAGTTCGCGGCCCGAGAAGCACTCTCCGGCCAACATGCCCAACTGCAGCAACAGCTCCCAAAGCGAAGGAGCCAGGACCCAAAGACCTAGCTGGCCTGAAGGGCCCCCAGGGGGCCCCCAAGCAGCCCCTCTCCATTTGGGTCTGGGGGCTTTTGTTGGGCATGGAACCTGGGAGATTCCTGCAAGGTTGCAGTTCGCGGCCCGAGAAGCACTCTCCGGCCAACAGGCCCAACTGCAGCAACAGCTCCCAAACCGAAGGAGCCAGGACCCAAAGACCTAGCTGGCCTGAAGGGCCCCCAGGGGGGCCCCAAGCAGCCCCTCTCAATTTGGGTCTGGGGGCTTTCGTTGGGCCGGGAACCTGGGAGAATCCTGCAAGGTTGCAGTTCGCGGCCCGAGAAGCACTCTCCGGCCAACATGCCCAACTGCAGCAACAGCTCCCAAAGCGAAGGAGCCAGGACCCAAAGACCTAGCTGGCCTGAAGGGCCCCCAGGGGGCCCCCAAGCAGCCCCTCTCAATTTGGGTCTGGGGCCTTTCGTTGGGCAGGGAACCTGGGAGATTCCTGCGAGGTTGCAGTTCGCGGCCCGAGAAGCACTCTCCGGCCAACATGCCCAACTGCAGCAACAGCTCCCAAACCGAAGGAGCCAGGACCCAAAGACCTAGCTGGCCTGAAGGGCCCCCAGGGGGCCCCCAAGCAGACCCTCTCCATTTGGGTCTGGGGGCTTTTGTTGGGCATGGAACCTGGGAGATTCCTGCAAGGTTGCAGTTCGCGGCCCGAGAAGCACTCTCCGGCCAACATGCCCAACTGCAGCAACAGCTCCCAAAGCGAAGGAGCCAGGACCCAAAGACCTAGCTGGCCTGAAGGGCCCCCAGGGGGCCCCCAAGCAGCCCCTCTCCATTTGGGTCTGGGGGCTTTTGTTGGGCCGGGAACCTGGGAGATTCCTGCAAGGTTGCAGTTCGAGGCCCGAGAAGCACTCTCCGCCCAACATGCCCAACGTCAACAACAGCTCCCAAACCGAATGAGCCAGGACACAAAGACCTAGCTGGCCTGAAGGGCCCCCAGGGGGCCCCCAAGCAGCCCCTCTCAATTTGGGTCTGGGGGCTTTCTTTAGGATGAGAACCTGGGAGATACCAGCAAGGTTGCAGTTCGCGGCCCGAGAAGCACTCTCCGGCCAACATGCCCAACTGCAGCAACAGCTCCCAAAGCGAAGGAGCCAGGACCCAAAGACCTAGCTGGCCTGAAGGGCCCCCAGGGGGCCCCCAAGCAGCCCCTCTCAATTTGGGTCTGGGGGCTTTCGTTGGGCCGGGAACCTGGGAGAATCCTGCAAGGTTGCAGTTCGCGGCCCGAGAAGCACTCTCCGGCCAACATGCCCAACTGCAGCAACAGCTCCCAAACCGAAGGAGCCAGGACCCAAAGACCTAGCTGGCCTGAAGGGCCCCCAGGGGTCCACCAAGCAGCCCCTCTCAATTTGGGTCTGGGGGCTTTCGTTGGGCCTGGAACCTGGGAGAATCCTGCAAGGTTGCTGTTCGCGGCCCGAGAAGCACTCTCCGCCCAACATGCCCAACTGCAGCAACAGCTCCCAAAGCGAAGGAGCCAGGACCCAAAGACCTAGCTGGCCTGAAGGGCCCCCAGGGGGCCCCCAAGCAGCACCTCTCCATTTGGGTCGGGGGGCTTTCGTTGGGCCGGGAACCTGGGAGGTACCAGCAAGGTTTCAGTTCGCGGCCCGAGAAGCACTCTCCGGCCAACATGCCCAACTGCAGCAACAGCTCCCAAACCGAAGGAGCCAGGACCCAAAGACCTAGCTGGCCTGAAGGGCCCCCAGGGGGCCCCCAAGCAGCCCCTCTCCATTTGGGTCTGGGGGCTTTCGTTGGGCCGGGAACCTGGGAGATTCCTGCAAGGTTGCAGTTCGAGGCCCGAGAAGCACTCTCCGGCCAACATGCCCAACTGCAGCAACAGCTCCCAAACCGAATGAGCCAGGACACAAAGACCTAGCTGGCCTGAAGGGCCCCCAGGGGGCCCCCAAGTAGGCCCTCTCCATTTGGGGCTGGGGGCTTTCTTTAGGCTGAGAACCTGGGAGATACCAGCAAGGTTGCAGTTCGCGGCCCGAGAAGCACTCTCCGGCCAACATGCCCAATATCCAGCAACAGCTCCCAAAGCGAAGGAGCCAGGACCCAAAGACCTAGCTGGCCTGAAGGGCCCCCAGGGGGCCCCCAAGCAGCCCCTCTCAATTTGGGTCTGGGGGCTTTCGTTGGGCATGCATACCTGAGAGGTACCTGCAAGGTTACAGTTCGCGGCCCGAGAAGCACTCTCCGGCCAACATGCCCAACTGCAGCAACAGCTCCCAAACCGAAGGAGCCAGGACCCAAAGACCTAGCTGGCCTGAAGGGCCCCCAGGGGGCCCCCAAGCAGCCCCTCTCAATTTGGGTCTGGGGGCTTTCGTTGGGCCGGGAACCTGGGAGATTCATGCAAGGTTGCAGTTCGCGGCCCGAGAAGCACTCTCCGGCCAACATGCCCAACTGCAGCAACAGCTCCCAAAGCGAAGGAGCCAGGACCCAAAGACCTAGCTGGCCTGAAGGGCCCCCAGGGGGCCCCCAAGCAGCCCCTCTCAATTTGGGTCTGGGGGCTTTTGTTGGGCCGGGAACCTGGGAGATTCCTGCAAGGTTGCAGTTCGCGGCCCGAGAAGCACTCTCCGGCCAACATGCCCAACTGCAGCAACAGCTCCCAAACCGAAGGAGCCAGGACCCAAAGACCTAGCTGGCCTGAAGGGCCCCCAGGGGGGCCCAAAGAAGTCCGTCTCAATTTGGGTCTGGGGGCTTTTTTTGGGCCGGGAACCTGGGAGAATCCTGCAAGGTTGCAGTTCGCGGCCCGAGAAGCACTCTCCGGCCAACATGCCCAACTGCAGCAACAGCTCCCAAACCGAAGGAGCCAGGACCCAAAGACCTAGCTGGCCTGAAGGGCCCCCAGGGGGCCCCCAAGCAGCCCCTCTCCATTTGGGTCTGGGGGCTTTCTTTAGGCTGAGAACCTGGGAGATTCATGCAAGGTTGCAGTTCGCGGCCCGAGAAGCACTCTCCGGCCAACATGCCCAATATCCAGCAACAGCTCCCAAAGCGAAGGAGCCAGGACCCAAAGACCTAGCTGGCCTGAAGGGCCCCCAGGGGGCCACCAAGCAGCCCCTCTCCATTTGGGTCTGGGGGCTTTCGTTGGGCCGGGAACCTGGGAGAATCCTGCAAGGTTGCAGTTCGCGGCCCGAGAAGCACTCTCCGGCCAACATGCCCAACTGCAGCAACAGCTCCCAAAGCGAAGGAGCCAGGACCCAAAGACCTAGCTGGCCTGAAGGGCCCCCAGGGGGCCCCCAAGCAGCCCCTCTCAATTTGGGTCTGGGGGCTTTCGTTGGGCCGGGAACCTGGGAGAATCCTGCAAGGTTGCAGTTCGCGGCCCGAGAAGCACTCTCCGGCCAACATGCCCAACTGCAGCAACAGCTCCCAAACCGAAGGAGCCAGGACCCAAAGACCTAGCTGGCCTGAAGGGCCCCCAGGGGGCCACCAAGCAGCCCCTCTCAATTTGGGTCTGGGGGCTTTCGTTGGGCCTGGAACCTGGGAGAATCCTGCAAGGTTGCAGTTCGCGGCCCGAGAAGCACTCTCCGCCCAACATGCCCAACTGCAGCAACAGCTCCCAAAGCGAAGGAGCCAGGACCCAAAGACCTAGCTGGCCTGAAGGGCCCCCAGGGGGCCCCCAAGCAGCACCTCTCAATTTGGGTCTGGGGGCTTTCGTTGGGCCGGGAACCTGGGAGGTACCAGCAAGGTTTCAGTTCGCGGCCCGAGAAGCACTCTCCGGCCAACATGCCCAACTGCAGCAACAGCTCCCAAAGCGAAGGAGCCAGGACCCAAAGACCTAGCTGGCCTGAAGGGCCCCCAGGGGGCCCCCAAGCAGCCCCTCTCCATTTGGGTCTGGGGGCTATCGTTGGGCCGGGAACCTGGGAGATTCCTGCAAGGTTGCAGTTCGAGGCCCGAGAAGCACTCTCCGGCCAACATGCCCAACTGCAGCAACAGCTCCCAAACCGAATGAGCCAGGACACAAAGACCTAGCTGGCCTGAAGGGCCCCCAGGGGGCCCCCAAGTAGGCCCTTTCCATTTGGGGCTGGGGGCTTTCTTTAGGCTGAGAACCTGGGAGATACCAGCAAGGTTGCAGTTCGCGGCCCGAGAAGCACTCTCCGGCCAACATGCCCAATATCCAGCAACAGCTCCCAAAACGAAGGAGCCAGGACACAAAGACCTAGCTGGCCTGAAGGGCCCCCAGGGGGCCCCCAAGCAGCCCCTCTCAATTTGGGTCTGGGGGCTTTCGTTGGGCATGGATACCTGAGAGGTACCTGCAAGGTTGCAGTTCGCGGCCCGAGAAGCACTCTCCGGCCAACATGCCCAACTGCAGCAACAGCTCCCAAAGCGAAGGAGCCAGGACCCAAAGACCTAGCTGGCCTGAAGGGCCCCCAGGGGGCCCCCAAGCAGCCCCCCTCAATTTGGGTCTGGGGGCTTTCGTTGGGCCGGGAACCTGGGAGATTCATGCAAGGTTGCAGTTCGCGGCCCGAGAAGCACTCTCCGGCCAACATGCCCAACTGCAGCAACAGCTCCCAAACCGAAGGAGCCAGGACACAAAGACCTAGCTGGCCTGAAGGGCCCCCAGGGGGCCCCCAAGCAGCCCCTCTCAATTTGGGTCTGGGGGCTTTTGTTGGGCCGGGAACCTGGGAGATTCCTACAAGGTTGCAGTTCGCGGCCCGAGAAGCACTCTCCGGCCAACATGCCCAACTGCAGCAACAGCTCCCAAACCGAAGGAGCCAGGACCCAAAGACCTAGCTGGCCTGAAGGGCCCCCAGGGGGCCCCCAAGCAGCCCCTCTCCATTTGGGTCTGGGGGCTTTCGTTGGGCCGGGAACCTGGGAGATTCCTGCAAGGTTGCAGTTCGCGGCCCGAGAAGCACTCTCCGGCCAACATGCCCAACTGCAGCAACAGCTCCCAAACCGAATGAGCCAGGACCCAAAGACCTAGCTGGCCTGAAGGGCCCCCAGAAGGCCACCAAGCAGCCCCTCTCCATTTGGGTCTGGGGGCTTTTGTTGGGCATGTATACCTGCGAGGTACCTGCAAGTTACAGTTCGCGGCCCGAGAAGCACTCTCCGCCCAACATGCCCAACTGCAGCAACAGCTCCCAAAGCGAAGGAGCCAGGACACAAAGACCTAGCTGGCCTGAAGGGCCCCCAGGGGGCCACCAAGCAGCCCCTCTCAATTTGGGTCTGGGGGCTTTCGTTGGGCATGGATACCTGAGAGGTACCTGCAAGGTTGCAGTTCGCGGCCCGAGAAGCACTCTCCGGCCAACATGCTCAACTGCAGCAACAGCTCCCAAACCGAAGGAGCCAGGACCCAAAGACCTAGCTGGCCTGAAGGGCCCCCATGGGGCCCCCAAGGAGCTCCTCTCCATTTGGGTCTGGGGGCTTTAGTTCGGCCGGGAACCTGGGAGGTACCAGCAAGGTTCCAGTTCGCGGCCGGAGAAGCACTCTCCGGCCAACATGCCCAACTGCAGCAACAGCTCCCAAAGCGAAGGAGCCAGGACCCAAAGACCTAGCTGGCCTGAAGGGCCCCCAGGGGGCCCCCAAGCAGCCCCTCTCCATTTGGGTCTGGGGGCTTTTGTTGGGCCGGGAACCTGGGAGATTCCTGCAAGGTTGCAGTTCGAGGCCCGAGAAGCACTCTCCGGCCAACATGCCCAACTGCAGCAACAGCTCCCAAACCGAAGGAGCCAGGACACAAAGACCTAGCTGGCCTGAAGGGCCCCCAGGGGGCCCCCAAGCAGCCCCTCTCAATTTGGGTCTGGGGCCTTTCGTTGGGCTGGGAACCTGGGAGAATCCTGCGAGGTTGCAGTTCGCGGCCCGAGAAGCACTCTCCGGCCAACATGCCCAACTGCAGCAACAGCTCCCAAAGCGAAGGAGCCAGGACCCAAAGACCTAGCTGGCCTGAAGGGCCCCCAGGGGGCCCCCAAGCAGCCCCTCTCCATTTGGGTCTGGGGGCTTTTGTTGGGCCGGGAACCTGGGAGATTCCTGCAAGGTTGCAGTTCGAGGCCCGAGAAGCACTCTCCGGCCAACATGCCCAACTGCAGCAACAGCTCCCAAACCGAAGGAGCCAGGACCCAAAGACCTAGCTGGCCTGAAGGGCCCCCAGGGGGCCCCCAAGCAGCCCCTCTCAATTTGGGTCTGGGGCCTTTCGTTGGGCTGGGAACCTGGGAGAATCCTGCGAGGTTGCAGTTCGCGGCCCGAGAAGCACTCTCCGGCCAACATGCCCAACTGCAGCAACAGCTCCCAAAGCGAAGGAGCCAGGACCCAAAGACCTAGCTGGCCTGAAGGGCCCCCAGGGGGCCCCCAAGTAGGCCCTCTCCATTTGGGTCTGGGGGCTTTCTTTAGGCTGAGAACCTGGGAGATACCAGCAAGGTTGCAGTTCGCGGCCCGAGAAGCACTCTCCGGCCAACATGCCCAACTGCAGCAACAGCTCCCAAAGCGAAGGAGCCAGGACCCAAAGACCTAGCTGGCCTGAAGGGCCCCCAGGGGGCCCCCAAGCAGCCCCTCTCCATTTGGGTCTGGGGGCTTTTGTTGGGCCGGGAACCTGGGAGATTCCTGCAAGGTTGCAGTTCGAGGCCCGAGAAGCACTCTCCGCCCAACATGCCCAACGTCAACAACAGCTCCCAAACCGAATGAGCCAGGACACAAAGACCTAGCTGGCCTGAAGGGCCCCCAGGGGGCCCCCAAGCAGCCCCTCTCAATTTGGGTCTGGGGGCTTTCTTTAGGATGAGAACCTGGGAGATACCAGCAAGGTTGCAGTTCGCGGCCCGAGAAGCACTCTCCGGCCAACATGCCCAACTGCAGCAACAGCTCCCAAAGCGAAGGAGCCAGGACCCAAAGACCTAGCTGGCCTGAAGGGCCCCCAGGGGGCCCCCAAGCAGCCCCTCTCAATTTGGGTCTGGGGGCTTTCGTTGGGCCGGGAACCTGGGAGAATCCTGCAAGGTTGCAGTTCGCGGCCCGAGAAGCACTCTCCGGCCAACATGCCCAACTGCAGCAACAGCTCCCAAACCGAAGGAGCCAGGACCCAAAGACCTAGCTGGCCTGAAGGGCCCCCAGGGGGCCACCAAGCAGCCCCTCTCAATTTGGGTCTGGGGGCTTTCGTTGGGCCTGGAACCTGGGAGAATCCTGCAAGGTTGCTGTTCGCGGCCCGAGAAGCACTCTCCGCCCAACATGCCCAACTGCAGCAACAGCTCCCAAAGCGAAGGAGCCAGGACCCAAAGACCTAGCTGGCCTGAAGGGCCCCCAGGGGGCCCCCAAGCAGCACCTCTCCATTTGGGTCTGGGGGCTTTCGTTGGGCCGGGAACCTGGGAGGTACCAGCAAGGTTTCAGTTCGCGGCCCGAGAAGCACTCTCCGGCCAACATGCCCAACTGCAGCAACAGCTCCCAAAGCGAAGGAGCCAGGACCCAAAGACCTAGCTGGCCTGAAGGGCCCCCAGGGGGCCCCCAAGCAGCCCCTCTCCATTTGGGTCTGGGGGCTTTCGTTGGGCCGGGAACCTGGGAGATTCCTGCAAGGTTGCAGTTCGAGGCCCGAGAAGCACTCTCCGGCCAACATGCCCAACTGCAGCAACAGCTCCCAAACCGAATGAGCCAGGACACAAAGACCTAGCTGGCCTGAAGGGCCCCCAGGGGGCCCCCAAGTAGGCCCTCTCCATTTGGGGCTGGGGGCTTTCTTTAGGCTGAGAACCTGGGAGATACCAGCAAGGTTGCAGTTCGCGGCCCGAGAAGCACTCTCCGGCCAACATGCCCAATATCCAGCAACAGCTCCCAAAGCGAAGGAGCCAGGACCCAAAGACCTAGCTGGCCTGAAGGGCCCCCAGGGGGCCCCCAAGCAGCCCCTCTCAATTTGGGTCTGGGGGCTTTCGTTGGGCATGCATACCTGAGAGGTACCTGCAAGGTTACAGTTCGCGGCCCGAGAAGCACTCTCCGGCCAACATGCCCAACTGCAGCAACAGCTCCCAAACCGAAGGAGCCAGGACCCAAAGACCTAGCTGGCCTGAAGGGCCCCCAGGGGGCCCCCAAGCAGCCCCTCTCAATTTGGGTCTGGGGGCTTTCGTTGGGCCGGGAACCTGGGAGATTCATGCAAGGTTGCAGTTCGCGGCCCGAGAAGCACTCTCCGGCCAACATGCCCAACTGCAGCAACAGCTCCCAAAGCGAAGGAGCCAGGACCCAAAGACCTAGCTGGCCTGAAGGGCCCCCAGGGGGCCCCCAAGCAGCCCCTCTCAATTTGGGTCTGGGGGCTTTTGTTGGGCCGGGAACCTGGGAGATTCCTGCAAGGTTGCAGTTCGCGGCCCGAGAAGCACTCTCCGGCCAACATGCCCAACTGCAGCAACAGCTCCCAAACCGAAGGAGCCAGGACCCAAAGACCTAGCTGGCCTGAAGGGCCCCCAGGGGGGCCCAAAGAAGTCCGTCTCAATTTGGGTCTGGGGGCTTTTTTTGGGCCGGGAACCTGGGAGAATCCTGCAAGGTTGCAGTTCGCGGCCCGAGAAGCACTCTCCGGCCAACATGCCCAACTGCAGCAACAGCTCCCAAACCGAAGGAGCCAGGACCCAAAGACCTAGCTGGCCTGAAGGGCCCCCAGGGGGCCCCCAAGCAGCCCCTCTCCATTTGGGTCTGGGGGCTTTCTTTAGGCTGAGAACCTGGGAGATACCAGCAAGGTTGCAGTTCGCGGCCCGAGAAGCACTCTCCGGCCAACATGCCCAATATCCAGCAACAGCTCCCAAAGCGAAGGAGCCAGGACCCAAAGACCTAGCTGGCCTGAAGGGCCCCCAGGGGGCCACCAAGCAGCCCCTCTCCATTTGGGTCTGGGGGCTTTCGTTGGGCCGGGAACCTGGGAGAATCCTGCAAGGTTGCAGTTCGCGGCCCGAGAAGCACTCTCCGGCCAACATGCCCAACTGCAGCAACAGCTCCCAAAGCGAAGGAGCCAGGACACAAAGACCTAGCTGGCCTGAAGGGCCCCCAGGGGGCCCCCAAGCAGCCCCTCTCAATTTGGGTCTGGGGGCTTTCGTTGGGCCGGGAACCTGGGAGAATCCTGCAAGGTTGCAGTTCGCGGCCCGAGAAGCACTCTCCGGCCAACATGCCCAACTGCAGCAACAGCTCCCAAACCGAAGGAGCCAGGACCCAAAGACCTAGCTGGCCTGAAGGGCCCCCAGGGGGCCACCAAGCAGCCCCTCTCAATTTGGGTCTGGGGGCTTTCGTTGGGCCTGGAACCTGGGAGAATCCTGCAAGGTTGCAGTTCGCGGCCCGAGAAGCACTCTCCGCCCAACATGCCCAACTGCAGCAACAGCTCCCAAAGCGAAGGAGCCAGGACCCAAAGACCTAGCTGGCCTGAAGGGCCCCCAGGGGGCCCCCAAGCAGCACCTCTCAATTTGGGTCTGGGGGCTTTCGTTGGGCCGGGAACCTGGGAGGTACCAGCAAGGTTTCAGTTCGCGGCCCGAGAAGCACTCTCCGGCCAACATGCCCAACTGCAGCAACAGCTCCCAAAGCGAAGGAGCCAGGACCCAAAGACCTAGCTGGCCTGAAGGGCCCCCAGGGGGCCCCCAAGCAGCCCCTCTCCATTTGGGTCTGGGGGCTATCGTTGGGCCGGGAACCTGGGAGATTCCTGCAAGGTTGCAGTTCGAGGCCCGAGAAGCACTCTCCGGCCAACATGCCCAACTGCAGCAACAGCTCCCAAACCGAATGAGCCAGGACACAAAGACCTAGCTGGCCTGAAGGGCCCCCAGGGGGCCCCCAAGTAGGCCCTTTCCATTTGGGGCTGGGGGCTTTCTTTAGGCTGAGAACCTGGGAGATACCAGCAAGGTTGCAGTTCGCGGCCCGAGAAGCACTCTCCGGCCAACATGCCCAATATCCAGCAACAGCTCCCAAAACGAAGGAGCCAGGACACAAAGACCTAGCTGGCCTGAAGGGCCCCCAGGGGGCCCCCAAGCAGCCCCTCTCAATTTGGGTCTGGGGGCTTTCGTTGGGCATGGATACCTGAGAGGTACCTGCAAGGTTGCAGTTCGCGGCCCGAGAAGCACTCTCCGGCCAACATGCCCAACTGCAGCAACAGCTCCCAAAGCGAAGGAGCCAGGACCCAAAGACCTAGCTGGCCTGAAGGGCCCCCAGGGGGCCCCCAAGCAGCCCCTCTCCATTTGGGTCTGGGGGCTTTCGTTGGGCCGGGAACCTGGGAGATTCCTGCAAGGTTGCAGTTCGCGGCCCGAGAAGCACTCTCCGGCCAACATGCCCAACTGCAGCAACAGCTCCCAAACCGAATGAGCCAGGACCCAAAGACCTAGCTGGCCTGAAGGGCCCCCAGAAGGCCACCAAGCAGCCCCTCTCCATTTGGGTCTGGGGGCTTTTGTTGGGCATGTATACCTGCGAGGTACCTGCAAGTTACAGTTCGCGGCCCGAGAAGCACTCTCCGCCCAACATGCCCAACTGCAGCAACAGCTCCCAAAGCGAAGGAGCCAGGACACAAAGACCTAGCTGGCCTGAAGGGCCCCCAGGGGGCCACCAAGCAGCCCCTCTCAATTTGGGTCTGGGGGCTTTCGTTGGGCATGGATACCTGAGAGGTACCTGCAAGGTTGCAGTTCGCGGCCCGAGAAGCACTCTCCGGCCAACATGCTCAACTGCAGCAACAGCTCCCAAACCGAAGGAGCCAGGACCCAAAGACCTAGCTGGCCTGAAGGGCCCCCATGGGGCCCCCAAGGAGCTCCTCTCCATTTGGGTCTGGGGGCTTTAGTTCGGCCGGGAACCTGGGAGGTACCAGCAAGGTTCCAGTTCGCGGCCGGAGAAGCACTCTCCGGCCAACATGCCCAACTGCAGCAACAGCTCCCAAAGCGAAGGAGCCAGGACCCAAAGACCTAGCTGGCCTGAAGGGCCCCCAGGGGGCCCCCAAGTAGGCCCTCTCCATTTGGGGCTGGGGGCTTTCTTTAGGCTGAGAACCTGGGAGATACCAGCAAGGTTGCAGTTCGCGGCCCGAGAAGCACTCTCCGGCCAACATGCCCAATATCCAGCAACAGCTCCCAAAGCGAAGGAGCCAGGACCCAAAGACCTAGCTGGCCTGAAGGGCCCCCAGAAGGCCACCAAGCAGCCCCTCTCCATTTGGGTCTGGGGGCTTTCGTTGGGCATGGATACCTGAGAGGTACCTGCAAGTTACAGTTCGCGGCCCGAGAAGCACTCTCCGGCCAACATGCCCAACTGCAGCAACAGCTCCCAAAGCGAAGGAGCCAGGACACAAAGACCTAGCTGGCCTGAAGGGCCCCCAGGGGGCCACCAAGCAGCCCCTCTCAATTTGGGTCTGGGGGCTTTCGTTGGGCATGGATACCTGAGAGGTACCTGCAAGGTTGCAGTTCGCGGCCCGAGAAGCACTCTCCGACCAACATGCTCAACTGCAGCAACAGCTCCCAAACCGAAGGAGCCAGGACCCAAAGACCTAGCTGGCCTGAAGGGCCCCCAGGGGGCCCCCAAGCAGCCCCTCTCCATTTGGGTCTGGGGGCTTTTGTTGGGCATGGAACCTGGGAGATTCCTGCAAGGTTGCAGTTCGCGGCCCGAGAAGCACTCTCCGGCCAACAGGCCCAACTGCAGCAACAGCTCCCAAACCGAAGGAGCCAGGACCCAAAGACCTAGCTGGCCTGAAGGGCCCCCAGGGGGCCCCCAAGCAGCCCCTCTCAATTTGGGTCTGGGGGCTTTCGTTGGGCCGGGAACCTGGGAGAATCCTGCAAGGTTGCAGTTCGCGGCCCGAGAAGCACTCTCCGGCCAACATGCCCAACTGCAGCAACAGCTCCCAAAGCGAAGGAGCCAGGACCCAAAGACCTAGCTGGCCTGAAGGGCCCCCAGGGGGCCCCCAAGCAGCCCCTCTCAATTTGGGTCTGGGGCCTTTCGTTGGGCAGGGAACCTGGGAGATTCCTGCGAGGTTGCAGTTCGCGGCCCGAGAAGCACTCTCCGGCCAACATGCCCAACTGCAGCAACAGCTCCCAAACCGAAGGAGCCAGGACCCAAAGACCTAGCTGGCCTGAAGGGCCCCCAGGGGGCCCCCAAGCAGCCCCTCTCCATTTGGGTCTGGGGGCTTTTGTTGGGCATGGAACCTGGGAGATTCCTGCAAGGTTGCAGTTCGCGGCCCGAGAAGCACTCTCCGGCCAACATGCCCAACTGCAGCAACAGCTCCCAAACCGAAGGAGCCAGGACCCAAAGACCTAGCTGGCCTGAAGGGCCCCCAGGGGGCCCCCAAGCAGCCCCTCTCCATTTGGGTCTGGGGGCTTTTGTTGGGCATGGAACCTGGGAGATTCCTGCAAGGTTGCAGTTCGCGGCCCGAGAAGCACTCTCCGGCCAACATGCCCAACTGCAGCAACAGCTCCCAAACCGAAGGAGCCAGGACCCAAAGACCTAGCTGGCCTGAAGGGCCCCCAGGGGTCCCCCAAGCAGCCCCTCTCCATTTGGGTCTGGGGGCTTTTGTTGGGCCAGGAACCTGGGAGATTCCTGCAAGGTTGCAGTTCGAGGCCCGAGAAGCACTCTCCGCCCAACATGCCCAACGTCAACAACAGCTCCCAAACCGAATGAGCCAGGACACAAAGACCTAGCTGGCCTGAAGGGCCCCCAGGGGGCCCCCAAGCAGCCCCTCTCAATTTGGGTCTGGGGGCTTTCTTTAGGATGAGAACCTGGGAGATACCAGCAAGGTTGCAGTTCGCGGCCCGAGAAGCACTCTCCGGCCAACATGCCCAACTGCAGCAACAGCTCCCAAACCGAAGGAGCCAGGACCCAAAGACCTAGCTGGCCTGAAGGGCCCCCAGGGGGCCCCCAAGCAGCCCCTCTCAATTTGGGTCTGGGGGCTTTCGTTGGGCCGGGAACCTGGGAGAATCCTGCAAGGTTGCAGTTCGCGGCCCGAGAAGCACTCTCCGGCCAACATGCCCAACTGCAGCAACAGCTCCCAAACCGAAGGAGCCAGGACCCAAAGACCTAGCTGGCCTGAAGGGCCCCCAGGGGGCCCCCAAGCAGCCCCTCTCCATTTGGGTCTGGGGGCTTTCGTTGGGCCGGGAACCTGGGAGAATCCTGCAAGGTTGCAGTTCGCGGCCCGAGAAGCACTCTCCGGCCAACATGCCCAACTGCAGCAACAGCTCCCAAAGCGAAGGAGCCAGGACCCAAAGACCTAGCTGGCCTGAAGGGCCCCCAGGGGGCCCCCAAGCAGCCCCTCTCCATTTGGGTCTGGGGGCTTTTGTTGGGCCGGGAACCTGGGAGATTCCTGCAAGGTTGCAGTTCGCGGCCCGAGAAGCACTCTCCGGCCAACATGACCACGTCAACAACAGCTCCCAAACCGAATGAGCCAGGACACAAAGACCTAGCTGGCCTGAAGGGCCCCCAGGGGGCCCCCAAGCAGCCCCTCTCCATTTGGGTCTGGGGGCTTTCTTTAGGCTGAGAACCTGGGAGATACCAGCAAGGTTGCAGTTCGCGGCCCGAGAAGCACTCTCCGGCCAACATGCCCAACTGCAGCAACAGCTCCCAAAGCGAAGGAGCCAGGACCCAGAGACCTAGCTGGCCTGAAGGGCCCCCAGAAGGCCACCAAGCAGCCCCTCTCCATTTGGGTCTGGGGGCTTTCGTTGGGCATGTATACCTGAGAGGTACCTGCAAGTTACAGTTCGCGGCCCGAGAAGCACTCTCCGGCCAACATGCCCAACTGCAGCAACAGCTCCCAAAGCGAAGGAGCCAGGACCCAAAGACCTAGCTGGCCTGAAGGGCCCCCAGGGGGCCCCCAAGCAGCCCCTCTCCATTTGGGTCTGGGGGTTTTCGTTGGGCCGGGAACCTGGGAGAATCCTGCAAGGTTGCAGTTCGCGGCCCGAGAAGCACTCTCCGGCCAACATGCCCAACTGCAGCAACAGCTCCCAAAGCGAAGGAGCCAGGACCCAAAGACCTAGCTGGCCTGAAGGGCCTCCAGGGGGCCCCCAAGCAGCCCCTCTCAATTTGGGTCTGGGGGCTTTCGTTGGGCCGGGAACCTGGGAGAATCCTGCAAGGTTGCAGTTCGCGGCCCGAGAAGCACTCTCCGGCCAACATGCCCAACTGCAGCAACAGCTCCCAAACCGAAGGAGCCAGGACCCAAAGACCTAGCTGGCCTGAAGGGCCCCCAGGGGGCCCCCAAGCAGCCCCTCTCCATTTGGGTCTGGGGGCTTTCGTTGGGCCGGGAACCTGGGAGAATCCTGCAAGGTTGCAGTTCGCGGCCCGAGAAGCACTCTCCGGCCAACATGCCCAACTGCAGCAACAGCTCCCAAAGCGAAGGAGCCAGGACCCAAAGACCTAGCTGGCCTGAAGGGGCCCCAGGGGGCCCCCAAGCAGCCCCTCTCAATTTGGGTCTGGGGGCTTTCGTTGGGCCGGGAACCTGGGAGGTACCTGCAAGGTTGCAGTTCGCGGCCCGAGAAGCACTCTCCGGCCAACATGCCCAAGTGCAGCAACAGCTCCCAAAGCGAAGGAGCCAGGACCCAAAGACCTAGCTGGCCTGAAGGGCCCCCAGGGGGCCCCCAAGCAGCCCCTCTCCATTTGGGTCTGGGGGCTTTCGTTGGGCCGGGAACCTGGGAGAATCCTGCAAGGTTGCAGTTCGCGGCCCGAGAAGCACTCTCCGGCCAACATGCCCAACTGCAGCAACAGCTCCCAAACCGAATGAGCCAGGACCCAAAGACCTAGCTGGCCTGAAGGGCCCCCAGGGGGCCCCCAAGTAGGCCCTCTCCATTTGGGTCTGGGGGCTTTCTTTAGGCTGAGAACCTGGGAGATACCAGCAAGGTTGCAGATCGCGGCCCGAGAAGCACTCTCCGGCCAACATGCCCAAGTGCAGCAACAGCTCCCAAAGCGAAGGAGCCAGGACCCAAAGACCTAGCTGGCCTGAAGGGCCCCCAGAAGGCCACCAAGCAGCCCCTCTCCATTTGGGTCTGGGGGCTTTCGTTGGGCCGGGAACCTGGGAGATTCCTGCAAGGTTGCAGTTCGAGGCCCGAGAAGCACTCTCCGGCCAACATGCCCAACTGCAGCAACAGCTCCCAAACCGAATGAGCCAGGACCCAAAGACCTAGCTGGCCTGAAGGGCCCCCAGGGGGCCCCCAAGTAGGCCCTCTCCATTTGGGTCTGGGGGCTTTCTTTAGGCTGAGAACCTGGGAGATACCAGCAAGGTTGCAGTTCGCGGCCCGAGAAGCACTCTCCGGCCAACATGCCCAATATCCAGCAACAGCTCCCAAAGCGAAGGAGCCAGGACCCAAAGACCTAGCTGGCCTGAAGGGCCCCCAGAAGGCCACCAAGCAGCCCCTCTCCATTTGGGTCTGGGGGCTTTCGTTGGGCATGTATACCTGAGAGGTACCTGCAAGTTACAGTTCGCGGCCCGAGAAGCACTCTCCGCCCAACATGCCCAACTGCAGCAACAGCTCCCAAAGCGAAGGAGCCAGGACCCAAAGACCTAGCTGGCCTGAAGGGCCCCCATGGGGCCCCCAAGGAGCTCCTCTCCATTTGGGTCTGGGGGCTTTTGTTGGGCCGGGAACCTGGGAGGTAGCAGCAAGGTTCCAGTTCGCGGCCGGAGAAGCACTCTCCGGCCAACATGCCCAACTGCAGCAACAGCTCCCAAACCGAAGGAGCCAGGACCCAAAGACCTAGCTGGCCTGAAGGGCCCCCAGGGGGCCCCCAAGCAGCCCCTCTCCATTTGGGTCTGGGGGCTTTTGTTGGGCATGGAACCTGGGAGATTCCTGCAAGGTTGCAGTTCGAGGCCCGAGAAGCACTCTCCGGCCAACATGCACAACTGCAGCAACAGCTCCCAAACCAAAGGAGCCAGGACACAAAGACCTAGCTGGCCTGAAGGGCCCCCAGGGGGCCCCCAAGCAGCCCCTCTCAATTTGGGTCTGGGGGCTTTCGTTGGGCCGGGAACCTGGGAGAATCCTGCAAGGTTGCAGTTCGCGGCCCGAGAAGCACTCTCCGCCCAACATGCCCAACTGCAGCAACAGCTCCCAAAGCGAAGGAGCCAGGACCCAAAGACCTAGCTGGCCTGAAGGGCCCCCAGGGGGCCCCCAAGCAGCCCCTCTCAATTTGGGTCTGGGGCCTTTCGTTGGGCCGGGAACCTGGGAGATTCCTGCGAGGTTGCAGTTCACGGCCCGAGAAGCACTCTCCGGCCAACATGCCCAACTGCAGCAACAGCTCCCAAACCGAAGGAGCCAGGACCCAAAGACCTAGCTGGCCTGAAGGGCCCCCAGGGGGCCCCCAAGGAGCTCCTCTCCATTTGGGTCTGGGGGCTTTAGTTGGGCCGGGAACCTGGGAGGTACCTGCAAGGTTGCAGTTCGCGGCCGGAGAAGCACTCTCCGGCCAACATGCCCAACTGCAGCAACAGCTCCCAAAGCGAAGGAGCCAGGACCCAAAGACCTAGCTGGCCTGAAGGGCCCCCGGGAGCCCCCAAGCAGCCCCTCTCCATTTGGGTCTGGGGGCTTTTGTTGGGCCGGGAACCTGGGAGATTCCTGCAAGGTTGCAGTTCGAGGCCCGAGAAGCACTCTCCGGCCAACATGCCCAACTGCAGCAACAGCTCCCAAACCGAATGAGCCAGGACCCAAAGACCTAGCTGGCCTGAAGGGCCCCCAGGGGGCCCCCAAGCAGCCCCTCTCCATTTGGGTCTGGGGGCTTTCGTTGGGCCGGGAACCTGGGAGATTCCTGCAAGGTTGCAGTTCGCGGCCCGAGAAGCACTCTCCGGCCAACATGCCCAACTGCAGCAACAGCTCCCAAACCGAAGGAGCCAGGACCCAAAGACCTAGCTGGCCTGAAGGGCCCCCAGGGGGCCCCCAAGCAGCCCCTCTCAATTTGGGTCTGGGGGCTTTCGTTGGGCCGGGAACCTGGGAGATTCTTGCAAGGTTGCAGTTCGCAGCCCGAGAAGCACTCTCCGGCCAACATGCACAACTGCAGCAACAGCTCCCAAACCGAAGGAGCCAGGACCCAAAGACCTAGCTGGCCTGAAGGGCCCCCAGGGGGCCCCCAAGCAGCCCCTCTCAATTTGGGTCTGGGGGCTTTCGTTGGGCATGGGTACCTGAGAGGTACCTGCAAGGTTACAGTTCGCGGCCCGAGAAGCACTCTCCGGCCAACATGCCCAACTGCAGCAACAGCTCCCAAACCGAAGGAGCCAGGACCCAAAGACCTAGCTGGCCTGAAGGGCCCCCAGGGGGCCCCCAAGCAGCCCCTCTCAATTTGGGTCTGGGGGCTTTCGTTGGGCCGGGAACCTGGGAGATTCATGCAAGGTTGCAGTTCGCGGCCCGAGAAGCACTCTCCGGCCAACATGCCCAACTGCAGCAACAGCTCCCAAACCGAAGGAGCCAGGACCCAAAGACCTAGCTGGCCTGAAGGGCCCCCAGGGGGCCCCCAAGCAGCCCCTCTCCATTTGGGTCTGGGGGCTTTCGTTGGGCATGGAACCTGGGAGATTCCTGCAAGGTTGCAGTTCGCGGCCCGAGAAGCACTCTCCGGCCAACATGCCCAACTGCAGCAACAGCTCCCAAACCGAAGGAGCCAGGACACAAAGACCTAGCTGGCCTGAAGGGCCCCCAGGGGGGCCCAAAGCAGTCCCTCTCAATTTGGGTCTGGGGGCTTTTGTTGGGCCGGGAACCTGGGAGAATCCTGTAACGTTCAAGTTCGCGGCCCGAGAAGCACTCTCCGGCCAACATGCCCAACTGCAGCAACAGCTCCCAAAGCGAAGGAGCCAGGACCCAAAGACCTAGCTGGCCTGAAGGGCCCCCAGGGGGCCCCCAAGCAGCACCTCTCCATTTGGGTCTGGGGGCTTTCGTTGGGCATGGATACCTGAGAGGTACCTGCAAGGTTGCAGTTCGAGGCCCGAGAAGCACTCTCCGGCCAACATGCCCAACTGCAGCAACAGCTCCCAAACCGAATGAGCCAGGACCCAAAGACCTAGCTGGCCTGAAGGGCCCCCAGGGGGCCCCCAAGTAGGCCCTCTCCATTTGGGTCTGGGGGCTTTCTTTAGGCTGAGAACCTGGGAGATACCAGCAAGGTTGCAGTTCGCGGCCCGAGAAGCACTCTCCGGCCAACATGCCCAATATCCAGCAACAGCTCCCAAAGCGAAGGAGCCAGGACCCAAAGACCTAGCTGGCCTGAAGGGCCCCCAGGGGGCCCCCAAGGAGCTCCTCTCCATTTGGGTCTGGGGGCTTTAGTTGGGCCGGGAACCTGGGAGGTAGCAGCAAGGTTCCAGTTCGCGGCCGGAGAAGCACTCTCCGGCCAACATGCCCAACTGCAGCAACAGCTCCCAAACCGAAGGAGCCAGGACCCAAAGACCTAGCTGGCCTGAAGGGCCCCCAGGGGGCCCCCAAGCAGCCCCTCTCCATTTGGGTCTGGGGGCTTTTGTTGGGCATGGAACCTGGGAGATTCCTGCAAGGTTGCAGTTCGAGGCCCGAGAAGCACTCTCCGGCCAACATGCCCAACTGCAGCAACAGCTCCCAAACCGAAGGAGCCAGGACCCAAAGACCTAGCTGGCCTGAAGGGCCCCCAGGGGGCCCCCAAGCAGCCCCTCTCAATTTGGGTCTGGGGGCTTTCGTTGGGCCGGGAACCTGGGAGAATCCTGCAAGGTTGCAGTTCGCGGCCCGAGAAGCACTCTCCGGCCAACATGCCCAACTGCAGCAACAGCTCCCAAACCGAAGGAGCCAGGACACAAAGACCTAGCTGGCCTGAAGGGCCCCCAGGGGGGCCCCAAGCAGCCCCTCTCAATTTGGGTCTGGGGGCTTTCGTTGGGCCGGGAACCTGGGAGAATCCTGCAAGGTTGCAGTTCGCGGCCCGAGAAGCACTCTCCGGCCAACATGCCCAAGTGCAGCAACAGCTCCCAAAGCGAAGGAGCCAGGACCCAAAGACCTAGCTGGCCTGAAGGGCCCCCAGGGGGCCCCCAAGCAGCCCCTCTCAATTTGGGTCTGGGGCCTTTCGTTGGGCCGGGAACCTGGGAGATTCCTGCGAGGTTGCAGTTCACGGCCCGAGAAGCACTCTCCGGCCAACATGCCCAACTGCAGCAACAGCTCCCAAACCGAAGGAGCCAGGACCCAAAGACCTAGCTGGCCTGAAGGGCCCCCAGGGGGCCCCCAAGGAGCTCCTCTCCATTTGGGTCTGGGGGCTTTAGTTGGGCCGGGAACCTGGGAGGTACCTGCAAGGTTGCAGTTCGCGGCCGGAGAAGCACTCTCCGGCCAACATGCCCAACTGCAGCAACAGCTCCCAAAGCGAAGGAGCCAGGACCCAAAGACATAGCTGGCCTGAAGGGCCCCCGGGAGCCCCCAAGCAGCCCCTCTCCATTTGGGTCTGGGGGCTTTTGTTGGGCCGGGAACCTGGGAGATTCCTGCAAGGTTGCAGTTCGAGGCCCGAGAAGCACTCTCCGGCCAACATGCCCAACTGCAGCAACAGCTCCCAAACCGAATGAGCCAGGACCCAAAGACCTAGCTGGCCTGAAGGGCCCCCAGGGGGCCCCCAAGCAGCCCCTCTCCATTTGGGTCTGGGGGCTTTCGTTGGGCCGGGAACCTGGGAGATTCCTTCAAGGTTGCAGTTCGCGGCCCGAGAAGCACTCTCCGGCCAACATGCCCAACTGCAGCAACAGCTCCCAAACCGAAGGAGCCAGGACCCAAAGACCTAGCTGGCCTGAAGGGCCCCCAGGGGGCCCCCAAGCAGCCCCTCTCAATTTGGGTCTGGGGGCTTTCGTTGGGCCGGGAACCTGGGAGATTCTTGCAAGGTTGCAGTTCGCAGCCCGAGAAGCACTCTCCGGCCAACATGCCCAACTGCAGCAACAGCTCCCAAACCGAAGGAGCCAGGACCCAAAGACCTAGCTGGCCTGAAGGGCCCCCAGGGGGCCCCCAAGCAGCCCCTCTCAATTTGGGTCTGGGGGCTTTCGTTGGGCATGGATACCTGAGAGGTACCTGCAAGGTTGCAGTTCGCGGCCCGAGAAGCACTCTCCGGCCAACATGCCCAACTGCAGCAACAGCTCCCAAACCGAAGGAGCCAGGACCCAAAGACCTAGCTGGCCTGAAGGGCCCCCAGGGGGCCCCCAAGCAGCCCCTCTCAATTTGGGTCTGGGGGCTTTCGTTGGGCCGGGAACCTGGGAGATTCATGCAAGGTTGCAGTTCGCGGCCCGAGAAGCACTCTCCGGCCAACATGCCCAACTGCAGCAACAGCTCCCAAACCGAAGGAGCCAGGACCCAAAGACCTAGCTGGCCTGAAGGGCCCCCAGGGGGCCCCCAAGCAGCCCCTCTCCATTTGGGTCTGGGGGCTTTCGTTGGGCATGGAACCTGGGAGATTCCTGCAAGGTTGCAGTTCGCGGCCCGAGAAGCACTCTCCGGCCAACATGCCCAACTGCAGCAACAGCTCCCAAACCGAAGGAGCCAGGACACAAAGACCTAGCTGGCCTGAAGGGCCCCCAGGGGGGCCCAAAGCAGTCCCTCTCAATTTGGGTCTGGGGGCTTTTGTTGGGCCGGGAACCTGGGAGAATCCTGTAACGTTCAAGTTCGCGGCCCGAGAAGCACTCTCCGGCCAACATGCCCAACTGCAGCAACAGCTCCCAAAGCGAAGGAGCCAGGACCCAAAGACCTAGCTGGCCTGAAGGGCCCCCAGGGGGGCCCCAAGCAGCCCCTCTCCATTTGGGTCTGGGGGCTTTCGTTGGGCCGGGAACCTGGGAGAATCTTTCAAGGTTGCAGTTCGCGGCCCGAGAAGCACTCTCCGGCCAACATGCCCAACTGCAGCAACAGCTCCCAAACCGAAGGAGCCAGGACCCAAAGACCTAGCTGGCCTGAAGGGCCCCCAGGGGGCCCCCAAGCAGCCCCTCTCAATTTGGGTCTGGGGGCTT
Organism: Gallinula chloropus; assembly: GCF_964237585.1. NCBI lineage: Eukaryota > Metazoa > Chordata > Aves > Gruiformes > Rallidae > Gallinula > Gallinula chloropus. The sequence goes on from NW_028168452.1 coordinate 415,189, forward strand.
TCGTTGGGCCGGGAACCTGGGAGATTCCTGCAAGGTTGCAGTTCGCGGCCCGAGAAGCACTCTCCGGCCAACATGCCCAACTGCAGCAACAGCTCCCAAACCGAAGGAGCCAGGACCCAAAGACCTAGCTGGCCTGAAGGGCCCCCAGGGGGCCACCAAGCAGCCCCTCTCAATTTGGGTCTGGGGGCTTTCGTTGTGCATGGATACCTGAGAGGTACCTGCAAGGTTGCAGTTCGCGGCCCGAGAAGCACTCTCCGGCCAACATGCCCAACTGCAGCAACAGCTCCCAAAGCGAAGCAGCCAGGACCCAAAGACCTAGCTGGCCTGAAGGGCCCCCAGGGGGCCCCCAAGCAGCCCCTCTCAATTTGCGTCTGGGGGCTTCCGTTGGGCATGGATACCTGGGAGATTCCTGCAAGGTTGCAGTTCGCGGCCCGAGAAGCACTCTCCGGCCAACATGCCCAACTGCAGCAACAGCTCCCAAAGCGAAGGAGCCAGGACCCAAAGACCTAGCTGGCCTGAAGGGCCCCCAGGGGGCCCCCAAGCAGCCCCTCTCCATTTGGGTCTGGGGGCTTTCGTTGGGCGGGGAACCTGGGAGATTCATGCAAGGTTGCAGTTCGCGTCCCGAGAAGCACTCTCCGGCCAACATGCCCAACTGCAGCAACAGCTCCCAAAGCGAAGGAGCCAGGACCCAAAGACCTAGCTGGCCTGAAGGGCCCCCAGGGGGCCCCCAAGCAGCCCCTCTCCATTTGGGTCGGGGGGCTTTCGTTGGGCCGGGAACCTGGGAGGTACCTGCAAGGTTGCAGTTCGCGGCCCGAGAAGCACTCTCCGGCCAACATGCCCAACTGCAGCAACAGCTCCCAAAGCGAAGGAGCCAGGACCCAAAGACCTAGCTGGCCTGAAGGGCCCCCAGGGGGCCACCCAGCAGCCCCTCTCCATTTGGGTCTGGGGGCTTTCGTTGGGCATGGATACCTGAGAGGTACCTGCAAGGTTACAGTTCGCGGCCCGAGAAGCACTCTCCGGCCAACATGCCCAACTGCAGCAACAGCTCCCAAACCGAAGGAGCCAGGACCCAAAGACCTAGCTGGCCTGAAGGGCCCCCAGGGGGCCCCCAAGCAGCCCCTCTCCATTTGGGTCTGGGGGCTTTCGTTGGGCCGGGAACCTGGGAGAATCCTGCAAGGTTGCAGTTCGCGGCCCGAGAAGCACTCTCCGGCCAACATGCCCAACTGCAGCAACAGCTCCCAAAGCGAAGGAGCCAGGACCCAAAGACCTAGCTGGCCTGAAGGGCCCCCAGGGGGCCCCCAAGCAGCCCCTCTCAATTTGGGTCTGGGGGCTTTCGTTGGGCCGGGAACCTGGGAGAATCCTGCAAGGTTGCAGTTCGCGGCCCGAGAAGCACTCTCCGGCCAACATGCCCAACTGCAGCAACAGCTCCCAAAGCGAAGGAGCCAGGACCCAAAGACCTAGCTGGCCTGAAGGGCCCCCAGGGGGCCCCCAAGCAGCCCCTCTCAATTTGGGTCTGGGGGCTTTCGTTGGGCCGGGAACCTGGGAGATTCCTGCAAGGTTGCAGTTCGCGGCCCGAGAAGCACTCTCCGGCCAACATGCCCAACTGCAGCAACAGCTCCCAAACCGAAGGAGCCAGGACCCAAAGACCTAGCTGGCCTGAAGGGCCCCCAGGGGGCCCCCAAGCAGCCCCTCTCAATTTGGGTCTGGGGGCTTTCGTTGTGCATGGATACCTGAGAGGTACCTGCAAGGTTGCAGTTCGCGGCCCGAGAAGCACTCTCCGGCCAACATGCCCAACTGCAGCAACAGCTCCCAAAGCGAAGCAGCCAGGACCCAAAGACCTAGCTGGCCTGAAGGGCCCCCAGGGGGCCCCCAAGCAGCCCCTCTCAATTTGGGTCTGGGGGCTTTCGTTGGGCCGGGAACCTGGGAGATTCATGCAAGTTTACAGTTCGCGGCCCGAGAAGCACTCTCCGGCCAACATGCCCAACTGCAGCAACAGCTCCCAAACCGAAGGAGCCAGGACCCAAAGACCTAGCTGGCCTGAAGGGCCCCCAGGGGGCCCCCAAGCAGCCCCTCTCAATTTGCGTCTGGGGGCTTCCGTTGGGCATGGATACCTGGGAGATTCCTGCAAGGTTGCAGTTCGCGGCCCGAGAAGCACTCTCCGGCCAACATGCCCAACTGCAGCAACAGCTCCCAAACCGAAGGAGCCAGGACCCAAAGACCTAGCTGGCCTGAAGGGCCCCCAGGGGGCCCCCAAGCAGCCCCTCTCCATTTGGGTCTGGGGGCTTTCGTTGGGCGGGGAACCTGGGAGATTCATGCAAGGTTGCAGTTCGCGTCCCGAGAACCACTCTCCGCCCAACACGCCCAACTGCAGCAACAGCTCCCAAAGCGAAGGAGCCAGGACCCAAAGACCTAGCTGGCCTGAAGGGCCCCCAGGGGGCCCCCAAGCAGCCCCTCTCCATTTGGGTCGGGGGGCTTTCGTTGGGCCGGGAACCTGGGAGGTACCTGCAAGGTTGCAGTTCGCGGCCCGAGAAGCACTCTCCGGCCAACATGCCCAACTGCAGCAACAGCTCCCAAAGCGAAGGAGCCAGGACCCAAAGACCTAGCTGGTCTGAAGGGCCCCCAGGGGGCCACCCAGCAGCCCCTCTCCATTTGGGTCTGGGGGCTTTCGTTGGGCATGGATACCTGAGAGGTACCTGCAAGGTTACAGTTCGCGGCCCGAGAAGCACTCTCCGGCCAACATGCCCAACTGCAGCAACAGCTCCCAAACCGAAGGAGCCAGGACCCAAAGACCTAGCTGGCCTGAAGGGCCCCCAGGGGGCCCCCAAGCAGCCCCTCTCAATTTGGGTCTGGGGGCTTTCGTTGGGCCGGGAACCTGGGAGATTCATGCAATGTTGCAGTTCGCGGCCCGAGAAGCACTCTCCGGCCAACATGCCCAACTGCAGCAACAGCTCCCAAACCGAAGGAGCCAGGACCCAAAGACCTAGCTGGCCTGAAGGGCCCCCAGGGGGCCACCAAGCAGCCCCTCTCAATTTGGGTCTGGGGGCTTTCGTTGGGCATGGATACCTGAGAGGTACCTGCAAGGTTACAGTTCGCGGCCCGAGAAGCACTCTCCGGCCAACATGCACAACTGCAGCAACAGCTCCCAAACCGAAGGAGCCAGGACCCAAAGACCTAGCTGGCCTGAAGGGCCCCCAGGGGGCCCCCAAGCAGCCCCTCTCAATTTGGGTCTGGGGGCTTTCGTTGGGCCGGGAACCTGGGAGAATCCTGCAAGGTTGCAGTTCGCGGCCCGAGAAGCACTCTCCGGCCAACATGCCCAACTGCAGCAACAGCTCCCAAACCGAAGGAGCCAGGACCCAAAGACCTAGCTGGCCTGAAGGGCCCCCAGGGGGCCACCAAGCAGCCCCTCTCAATTTGGGTCTGGGGGCTTTAATTGGGCCGGGAACCTGGGAGATTCCTGCAAGGTTGCAGTTCGTGGCCCGAGAAGCACTCTCCGGCCAACATGCCCAACTGCAGCAACAGCTCCCAAACCGAAGGAGCCAGGACCCAAAGACCTAGCTGGCCTGAAGGGCCCCCAGGGGGCCCCCAAGCAGCCCCTCTCCATTTGGGTCTGGGGGCTTTCGTTGGGCCGGGAACCTGGGAGAATCCTGCAAGGTTGCAGTTCGCGGCCCGAGAAGCACTCTCCGGCCAACATGCCCAACTGCAGCAACAGCTCCCAAAGCGAAGGAGCCAGGACCCAAAGACCTAGCTGGCCTGAAGGGCCCCCAGGGGGCCCCCAAGCAGCCCCTCTCAATTTGGGTCTGGGGGCTTTCGTTGGGTCGGGAACCTGGGAGAATCCTGCAAGGTTGCAGTTCGCGGCCCGAGAAGCACTCTCCGGCCAACATGCCCAACTGCAGCAACAGCTCCCAAACCGAAGGAGCCAGGACCCAAAGACCTAGCTGGCCTGAAGGGCCCCCAGGGGGCCCCCAAGCAGCCCCTCTCAATTTGGGTCTGGGGGCTTTCGTTGGGCCGGGAACCTGGGAGATTCATGCAAGGTTGCAGTTCGCGGCCCGAGAAGCACTCTCCGGCCAACATGCCCAACTGCAGCAACAGCTCCCAAACCGAAGGAGCCAGGACCCAAAGACCTAGCTGGCCTGAAGGGCCCCCAGGGGGCCACCAAGCAGCCCCTCTCCATTTGGGTCTGGGGGCTTTAGTTGGGTATGGATACCTGAGAGGTATCTGCAAGGTTACAGTTCGCGGCCCGAGAAGCACTCTCCGGCCAACATGCCCAACTGCAGCAACAGCTCCCAAAGCGAAGGAGCCAGGACCCAAAGACCTAGGTGGCCTGAAGGGCCCCCAGGGGGCCCCCAAGCAGCCCCTCTCAATTTGGGTCTGGGGGCTTTCGTTGGGCCGGGAACCTGGGAGATTCCTGCAAGGTTGCAGTTCGCGGCCCGAGAAGCACTCTCCGGCCAACATGCCCAACTGCAGCAACAGCTCCCAAACCGAAGGAGCCAGGACCCAAAGACCTAGCTGGCCTGAAGGGCCCCCAGGGGGCCCCCAAGGAGCTCCTCTCCATTTGGGTCTGGGGGCTTTTGTTGGGCCGGGAACCTGGGAGGTACCTGCAAGGTTGAAGTTCGCGGCCGGAGAAGCACTCTCCGGCCAACATGCCCAACTGCAGCACAGCTCCCAAAGCGAAGGAGCCAGGACCCAAAGACCTAGCTGGCCTGAAGGGCCCCCAGGGGGCCCCCAAGCAGCCCCTCTCCATTTGGGTCTGGGGGCTTTCGTTGGGCGGGGAACCTGGGAGATTCCTTCAAGGTTGCAGTTCGCGGCCCGAGAAGCACTCTCCGGCCAACATGCCCAACTGCAGCAACAGCTCCCAAACCGAAGGAGCCAGGACCCAAAGACCTAGCTGGCCTGAAGGGCCCCCAGGGGGCCCCCAAGCAGCCCCTCTCCATTTGGGTCTGGGGGCTTTCGTTGGGCCGGGAACCTGGGAGGTACCTGCAAGGTTGCAGTTCGCGGCCCGAGAAGCACTCTCCGGCCAACATGCCCAACTGCAGCAACAGCTCCCAAAGCGAAGGAGCCAGGACCCAAAGACCTAGCTGGCCTGAAGGGCCCCCAGGGGGCCACCAAGCAGCCCCTCTCCATTTGGGTCTGGGGGCTTTCGTTGGGCATGGATACCTGAGAGGTACCTGCAAGGTTACAGTTCGCGGCCCGAGAAGCACTCTCCGGCCAACATGCCCAAGTGCAGCAACAGCTCCCAAAGCGAAGGAGCCAGGACCCAAAGACCTAGCTGGCCTGAAGGGCCCCCAGGGGGCCCCCAAGCAGCCCCTCTCAATTTGGGTCTGGGGGCTTTCGTTGGGCCGGGAACCTGGGAGATTCCTGCAAGGTTGCAGTTCGCGGCCCGAGAAGCACTCTCCGGCCAACATGCCCAACTGCAGCAACAGCTCCCAAACCGAAGGAGCCAGGACCCAAAGACCTAGCTGGCCTGAAGGGCCCCCAGGGGGCCCCCAAGGAGCTCCTCTCCATTTGGGTCTTGGGGCTTTTGTTGGGCCGGGAACCTGGGAGGTACCTGCAAGGTTGAAGTTCGCGGCCGGAGAAGCACTCTCCGGCCAACATGCCCAACTGCAGCACAGCTCCCAAAGCGAAGGAGCCAGGACCCAAAGACCTAGCTGGCCTGAAGGGCCCCCAGGGGGCCACCAAGCAGCCCCTCTCACTTTGGGTCTGGGGGCTTTCGTTGGGCCGGGAACCTGGGAGATTCCTGCAAGGTTGCAGTTCGAGGCCCGAGAAGCACTCTCCGGCCAACATGCCCAACTGCAGCAACAGCTCCCAAACCGAAGGAGCCAGGACCCAAAGACCTAGCTGGCCTGAAGGGCCCCCAGGGGGCCCCCAAGCAGCCCCTCTCAATTTGGGTCTGGGGGCTTTCGTTGGGCCGGGAACCTGGGAGATTCATGCAAGGTTGCAGTTCGCGGCCCGAGAAGCACTCTCTGCCCAACATGCCCAACTGCAGCAACAGCTCCCAAAGCGAAGAAGCCAGGACCCAAAGACCTAGCTGGCCTGAAGGGCCCCCAGGGGGCCCCCAAGCAGCCCCTCTCCATTTGGGTCTGGGGGCTTTCGTTGGGCCGGGAACCTGGGAGATTCCTGCAAGGTTGCAGTTCGCGGCCCGAGAAGCACTCTCCGGCCAACATGCCCAACTGCAGCAACAGCTCCCAAAGCGAAGGAGCCAGGACCCAAAGACCTAGCTGGCCTGAAGGGCCCCCAGGGGGCCCCCAAGCAGCCCCTCTCAATTTGGGTCTGGGGGCTTTCGTTGTGCATGGATACCTGAGAGGTACCTGCAAGGTTGCAGTTCGCGGCCCGAGAAGCACTCTCCGGCCAACATGCCCAACTGCAGCAACAGCTCCCAAACCGAAGGAGCCAGGACCCAAAGACCTAGCTGGCCTGAAGGGCCCCCAGGGGGCCCCCAAGCAGCCCCTCTCAATTTGGGTCTGGGGGCTTTCGTTGGGCCGGGAACCTGGGAGATTCCTGCAAGGTTGCAGTTCGCGGCCCGAGAAGCACTCTCCGGCCAACATGCCCAACTGCAGCAACAGCTCCCAAACCGAAGGAGCCAGGACCCAAAGACCTAGCTGGCCTGAAGGGCCCCCAGGGGGCCACCAAGCAGCCCCTCTCAATTTGGGTCTGGGGGCTTTCGTTGGGCATGGATACCTGAGAGGTACCTGCAAGGTTACAGTTCGCGGCCCGAGAAGCACTCTCCGGCCAACATGCACAACTGCAGCAACAGCTCCCAAACCGAAGGAGCCAGGACCCAAAGACCTAGCTGGCCTGAAGGGCCCCCAGGGGGCCCCCAAGCAGCCCCTCTCAATTTGGGTCTGGGGGCTTTCGTTGGGCCGGGAACCTGGGAGATTCCTGCAAGGTTGCAGTTCGTGGCCCGAGAAGCACTCTCCGGCCAACATGCCCAACTGCAGCAACAGCTCCCAAAGCGAAGGAGCCAGGACACAAAGACCTAGCTGGCCTGAAGGGCCCCCAGGGGGCCCCCAAGCAGCCCCTCTCAATTTGGGTCTGGGGGCTTTCGTTGGGCCGGGAACCTGGGAGAATCCTGCAAGGTTGCAGTTCGCGGCCCGAGAAGCACTCTCCGGCCAACATGCCCAACTGCAGCAACAGCTCCCAAAGCGAAGGAGCCAGGACCCAAAGACCTAGCTGGCCTGAAGGGCCCCCAGGGGGCCCCCAAGCAGCCCCTCTCAATTTGGGTCTGGGGGCTTTCGTTGGGCCGGGAACCTGGGAGAATCCTGCAAGGTTGCAGTTCGCGGCCCGAGAAGCACTCTCCGGCCAACATGCCCAACTGCAGCAACAGCTCCCAAAGCGAAGGAGCCAGGACCCAAAGACCTAGCTGGCCTGAAGGGCCCCCAGGGGGCCACCAAGCAGCCCCTCTCCATTTGGGTCTGGGGGCTTTCGTTGGGCATGGATACCTGAGAGGTACCTGCAAGGTTGCAGTTCGCGGCCCGAGAAGCACTCTCCGGCCAACATGCTCAACTGCAGCAACAGCTCCCAAACCGAAGGAGCCAGGACCCAAAGACCTAGCTGGCCTGAAGGGCCCCCATGGGGCCCCCAAGCAGCTCCTCTCCATTTGGGTCTGGGGGCTTTAGTTGGGCCGGGAACCTGGGAGGTACCAGCAAGGTTGCAGTTCGCGGCCGGAGAAGCACTCTCCGGCCAACATGCCCAACTGCAGCAACAGCTCCCAAAGCGAAGGAGCCAGGACCCAAAGACCTAGCTGGCCTGAAGGGCCCCCAGGGGGCCCCCAAGCAGCCCCTCTCCATTTGGGTCTGGGGGCTTTCGTTGGGCCGGGAACCTGGGAGATTCATGCAAGGTTGCAGTTCGCGTCCCAAGAAGCACTCTCCGGCCAACATGCCCAACTGCAGCAACAGCTCCCAAAGCGAAGGAGCCAGGACCCAAAGACCTAGCTGGCCTGAAGGGCCCCCAGGGGGCCCCCAAGCAGCCCCTCTCCATTTGGGTCTGGGGGCTTTCGTTGGGCCGGGAACCTGGGAGGTACCTGCAAGGTTGCAGTTCGCGGCCCGAGAAGCACTCTCCGGCCAACATGCCCAACTGCAGCAACAGCTCCCAAAGCGAAGGAGCCAGGACCCAAAGACCTAGCTGGCCTGAAGGGCCCCCAGGGGGCCACCAAGCAGCCCCTCTCCATTTGGGTCTGGGGGCTTTCGTTGGGCATGGATACCTGAGAGGTACCTGCAAGGTTACAGTTCGCGGCCCGAGAAGCACTCTCCGGCCAACATGCCCAACTGCAGCAACAGCTCCCAAACCGAAGGAGCCAGGACCCAAAGACCTAGCTGGCCTGAAGGGCCCCCAGGGGGCCCCCAAGCAGCCCCTCTCCATTTGGGTCTGGGGGCTTTCGTTGGGCCGGGAACCTGGGAGAATCCTGCAAGGTTGCAGTTCGCGGCCCGAGAAGCACTCTCCGGCCAACATGCCCAACTGCAGCAACAGCTCCCAAAGCGAAGGAGCCAGGACCCAAAGACCTAGCTGGCCTGAAGGGCCCCCAGGGGGCCCCCAAGCAGCCCCTCTCCATTTGGGTCTGGGGGCTTTCGTTGGGCATGGATACCTGAGAGGTACCTGCAAGGTTACAGTTCGCGGCCCGAGAAGCACTCTCCGGCCAACATGCACAACTGCAGCAACAGCTCCCAAACCGAAGGAGTCAGGACCCAAAGACCTAGCTGGCCTGAAGGGCCCCCAGGGGGCCCCCAAGCAGCCCCTCTCAATTTGGGTCTGGGGGCTTTCGTTGGGCCGGGAACCTGGGAGAATCCTGCAAGGTTGCAGTTCGCAGCCCGAGAAGCACTCTCCGGCCAACATGCCCAACTGCAGCAACAGCTCCCAAACCGAAGGAGCCAGGACCCAAAGACCTAGCTGGCCTGAAGGGCCCCCAGGGGGCCCCCAAGCAGCCCCTCTCAATTTGGGTCTGGGGGCTTTAATTGGGCCGGGAACCTGGGAGATTCCTGCAAGGTTGCAGTTCGTGGCCCGAGAAGCACTCTCCGGCCAACATGCCCAACTGCAGCAACAGCTCCCAAACCGAAGGAGCCAGGACCCAAAGACCTAGCTGGCCTGAAGGGCCCCCAGGGGGCCCCCAAGCAGCCCCTCTCAATTTGGGTCTGGGGGCTTTCGTTGGGCCGGGAACCTGGGAGAATCCTGCAAGGTTGCAGTTCGCGGCCCGAGAAGCACTCTCCGGCCAACATGCCCAACTGCAGCAACAGCTCCCAAAGCGAAGGAGCCAGGACCCAAAGACCTAGCTGGCCTGAAGGGCCCCCAGGGGGCCCCCAAGCAGCCCCTCTCAATTTGGGTCTGGGGGCTTTCGTTGGGCCGGGAACCTGGGAGAATCCTGCAAGGTTGCAGTTCGCGGCCCGAGAAGCACTCTCCGGCCAACATGCCCAACTGCAGCAACAGCTCCCAAACCGAAGGAGCCAGGACACAAAGACCTAGCTGGCCTGAAGGGCCCCCAGGGGGTCCCCAAGCAGCCCCTCTCCATTTGGGTCTGGGGGCTTTCGTTGGGCATGGATACCTGAGAGGTACCTGCAAGGTTGCAGTTCGCGGCCCGAGAAGCACTCTCCGGCCAACATGCTCAACTGCAGCAACAGCTCCCAAACCGAAGGAGCCAGGACCCAAAGACCTAGCTGGCCTGAAGGGCCCCCATGGGGCCCCCAAGGAGCTCCTCTCCATTTGGGTCTGGGGGCTTTAGTTGGACCGGGAACCTGGGAGGTACCAGCAAGGTTGCAGTTCGCGGCCGGAGAAGCACTCTCCGGCCAACATGCCCAACTGCAGCAACAGCTCCCAAACCGAAGGAGCCAGGACCCAAAGACCTAGCTGGCCTGAAGGGCCCCCAGGGGGCCCCCAAGCAGCCCCTCTCAATTTGGGTCTGGGGGCTTTCGTTGGGCATGGAACCTGGGAGATTCCTGCAAGGTTGCAGTTCGAGGCCCGAGAAGCACTCTCCGGCCAACATGCCCAACTGCAGCAACAGCTCCCAAACCGAAGGAGCCAGGACACAAAGACCTAGCTGGCATGAAGGGCCCCCAGGGGGCCCCCAAGCAGCCCCTCTCCATTTGGGTCTGGGGGCTTTCGTTGGGCCGGGAACCTGGGAGATTCCTTCAAGGTTGCAGTTCGCGGCCCGAGAAGCACTCTCCGGCCAACATGCCCAACTGCAGCAACAGCTCCCAAACCGAAGGATCCAGGACCCAAAGACCTAGCTGGCCTGAAGGGCCCCCAGGGGGCCCCCAAGCAGCCCCTCTCCATTTGGGTCTGGGGGCTTTCGTTGGGCCGGGAACCTGGGAGATTCATGCAAGGTTGCAGTTCGCGGCCCGAGAAGCACTCTCCGGCCAACATGCCCAACTGCAGCAACAGCTCCCAAAGCGAAGGAGCCAGGACCCAAAGACCTAGCTGGCCTGAAGGGCCCCCAGGGGGCCCCCAAGCAGCCCCTCTCCATTTGGGTCTGGGGGCTTTCGTTGGGCGGGGAACCTGGGAGATTCATGCAAGGTTGCAGTTCGCGTCCCAAGAAGCACTCTCCGGCCAACATGCCCAACTGCAGCAACAGCTCCCAAAGCGAAGGAGCCAGGACCCAAAGACCTAGCTGGCCTGAAGGGCCCCCAGGGGGCCACCAAGCAGCCCCTCTCCATTTGGGTCTGGGGGCTTTCGTTGGGCATGGATACCTGAGAGGTACCTGCAAGGTTACAGTTCGCGGCCCGAGAAGCACTCTCCGGCCAACATGCCCAACTGCAGCAACAGCTCCCAAACCGAAGGAGCCAGGACCCAAAGACCTAGCTGGCCTGAAGGGCCCCCAGGGGGCCCCCAAGCAGCCCCTCTCCATTTGGGTCTGGGGGCTTTCGTTGGGCCGGGAACCTGGGAGAATCCTGCAAGGTTGCAGTTCGCGGCCCGAGAAGCACTCTCCGGCCAACATGCCCAACTGCAGCAACAGCTCCCAAAGCGAAGGAGCCAGGACCCAAAGACCTAGCTGGCCTGAAGGGCCCCCAGGGGGCCCCCAAGCAGCCCCTCTCCATTTGGGTCTGGGGGCTTTCGTTGGGCATGGATACCTGAGAGGTACCTGCAAGGTTACAGTTCGCGACCCGAGAAGCACTCTCCGGCCAACATGCACAACTGCAGCAACAGCTCCCAAACCGAAGGAGTCAGGACCCAAAGACCTAGCTGGCCTGAAGGGCCCCCAGGGGGCCCCCAAGCAGCCCCTCTCAATTTGGGTCTGGGGGCTTTCGTTGGGCCGGGAACCTGGGAGAATCCTGCAAGGTTGCAGTTCGCAGCCCGAGAAGCACTCTCCGGCCAACATGCCCAACTGCAGCAACAGCTCCCAAACCGAAGGAGCCAGGACCCAAAGACCTAGCTGGCCTGAAGGGCCCCCAGGGGGCCCCCAAGCAGCCCCTCTCAATTTGGGTCTGGGGGCTTTAATTGGGCCGGGAACCTGGGAGATTCCTGCAAGGTTGCAGTTCGTGGCCCGAGAAGCACTCTCCGGCCAACATGCCCAACTGCAGCAACAGCTCCCAAACCGAAGGAGCCAGGACCCAAAGACCTAGCTGGCCTGAAGGGCCCCCAGGGGGCCCCCAAGCAGCCCCTCTCCATTTGGGTCTGGGGGCTTTCGTTGGGCCGGGAACCTGGGAGAATCCTGCAAGGTTGCAGTTCGCGGCCCGAGAAGCACTCTCCGGCCAACATGCCCAACTGCAGCAACAGCTCCCAAAGCGAAGGAGCCAGGACCCAAAGACCTAGCTGGCCTGAAGGGCCCCCAGGGGGCCCCCAAGCAGCCCCTCTCAATTTGGGTCTGGGGGCTTTCGTTGGGCCGGGAACCTGGGAGAATCCTGCAAGGTTGCAGTTCGCGTCCCAAGAAGCACTCTCCGGCCAACATGCCCAACTGCAGCAACAGCTCCCAAACCGAAGGAGCCAGGACACAAAGACCTAGCTGGCCTGAAGGGCCCCCAGGGGGCCCCCAAGCAGCCCCTCTCCATTTGGGTCTGGGGGCTTTCGTTGGGCATGGATACCTGAGAGGTACCTGCAAGGTTGCAGTTCGCGGCCCGAGAAGCACTCTCCGGCCAACATGCTCAACTGCAGCAACAGCTCCCAAACCGAAGGAGCCAGGACCCAAAGACCTAGCTGGCCTGAAGGGCCCCCATGGGGCCCCCAAGGAGCTCCTCTCCATTTGGGTCTGGGGGCTTTAGTTGGGCCGGGAACCTGGGAGGTACCAGCAAGGTTGCAGTTCGCGGCCGGAGAAGCACTCTCCGGACAACATGCCCAACTGCAGCAACAGCTCCCAAACCGAAGGAGCCAGGACCCAAAGACCTAGCTGGCCTGAAGGGCCCCCAGGGGGCCCCCAAGCAGCCCCTCTCAATTTGGGTCTGGGGGCTTTCGTTGGGCATGGAACCTGGGAGATTCCTGCAAGGTTGCAGTTCGAGGCCCGAGAAGCACTCTCCGGCCAACATGCCCAACTGCAGCAACAGCTCCCAAACCGAAGGAGCCAGGACACAAAGACCTAGCTGGCATGAAGGGCCCCCAGGGGGCCCCCAAGCAGCCCCTCTCCATTTGGGTCTGGGGGCTTTCGTTGGGCCGGGAACCTGGGAGATTCCTTCAAGGTTGCAGTTCGCGGCCCGAGAAGCACTCTCCGGCCAACATGCCCAACTGCAGCAACAGCTCCCAAACCGAAGGAGCCAGGACCCAAAGACCTAGCTGGCCTGAAGGGCCCCCAGGGGGCCCCCAAGCAGCCCCTCTCCATTTGGGTCTGGGGGCTTTCGTTGGGCCGGGAACCTGGGAGATTCATGCAAGGTTGCAGTTCGCGGCCCGAGAAGCACTCTCCGGCCAACATGCCCAACTGCAGCAACAGCTCCCAAAGCGAAGGAGCCAGGACACAAAGACCTAGCTGGCCTGAAGGGCCCCCAGGGGGCCCCCAAGCAGCCCCTCTCAATTTGGGTCTGGGGGCTTTCGTTGGGCATGTATACCTGAGAGGTACCTGCAAGGTTACAGTTCGCGGCCCGAGAAGCACTCTCCGGCCAACATGCACAAATGCAGCAACAGCTCCCCAACCGAAGGAGCCAGGACCCAAAGACCTAGCTGGCCTGAAGGGCCCCCAGGGGGCCCCCAAGCAGCCCCTCTCAATTTGGGTCTGGGGGCTTTCGTTGGGCATGGAACCTGGGAGATTCCTGCAAGGTTGCAGTTCGCGGCCCGAGAAGCACTCTCCGGCCAACAGGCCCAACTGCAGCAACAGCTCCCAAACCGAAGGAGCCAGGACCCAAAGACCTAGCTGGCCTGAAGGGCCCCCAGGGGGGCCCCAAGCAGCCCCTCTCAATTTGGGTCTGGGGGCTTTCGTTGGGCCGGGAACCTGGGAGAATCCTGCAAGTTTGCAGTTCGCGGCCCAAGAAGCACTCTCCGGCCAACATGCCCAACTGCAGCAACAGCTCCCAAACCGAAGGAGCCAGGACCCAAAGACCTAGCTGGCCTGAAGGGCCCCCAGGGGGCCCCCAAGCAGCCCCTCTCCATTTGGGTCTGGGGGCTTTCGTTGGGCATGGATACCTGAGAGGTACCTGCAAGGTTGCAGTTCGCGGCCCGAGAAGCACTCTCCGGCCAACATGCTCAACTGAAGCAACAGCTCCCAAAGCGAAGGAGCCAGGACCCAAAGACCTAGCTGGCCTGAAGGGCCCCCAGGGGGCCCCCAAGGAGCTCCTCTCCATTTGGGTCTGGGGGCTTTAGTTGGGCCGGGAACCTGGGAGGTACCAGCAATGTTGCAGTTCGCGGCCGGAGAAGCACTCTCCGGCCAACATGCCCAACTGCAGCAACAGCTCCCAAAGCGAAGGAGCCAGGACCCAAAGACCTAGCTGGCCTGAAGGGCCCCCAGGGGGCCACCAAGCAGCCCCTCTCAATTTGGGTCTGGGGGCTTTCGTTGGGCATGGATACCTGAGAGGTACCTGAAAGGTTGCAGTTCGCGGCCCGAGAAGCACTCTCCGGCCAACATGCTCAACTGAAGCAACAGCTCCCAAAGCGAAGGAGCCAGGACCCAAAGACCTAGCTGGCCTGAAGGGCCCCCAGGGGGCCCCCAAGGAGCTCCTCTCCATTTGGGTCTGGGGGCTTTAGTTGGGCCGGGAACCTGGGAGGTACCAGCAATGTTGCAGTTCGCGGCCGGAGAAGCACTCTCCGGCCAACATGCCCAACTGCAGCAACAGCTCCCAAAGCGAAGGAGCCAGGACCCAAAGACCTAGCTGGCCTGAAGGGCCCCCAGGGGGCCCCCAAGCAGCCCCTCTCCATTTGGGTCTGTTGGCTTTTGTTGGGCATGGAACCTGGGAGATTCCTGCAAGGTTGCAGTTCGAGGCCCGAGAAGCACTCTCCGGCCAACATGCCCAACTGCAGCAACAGCTCCCAAACCGAAGGAGCCAGGACACAAAGACCTAGCTGGCCTGAAGGGTCCCCAGGGGGGCACCAAGCAGCCCCTCTCAATTTGGGTCTGGGGGCTTTCGTTGGGCCGGGAACCTGGGAGATTCCTTCAAGGTTGCAGTTCGCGGCACGAGATGCACTCTCCGGCCAACATGCCCAACTGCAGCAACAGCTCCCAAACCGAATGAGCCAGGACCCAAAGACCTAGCTGGCCTGAAGGGCCCCCAGGGGGCCCCCAAGCAGCCCCTCTCCATTTGGGTCTGGGGGCTTTCGTTGGGCATGTATACCTGAGAGGTACCTGCAAGGTTACAGTTCGCGGCCCGAGAAGCACTCTCCGGCCAACATGCACAAATGCAGCAACAGCTCCCAAACCGAAGGAGCCAGGACCCAAAGACCTAGCTGGCCTGAAGGGCCCCCAGGGGGCCCCCAAGCAGCCCCTCTCAATTTGGGTCTGGGGGCTTTCGTTGGGCATGTATACCTGAGAGGTACCTGCAAGGTTACAGTTCGCGGCCCGAGAAGCACTCTCCGGCCAACATGCACAAATGCAGCAACAGCTCCCAAACCGAAGGAGCCAGGACCCAAAGACCTAGCTGGCCTGAAGGGCCGCCAGGGGGCCCCCAAGCAGCCCCTCTCAATTTGGGTCTGGGGGCTTTCGTTGGGCATGGAACCTGGGAGATTCCTGCAAGGTTGCAGTTCGCGGCCCGAGAAGCACTCTCCGGCCAACAGGCCCAACTGCAGCAACAGCTCCCAAACCGAAGGAGCCAGGACCCAAAGACCTAGGTGGCCTGAAGGGCCCCCAGGGGGGCCCCAAGCAGCCCCTCTCAATTTGGGTCTGGGGGCTTTCGTTGGGCCGGGAACCTGGGAGAATCCTGCAAGTTTGCAGTTCGCGGCCCAAGAAGCACTCTCCGGCCAACATGCCCAACTGCAGCAACAGCTCCCAAACCGAAGGAGCCAGGACCCAAAGACCTAGCTGGCCTGAAGGGCCCCCAGGGGGCCCCCAAGCAGCCCCTCTCCATTTGGGTCTGGGGGCTTTCGTTGGGCATGGATACCTGAGAGGTACCTGCAAGGTTGCAGTTCGCGGCCCGAGAAGCACTCTCCGGCCAACATGCTCAACTGAAGCAACAGCTCCCAAAGCGAAGGAGCCAGGACCCAAAGACCTAGCTGGCCTGAAGGGCCCCCAGGGGGCCCCCAAGGAGCTCCTCTCCATTTGGGTCTGGGGGCTTTAGTTGGGCCGGGAACCTGGGAGGTACCAGCAATGTTGCAGTTCGCGGCCGGAGAAGCACTCTCCGGCCAACATGCCCAACTGCAGCAACAGCTCCCAAAGCGAAGGAGCCAGGACCCAAAGACCTAGCTGGCCTGAAGGGCCCCCAGGGGGCCACCAAGCAGCCCCTCTCAATTTGGGTCTGGGGGCTTTCGTTGGGCATGGATACCTGAGAGGTACCTGCAAGGTTGCAGTTCGCGGCCCGAGAAGCACTCTCCGGCCAACATGCTCAACTGAAGCAACAGCTCCCAAAGCGAAGGAGCCAGGACCCAAAGACCTAGCTGGCCTGAAGGGCCCCCAGGGGGCCCCCAAGGAGCTCCTCTCCATTTGGGTCTGGGGGCTTTAGTTGGGCCGGGAACCTGGGAGGTACCAGCAATGTTGCAGTTCGCGGCCGGAGAAGCACTCTCCGGCCAACATGCCCAACTGCAGCAACAGCTCCCAAAGCGAAGGAGCCAGGACCCAAAGACCTAGCTGGCCTGAAGGGCCCCCAGGGGGCCCCCAAGCAGCCCCTCTCCATTTGGGTCTGTTGGCTTTTGTTGGGCATGGAACCTGGGAGATTCCTGCAAGGTTGCAGTTCGAGGCCCGAGAAGCACTCTCCGGCCAACATGCCCAACTGCAGCAACAGCTCCCAAACCGAAGGAGCCAGGACACAAAGACCTAGCTGGCCTGAAGGGTCCCCAGGGGGGCACCAAGCAGCCCCTCTCAATTTGGGTCTGGGGGCTTTCGTTGGGCCGGGAACCTGGGAGATTCCTTCAAGGTTGCAGTTCGCGGCACGAGATGCACTCTCCGGCCAACATGCCCAACTGCAGCAACAGCTCCCAAACCGAATGAGCCAGGACCCAAAGACCTAGCTGGCCTGAAGGGCCCCCAGGGGGCCCCCAAGCAGCCCCTCTCAATTTGGGTCTGGGGGCTTTCGTTGGGCCGGGAACCTGGGAGATTCATGCAAGGTTGCAGTTCGCGGCCCGAGAAGCACTCTCCGGCCAACATGCCCAACTGCAGCAACAGCTCCCAAACCGAAGGAGCCAGGACCCAAAGACCTAGCTGGCCTGAAGGGCCCCCAGGGGGCCACCAAGCAGCCCCTCTCAATTTGGGTCTGGGGGCTTTCGTTGGGCTTGGATACCTGCGAGGTACCTGCAAGGTTACAGTTCGCGGCCCGAGAAGCACTCTCCGGCCAACATGCCCAACTGCAGCAACAGCTCCCAAAGCGAAGGAGCCAGGACACAAAGACCTAGCTGGCCTGAAGGGCCCCCAGGGGGCCCCCAAGCAGCCCCTCTCCATTTGGGTCTGGGGGCTTTCGTTGGGCATGGATACCTGAGAGGTACCTGCAAGGTTGCAGTTCGCGGCCCGAGAAGCACTCTCCGGCCAACATGCTCAACTGCAGCAACAGCTCCCAAAGCGAAGGAGCCAGGACCCAAAGACCTAGCTGGCCTGAAGGGCCCCCAGTGGGCCCCCAAGCAGCCCCTCTCAATTTGGGTCTGGGGGCTTTCGTTGGGCCGGGAACCTGGGAGATTCCTGCAAGGTTGCAGTTCGCGGCCCGAGAAGCACTCTCCGGCCAACATGCCCAACTGCAGCAACAGCTCCCAAACCGAAGGAGCCAGGACCCAAAGACCTAGCTGGCCTGAAGGGCCCCCAGGGGGCCCCCAAGCAGCCCCTCTCAATTTGGGTCTGGGGGCTTTCGTTGGGCATGGATACCTGAGAGGTACCTGCAAGGTTACAGTTCGCGGCCCGAGAAGCACTCTCCGGCCAACATGCTCAACTGCAGCAACAGCTCCCAAACCGAAGGAGCCAGGACCCAAAGACCTAGCTGGCCTGAAGGGCCCCCAGGGGGCCCCCAAGCAGCCCCTCTCAATTTGGGTCTGGGGGCTTTCGTTGGGCCGGGAACCTGGGAGATTCATGCAAGGTTGCAGTTCGTGGCCCGAGAAGCACTCTCCGGCCAACATGCCCAACGGCAGCAACAGCTCCCAAAGCGAAGGAGCCAGGACCCAAAGACCTAGCTGGCCTGAAGGGCCCCCAGGGGGCCCCCAAGCAGCCCCTCTGCATTTGGGTCTGGGGGCTTTCGTTGGGCATGGAACCTTGGAGATTCCTGCAAGGTTGCAGTTCGCGGCCCGAGAAGCACTCTCCGGCCAACATGCCCAACTGCAGCAACAGCTCCCAAACCGAAGGAGCCAGGACCCAAAGACCTAGCTGGCCTGAAGGGCCCCCAGGGGGCCCCCAAGCAGCCCCTCTCAATTTGGGTCTGGGGGCTTTCGTTGGGCCGGGAACCTGGGAGGTACCTGCAAGTTTGCAGTTCGCAGCCCGAGAAGCACTCTCCGGCCAACATGCCCAACTGCAGCAACAGCTCCCAAAGCGAAGGAGCCAGGACCCAAAGACCTAGCTGGCCTGAAGGGCCCCCAGGGGGCCCCCAAGCAGCCCCTCTCCATTTGGGTCTGGGGGCTTTCGTTGGGCCGGGAACCTGGGAGAATCCTGCAAGGTTGCAGTTCGCGGCCCGAGAAGCACTCTCCGGCCAACATGCCCAACTGCAGCAACAGCTCCCAAAGCGAAGGAGCCAGGACACAAAGACCTAGCTGGCCTGAAGGGCCCCCAGGGGACCACCAAGCAGCCCCTCTCAATTTGGGTCTGGGGGCTTTCGTTGGGCATGGATACCTGCGAGGTACCTGCAAGGTTACAGTTCGCGGCCCGAGAAGCACTCTCCGGCCAACATGCTCAACTGCAGCAACAGCTCCCAAAGCGAAGGAGCCAGGACCCAAAGACCTAGCTGGCCTGAAGGGCCCCCAGGGGGCCCCCAAGCAGCCCCTCTCAATTTGGGTCTGGGGGCTTTCGTTGGGCCGGGAACCTGGGAGATTCCTGCAAGGTTGCAGTTCGCGGCCCGAGAAGCACTCTCCGGCCAACATGCCCAACTGCAGCAACAGCTCCCAAAGCGAAGGAGCCAGGACCCAAAGACCTAGCTGGCCTGAAGGGCCCCCAGGGGGCCCCCAAGCAGCCCCTCTCCATTTGGGTCTGGGGGCTTTCGTTGGGCATGGAACCTGGGAGATTCCTGCAAGGTTGCAGATCGCGGCCCGAGAAGCACTCTCCGGCCAACATGCCCAACTGCAGCAACAGCTCCCAAACCGAAGGAGCCAGGACCCAAAGACCTAGCTGGCCTGAAGGGCCCCCAGGGGGGCCCCAAGCAGCCCCTCTCAATTTGGGTCTGGGGGCTTTCGTTGGGCCTGGAACCTGGGAGAATCCTGCAAGGTTGCAGTTCGCGGCCCAAGAAGCACTCTCCGGCCAACATGCCCAACTGCAGCAACAGCTCCCAAACCGAAGGAGCCAGGACACAAAGACCTAGCTGGCCTGAAGGGCCCCCAGGGGGCCCCCAAGCAGCCCCTCTCCATTTGGGTCTGGGGGCTTTCGTTGGGCCGGGAACCTGGGAGATTCCTGCAAGGTTGCAGTTCGAGGCCCGAGAAGCACTCTCCGGCCAACATGCCCAACTGCAGCAACAGCTCCCAAAGCGAAGGAGCCAGGACCCAAAGACCTAGCTGGCCTGAAGGGCCCCCAGGGGGCCCCCAAGGAGCTCCTCTCCATTTGGGTCTGGGGGCTTTTGTTGGGCCGGGAACCTGAAAGATTCCTGCAAGGTTGCAGTTCGAGGCCCGAGAAGCACTCTCCGGCCAACATGCTCAACTGCAGCAACAGCTCCCAAACCGAATGAGCCAGGACACAAAGACCTAGCTGGCCTGAAGGGCCCCCAGTGGGCCCCCAAGCAGCCCCTCTCAATTTGGGTCTGGGGGCTTTCGTTGGGCCGGGAACCTGGGAGATTCATGCAAGGTTGCAGTTCGCGGCCCGAGAAGCACTCTCCGGCCAACATGCCCAACTGCAGCAACAGCTCCCAAACCGAAGGAGCCAGGACCCAAAGACCTAGCTGGCCTGAAGGGCCCCCAGGGGGCCACCAAGCAGCCCCTCTCAATTTGGGTCTGGGGGCTTTCGTTGGGCATGGATACCTGAGAGGTACCTGCAAGGTTACAGTTCGCGGCCCGAGAAGCACTCTCCGGCCAACATGCCCAACTGCAGCAACAGCTCCCAAACCGAAGGAGCCAGGACCCAAAGACCTAGCTGGCCTGAAGGGCCCCCAGGGGGCCCCCAAGCAGCCCCTCTCAATTTGGGTCTGGGGGCTTTCGTTGGGCCGGGAACCTGGGAGATTCATGCAAGGTTGCAGTTCGTGGCCCGAGAAGCACTCTCCGGCCAACATGCCCAACTGCAGCAACAGCTCCCAAACCGAAGGAGCCAGGACCCAAAGACCTAGCTGGCCTGAAGGGCCCCCAGGGGGCCCCCAAGCAGCCCCTCTCCATTTGGGTCTGGGGGCTTTCGTTGGGCATGGAACCTTGGAGATTCCTGCAAGTTTGCAGTTCGCGGCCCGAGAAGCACTCTCCGGCCAACATGCCCAACTGCAGCAACAGCTCCCAAACCGAAGGAGCCAGGACCCAAAGACCTAGCTGGCCTGAAGGGCCCCCAGGGGGCCCCCAAGCAGCCCCTCTCAATTTGGGTCTGGGGGCTTTCGTTGGGCATGGATACCTGAGAGGTATCTGCAAGGTTACAGTTCGCGGCCCGAGAAGCACTCTCCGGCCAACATGCCCAACTGCAGCAACAGCTCCCAAACTGAAGGAGCCAGGACCCAAAGACCTAGCTGGCCTGAAGGGCCCCCTGGGGGCCCCCAAGCAGCCCCTCTCAATTTGGGTCTGGGGGCTTTCGTTGGGCCGGGAACCTGGGAGATTCCTGCAAGGTTGCAGTTCGCGGCCCGAGAAGCACTCTCCGCCCAACATGCCCAACTGCAGCAACAGCTCCCAAACCGAAGGAGCCAGGACCCAAAGACCTAGCTGGCCTGAAGGGCCCCCAGGGGGCCACCAAGCAGCCCCTCTCAATTTGGGTCTGGGGGCTTTCGTTGGGCATGGATACCTGAGAGGTACCTGCAAGGTTATAGTTCGCGGCCCGAGAAGCACTCTCCGGCCAACATGCCCAACTGCAGCAACAGCTCCCAAAACAAAGGAGCCAGGACCCAAAGACCTAGGTGGCCTGAAGGGCCCCCAGGGGGCCCCCAAGCAGCCCCTCTCAATTTGGGTCTGGGGGCTTTCGTTGGGCTGGGAACCTGGGAGATGCATGCAAAGTTGCAGTTCGCGGCCCGAGAAGCACTCTCCGGCCAACATGCCCAACTGCAGCAACAGCTCCCAAAGCGAAGGAGCCAGGACCCAAAGACCTAGCTGGCCTGAAGGGCCCCCAGGGGGCCCCCAAGCAGCCCCTCTCAATTTGGGTCTGGGGGCTTTTGTTGGGCATGGATACCTGAGAGGTACCTGCAAGGTTACAGTTCGCGGCCCGAGAAGCACTCTCCGGCCAACATGCCCAACTGCAGCAACAGCTCCCAAACCGAAGGAGCCAGGACACAAAGACCTAGCTGGCCTGAAGGGCCCCCAGGGGGCCCCCAAGCAGCCCCTCTCAATTTGGGTCTGGGGGCTTTCGTTGGGCCGGGAACCTGGGAGATTCATGCAAGGTTGCAGTTCGTGGCCCGAGAAGCACTCTCCGGCCAACATGCCCAACTGCAGCAACAGCTCCCAAAGCGAAGGAGCCAGGACCCAAAGACCTAGCTGGCCTGAAGGGCCCCCAGGGGGCCCCCAAGCAGCCCCTCTCCATTTGGGTCTGGGGGCTTTCGTTGGGCATGGAACCTTGGAGATTCCTGCAAGGTTGCAGTTCGCGGCCCGAGAAGCACTCTCCGGCCAACATGCCCAACTGCAGCAACAGCTCCCAAACCGAAGGAGCCAGGACCCAAAGACCTAGCTGGCCTGAAGGGCCCCCAGGGGGCCCCCAAGCAGCCCCTCTCAATTTGGGTCTGGGGGCTTTCGTTGGGCCGGGAACCTGGGAGATTCCTTCAAGGTTGCAGTTCGCAGCCCGAGAAGCACTCTCCGGCCAACATGCCCAACTGCAGCAACAGCTCCCAAAGCGAAGGAGCCAGGACACAAAGACCTAGCTGGCCTGAAGGGCCCCCAGGGGGCCCCCAAGCAGCCCCTCTCAATTTGGGTCTGGGGGCTTTCGTTGGGCCGGGAACCTGGGAGGTACCTGCAAGGTTGCAGTTCGCAGCCCGAGAAGCACTCTCCGGCCAACATGCCCAACTGCAGCAACAGCTCCCAAACCGAAGGAGCCAGGACCCAAAGACCTAGCTGGCCTGAAGGGCCCCCAGGGGGCCCCCAAGCAGCCCCTCTCCATTTGGGTCTGGGGGCTTTCGTTGGGCATGTATACCTGAGAGGTACCTGCAAGGTTACAGTTCGCGGCCCGAGAAGCACTCTCCGGCCAACATGCCCAACTGCAGCAACAGCTCCCAAACCGAAGGAGCCAGGACCCAAAGACCTAGCTGGCCTGAAGGGCCCCCATGGGGCCCCCAAGGAGCTCCTCTCCATTTGGGTCTGGGGGCTTTTGTTGGGCCGGGAACCTGGGAGATTCCTGCGAGGTTGCAGTTCGCGGCCCGAGAAGCACTCTCCGGCCAACATGCCCAACTGCAGCAACAGCTCCCAAACCGAATGAGCCAGGACACAAAGACCTAGCTGGCCTGAAGGGCCCCCAGGGGGCCCCCAAGCAGCCCCTCTCAATTTGGGTCTGGGGGCTTTCGTTGGGCATGGATACCTGAGAGGTATCTGCAAGTTACAGTTCGCGGCCCGAGAAGCACTCTCCGGCCAACATGCCCAACTGCAGCAACAGCTCCCAAAGCGAAGGAGCCAGGACCCAAAGACCTAGCTGGCCTGAAGGGCCCCCAGGGGGCCCCCAAGCAGCCCCTCTCAATTTGGGTCTGGGGGCTTTCGTTGGGCCGGGAACCTGGGAGAATCCTGCAAGGTTGCAGTTCGCGGCCCGAGAAGCACTCTCCGGCCAACATGCCCAACTGCAGCAACAGCTCCCAAAGCGAAGGAGCCAGGACCCAAAGACCTAGCTGGCCTGAAGGGCCCCCAGGGGGCCCCCAAGCAGCCCCTCTCCATTTGGGTCTGGGGGCTTTCGTTGGGCATGGAACCTGGGAGATTCCTGCAAGGTTGCAGTTCGAGGCCCGAGAAGCACTCTCCGGCCAACATGCCCAACTGCAGCAACAGCTCCCAAACCGAAGGAGCCAGGACCCAAAGACCTAGCTGGCCTGAAGGGCCCCCAGGGGGGCCCCAAGCAGCCCCTCTCCATTTGGGTCTGGGGGCTTTCGTTGGGCCGGGAACCTGGGAGAATCCTGCAAGGTTGCAGTTCGCGGCCCGAGAAGCACTCTCCGGCCAACATGCCCAACTGCAGCAACAGCTCCCAAACCGAAGGAGCCAGGACCCAAAGACCTAGCTGGCCTGAAGGGCCCCCAGGGGGCCCCCAAGCAGCCCCTCTCAATTTGGGTCTGTGGGCTTTCGTTGGGCCGGGAACCTGGGAGGTACCAGCAAGGTTGCAGTTCGCGGCCCGAGAAGCACTCTCCGGCCAACATGCCCAACTGCAGCAACAGCTCCCAAAGCGAAGGAGCCAGGACCCAAAGACCTAGCTGGCCTGAAGGGCCCCCAGGGGGCCCCCAAGCAGCCCCTCTCAATTTGGGTCTGGGGGCTTTCGTTGGGCATGGATACCTGAGAGGTACCTGCAAGGTTACATTTCGCGGCCCGAGAAGCACTCTCCGGCCAACATGCCCAACTGCAGCAACAGCTCCCAAACCGAAGGAGCCAGGACCCAAAGACCTAGCTGGCCTGAAGGGCCCCCAGGGGGCCCCCAAGCAGCCCCTCTCAATTTGGGTCTGGGGGCTTTCGTTGGGCATGGAACCTGGGAGATTCCTGCAAGGTTGCAGTTCGCGGCCCGAGAAGCACTCTCCGGCCAACATGCCCAACTGCAGCAACAGCTCCCCAACCGAAGGAGCCAGGACCCAAAGACCTAGCTGGCCTGAAGGGCCCCCAGGGGGGCCCCAAGCAGCCCCTCTCCATTTGGGTCTGGGGGCTTTCGTTGGGCCGGGAACCTGGGAGAATCCTGCAAGGTTGCAGTTCGCGGCCCGAGAAGCACTCTCCGGCCAACATGCCCAACTGCAGCAACAGCTCCCAAAGCGAAGGAGCCAGGACCCAAAGACCTAGCTGGCCTGAAGGGCCCCCATGGGGCCCCCAAGCAGCCCCTCTCCATTTGGGTCTGGGGGCTTTCGTTGGGCATGTATACCTGAGAGGTACCTGCAAGGTTACAGTTCGCGGCCCGAGAAGCACTCTCCGGCCAACATGCCCAACTGCAGCAACAGCTCCCAAAGCGAAGGAGCCAGGACCCAAAGACCTAGCTGGCCTGAAGGGCCCCCAGGGGGCCACCAAGCAGCCCCTCTCCATTTGGGTCTGGGGGCTTTCGTTGGGCATGGAACCTTGGAGATTCCTGCAAGGTTGCAGTTCGCGGCCCGAGAAGCACTCTCCGGCCAACATGCCCAACTGCAGCAACAGCTCCCAAACCGAAGGAGCCAGGACCCAAAGACCTAGCTGGCCTGAAGGGCCCCCAGGGGGCCCCCAAGCAGCCCCTCTCAATTTGGGTCTGGGGGCTTTCGTTGGGCCGGGAACCTGGGAGATGCATGCAAAGTTGCAGTTCGCGGCCCGAGAAGCACTCTCCGGCCAACATGCCCAACTGCAGCAACAGCTCCCAAACCGAAGGAGCCAGGACACAAAGACCTAGCTGGCCTGAAGGGCCCCCAGGGGGCCCCCAAGCAGCCCCTCTCCATTTGGGTCTGGGGGCTTTCGTTGGGCATGGAACCTGGGAGCTACCTGCAAGGTTGCAGTTCGCGGCCCGAGAAGCACTCTCCGGCCAACATGCCCAACTGCAGCAACAGCTCCCAAAGCGAAGGAGCCAGGACCCAAAGACCTAGCTGGCCTGAAGGGCCCCCAGGGGGGCCCCAAGCAGCCCCTCTCCATTTGGGTCTGGGGGCTTTTGTTGGGCCGGGAACCTGGGAGAATCCTGCAAGGTTGCAGTTCGCGGCCCGAGAAGCACTCTCCGGCCAACATGCCCAACTGCAGCAACAGCTCCCAAACCGAAGGAGCCAGGACCCAAAGACCTAGCTGGCCTGAAGGGCCCCCAGGGGGCCCCCAAGCAGCCCCTCTCCATTTGGGTCTGGGGGCTTTCCTTGGGCCGGGAACCTGGGAGGTACCAGCAAGGTTGCAGTTCGCGGCCGGAGAAGCACTCTCCGGCCAACATGCCCAACTGCAGCAACAGCTCCCAAAGCGAAGGAGCCAGGACCCAAAGACCTAGCTGGCCTGAAGGGCCCCCAGGGGGCCCCCAAGCAGCCCCTCTCAATTTGGGTCTGGGGGCTTTCGTTGGGCATGGAACCTTGGAGATTCCTGCAAGGTTGCAGTTCGCGGCCCGAGAAGCACTCTCCGGCCAACATGCCCAACTGCAGCAACAGCTCCCAAACCGAAGGAGCCAGGACCCAAAGACCTAGCTGGCCTGAAGGGCCCCCAGGGGGCCCCCAAGCAGCCCCTCTCAATTTGGGTCTGGGGGCTTTCGTTGGGCCGGGAACCTGGGAGATGCATGCAAAGTTGCAGTTCGCGGCCCGAGAAGCACTCTCCGGCCAACATGCCCAACTGCAGCAACAGCTCCCAAACCGAAGGAGCCAGGACACAAAGACCTAGCTGGCCTGAAGGGCCCCCAGGGGGCCCCCAAGCAGCCCCTCTCCATTTGGGTCTGGGGGCTTTCGTTGGGCATGGAACCTGGGAGCTACCTGCAAGGTTGCAGTTCGCGGCCCGAGAAGCACTCTCCGGCCAACATGCCCAACTGCAGCAACAGCTCCCAAACCGAAGGAGCCAGGACCCAAAGACCTAGCTGGCCTGAAGGGCCCCCAGGGGGGCCCCAAGCAGCCCCTCTCCATTTGGGTCTGGGGGCTTTTGTTGGGCCGGGAACCTGGGAGAATCCTGCAAGGTTGCAGTTCGCGGCCCGAGAAGCACTCTCCGGCCAACATGCCCAACTGCAGCAACAGCTCCCAAACCGAAGGAGCCAGGACCCAAAGACCTAGCTGGCCTGAAGGGCCCCCAGGGGGCCCCCAAGCAGCCCCTCTCCATTTGGGTCTGGGGGCTTTCCTTGGGCCGGGAACCTGGGAGGTACCAGCAAGGTTGCAGTTCGCGGCCGGAGAAGCACTCTCCGGCCAACATGCCCAACTGCAGCAACAGCTCCCAAAGCGAAGGAGCCAGGACCCAAAGACCTAGCTGGCCTGAAGGGCCCCCAGGGGGCCCCCAAGCAGCCCCTCTCAATTTGGGTCTGGGGGCTTTCGTTGGGCATGGATACCTGAGAGGTACCTGCAAGGTTACAGTTCGCGGCCCGAGAAGCACTCTCCGGCCAACATGCCCAACTGCAGCAACAGCTCCCAAACCGAAGGAGCCAGGACCCAAAGACCTAGCTGGCCTGAAGGGCCCCCAGGGGGCCCCCAAGCAGCCCCTCTCCATTTGGGTCTGGGGGCTTTCGTTGGGCCGGGAACCTGGGAGAATCCTGCAAGGTTGCAGTTCGCGGCCCGAGAAGCACTCTCCGGCCAACATGCCCAACTGCAGCAACAGCTCCCAAAGCGAAGGAGCCAGGACCCAAAGACCTAGCTGGCCTGAAGGGCCCCCATGGGGCCCCCAAGCAGCCCCTCTCCATTTGGGTCTGGGGGCTTTCGTTGGGCATGTATACCTGAGAGGTACCTGCAAGGTTACAGTTCGCGGCCCGAGAAGCACTCTCCGGCCAACATGCCCAACTGCAGCAACAGCTCCCAAAGCGAAGGAGCCAGGACCCAAAGACCTAGCTGGCCTGAAGGGCCCCCAGGGGGCCACCAAGCAGCCCCTCTCCATTTGGGTCTGGGGGCTTTCGTTGGGCATGGAACCTTGGAGATTCCTGCAAGGTTGCAGTTCGCGGCCCGAGAAGCACTCTCCGGCCAACATGCCCAACTGCAGCAACAGCTCCCAAACCGAAGGAGCCAGGACCCAAAGACCTAGCTGGCCTGAAGGGCCCCCAGGGGGCCCCCAAGCAGCCCCTCTCAATTTGGGTCTGGGGGCTTTCGTTGGGCCGGGAACCTGGGAGATGCATGCAAAGTTGCAGTTCGCGGCCCGAGAAGCACTCTCCGGCCAACATGCCCAACTGCAGCAACAGCTCCCAAACCGAAGGAGCCAGGACCCAAAGACCTAGC
The DNA here is from genome assembly GCF_964237585.1 of Gallinula chloropus. Taxonomy (NCBI): domain Eukaryota; kingdom Metazoa; phylum Chordata; class Aves; order Gruiformes; family Rallidae; genus Gallinula; species Gallinula chloropus. Next base: position 441,954 of record NW_028168452.1, read on the forward strand.
TGGCCTGAAGGGCCCCCAGGGGGCCCCCAAGCAGCCCCTCTCAATTTGGGTCTGGGGGCTTTCGTTGGGCATGGAACCTGGGAGCTACCTGCAAGGTTGCAGTTCGCGGCCCGAGAAGCACTCTCCGGCCAACATGCCCAACTGCAGCAACAGCTCCCAAACCGAAGGAGCCAGGACCCAAAGACCTAGCTGGCCTGAAGGGCCCCCAGGGGGGCCCCAAGCAGCCCCTCTCCATTTGGGTCTGGGGGCTTTTGTTGGGCCGGGAACCTGGGAGAATCCTGCAAGGTTGCAGTTCGCGGCCCGAGAAGCACTCTCCGGCCAACATGCCCAACTGCAGCAACAGCTCCCAAACCGAAGGAGCCAGGACCCAAAGACCTAGCTGGCCTGAAGGGCCCCCAGGGGGCCCCCAAGCAGCCCCTCTCCATTTGGGTCTGGGGGCTTTCCTTGGGCCGGGAACCTGGGAGGTACCAGCAAGGTTGCAGTTCGCGGCCGGAGAAGCACTCTCCGGCCAACATGCCCAACTGCAGCAACAGCTCCCAAAGCGAAGGAGCCAGGACCCAAAGACCTAGCTGGCCTGAAGGGCCCCCAGGGGGCCCCCAAGCAGCCCCTCTCAATTTGGGTCTGGGGGCTTTCGTTGGGCATGGATACCTGAGAGGTACCTGCAAGGTTACAGTTCGCGGCCCGAGAAGCACTCTCCGGCCAACATGCCCAACTGCAGCAACAGCTCCCAAACCGAAGGAGCCAGGACCCAAAGACCTAGCTGGCCTGAAGGGCCCCCAGGGGGCCCCCAAGCAGCCCCTCTCAATTTGGGTCTGGGGGCTTTCGTTGGGCCGGGAACCTGGGAGATTCCTGCAAGGTTGCAGTTCGCGGCCCGAGAAGCACTCTCCGGCCAACATGCCCAACTGCAGCAACAGCTCCCAAACCGAAGGAGCCAGGACCCAAAGACCTAGCTGGCCTGAAGGGCCCCCAGGGGGCCCCCAAGCAGCCCCTCTCAATTTGGGTCTGGGGGCTTTCGTTGGGCATGTATACCTGAGAGGTACCTGCAAGTTACAGTTCGCGGCCCGAGAAGCACTCTCCGGCCAACATGCCCAACTGCAGCAACAGCTCCCAAACCGAAGGAGCCAGGACCCAAAGACCTAGCTGGCCTGAAGGGCCCCCAGGGGGCCCCCAAGCAGCCCCTCTCAATTTGGGTCTGGGGGCTTTCGTTGGGCATGGAACCTGGGAGATTCCTGCAAGGTTGCAGTTCGCGGCCCGAGAAGCACTCTCCGGCCAACATGCCCAACTGCAGCAACAGCTCCCAAACCGAAGGAGCCAGGACCCAAAGACCTAGCTGGCCTGAAGGGCCCCCAGAAGGCCACCAAGCAGCCCCTCTCCATTTGGGTCTGGGGGCTTTCGTTGGGCATGTATACCTGAGAGGTACCTGCAAGTTACAGTTCGCGGCCCGAGAAGCACTCTCCGGCCAACATGCCCAACTGCAGCAACAGCTCCCAAAGCGAAGGAGCCAGGACCCAAAGACCTAGATGGCCTGAAGGGCCCCCAGGGGGCCCCCAAGCAGCCCCTCTCCATTTGGGTCTGGGGGTTTTCGTTGGGCCGGGAACCTGGGATGTACCTGCAAGGTTGCAGTTCGCGGCCCGAGAAGCACTCTCCGGCCAACATGCCCAACTGCAGCAACAGCTCCCAAACCGAAGGAGCCAGGACCCAAAGACCTAGCTGGCCTGAAGGGCCCCCAGGGGGGCCCCAAGCAGCCCCTCTCAATTTGGGTCTGGGGGCTTTCGTTGGGCCGGGAACCTGGGAGAATCCTTCAAGGTTGCAGTTCGCGGCCCGAGAAGCACTCTCCGGCCAACATGCCCAACTGCAGCAACAGCTCCCAAACCGAAGGAGCCAGGACACAAAGACCTAGCTGGCCTGAAGGGCCCCCAGGGGGCCCCCAAGCAGCACCTCTCAATTTGGGTCTGGGGGCTTTCGTTGGGCCGGGAACCTGGGAGATTCATGCAAGGTTGCAGTTCGCGGCCCGAGAAGCACTCTCCGGCCAACATGCCCAACTGCAGCAACAGCTCCCAAAGCGAAGGAGCCAGGACCCAAAGACCTAGCTGGCCTGAAGGGCCCCCAGGGGGCCCCCAAGCAGCCCCTCTCAATTTGGGTCTGGGGCCTTTCGTTGGGCCGGGAACCTGGGAGATTCCTGCAAGGTTGCAGTTCGCGGCCCGAGAAGCACTCTCCGGCCAACATGCCCAACTGCAGCAACAGCTCCCAAACCGAAGGAGCCAGGACCCAAAGACCTAGCTGGCCTGAAGGGCCCCCAGGGGGCCCCCAAGCAGCCCCTCTCAATTTGGGTCTGGGGGCTTTCGTTGGGCCTGGAACCTGGGAGAATCCTGCAAGGTTGCAGTTCGCGGCCCGAGAAGCACTCTCCGGCCAACATGCCCAACTGCAGCAACAGCTCCCAAAGCGAAGGAGCCAGGACACAAAGACCTAGCTGGCCTGAAGGGCCCCCAGGGGGCCCCCAAGCAGCCCCTCTCAATTTGGGTCTGGGGCCTTTCGTTGGGCCGGGAACCTGGGAGATTCCTGCGAGGTTGCAGTTCGCGGCCCGAGAAGCACTCTCCGGCCAACATGCCCAACTGCAGCAACAGCTCCCAAAGCGAAGGAGCCAGGACCCAAAGACCTAGCTGGCCTGAAGGGCCCCCATGGGGCCCCCAAGGAGCTCCTCTCCATTTGGGTCTGGGGGCTTTTGTTGGGCCGGGAACCTGAAAGATTCCTGCAAGGTTGCAGTTCGCGGCCCGAGAAGCACTCTCCGGCCAACATGCCCAACTGCAGCAACAGCTCCCAAACCGAATGAGCCAGGACCCAAAGACCTAGCTGGCCTGAAGGGCCCCCTGGGGGCCCCCAAGCAGTCCCTCTCAATTTGGGTCTGGGGGCTTTCGTTGGGCCTGGAACCTGGGAGATTCCTGCAAGGTTGCAGTTCGCGGCCCGAGAAGCACTCTCCGCCCAACATGCCCAACTGCAGCAACAGCTCCCAAACCGAAGGAGCCAGGACCCAAAGACCTAGCTGGCCTGAAGGGCCCCCAGGGGGCCACCAAGCAGCCCCTCTCAATTTGGGTCTGGGGGCTTTCGTTGGGCATGGATACCTGAGAGGTACCTGCAAGGTTATAGTTCGCGGCCCGAGAAGCACTCTCCGCCCAACATGCCCAACTGCAGCAACAGCTCCCAAACCGAAGGAGCCAGGACCCAAAGACCTAGCTGGCCTGAAGGGCCCCCAGGGGGCCCCCAAGCAGCCCCTCTCAATTTGGGTCTGGGGGCTTTCGTTGGGCATGGAACCTGGGAGATTCCTGCAAGGTTGCAGTTCGCGGCCCGAGAAGCACTCTCCGGCCAACATGCCCAACTGCAGCAACAGCTCCCAAACCGAAGGAGCCAGGACCCAAAGACCTAGCTGGCCTGAAGGGCCCCCAGGGGGGCCCCAAGCAGCCCCTCTCAATTTGGGTCTGGGGGCTTTCGTTGGGCCGGGAACCTGGGAGAATCCTGCAAGGTTGCAGTTCGCGGCCCGAGAAGCACTCTCCGGCCAACATGCCCAACTGCAGCAACAGCTCCCAAAGCGAAGGAGCCAGGACCCAAAGACCTAGCTGGCCTGAAGGGCCCCCAGGGGGCCACCAAGCAGCCCCTCTCCATTTGGGTCTGGGGGCTTTCGTTGGGCATGGATACCTGAGAGGTACCTGCAAGGTTGCAGTTCGCGGCCCGAGAAGCACTCTCCGGCCAACATGCTCAACTGCAGCAACAGCTCCCAAACCGAAGGAGCCAGGACCCAAAGACCTAGCTGGCCTGAAGGGCCCCCAGGGGGCCCCCAAGGAGCTCCTCTCCATTTGGGTCTGGGGGCTTTAGTTGGGCCGGGAACCTGGGAGGTACCAGCAAGGTTGCAGTTCGCGGCCCGAGAAGCACTCTCCGGCCAACATGCCCAACTGCAGCAACAGCTCCCAAAGCGAAGGAGCCAGGACCCAAAGACCTAGCTGGCCTGAAGGGCCCCCAGGGGGCCCCCAAGCAGCCCCTCTCCATTTGGGTCTGGGGGCTTTTGTTGGGCATGGAACCTGGGAGATTCCTGCAAGGTTGCAGTTCGAGGCCCGAGAAGCACTCTCCGGCCAACATGCCCAACTGCAGCAACAGCTCCCAAACCGAAGGAGCCAGGACACAAAGACCTAGCTGGCCTGAAGGGCCCCCAGGGGGCCCCCAAGCAGCCCCTCTCCATTTGGGTCTGGGGTCTTTCGTTGGGCCGGGAACCTGGGAGATTCCTTCAAGGTTGCAGTTCGCGGCCCGAGAAGCACTCTCCGCCCAACATGCCCAACTGCAGCAACAGCTCCCAAACCGAAGGAGCCAGGACCCAAAGACCTAGCTGGCCTGAAGGGCCCCCAGGGGGCCCCCAAGCAGCCCCTCTCAATTTGGGTCTGGGGGCTTTCGTTGGGCCGGGAACCTGGGAGAATCCTGCAAGGTTGCAGTTCGCGGCCCGAGAAGCACTCTCCGGCCAACATGCACAACTGCAGCAACAGCTCCCAAACCGAAGGAGCCAGGACCCAAAGACCTAGCTGGCCTGAAGGGCCCCCAGGGGGCCACCAAGCAGCCCCTCTCAATTTGGGTCTGGGGGCTTTCGTTGGGCATGGATACCTGAGAGGTACCTGCAAGGTTACAGTTCGCGGCCCGAGAAGCACTCTCCGGCCAACATGCCCAACTGCAGCAACAGCTCCCAAAGCGAAGGAGCCAGGACCCAAAGACCTAGGTGGCCTGAAGGGCCCCCAGGGGGCCCCCAAGCAGCCCCTCTCAATTTGGGTCTGGGGGCTTTCGTTGGGCCGGGAACCTGGGAGATTCATGCAAGGTTGCAGTTCGTGGCCCGAGAAGCACTCTCCGGCCAACATGCCCAACTGCAGCAACAGCTCCCAAAGCGAAGGAGCCAGGACCCAAAGACCTAGCTGGCCTGAAGGGCCCCCAGGGGGCCCCCAAGCAGCCCCTCTCCATTTGGGTCTGGGGGCTTTCGTTGGGCATGGAACCTTGGAGATTCCTGCAAGGTTGCAGTTCGCGGCCCGAGAAGCACTCTCCGGCCAACATGCCCAACTGCAGCAACAGCTCCCAAACCGAAGGAGCCAGGACCCAAAGACCTAGCTGGCCTGAAGGGCCCCCAGGGGGCCCCCAAGCAGCCCCTCTCCATTTGGGTCTGGGGGCTTTCGTTGGGCCGGGAACCCTGGAGGTACCTGCAAGGTTGCAGTTCGCAGCCCGAGAAGCACTCTCCGGCCAACATGCTCAACTGCAGCAACAGCTCCCAAAGCGAAGGAGCCAGGACCCAAAGACCTAGCTGGCCTGAAGGGCCCCCAGGGGGCCCCCAAGCAGCCCCTCTCAATTTGGGTCTGGGGGCTTTCGTTGGGCCGGGAACCTGGGAGGTACCTGCAAGGTTGCAGTTCGCAGCCCGAGAAGCACTCTCCGGCCAACATGCCCAACTGCAGCAACAGCTCCCAAAGCGAAGGAGCCAGGACACAAAGACCTAGCTGGCCTGAAGGGCCCCCAGGGGGCCCCCAAGCAGCCCCTCTCCATTTGGGTCTGGGGGCTTTTGTTGGGCCGGGAACCTGAAAGATTCCTGCAAGGTTGCAGTTCGAGGCCCGAGAAGCACTCTCCGGCCAACATGCCCAACTGCAGCAACAGCTCCCAAACCGAATGAGCCAGGACCCAAAGACCTAGCTGGCCTGAAGGGCCCCCAGGGGGCCCCCAAGCAGCCCCTCTCAATTTGGGTCTGGGGGCTTTCGTTGGGCATGGATACCTGAGAGGTATCTGCAAGGTTACAGTTCGCGGCCCGAGAAGCACTCTCCGGCCAACATGCCCAACTGCAGCAACAGCTCCCAAACCGAAGGAGCCAGGACCCAAAGACCTAGCTGGCCTGAAGGGCCCCCTGGGGGCCCCCAAGCAGCCCCTCTCAATTTGGGTCTGGGGGCTTTCGTTGGGCCGGGAACCTGGGACATTCCTGCAAGGTTGCAGTTCGCGGCCCGAGAAGCACTCTCCGCCCAACATGCCCAACTGCAGCAACAGCTCCCAAACCGAAGGAGCCAGGACCCAAAGACCTAGCTGGCCTGAAGGGCCCCCAGAAGGCCACCAAGCAGCCCCTCTCAATTTGGGTCTGGGGGCTTTCGTTGGGCATGGATACCTGAGAGGTACCTGCAAGGTTATAGTTCGCGGCCCGAGAAGCACTCTCCGGCCAACATGCCCAACTGCAGCAACAGCTCCCAAACCGAAGGAGCCAGGACCCAAAGACCTAGGTGGCCTGAAGGGCCCCCAGGGGGCCCCCAAGCAGCCCCTCTCAATTTGGGTCTGGGGGCTTTCGTTGGGCCGGGAACCTGGGAGATGCATGCAAAGTTGCAGTTCGCGGCCCGAGAAGCACTCTCCGGCCAACATGCCCAACTGCAGCAACAGCTCCCAAAGCGAAGGAGCCAGGACACAAAGACCTAGCTGGCCTGAAGGGCCCCCAGGGGGCCCCCAAGCAGCCCCTCTCAATTTGGGTCTGGGGGCTTTTGTTGGGCATGGAACCTGGGAGATTCCTGCAAGGTTGCAGTTCGCGGCCCGAGAAGCACTCTCCGGCCAACATGCCCAACTGCAGCAACAGCTCCCAAACCGAAGGAGCCAGGACCCAAAGACCTAGCTGGCCTGAAGGGCCCCCAGGGGGCCCCCAAGCAGCCCCTCTCAATTTGGGTCTGGGGGCTTTCGTTGGGCCGGGAACCTGGGAGATTCATGCAAGGTTGCAGTTCGCGGCCCGAGAAGCACTCTCCGGCCAACATGCACAACTGCAGCAACAGCTCCCAAACCGAAGGAGCCAGGACCCAAAGACCTAGCTGGCCTGAAGGGCCCCCAGGGGGCCCCCAAGCAGCCCCTCTCCATTTGGGTCTGGGGGCTTTTGTTGGGCATGGATACCTGAGAGGTACCTGCAAGGTTACAGTTCGCGGCCCGAGAAGCACTCTCCGGCCAACATGCCCAACTGCAGCAACAGCTCCCAAACCGAAGGAGCCAGGACCCAAAGAGCTAGCTGGCCTGAAGGGCCCCCAGGGGGCCCCCAAGCAGCCCCTCTCAATTTGGGTCTGGGGGCTTTCGTTGGGCCGGGAACCTGGGAGATTCATGCAAGGTTGCAGTTCGTGGCCCGAGAAGCACTCTCCGGCCAACATGCCCAACTGCAGCAACAGCTCCCAAAGCGAAGGAGCCAGGACCCAAAGACCTAGCTGGCCTGAAGGGCCCCCAGGGGACCCCCAAGCAGCCCCTCTCCATTTGGGTCTGGGGGCTTTCGTTGGGCATGGAACCTTGGAGATTCCTGCAAGGTTGCAGTTCGCGGCCCGAGAAGCACTCTCCGGCCAACATGCCCAACTGCAGCAACAGCTCCCAAACCGAAGGAGCCAGGACCCAAAGACCTAGCTGGCCTGAAGGGCCCCCAGGGGGCCCCCAAGCAGCCCCTCTCAATTTGGGTCTGGGGGCTTTCGTTGGGCCGGGAACCTGGGAGGTACCTGCAAGGTTGCAGTTCGCAGCCCGAGAAGCACTCTCCGGCCAACATGCCCAACTGCAGCAACAGCTCCCAAACCGAAGGAGCCAGGACCCAAAGACCTAGCTGGCCTGAAGGGCCCCCAGGGGGCCCCCAAGCAGCCCCTCTCAATTTGGGTCTGGGGGCTTTCGTTGGGCCGGGAACCTGGGAGATTCCTGCAAGGTTGCAGTTCGCGGCCCGAGAAGCACTCTCCGGCCAACATGCCCAACTGCAGCAACAGCTCCCAAAGCGAAGGAGCCAGGACCCAAAGACCTAGCTGGCCTGAAGGGCCCCCATGGGGCCCCCAAGGAGCTCCTCTCCATTTGGGTCTGGGGGCTTTTGTTGGGCCGGGAACCTGAAAGATTCCTGCAAGGTTGCAGTTCGAGGCCCGAGAAGCACTCTCCGGCCAACATGCCCAACTGCAGCAACAGCTCCCAAACCGAATGAGCCAGGACACAAAGACCTAGCTGGCCTGAAGGGCCCCCAGGGGGCCCCCAAGCAGCCCCTCTCAATTTGGGTCTGGGGGCTTTCGTTGGGCATGGATACCTGAGAGGTATCTGCAAGTTACAGTTCGCGGCCCGAGAAGCACTCTCCGGCCAACATGCCCAACTGCAGCAACAGCTCCCAAACCGAAGGAGCCAGGACCCAAAGACCTAGCTGGCCTGAAGGGCCCCCTGGGGGCCCCCAAGCAGCCCCTCTCAATTTGGGTCTGGGGGCTTTCGTTGGGCCGGGAACCTGGGAGATTCCTGCAAGGTTGCAGTTCGCGGCCCGAGAAGCACTCTCCGCCCAACATGCCCAACTGCAGCAACAGCTCCCAAACCGAAGGAGCCAGGACCCAAAGACCTAGCTGGCCTGAAGGGCCCCCAGGGGGCCACCAAGCAGCCCCTCTCAATTTGGGTCTGGGGGCTTTCGTTGGGCATGGATACCTGAGAGGTACCTGCAAGGTTATAGTTCGCGGCCCGAGAAGCACTCTCCGGCCAACATGCCCAACTGCAGCAACAGCTCCCAAACCGAAGGAGCCAGGACCCAAAGACCTAGGTGGCCTGAAGGGCCCCCAGGGGGCCCCCAAGCAGCCCCTCTCAATTTGGGTCTGGGGGCTTTCGTTGGGCCGGGAACCTGGGAGATGCATGCAAAGTTGCAGTTCGCGGCCCGAGAAGCACTCTCCGGCCAACATGCCCAACTGCAGCAACAGCTCCCAAACCGAAGGAGCCAGGACCCAAAGACCTAGCTGGCCTGAAGGGCCCCCAGGGGGCCCCCAAGCAGCCCCTCTCCATTTGGGTCTGGGGGCTTTCGTTGGGCCGGGAACCTGGGAGATTCCTGCAAGGTTGCAGTTCGAGGCCCGAGAAGCACTCTCCGGCCAACATGCCCAACTGCAGCAACAGCTCCCAAAGCGAAGGAGCCAGGACCCAAAGACCTAGCTGGCCTGAAGGGCCCCCAGGGGGCCCCAAGCAGCCCCTCTCCATTTGGGTCTGGGGGCTTTCGTTGGGCCGGGAACCTGGGAGAATCCTGCAAGTTTGCAGTTCGCGGCCCGAGAAGCACTCTCCGGCCAACATGCCCAACTGCAGCAACAGCTCCCAAAGCGAAGGAGCCAGGACCCAAAGACCTAGCTGGCCTGAAGGGCCCCCAGGGGGCCACCAAGCAGTCCCTCTCAATTTGGGTCTGGGGGCTTTTGTTGGGTCGGGAACCTGGGAGAATCCTGCAAGGTTGCAGTTCGCGGCCCGAGAAGCACTCTCCGGCCAACATGCCCAACTGCAGCAACAGCTCCCAAAGCGAAGGAGCCAGGACCCAAAGACCTAGCTGGCCTGAAGGGCCCCCAGGGGGCCCCCAAGCAGCCCCTCTCCATTTGGGTCTGGGGGCTTTCGTTGGGCCGGGAACCTGTGAGGTACCAGCAAGGTTGCAGTTCGCGGCCGGAGAAGCACTCTCCGGCCAACATGCCCAACTGCAGCAACAGCTCCCAAAGTGAAGGAGCCAGGACCCAAAGACCTAGCTGGCCTGAAGGGCCCCCAGGGGGCCCCCAAGCAGCCCCTCTCCATTTGGGTCTGGGGGCTTTTGTTGGGCATGGAACCTGGGAGATTCCTGCAAGGTTGCAGTTCGAGGCCCGAGAAGCACTCTCCGGCCAACATGCCCAACTGCAGCAACAGCTCCCAAACCGAAGGAGCCAGGACCCAAAGACCTAGCTGGCCTGAAGGGCCCCCAGGGGGCCCCCAAGCAGCCCCTCTCAATTTGGGTCTGGGGGCTTTCGTTGGGCCGGGAACCTGGGAGATTCCTTCAAGGTTGCAGTTCGCGGCCCGAGAAGCACTCTCCGGCCAACATGCCCAACTGCAGCAACAGCTCCCAAACCGAAGGAGCCAGGACCCAAAGACCTAGCTGGCCTGAAGGGCCCCCAGGGGGCCCCCAAGCAGCCCCTCTCAATTTGGGTCTGGGGGCTTTCGTTGGGCCGGGAACCTGGGAGATTCATGCAAGGTTGCAGTTCGCGGCCCGAGAAGCACTCTCCGGCCAACATGCCCAACTGCAGCAACAGCTCCCAAAGCGAAGGAGCCAGGACCCAAAGACCTAGCTGGCCTGAAGGGCCCCCAGGGGGCCACCAAGCAGCCCCTCTCAATTTGGGTCTGGGGGCTTTCGTTGGGCCGGGAACCTGTGAGGTACCAGCAAGGTTGCAGTTCGCGGCCGGAGAAGCACTCTCCGGCCAACATGCCCAAGTGCAGCAACAGCTCCCAAAGTGAAGGAGCCAGGACCCAAAGACCTAGCTGGCCTGAAGGGCCCCCAGGGGGCCCCCAAGCAGCCCCTCTCCATTTGGGTCTGGGGGCTTTTGTTGGGCATGGAACCTGGGAGATTCCTGCAAGGTTGCAGTTCGCGGCCCGAGAAGCACTCTCCGCCCAACATGCCCAACTGCAGCAACAGCTCCCAAACCGAAGGAGCCAGGACCCAAAGACCTAGCTGGCCTGAAGGGCCCCCAGGGGGCCCCCAAGCAGCCCCTCTCAATTTGGGTCTGGGGGCTTTCGTTGGGCCGGGAACCTGGGAGATTCCTTCAAGGTTGCAGTTCGCGGCCCGAGAAGCACTCTCCAGCCAACATGCCCAACTGCAGCAACAGCTCCCAAACCGAAGGAGCCAGGACCCAAAGACCTAGCTGGCCTGAAGGGCCCCCAGGGGGCCCCCAAGCAGCCCCTCTCAATTTGGGTCTGGGGGCTTTCGTTGGGCCGGGAACCTGGGAGATTCATGCAAGGTTGAAGTTCGCGGCCCGAGAAGCACTCTCCGGCCAACATGCCCAACTGCAGCAACAGCTCCCAAACCGAAGGAGCCAGGACCCAAAGACCTAGCTGGCCTGAAGGGCCCCCAGGGGGCCCCCAAGCAGCCCCTCTCCATTTGGGTCTGGGGGCTTTCGTTGGGCATGTATACCTGAGAGGTACCTGCAAGGTTACAGTTCGCGGCCGGAGAAGCACTCTCCGGCCAACATGCCCAACTGCAGCAACAGCTCCCAAAGCGAAGGAGCCAGGACCCAAAGACCTAGCTGGCCTGAAGGGCCCCCAGGGGGCCACCAAGCAGCCCCTCTCCATTTGGGTCTGGGGGCTTTCGTTGGGCATGGAACCTTGGAGATTCCTGCAAGGTTGCAGTTCGCGGCCCGAGAAACACTCTCCGGCCAACATGCCCAACTGCAGCAACAGCTCCCAAACCGAAGGAGCCAGGACCCAAAGACCTAGCTGGCCTGAAGGACCCCCAGGGGGCCCCCAAGCAGCCCCTCTCAATTTGGGTCTGGGGGCTTTCGTTGGGCCGGGAACCTGGGAGATTCATGCAAGGTTGCAGTTCGCGGCCCGAGAAGCACTCTCCGGCCAACATGCCCAACTGCAGCAACAGCTCCCAAACCGAAGGAGCCAGGACCCAAAGACCTAGCTGGCCTGAAGGGCCCCCAGGGGGCCCCCAAGCAGCCCCTCTCCATTTGGGTCTGGGGGCTTTCGTTGGGCATGTATACCTGAGAGGTACGTGCAAGGTTACAGTTCGAGGCCGGAGAAGCACTCTCCGGCCAACATGCCCAACTGCAGCAACAGCTCCCAAAGCGAAGGAGCCAGGACCCAAAGACCTAGCTGGCCTGAAGGGCCCCCAGGGGGCCACCAAGCAGCCCCTCTCCATTTGGGTCTGGGGGCTTTCGTTGGGCATGGAACCTTGGAGATTCCTGCAAGGTTGCAGTTCGCGGCCCGAGAAGCACTCTCCGGCCAACATGCCCAACTGCAGCAACAGCTCCCAAACCGAAGGAGCCAGGACCCAAAGACCTAGCTGGCCTGAAGGGCCCCCAGGGGGCCCCCAAGCAGCCCCTCTCAATTTGGGTCTGGGGGCTTTCGTTGGGCCGGGAACCTGGGAGATGCATGCAAAGTTGCAGTTCGCGGCCCGAGAAGCACTCTCCGGCCAACATGCCCAACTGCAGCAACAGCTCCCAAACCGAAGGAGCCAGGACCCAAAGACCTAGCTGGCCTGAAGGGCCCCCAGGGGGCCCCCAAGCAGCCCCTCTCAATTTGGGTCTGGGGGCTTTCGTTGGGCATGGAACCTGGGAGATTCCTGCAAGGTTGCAGTTCGCGGCCCGAGAAGCACTCTCCGGCCAACATGCCCAACTGCAGCAACAGCTCCCAAACCGAAGGAGCCAGGACCCAAAGACCTAGCTGGCCTGAAGGGCCCCCAGGGGGGCCCCAAGCAGCCCCTCTCCATTTGGGTCTGGGGGCTTTTGTTGGGCCGGGAACCTGGGAGAATCCTGCAAGGTTGCAGTTCGCGGCCCGAGAAGCACTCTCCGGCCAACATGCCCAACTGCAGCAACAGCTCCCAAACCGAAGGAGCCAGGACCCAAAGACCTAGCTGGCCTGAAGGGCCCCCAGGGGGCCCCCAAGCAGCCCCTCTCCATTTGGGTCTGGGGGCTTTCCTTGGGCCGGGAACCTGGGAGGTACCAGCAAGGTTGCAGTTCGCGGCCGGAGAAGCACTCTCCGGCCAACATGCCCAACTGCAGCAACAGCTCCCAAAGCGAAGGAGCCAGGACCCAAAGACCTAGCTGGCCTGAAGGGCCCCCAGGGGGCCCCCAAGCAGCCCCTCTCCATTTGGGTCTGGGGGCTTTCGTTGGGCATGGATACCTGAGAGGTACCTGCAAGGTTACAGTTCGCGGCCCGAGAAGCACTCTCCGGCCAACATGCCCAACTGCAGCAACAGCTCCCAAAGCGAAGGAGCCAGGACCCAAAGACCTAGCTGGCCTGAAGGGCCCCCAGGGGGCCCCCAAGCAGCCCCTCTCCATTTGGGTCTGGGGGCTTTCGTTGGGCATGTATACCTGAGAGGTACGTGCAAGGTTACAGTTCGCGGCCGGAGAAGCACTCTCCGGCCAACATGCCCAACTGCAGCAACAGCTCCCAAACCGAAGGAGCCAGGACCCAAAGACCTAGCTGGCCTGAAGGGCCCCCAGGGGGCCCCCAAGCAGCCCCTCTCCATTTGGGTCAGGGGGCTTTCGTTGGGCATGGAACCTTGGAGATTCCTGCAAGGTTGCAGTTCGCGGCCCGAGAAGCACTCTCCGGCCAACATGCCCAACTGCAGCAACAGCTCCCAAACCGAAGAAGCCAGGACCCAAAGACCTAGCTGGCCTGAAGGGCCCCCAGGGGGCCCCCAAGCAGCCCCTCTCAATTTGGGTCTGGGGGCTTTCGTTGGGCATGGATACCTGGGAGGTACCTGCAAGGTTACAGTTCGCGGCCCGAGAAGCACTCTCCGGCCAACATGCCCAACTGCAGCAACAGCTCCCAAACCGAAGGAGCCAGGACCCAAAGACCTAGCTGGCCTGAAGGGCCCCCAGGGGGCCACCAAGCAGCCCCTCTCCATTTGGGTCTGGGGGCTTTCGTTGGGCATGTATACCTGAGAGGTACCTGCAAGTTACAGTTCGCGGCCCGAGAAGCACTCTCCGGCCAACATGCCCAACTGCAGCAACAGCTCCCAAAGCGAAGGAGCCAGGACCCAAAGACCTAGCTGGCCTGAAGGGCCCCCAGGGGGCCCCCAAGCAGCCCCTCTCCATTTGGGTCTGGGGGTTTTCGTTGGGCCGGGAACCTGGGATGTACCTGCAAGGTTGCAGTTCGCGGCCCGAGAAGCACTCTCCGGCCAACATGCCCAACTGCAGCAACAGCTCCCAAACCGAAGGAGCCAGGACCCAAAGACCTAGCTGGCCTGAAGGGCCCCCTGGGGGCCCCCAAGCAGCCCCTCTCAATTTGGGTCTGGGGGCTTTCGTTGGGCCGGGAACCTGGGAGAATCCTTCAAGGTTGCAGTTCGCGGCCCGAGAAGCACTCTCCGGCCAACATGCCCAACTGCAGCAACAGCTCCCAAACCGAAGGAGCCAGGACACAAAGACCTAGCTGGCCTGAAGGGCCCCCAGGGGGCCCCCAAGCAGCACCTCTCCATTTGGGTCTGGGGGCTTTCGTTGGGCATGTATACCTGAGAGGTACCTGCAAGTTACAGTTCGCGGCCCGAGAAGCACTCTCCGGCCAACATGCACAACTGCAGCAACAGCTCCCAAAGCGAAGGAGCCAGGACCCAAAGACCTAGCTGGCCTGAAGGGCCCCCAGGGGGCCCCCAAGCAGCCCCTCTCAATTTGGGTCTGGGGCCTTTCGTTGGGCCGGGAACCTGGGAGATTCCTGCGAGGTTGCAGTTCGCGGCCCGAGAAGCACTCTCCGGCCAACATGCCCAACTGCAGCAACAGCTCCCAAAGCGAAGGAGCCAGGACCCAAAGACCTAGCTGGCCTGAAGGGCCCCCAGGGGGCCCCCAAGCAGCCCCTCTCAATTTGGGTCTGGGGGCTTTCGTTGGGCCTGGAACCTGGGAGAATCCTGCAAGGTTGCAGTTCGCGGCCCGAGAAGCACTCTCCGGCCAACATGCCCAACTGCAGCAACAGCTCCCAAACCGAAGGAGCCAGGACACAAAGACCTAGCTGGCCTGAAGGGCCCCCAGGGGGCCCCCAAGCAGCCCCTCTCAATTTGGGTCTGGGGCCTTTCGTTGGGCATGGATACCTGAGAGGTACCTGCAAGGTTAAAGTTCGCGGCCTGAGAAGCACTCTCCGGCCAACATGCCCAACTGCAGCAACAGCTCCCAAACCGAAGGAGCCAGGACCCAAAGACCTAGCTGGCCTGAAGGGCCCCCAGGGGGCCCCCAAGCAGCCCCTCTCAATTTGGGTCTGGGGGCTTTCGTTGGGCCGGGAACCTGGGAGATTCCTTCAAGGTTGCAGTTCGCGGCCCGAGAAGCACTCTCCGCCCAACATGCCCAACTGCAGCAACAGCTCCCAAACCGAAGGAGCCAGGACCCAAAGACCTAGCTGGCCTGAAGGGCCCCCAGGGGGCCCCCAAGCAGCCCCTCTCAATTTGGGTCTGGGGGCTTTCGTTGGGTGGGGAACCTGGGAGATTCATGCAAGGTTGCAGTTCGCGGCCCGAGAAGCACTCTCCGGCCAACATGCCCAACTGCAGCAACAGCTCCCAAACCGAAGGAGCCAGGACACAAAGACCTAGCTGGCCTGAAGGGCCCCCAGGGGGCCCCCAAGCAGCCCCTCTCCATTTGGGTCTGGGGGCTTTCGTTGGGCATGTATACCTGAGAGGTACCTGCAAGGTTACAGTTCGCGGCCGGAGAAGCACTCTCCGGCCAACATGCCCAACTGCAGCAACAGCTCCCAAAGCGAAGGAGCCAGGACCCAAAGACCTAGCTGGCCTGAAGGGCCCCCAGGGGGCCACCAAGCAGCCTCTCTCCATTTGGGTCTGGGGGCTTTCGTTGGGCATGGAACCTTGGAGATTCCTGCAAGGTTGCAGTTCGCGGCCCGAGAAGCACTCTCCGGCCAACATGCCCAACTGCAGCAACAGCTCCCAAACCGAATGAGCCAGGACCCAAAGACCTAGCTGGCCTGAAGGTCCCCCAGGGGGCCCCCAAGCAGCCCCTCTCAATTTGGGTCTGGGGGCTTTCGTTGGGCCGGGAACCTGGGAGATTCATGCAAGGTTGCAGTTCGCGGCCCGAGAAGCACTCTCCGGCCAACATGCCCAACTGCAGCAACAGCTCCCAAAGCGAAGGAGCCAGGACCCAAAGACCTAGCTGGCCTGAAGGGCCCCCAGGGGGCCCCCAAGCAGCCCCTCTCCATTTGGGTCTGGGGGCTTTCGTTGGGCATGGAACCTGGGAGATTCCTGCAAGGTTGCAGTTCGCGGCACGAGAAGCACTCTCCGGCCAACATGCCCAACTGCAGCAACAGCTCCCAAACCGAAGGAGCCAGGACACAAAGACCTAGCTGGCCTGAAGGGCCCCCAGGGGGGCCCCAAGCAGCCCCTCTCCATTTGGGTCTGGGGGCTTTTGTTGGGCCGGGAACCTGGGAGAATCCTGCAAGGTTGCAGTTCGCGGCCCGAGAAGCACTCTCCGGCCAACATGCCCAACTGCAGCAACAGCTCCCAAACCGAAGGAGCCAGGACCCAAAGACCTAGCTGGCCTGAAGGGCACCCAGGGGGCCCCCAAGCAGCCCCTCTCAATTTGGGTCTGGGGGCTTTCGTTGGGCCTGGGACCTGGGAGGTACCTGCAAGGTTGCAGTTCGCAGCCCGAGAAGCACTCTCCGGTCAACATGCCCAACGTCCAGCAACAGCTCCCAAAGCGAAGGAGCCAGGACCCAAAGACCTAGCTGGCCTGGAGTGTCCCCAGGGGGCCCCCAAGCAGCCCCTCTCCATTTGGGTCTGGGGGCTTTCGTTGGGCCGGGAACCTGGGAGGTGTCTGCAAGGTTGCAGTTCGCGGCCCGAGAAGCACTCTCCGGCCATCATGCCAAACGTCCAGCAACAGCTCCCAAACCCAAGGAGCCAGGACCCAAAGACCTAGCTGGCCTGAAGAGTCCCCACGGGGCCCCCAAACAGCCCCTCTCCATTTGGGTCTGGGGGCTTTCGTTGGGCGTGGAACCTGGGAGCTACCTGCAAGGTTGCAGTTCACGGCCCGAGAAGCACTCTCCGGCCAACATGCCCAACGTCCAGCAACAGCTCCCAAACCGAAGGAGCCAGGACCCAAAGACCTAGCTGGCCTGAAGGGCCCCCAGGGGGCCCCCAAACAGCCCCTCTCCATTTGGGTCTGGGGGCTTTCGTTGGGCCGGGAACATGGGAGATACCTGCAAGGTTGCAGTTCGCGGCCCGAGAAGCACTCTCCGGTCAACATGCCCAACGTCCAGCAACAGCTCCCAAACCGAAGGAGCCAGGACCCAAAGACCTAGCTGGCCTGAAGTGGCCCCAGGGGGCACCCAAACAGCCCCTCTCCATTTGGGTCTGGGGGCTTTCGTTGGGCCGGGAACCTGGGAGAATCCTGCAAGGTTGCAGTTCGCGGCCCGAGAAGCACTCTCCGGCCAACATGCCCAACGTCCAGCAACAGCTCCCAAACCGAAGGAGCCAGGACCCAAAGACCTAGCTGGCCTGAAGGGCCCCCTGGGGGCCCCCAAGCTGCCCCTCTCAATTTTGGTCTGGGGGCTTTCGTTGGGCCGGGATCCTGGGAGGTACCTGCAAGGTTGCAGTTCGCAGCCCGAGAAGCACTCTCCGGTCAACATGCCCAACTGCAGAAACAGCTCCCAAACCGAAGGAGCCAGGACCCAAAGACCTAGCTGGCCTGAAGGGCCCCAAAGAGCCCCCAAGCAGCCCCTCTCAATTTGGGCCTGGGGGCTTTCCTTGGGGCGGGAACCTGGGAGATACCTGCAAGGTTGCAGTTCTCGTACCGAGAAGCACTCTCTGGCCAACATGCCCAACTGCAGCAACAGCTCCCAAACCCAAGGAGCCAGGACCCAAAGACCTAGCTGGCCTGGAGTGTCCCACGTGGGCCCGCAAGTAGCCCCTCTCAATTTTGGTCTGGGGGCTTTTGTTGGGCCGCGAACCTGGGTGGTGCCTGCAAGGTTGCAGTTCGCGGCCCGAGAAGCACTCTCCGGCCATCATGCCCAACGTCCATCAACAGCTCCCAAACCCAAGGAGCCAGGACCCAAAGACCTAGCTGGCCTGAAGAGTCCCCAGGGGGCCCCCAAACAGCCCCTCTCCATTTGGGTCTGGGGGCTTTCGTTTGGCCTGGGACCTGGGAGGTACCTGCAAGATTGCAGTTCGCGGCCCGAGAAGCACTCTCCGGCCAACATGCCCAACTGCAGCAACAGCTCCCAAACCGAAGGAGCCAGGACCCAAAGACCTAGCTGGCCTGAAGGGCCCCCAGGGGGGCCCCAAGCAGCCCCTCTCAATTTGGGTCTGGGGGCTTTCGTTGGGCCGGGAACCTGGGAGAATCCTGCAAGGTTGCAGTTCGCGGCCCGAGAAGCACTCTCCGGCCAACATGCCCAACTGCAGCAACAGCTCCCAAACCGAAGGAGCCAGGACCCAAAGACCTAGCTGGCCTGAAGGGCCCCCATGGGGCCCCCAAGGAGCTCCTCTCCATTTGGGTCTGGGGGCTTTAGTTGGGCCGGGAACCTGGGAGATTCCTGCAAGGTTGCAGTTCGCGGCCGGAGAAGCACTCTCCGGCCAACATGCCCAACTGCAGCAACAGCTCCCAAAGCGAAGGAGCCAGGACCCAAAGACCTAGCTGGCCTGAAGGGCCCCCAGGGGGCCCCCAAGCAGCCCCTCTCCATTTGGGTCTGGGGCTTTTGTTGGGCCGGGAACCTGAAAGATTCCTGCAAGGTTGCAGTTCGCGGCCCGAGAAGCACTCTCCGGCCAACATGCCCAACTGCAGCAACAGCTCCCAAACCGAATGAGCCAGGACCCAAAGACCTAGCTGGCCTGAAGGGCCCCCAGGGGGCCCCCAAGCAGCCCCTCTCCATTTGGGTCTGGGGGCTTTTGTTGGGCATGGAACCTGGGAGATTCCTTCAAGGTTGCAGTTCGCGGCCCGAGAAGCACTCTCCGGCCAACATGCCCAACTGCAGCAACAGCTCCCAAACCGAAGGAGCCAGGACCCAAAGACCTAGCTGGCCTGAAGGGCCCCCAGGGGGCCCCCAAGCAGCCCCTCTCCATTTGGGTCTGGGGGCTTTCGTTGGGCCGGGAACCTGGGAGGTACCTGCAAGGTTTCAGTTCGCGGCCCGAGAAGCACTCTCCGGCCAACATGCCCAACTGCAGCAACAGCTCCCAAAGCGAAGGAGCCAGGACCCAAAGACCTAGCTGGCCTGAAGGGCCCCCAGGGGGCCCCCAAGCAGCCCCTCTCAATTTGGGTCTGGGGGCTTTCGTTGGGCCGGGACCCTGGGAGATTCATGCAAGGTTGCAGTTCGCGGCCCGAGAAGCACTCTCCGGCCAACATGCCCAACTGCAGCAACAGCTCCCAAAGCGAAGGAGCCAGGACCCAAAGACCTAGCTGGCCTGAAGGGCCCCCAGGGGGCCCCCAAGCAGCCCCTCTCCATTTGGGTCTGGGGGCTTTCGTTGGGCATGCATACCTGAGAGGTACCTGCAAGGTTACAGTTCGCGGCCCGAGAAGCACTCTCCGGCCAACATGCCCAACTGCAGCAACAGCTCCCAAAGCGAAGGAGCCAGGACCCAAAGACCTAGCTGGCCTGAAGGGCCCCAAAGAGCCCCCAAGCAGCCCCTCTCAATTTGGGCCTGGGGGCTTTCCTTGGGGCGGGAACCTGGGAGATACCTGCAAGGTTGCAGTTCTCGTACCGAGAAGCACTCTCTGGCCAACATGCCCAACTGCAGCAACAGCTCCCAAACCCAAGGAGCCAGGACCCAAAGACCTAGCTGGCCTGGAGTGTCCCACGTGGGCCCGCAAGTAGCCCCTCTCAATTTTGGTCTGGGGGCTTTTGTTGGGCCGCGAACCTGGGTGGTGCCTGCAAGGTTGCAGTTCGCGGCCCGAGAAGCACTCTCCGGCCATCATGCCCAACGTCCATCAACAGCTCCCAAACCCAAGGAGCCAGGACCCAAAGACCTAGCTGGCCTGAAGAGTCCCCAGGGGGCCCCCAAACAGCCCCTCTCCATTTGGGTCTGGGGGCTTTCGTTTGGCCTGGGACCTGGGAGGTACCTGCAAGGTTGCAGTTCGCGGCCCGAGAAGCACTCTCCGGCCAACATGCCCAACTGCAGCAACAGCTCCCAAACCGAAGGAGCCAGGACCCAAAGACCTAGCTGGCCTGAAGGGCCCCCAGGGGGGCCCCAAGCAGCCCCTCTCAATTTGGGTCTGGGGGCTTTCGTTGGGCCGGGAACCTGGGAGAATCCTGCAAGGTTGCAGTTCGCGGCCCGAGAAGCACTCTCCGGCCAACATGCCCAACTGCAGCAACAGCTCCCAAACCGAAGGAGCCAGGACCCAAAGACCTAGCTGGCCTGAAGGGCCCCCATGGGGCCCCCAAGGAGCTCCTCTCCATTTGGGTCTGGGGGCTTTAGTTGGGCCGGGAACCTGGGAGATTCCTGCAAGGTTGCAGTTCGCGGCCGGAGAAGCACTCTCCGGCCAACATGCCCAACTGCAGCAACAGCTCCCAAAGCGAAGGAGCCAGGACCCAAAGACCTAGCTGGCCTGAAGGGCCCCCAGGGGGCCCCCAAGCAGCCCCTCTCCATTTGGGTCTGGGGCTTTTGTTGGGCCGGGAACCTGAAAGATTCCTGCAAGGTTGCAGTTCGCGGCCCGAGAAGCACTCTCCGGCCAACATGCCCAACTGCAGCAACAGCTCCCAAACCGAATGAGCCAGGACCCAAAGACCTAGCTGGCCTGAAGGGCCCCCAGGGGGCCCCCAAGCAGCCCCTCTCCATTTGGGTCTGGGGGCTTTTGTTGGGCATGGAACCTGGGAGATTCCTTCAAGGTTGCAGTTCGCGGCCCGAGAAGCACTCTCCGGCCAACATGCCCAACTGCAGCAACAGCTCCCAAACCGAAGGAGCCAGGACCCAAAGACCTAGCTGGCCTGAAGGGCCCCCAGGGGGCCCCCAAGCAGCCCCTCTCCATTTGGGTCTGGGGGCTTTCGTTGGGCCGGGAACCTGGGAGGTACCTGCAAGGTTTCAGTTCGCGGCCCGAGAAGCACTCTCCGGCCAACATGCCCAACTGCAGCAACAGCTCCCAAAGCGAAGGAGCCAGGACCCAAAGACCTAGCTGGCCTGAAGGGCCCCCAGGGGGCCCCCAAGCAGCCCCTCTCAATTTGGGTCTGGGGGCTTTCGTTGGGCCGGGACCCTGGGAGATTCATGCAAGGTTGCAGTTCGCGGCCCGAGAAGCACTCTCCGGCCAACATGCCCAACTGCAGCAACAGCTCCCAAAGCGAAGGAGCCAGGACCCAAAGACCTAGCTGGCCTGAAGGGCCCCCAGGGGGCCCCCAAGCAGCCCCTCTCCATTTGGGTCTGGGGGCTTTCGTTGGGCATGCATACCTGAGAGGTACCTGCAAGGTTACAGTTCGCGGCCCGAGAAGCACTCTCCGGCCAACATGCCCAACTGCAGCAACAGCTCCCAAAGCGAAGGAGCCAGGACCCAAAGACCTAGCTGGCCTGAAGGGCCCCCAGGGGGCCCCCAAGCAGCCCCTCTCCATTTGGGTCTGGTGGCTTTCGTTGGGCCGGGAACCTGGGAGATTCATGCAAGGTTGCAGTTCGCGGCCCGAGAAGCACTCTCCGGCCAACATGCCCAACTGCAGCAACAGCTCCCAAAGCGAAGGAGCCAGGACCCAAAGACCTAGCTGGCCTGAAGGGCCCCCAGGGGGCCCCCAAGCAGCCCCTCTCAATTTGGGTCTGGGGCCTTTCGTTGGGCAGGGAACCTGGGAGATTCCTGCAAGGTTGCAGTTCGCGGCCCGAGAAGCACTCTCCGGCCAACATGCCCAACTGCAGCAACAGCTCCCAAAGCGAAGGAGCCAGGACCCAAAGACCTAGCTGGCCTGAAGGGCCCCCAGGGGGGCCCAAAGAAGTCCCTCTCAATTTGGGTCTGGGGGCTTTTGTTGGGCCGGGAACCTGGGAGAATCCTGCAAGGTTGCAGTTCGCGGCCCGAGAAGCACTCTCCGGCCAACATGCCCAACTGCAGCAACAGCTCCCAAACCGAAGGAGCCAGGACACAAAGACCTAGCTGGCCTGAAGGGCCCCCAGGGGGCCCCCAAGTAGCCCCTCTCAATTTGGGTCTGGGGGCTTTCGTTGGGCCGGGAACCTGGGAGAATCCTGCAAGGTTGCAGTTCGCGGCCCGAGAAGCACTCTCCGGCCAACATGCCCAACTGCAGCAACAGCTCCCAAAGCGAAGGAGCCAGGACCCAAAGACCTAGCTGGCCTGAAGGGCCCCCAGGGGGCCCCCAAGCAGCCCCTCTCCATTTGGGTCTGGGGGCTTTCGTTGGGCCGGGAACCTGGGAGATTCCTACAAGGTTGCAGTTCGCGGCCCGAGAAGCACTCTCCGGCCAACATGCCCAACTGCAGCAACAGCTCCCAAACCGAATGAGCCAGGACACAAAGACCTAGCTGGCCTGAAGGGCCCCCAGGGGGCCCCCAAGCAGCCCCTCTCCATTTGGGTCTGGGGGCTTTCGTTGGGCATGTATACCTGAGAGGTACCTGCAAGTTACAGTTCGCGGCCCGAGAAGCACTCTCCGGCCAACATGCCCAACTGCAGCAACAGCTCCCAAAGCGAAGGAGCCAGGACACAAAGACCTAGCTGGCCTGAAGGGCCCCCAGGGGGCCCCCAAGCAGCCCCTCTCAATTTGGGTCTGGGGGTTTTCGTTGGGACGGGAACCTGGGAGGTACCTCCAAGGTTGCAGTTCGCGGCCCGAGAAGCACTCTCCGGCCAACATGCCCAACTGCAGCAACAGCTCCCAAACCGAAGGAGCCAGGACCCAAAGACCTAGCTGGCCTGAAGGGCCCCCAGGGGGCCCCCAAGCAGCCCCTCTCAATTTGGGTCTGGGGGCTTTCGTTGGGCCGGGAACCTGGGAGAATCCTGCAAGGTTGCAGTTCGCGGCCCGAGAAGCACTCTCCGGCCAACATGCCCAACTGCAGCAACAGCTCCCAAACCGAAGGAGCCAGGACCCAAAGACCTAGCTGGCCTGAAGGGCCCCCAGGGGGCCCCCAAGCAGCCCCTCTCCATTTGGGTCTGGGGGCTTTCGTTGGGCCGGGAACCTGGGAGAATCCTGCAAGGTTGCAGTTCGCGGCCCGAGAAGCACTCTCCGGCCAACATGCCCAACTGCAGCAACAGCTCCCAAACCGAAGGAGCCAGGACCCAAAGACCTAGCTGGCCTGAAGGGCCCCCAGGGGGCCACCAAGCAGCCCCTCTCAATTTGGGTCTGGGGGCTTTCGTTGGGCCGGGAACCTGGGAGAATCCTGCAAGGTTGCAGTTCGCGGCCCGAGAAGCACTCTCCGCCCAACATGCCCAACTGCAGCAACAGCTCCCAAACCGAAGGAGCCAGGACCCAAAGACCTAGCTGGCCTGAAGGGCCCCCAGGGGGCCCCCAAGCAGCCGGTCTCAATTTGGGTCTGGGGGCTTTCGTTGGGCCGGGAACCTGGGAGGTACCTGCAAGGTTTCAGTTCGCGGCCCGAGAAGCACTCTCCGGCCAACATGCCCAACTGCAGCAACAGCTCCCAAAGCGAAGGAGCCAGGACCCAAAGACCTAGCTGGCCTGAAGGGCCCCCAGGGGGCCCCCAAGCAGCCCCCCTCAATTTGGGTCTGGGGGCTTTCGTTGGGCCGGGAACCTGGGAGATTCATGCAAGGTTGCAGTTCGCGGCCCGAGAAGCACTCTCCGGCCAACATGCCCAACTGCAGCAACAGCTCCCAAAGCGAAGGAGCCAGGACCCAAAGACCTAGCTGGCCTGAAGGGCCCCCAGGGGGCCCCCAAGCAGCCCCTCTCCATTTGGGTCTGGGGGCTTTCGTTGGGCATGTATACCTGAGAGGTACCTGCAAGTTACAGTTCGCGGCCCGAGAAGCACTCTCCGCCCAACATGCCCAACTGCAGCAACAGCTCCCAAAGCGAAGGAGCCAGGACCCAAAGACCTAGCTGGCCTGAAGGGCCCCCAGGGGGCCCCCAAGCAGCCCCTCTCCATTTTGGTCTGGGGGTTTTCGTTGGGCCGGGAACCTGGGAGGTACCTGCAAGGTTGCAGTTCGCGGCCCGAGAAGCACTCTCCGGCCAACATGCCCAACTGCAGCAACAGCTCCCAAAGCGAAGGAGCCAGGACCCAAAGACCTAGCTGGCCTGAAGGGCCCCCAGGGGGCCCCCAAGCAGCCCCTCTCAATTTGGGTCTGGGGGCTTTCGTTGGGCCGGGAACCTGGGAGAATCCTGCAAGGTTGCAGTTCGCGGCCCGAGAAGCACTCTCCGGCCAACATGCCCAACTGCAGCAACAGCTCCCAAAGCGAAGGAGCCAGGACCCAAAGACCTAGCTGGCCTGAAGGGCCCCCAGGGGGCCCCCAAGCAGCCCCTCTCAATTTGGGTCTGGGGGCTTTCGTTGGGCCGGGAACCTGGGAGAATCCTGCAAGGTTGCAGTTCGCGGCCCGAGAAGCACTCTCCGGCCAACATGCCCAACTGCAGCAACAGCTCCCAAACCGAAGGAGCCAGGACCCAAAGACCTAGCTGGCCTGAAGGGCCCCCAGGGGGCCACCAAGCAGCCCCTCTCAATTTGGGTCTGGGGGCTTTCGTTGGGCCGGGAACCTGGGAGAATCCTGCAAGGTTGCAGTTCGCGGCCCGAGAAGCACTCTCCGGCCAACATGCCCAACTGCAGCAACAGCTCCCAAACCGAAGGAGCCAGGACCCAAAGACCTAGCTGGCCTGAAGGGCCCCCAGGGGGCCCCCAAGCAGCCCCTCTCAATTTGGGTCTGGGGGCTTTCGTTGGGCCGGGAACCTGGGAGGTACCTGCAAGGTTTCAGTTCGCGGCCCGAGAAGCACTCTCCGGCCAACATGCCCAACTGCAGCAACAGCTCCCAAAGCGAAGGAGCCAGGACCCAAAGACCTAGCTGGCCTGAAGGGCCCCCAGGGGGCCCCCAAGCAGCCCCTCTCCATTTGGGTCTGGGGGCTTTCGTTGGGCCGGGAACCTGGGAGATTCCTGCAAGGTTGCAGTTCGAGGCCCGAGAAGCACTCTCCGGCCAACATGCCCAATATCCAGCAACAGCTCCCAAAGCGAAGGAGCCAGGACACAAAGACCTAGCTGGCCTGAAGGGCCCCCAGGGGGCCCCCAAGCAGGCCCTCTCAATTTGGGTCTGGGGGCTTTCGTTGGGCATGGATACCTGAGAGGTACCTGCAAGGTTACAGTTCGCGGCCCGAGAAGCACTCTCCGGCCAACATGCCCAACTGCAGCAACAGCTCCCAAACCGAAGGAGCCAGGACCCAAAGACCTAGCTGGCCTGAAGGGCCCCCAGGGGGGCCCAAAGAAGTCCCTCTCAATTTGGGTCTGGGGGCTTTTTTTGGGCCGGGAACCTGGGAGAATCCTGCAAGGTTGCAGTTCGCGGCCCGAGAAGCACTCTCCGGCCAACATGCCCAACTGCAGCAACAGCTCCCAAACCGAAGGAGCCAGGACCCAAAGACCTAGCTGGCCTGAAGGGCCCCCAGGGGGCCCCCAAGCAGCCCCTCTCCATTTGGGTCTGGGGGCTTTTGTTGGGCCGGGAACCTGGGAGATTCCTGCAAGGTTGCAGTTCGCGGCCCGAGAAGCACTCTCCGCCCAACATGCCCAACGTCAACAACAGCTCCCAAACCGAAGGAGCCAGGACCCAAAGACCTAGCTGGCCTGAAGGGCCCCCAGGGGGCCCCCAAGCAGCCCCTCTCCATTTGGGTCTGGGGGCTTTCTTTAGGCTGAGAACCTGGGAGATACCAGCAAGGTTGCAGTTCGCGGCCCGAGAAGCACTCTCCGGCCAACATGCCCAATATCCAGCAACAGCTCCCAAAGCGAAGGAGCCAGGACCCAAAGACCTAGCTGGCCTGAAGGGCCCCCAGAAGGCCACCAAGCAGCCCCTCTCCATTTGGGTCTGGGGGCTTTCGTTGGGCATGTATACCTGAGAGGTACCTGCAAGTTACAGTTCGCGGCCCGAGAAGCACTCTCCGGCCAACATGCCCAACTGCAGCAACAGCTCCCAAACCGAAGGAGCCAGGACACAAAGACCTAGCTGGCCTGAAGGGCCCCCAGGGGGCCCCCAAGCAGCCCCTCTCCATTTGGGTCTGGGGGTTTTCGTTGGGCCGGGAACCTGGGAGATTCATGCAAGTTTGCAGTTCGCGGCCCGAGAAGCACTCTCCGCCCAACATGCCCAACTGCAGCAACAGCTCCCAAACCGAAGGAGCCAGGACCCAAAGACCTAGCTGGCCTGAAGGGCCCCCAGGGGGCCCCCAAGCAGCCCCTCTCAATTTGGGTCTGGGGGCTTTCGTTGGGCCGGGAACCTGGGAGAATCCTGCAAGGTTGCAGTTCGCGGCCCGAGAAGCACTCTCCGGCCAACATGCCCAACTGCAGCAACAGCTCCCAAACCGAAGGAGCCAGGACCCAAAGACCTAGCTGGCCTGAAGGGCCCCCAGGGGGCCCCCAAGCAGCCCCTCTCAATTTGGGTCTGGGGGCTTTCGTTGGGCCGGGAACCTGGGAGAATCCTGCAAGGTTGCAGTTCGCGGCCCGAGAAGCACTCTCCGGCCAACATGCCCAACTGCAGCAACAGCTCCCAAAGCGAAGGAGCCAGGACCCAAAGACCTAGCTGGCCTGAAGGGCCCCCAGGGGGCCCCCAAGCAGCCCCTCTCCATTTGGGTCTGGGGGCTTTCGTTGGGCCGGGAACCTGGGAGATTCCTGCAAGGTTGCAGTTCGCGGCCCGAGAAGCACTCTCCGGCCAACATGCCCAACTGCAGCAACAGCTCCCAAACCGAATGAGCCAGGACACAAAGACCTAGCTGGCCTGAAGGGCCCCCAGGGGGCCCCCAAGTAGGCCCTCTCCATTTGGGTCTGGGGGATTTCTTTAGGCTGAGAACCTGGGAGATACCAGCAAGGTTGCAGTTCGCGGCCCGAGAAGCACTCTCCGGCCAACATGCCCAATATCCAGCAACAGCTCCCAAAGCGAAGGAGCCAGGACCCAAAGACCTAGCTGGCCTGAAGGGCCCCCAGGGGGCCCCCAAGCAGCCCCTCTCCATTTGGGTCTGGGGGCTTTTGTTGGGCCGGGAACCTGGGAGATTCCTGCAAGGTTGCAGTTCGAGGCCCGAGAAGCACTCTCCGCCCAACATGACCACGTCAACAACAGCTCCCAAACCGAATGAGCCAGGACACAAAGACCTAGCTGGCCTGAAGGGCCCCCAGGGGGCCCCCAAGCAGCCCCTCTCTATTTGGGTCTGGGGGCTTTCTTTAGGATGAGAACCTGGGAGATACCAGCAAGGTTGCAGTTCGCGGCCCGAGAAGCACTCTCCGGCCAACATGCCCAATATCCAGCAACAGCTCCCAAAGCGAAGGAGCCAGGACCCATAGACCTAGCTGGCCTGAAGGGCCCCCAGAAGGCCACCAAGCAGCCCCTCTCCATTTGGGTCTGGGGGCTTTCGTTGGGCATGTATACCTGAGAGGTACCTGCAAGTTACAGTTCGCGGCCCGAGAAGCACTCTCCGCCCAACATGCCCAACTGCAGCAACAGCTCCCAAAGCGAAGGAGCCAGGACCCAAAGACCTAGATGGCCTGAAGGGCCCCCAGGGGGCCCCCAAGCAGCCCCTCTCCATTTGGGTCTGGGGGTTTTCGTTGGGCCGGGAACCTGGGAGAATCCTGCAAGGTTGCAGTTCGCGGCCCGAGAAGCACTCTCCGGCCAACATGCCCAACTGCAGCAACAGCTCCCAAACCGAAGGAGCCAGGACCCAAAGACCTAGCTGGCCTGAAGGGCCCCCAGGGGGCCCCCAAGCAGCCCCTCTCCATTTGGGTCTGGGGGCTTTCGTTGGGCCGGGAACCTGGGAGAATCCTGCAAGGTTGCAGTTCGCGGCCCGAGAAGCACTCTCCGGCCAACATGCCCAAGTGCAGCAACAGCTCCCAAACCGAAGGAGCCAGGACCCAAAGACCTAGCTGGCCTGAAGGGCCCCCAGGGGGCCCCCAAGCAGCCCCTCTCCATTTGGGTCTGGGGGCTTTCGTTGGGCCGGGAACCTGGGAGAATCCTGCAAGGTTGCAGTTCGCAGCCCGAGAAGCACTCTCCGGCCAACATGCTCAACTGCAGCAACAGCTCCCAAAGCGAAGGAGCCAGGACCCAAAGACCTAGCTGGCCTGAAGGGGCCCCAGGGGGCCCCCAAGCAGCACCTCTCAATTTGGGTCTGGGGGCTTTCGTTGGGCCGGGAACCTGGGAGGTAACTGCAAGGTTGCAGTTCGCGGCCCGAGAAGCACTCTCCGGCCAACATGCCCAACTGCAGCAACAGCTCCCAAAGCGAAGGAGCCAGGACCCAAAGACCTAGCTGGCCTGAAGGGCCCCCAGGGGGCCCCCAAGCAGCCCCTCTCAATTTGGGTCTGGGGGCTTTCGTTGGGCCGGGAACCTGGGAGAATCCTGCAAGGTTGCAGTTCGCGGCCCGAGAAGCACTCTCCGGCCAACATGCCCAACTGCAGCAACAGCTCCCAAACCGAATGAGCCAGGACACAAAGACCTAGCTGGCCTGAAGGGCCCCCAGGGGGCCCCCAAGTAGGCCCTCTCCATTTGGGTCTGGGGGCTTTCTTTAGGCTGAGAACCTGGGAGATACCAGCAAGGTTGCAGTTCGCGGCCCGAGAAGCACTCTCCGGCCAACATGCCCAATATCCAGCAACAGCTCCCAAAACGAAGGAGCCAGGACCCAAAGACCTAGCTGGCCTGAAGGGCCCCCAGAAGGCCACCAAGCAGCCCCTCTCCATTTGGGTCTGGGGGCTTTCGTTGGGCATGGATACCTGAGAGGTACCTGCAAGTTACAGTTCGCGGCCCGAGAAGCACTCTCCGGCCAACATGCCCAACTGCAGCAACAGCTCCCAAAGCGAAGGAGCCAGGACACAAAGACCTAGCTGGCCTGAAGGGCCCCCAGGGGGCCACCAAGCAGCCCCTCTCAATTTGGGTCTGGGGGCTTTCGTTGGGCATGGATACCTGAGAGGTACCTGCAAGGTTGCAGTTCGCGGCCCGAGAAGCACTCTCCGGCCAACATGCTCAACTGCAGCAACAGCTCCCAAACCGAAGGAGCCAGGACCCAAAGACCTAGCTGGCCTGAAGGGCCCCCAGGGGGCCCCCAAGGAGCTCCTCTCCATTTGGGTCTGGGGGCTTTAGTTGGGCCGGGAACCTGGGAGGTACCAGCAAGGTTCCAGTTCGCGGCCGGAGAAGCACTCTCCGGCCAACATGCCCAACTGCAGCAACAGCTCCCAAAGCGAAGGAGCCAGGACCCAAAGACCTAGCTGGCCTGAAGGGCCCCCAGGGGGCCCCCAAGCAGCCCCTCTCCATTTGGGTCTGGGGGCTTTTGTTGGGCATGGAACCTGGGAGATTCCTGCAAGGTTGCAGTTCGAGGCCCGAGAAGCACTCTCCGGCCAACATGCCCAATATCCAGCAACAGCTCCCAAACCGAAGGAGCCAGGACACAAAGACCTAGCTGGCCTGAAGGGCCCCCAGGGGGGCCCCAAGCAGCCCCTCTCAATTTGGGTCTGGGGCCTTTCGTTGGGCCGGGAACCTGGGAGATTCCTGCGAGGTTGCAGTTCACGGCCCGAGAAGCACTCTCCGGCCAACATGCCCAACTGCAGCAACAGCTCCCAAAGCGAAGGAGCCAGGACCCAAAGACCTAGCTGGCCTGAAGGGCCCCCAGGGGGCCCCCAAGTAGGCCCTCTCCATTTGGGTCTGGGGGCTTTCTTTAGGCTGAGAACCTGGGAGATACCAGCAAGGTTGCAGTTCGCGGCCCGAGAAGCACTCTCCGGCCAACATGCCCAATATCCAGCAACAGCTCCCAAAGCGAAGGAGCCAGGACCCAAAGACCTAGCTGGCCTGAAGGGCCCCCAGAAGGCCACCAAGCAGCCCCTCTCCATTTGGGTCTGGGGGCTTTCGTTGGGCATGTATACCTGAGAGGTACCTGCAAGTTACATTTCGCGGCCCGAGAAGCACTCTCCGGCCAACATGCCCAACTGCAGCAACAGCTCCCAAACCGAAGGAGCCAGGACACAAAGACCTAGCTGGCCTGAAGGGCCCCCAGGGGGCCCCCAAGCAGCCCCTCTCAATTTGGGTCTGGGGGCTTTCGTTGGGCATGGATACCTGAGAGGTACCTGCAAGGTTGCAGTTCGCGGCCCGAGAAGCACTCTCCGACCAACATGCTCAACTGCAGCAACAGCTCCCAAACCGAAGGAGCCAGGACCCAAAGACCTAGCTGGCCTGAAGGGCCCCCATGGGGCCCCCAAGGAGCTCCTCTCCGTTTGGGTCTGGGGGCTTTAGTTGGGCCGGGAACCTGGGAGGTACCAGCAAGGTTCCAGTTCGCGGCCGGAGAAGCACTCTCCGGCCAACATGCCCAACTGTAGCAACAGCTCCCAAACCGAAGGAGCCAGGACCCAAAGACCTAGCTGGCCTGAAGGGCCCCCAGGGGGCCCCCAAGCAGCCCCTCTCCATTTGGGTCTGGGGGCTTTTGTTGGGCATGGAACCTGGGAGATTCCTGCAAGGTTGCAGTTCGCGGCCCGAGAAGCACTCTCCGGCCAACATGCCCAACTGCAGCAACAGCTCCCAAACCGAAGGAGCCAGGACCCAAAGACCTAGCTGGCCTGAAGGGCCCCCAGGGGGGCCCCAAGCAGCCCCTCTCAATTTGGGTCTGGGGGCTTTCGTTGGGCCGGGAACCTGGGAGAATCCTGCAAGGTTGCAGTTCGCGGCCCGAGAAGCACTCTCCGGCCAACATGCCCAACTGCAGCAACAGCTCCCAAAGCGAAGGAGCCAGGACCCAAAGACCTAGCTGGCCTGAAGGGCCCCCAGGGGGCCCCCAAGCAGCCCCTCTCCATTTGGGTCTGGGGGCTTTTGTTGGGCCGGGAACCTGGGAGATTCCTGCAAGGTTGCAGTTCGAGGCCCGAGAAGCACTCTCCGCCCAACATGCCCAACGTCAACAACAGCTCCCAAACCGAATGAGCCAGGACACAAAGACCTAGCTGGCCTGAAGGGCCCCCAGGGGGCCCCCAAGCAGCCCCTCTCCATTTGGGTCTGGGGGCTTTCTTTAGGATGAGAACCTGGGAGATACCAGCAAGGTTGCAGTTCGCGGCCCGAGAAGCACTCTCCGGCCAACATGCCCAACTGCAGCAACAGCTCCCAAACCGAAGGAGCCAGGACACAAAGACCTAGCTGGCCTGAAGGGCCCCCAGGGGGCCCCCAAGCAGCCCCTCTCAATTTGGGTCTGGGGGCTTTCGTTGGGCCGGGAACCTGGGAGAATCCTGCAAGGTTGCAGTTCGCGGCCCGAGAAGCACTCTCCGGCCAACATGCCCAACTGCAGCAACAGCTCCCAAAGCGAAGGAGCCAGGACCCAAAGACCTAGCTGGCCTGAAGGGCCCCCAGGGGGCCCCCAAGCAGCCCCTCTCAATTTGGGTCTGGGGGCTTTCGTTGGGCCGGGAACCTGGGAGAATCCTGCAAGGTTGCAGTTCGCGGCCCGAGAAGCACTCTCCGGCCAACATGCCCAACTGCAGCAACAGCTCCCAAAGCGAAGGAGCCAGGACCCAAAGACCTAGCTGGCCTGAAGGGCCCCCATGGGGCCCCCAAGCAGCCCCTCTCAATTTGGGTCTGGGGGCTTTCGTTGGGCCGGGAACCTGGGAGATTCCTGCAAGGTTGCAGTTCGAGGCCCGAGAAGCACTCTCCGCCCAACATGACCACGTCAACAACAGCTCCCAAACCGAATGAGCCAGGACACAAAGACCTAGCTGGCCTGAAGGGCCCCCAGGGGGCCCCCAAGCAGCCCCTCTCCATTTGGGTCTGGGGGCTTTCTTTAGGATGAGAACCTGGGAGATACCAGCAAGGTTGCAGTTCGCGGCCCGAGAAGCACTCTCCGGCCAACATGCCCAATATCCAGCAACAGCTCCCAAAGCGAAGGAGCCAGGACCCAGAGACCTAGCTGGCCTGAAGGGCCCCCAGAAGGCCACCTAGCAGCCCCTCTCCATTTGGGTCTGGGGGCTTTCGTTGGGCATGTATACCTGAGAGGTACCTGCAAGTTACAGTTCGCGGCCCGAGAAGCACTCTCCGCCCAACATGCCCAACTGCAGCAACAGCTCCCAAACCGAATGAGCCAGGACACAAAGACCTAGCTGGCCTGAAGGGCCCCCAGGGGGCCCCCAAGTAGGCCCTCTCCATTTGGGTCTGGGGGCTTTCTTTAGGCTGAGAACCTGGGAGATACCAGCAAGGTTGCAGTTCGCGGCCCGAGAAGCACTCTCCGGCCAACATGCCCAATATCCAGCAACAGCTCCCAAAACGAAGGAGCCAGGACCCAAAGACCTAGCTGGCCTGAAGGGCCCCCAGAAGGCCACCAAGCAGCCCCTCTCCATTTGGGTCTGGGGGCTTTCGTTGGGCATGGATACCTGAGAGGTACCTGCAAGTTACAGTTCGCGGCCCGAGAAGCACTCTCCGGCCAACATGCCCAACTGCAGCAACAGCTCCCAAAGCGAAGGAGCCAGGACACAAAGACCTAGCTGGCCTGAAGGGCCCCCAGGGGGCCACCAAGCAGCCCCTCTCAATTTGGGTCTGGGGGCTTTCGTTGGGCATGGATACCTGAGAGGTACCTGCAAGGTTGCAGTTCGCGGCCCGAGAAGCACTCTCCGGCCAACATGCCCAACTGCAGCAACAGCTCCCAAAGCGAAGGAGCCAGGACCCAAAGACCTAGCTGGCCTGAAGGGCCCCCAGGGGGCCCCCAAGCAGCCCCTCTCCATTTGGGTCTGGGGGCTTTCGTTGGGCATGGAACCTTGGAGATTCCTGCAAGGTTGCAGTTCGCGGCCCGAGAAGCACTCTCCGGCCAACATGCCCAACTGCAGCAACAGCTCCCAAACCGAAGGAGCCAGGACCCAAAGACCTAGCTGGCCTGAAGGGCCCCCAGGGGGCCCCCAAGCAGCCCCTCTCAATTTGGGTCTGGGGGCTTTCGTTGGGCCGGGAACCTGGGAGGTACCTGCAAGGTTGCAGTTCGCAGCCCGAGAAGCACTCTCCGGCCAACATGCCCAACTGCAGCAACAGCTCCCAAACCGAACGAGCCAGGACCCAAAGACCTAGCTGGCCTGAAGGGCCCCCAGGGGGCCCCCAAGCAGCCCCTCTCAATTTGGGTCTGGGGGCTTTTGTTGGGCCGGGAACCTGGGAGATTCCTGCAAGGTTGCAGTTCGCGGCCCGAGAAGCACTCTCCGGCCAACATGCCCAACTGCAGCAACAGCTCCCAAAGCGAAGGAGCCAGGACCCAAAGACCTAGCTGGCCTGAAGGGCCCCCATGGGGCCCCCAAGGAGCTCCTCTCCATTTGGGTCTGGGGGCTTTTGTTGGGCCGGGAACCTGAAAGATTCCTGCA
Source organism: Gallinula chloropus (assembly GCF_964237585.1). Classification (NCBI taxonomy): domain Eukaryota; kingdom Metazoa; phylum Chordata; class Aves; order Gruiformes; family Rallidae; genus Gallinula; species Gallinula chloropus. The sequence continues at coordinate 474,757 of NW_028168452.1, forward strand.
AGGTTGCAGTTCGAGGCCCGAGAAGCACTCTCCGGCCAACATGCCCAACTGCAGCAACAGCTCCCAAACCGAATGAGCCAGGACACAAAGACCTAGCTGGCCTGAAGGGCCCCCAGGGGGCCCCCAAGTAGGCCCTCTCAATTTGGGTCTGGGGGCTTTCGTTGGGCATGGATACCTGAGAGGTATCTGCAAGTTACAGTTCGCGGCCCGAGAAGCACTCTCCGGCCAACATGCCCAACTGCAGCAACAGCTCCCAAACCGAAGGAGCCAGGACCCAAAGACCTAGCTGGCCTGAAGGGCCCCCTGGGGGCCCCCAAGCAGCCCCTCTCAATTTGGGTCTGGGGGCTTTCGTTGGGCCGGGAACCTGGGAGATTCCTGCAAGGTTGCAGTTCGCGGCCCGAGAAGCACTCTCCGCCCAACATGCCCAACTGCAGCAACAGCTCCCAAACCGAAGGAGCCAGGACCCAAAGACCTAGCTGGCCTGAAGGGCCCCCAGGGGGCCACCAAGCAGCCCCTCTCAATTTGGGTCTGGGGGCTTTCGTTGGGCATGGATACCTGAGAGGTACCTGCAAGGTTATAGTTCGCGGCCCGAGAAGCACTCTCCGGCCAACATGCCCAACTGCAGCAACAGCTCCCAAACCGAAGGAGCCAGGACCCAAAGACCTAGGTGGCCTGAAGGGCCCCCAGGGGGCCCCCAAGCAGCCCCTCTCAATTTGGGTCTGGGGGCTTTCGTTGGGCCGGGAACCTGGGAGATGCATGCAAAGTTGCAGTTCGCGGCCCGAGAAGCACTCTCCGGCCAACATGCCCAACTGCAGCAACAGCTCCCAAACCGAAGGAGCCAGGACCCAAAGACCTAGCTGGCCTGAAGGGCCCCCAGGGGGCCCCCAAGCAGCCCCTCTCCATTTGGGTCTGGGGGCTTTCGTTGGGCCGGGAACCTGGGAGATTCCTGCAAGGTTGCAGTTCGAGGCCCGAGAAGCACTCTCCGGCCAACATGCCCAACTGCAGCAACAGCTCCCAAACCGAAGGAGCCAGGACCCAAAGACCTAGCTGGCCTGAAGGGCCCCCAGGGGGGCCCCAAGCAGCCCCTCTCCATTTGGGTCTGGGGGCTTTCGTTGGGCCGGGAACCTGGGAGAATCCTGCAAAGTTGCAGTTCGCGGCCCGAGAAGCACTCTCCGGCCAACATGCCCAACTGCAGCAACAGCTCCCAAACCGAAGGAGCCAGGACCCAAAGACCTAGCTGGCCTGAAGGGCCCCCAGGGGGCCCCAAGCAGCCCCTCTCCATTTGGGTCTGGGGGCTTTCGTTGGGCCGGGAACCTGGGAGAATCCTGCAAGGTTGCAGTTCGCGGCCCGAGAAGCACTCTCCGGCCAACATGCCCAACTGCAGCAACAGCTCCCAAACCGAAGGAGCCAGGACCCAAAGACCTAGCTGGCCTGAAGGGCCCCCAGGGGGCCACCAAGCAGTCCCTCTCAATTTGGGTCTGGGGGCTTTTGTTGGGTCGGGAACCTGGGAGAATCCTGCAAGGTTGCAGTTCGCGGCCCGAGAAGCACTCTCCGGCCAACATGCCCAACTGCAGCAACAGCTCCCAAAGCGAAGGAGCCAGGACCCAAAGACCTAGCTGGCCTGAAGGGCCCCCAGGGGGCCACCAAGCAGCCCCTCTCCATTTGGGTCTGGGGGCTTTCGTTGGGCCGGGAACCTGTGAGGTACCAGCAAGGTTGCAGTTCGCGGCCGGAGAAGCACTCTCCGGCCAACATGCCCAACTGCAGCAACAGCTCCCAAAGTGAAGGAGCCAGGACCCAAAGACCTAGCTGGCCTGAAGGGCCCCCAGGGGGCCCCCAAGCAGCCCCTCTCCATTTGGGTCTGGGGGCTTTCGTTGGGCCGGGAACCTGGGAGATTCCTTCAAGGTTGCAGTTCGCGGCCCGAGAAGCACTCTCCGCCCAACATGCCCAACTGCAGCAACAGCTCCCAAACCGAAGGAGCCAGGACCCAAAGACCTAGCTGGCCTGAAGGGCCCCCAGGGGGCCCCCAAGCAGCCCCTCTCAATTTGGGTCTGGGGGCTTTCGTTGGGCCGGGAACCTGGGAGATTCATGCAAGGTTGCAGTTCGCGGCCCGAGAAGCACTCTCCGGCCAACATGCACAACTGCAGCAACAGCTCCCAAACCGAAGGAGCCAGGACCCAAAGACCTAGCTGGCCTGAAGGGCCCCCAGGGGGCCCCCAAGCAGCCCCTCTCCATTTGGGTCTGGGGGCTTTCGTTGGGCATGTATACCTGAGAGGTACCTGCAAGGTTACAGTTCGCGGCCGGAGAAGCACTCTCCGGCCAACATGCCCAACTGCAGCAACAGCTCCCAAAGCGAAGGAGCCAGGACCCAAAGACCTAGCTGGCCTGAAGGGCCCCCAGGGGGCCACCAAGCAGCCTCTCTCCATTTGGGTCTGGGGGCTTTCGTTGGGCATGGAACCTTGGAGATTCCTGCAAGGTTGCAGTTCGCGGCCCGAGAAGCACTCTCCGGCCAACATGCCCAACTGCAGCAACAGCTCCCAAACCGAAGGAGCCAGGACCCAAAGACCTAGCTGGCCTGAAGGGCCCCCAGGGGGCCCCCAAGCAGCCCCTCTCAATTTGGGTCTGGGGGCTTTCGTTGGGCCGGGAACCTGGGAGATTCATGCAAGGTTGCAGTTCGCGGCCCGAGAAGCACTCTCCGGCCAACATGCCCAACTGCAGCAACAGCTCCCAAAGCGAAGGAGCCAGGACCCAAAGACCTAGCTGGCCTGAAGGGCCCCCAGGGGGCCCCCAAGCAGCCCCTCTCCATTTGGGTCTGGGGGCTTTCGTTGGGCATGGAACCTGGGAGATTCCTGCAAGGTTGCAGTTCGCGGCCCGAGAAGCACTCTCCGGCCAACATGCCCAACTGCAGCAACAGCTCCCAAACCGAAGGAGCCAGGACACAAAGACCTAGCTGGCCTGAAGGGCCCCCAGGGGGGCCCCAAGCAGCCCCTCTCCATTTGGGTCTGGGGGCTTTTGTTGGGCCGGGAACCTGGGAGAATCCTGCAAGGTTGCAGTTCGCGGCCCGAGAAGCACTCTCCGGCCAACATGCCCAACTGCAGCAACAGCTCCCAAACCGAAGGAGCCAGGACCCAAAGACCTAGCTGGCCTGAAGGGCACCCAGGGGGCCCCCAAGCAGCCCCTCTCAATTTGGGTCTGGGGGCTTTCGTTGGGCCTGGGACCTGGGAGGTACCTGCAAGGTTGCAGTTCGCAGCCCGAGAAGCACTCTCCGGTCATCATGCCCAACGTCCAGCAACAGCTCCCAAAGCGAAGGAGCCAGGACCCAAAGACCTAGCTGGCCTGGAGTGTCCCCAGGGGGCCCCCAAGCAGCCCCTCTCCATTTGGGTCTGGGGGCTTTCGTTGGGCCGGGAACCTGGGAGGTGTCTGCAAGGTTGCAGTTCGCGGCCCGAGAAGCACTCTCCGGCCATCATGCCAAACGTCCAGCAACAGCTCCCAAACCCAAGGAGCCAGGACCCAAAGACCTAGCTGGCCTGAAGAGTCCCCACGGGGCCCCCAAACAGCCCCTCTCCATTTGGGTCTGGGGGCTTTCGTTGGGCGTGGAACCTGGGAGATTCCTTCAAGGTTGCAGTTCGCGGCCCGAGAAGCACTCTCCGGCCAACATGCCCAACGTCCAGCAACAGCTCCCAAAGCGAAGGAGCCAGGACCCAAAGACCTAGCTGGCCTGAAGGGCCCCCAGGGGGCCCCCAAACAGCCCCTCTCCATTTGGGTCTGGGGGCTTTCGTTGGGCCGGGAACATGGGAGATACCTGCAAGGTTGCAGTTCACGGCCCGAGAAGCACTCTCCGGTCAACATGCCCAACGTCCAGCAACAGCTCCCAAACCGAAGGAGCCAGGACCCAAAGACCTAGCTGGCCTGAAGGGGCCCCAGGGGGCACCCAAACAGCCCCTCTCCATTTGGGTCTGGGGTCTTTCGTTGGGCCGGGAACCTGGGAGAATCCTGCAAGGTTGCAGTTCGCGGCCCGAGAAGCACTCTCCGGCCAACATGCCCAACGTCCAGCAACAGCTCCCAAACCGAAGGAGCCAGGACCCAAAGACCTAGCTGGCCTGAAGGGCCCCCTGGGGGCCCCCAAGCTGCCCCTCTCAATTTTGGTCTGGGGGCTTTCGTTGGGCCGGGAACCTGGGAGGTACCTGCAAGGTTGCAGTTCGCAGCCCGAGAAGCACTCTCCGGTCAACATGCCCAACTGCAGAAACAGCTCCCAAACCGAAGGAGCCAGGACCCAAAGACCTAGCTGGCCTGAAGGGCCCCAAAGAGCCCCCAAGCAGCCCCTCTCAATTTGGGCCTGGGGGCTTTCCTTGGGGCGGGAACCTGGGAGATACCTGCAAGGTTGCAGTTCTCGTACCGAGAAGCACTCTCTGGCCAACATGCCCAACTGCAGCAACAGCTCCCAAACCCAAGGAGCCAGGACCCAAAGACCTAGCTGGCCTGGAGTGTCCCACGTGGGCCCGTAAGTAGCCCCTCTCAATTTTGGTCTGGGGGCTTTTGTTGGGCCGCGAACCTGGGTGGTGCCTGCAAGGTTGCAGTTCGCGGCCCGAGAAGCACTCTCCGGCCATCATGCCCAACGTCCATCAACAGCTCCCAAACCCAAGGAGCCAGGACCCAAAGACCTAGCTGGCCTGAAGAGTCCCCAGGGGGCCCCCAAACAGCCCCTCTCCATTTGGGTCTGGGGGCTTTCGTTTGGCCTGGGACCTGGGAGGTACCTGCAAGGTTGCAGTTCGCGGCCCGAGAAGCACTCTCCGGCCAACATGCCCAACTGCAGCAACAGCTCCCAAACCGAAGGAGCCAGGACCCAAAGACCTAGCTGGCCTGAAGGGCCCCCAGGGGGGCCCCAAGCAGCCCCTCTCAATTTGGGTCTGGGGGCTTTCGTTGGGCCGGGAACCTGGGAGAATCCTGCAAGGTTGCAGTTCGCGGCCCGAGAAGCACTCTCCGGCCAACATGCCCAACTGCAGCAACAGCTCCCAAACCGAAGGAGCCAGGACACAAAGACCTAGCTGGCCTGAAGGGCCCCCATGGGGCCCCCAAGGAGCTCCTCTCCATTTGGGTCTGGGGGCTTTAGTTGGGCCGGGAACCTGGGAGATTCCTGCAAGGTTGCAGTTCGCGGCCGGAGAAGCACTCTCCGGCCAACATGCCCAACTGCAGCAACAGCTCCCAAAGCGAAGGAGCCAGGACCCAAAGACCTAGCTGGCCTGAAGGGCCCCCAGGGGGCCCCCAAGCAGCCCCTCTCCATTTGGGTCTGGGGCTTTTGTTGGGCCGGGAACCTGAAAGATTCCTGCAAGGTTGCAGTTCGCGGCCCGAGAAGCACTCTCCGGCCAACATGCCCAACTGCAGCAACAGCTCCCAAACCGAATGAGCCAGGACCCAAAGACCTAGCTGGCCTGAAGGGCCCCCAGGGGGCCCCCAAGCAGCCCCTCTCCATTTGGGTCTGGGGGATTTTGTTGGGTATGGAACCTGGGAGATTCCTTCAAGGTTGCAGTTCGCGGCCCGAGAAGCACTCTCCGGCCAACATGCCCAACTGCAGCAACAGCTCCCAAAGCGAAGGAGCCAGGACCCAAAGACCTAGCTGGCCTGAAGGGCCCCCAGGGGGCCCCCAAGCAGCCCCTCTCCATTTGGGTCTGGGGGCTTTCGTTGGGCCGGGAACCTGGGAGGTACCTGCAAGGTTTCAGTTCGCGGCCCGAGAAGCACTCTCCGGCCAACATGCCCAACTGCAGCAACAGCTCCCAAAGCGAAGGAGCCAGGACCCAAAGACCTAGCTGGCCTGAAGGGCCCCCAGGGGGCCCCCAAGCAGCCCCTCTCAATTTGGGTCTGGGGGCTTTCGTTGGGCCGGGACCCTGGGAGATTCATGCAAGGTTGCAGTTCGCGGCCCGAGAAGCACTCTCCGGCCAACATGCCCAACTGCAGCAACAGCTCCCAAAGCGAAGGAGCCAGGACCCAAAGACCTAGCTGGCCTGAAGGGCCCCCAGGGGGCCCCCAAGCAGCCCCTCTCCATTTGGGTCTGGGGGCTTTCGTTGGGCATGCATACCTGAGAGGTACCTGCAAGGTTACAGTTCGCGGCCCGAGAAGCACTCTCCGGCCAACATGCCCAACTGCAGCAACAGCTCCCAAAGCGAAGGAGCCAGGACCCAAAGACCTAGCTGGCCTGAAGGGCCCCCAGGGGGCCCCCAAGCAGCCCCTCTCCATTTGGGTCTGGTGGCTTTCGTTGGGCCGGGAACCTGGGAGATTCATGCAAGGTTGCAGTTCGCGGCCCGAGAAGCACTCTCCGGCCAACATGCCCAACTGCAGCAACAGCTCCCAAACCGAAGGAGCCAGGACCCAAAGACCTAGCTGGCCTGAAGGGCCCCCAGGGGGCCCCCAAGCAGCCCCTCTCAATTTGGGTCTGGGGCCTTTCGTTGGGCAGGGAACCTGGGAGATTCCTGCAAGGTTGCAGTTCGCGGCCCGAGAAGCACTCTCCGGCCAACATGCCCAACTGCAGCAACAGCTCCCAAACCGAAGGAGCCAGGACCCAAAGACCTAGCTGGCCTGAAGGGCCCCCAGGGGGGCCCAAAGAAGTCCCTCTCAATTTGGGTCTGGGGGCTTTTGTTGGGCCGGGAACCTGGGAGAATCCTGCAAGGTTGCAGTTCGCGGCCCGAGAAGCACTCTCCGGCCAACATGCCCAACTGCAGCAACAGCTCCCAAACCGAAGGAGCCAGGACACAAAGACCTAGCTGGCCTGAAGGGCCCCCAGGGGGCCCCCAAGTAGCCCCTCTCAATTTGGGTCTGGGGGCTTTCGTTGGGCCGGGAACCTGGGAGAATCCTGCAAGGTTGCAGTTCGCGGCCCGAGAAGCACTCTCCGGCCAACATGCCCAACTGCAGCAACAGCTCCCAAACCGAAGGAGCCAGGACCCAAAGACCTAGCTGGCCTGAAGGGCCCCCAGGGGGCCCCCAAGCAGCCCCTCTCCATTTGGGTCTGGGGGCTTTCGTTGGGCCGGGAACCTGGGAGATTCCTGCAAGGTTGCAGTTCGCGGCCCGAGAAGCACTCTCCGGCCAACATGCCCAACTGCAGCAACAGCTCCCAAACCGAATGAGCCAGGACACAAAGACCTAGCTGGCCTGAAGGGCCCCCAGGGGGCCCCCAAGCAGCCCCTCTCCATTTGGGTCTGGGGGCTTTCGTTGGGCATGTATACCTGAGAGGTACCTGCAAGTTACAGTTCGCGGCCCGAGAAGCACTCTCCGGCCAACATGCCCAACTGCAGCAACAGCTCCCAAAGCGAAGGAGCCAGGACCCAAAGACCTAGCTGGCCTGAAGGGCCCCCAGGGGGCCCCCAAGCAGCCCCTCTCAATTTGGGTCTGGGGGTTTTCGTTGGGCCGGGAACCTGGGAGGTACCTCCAAGGTTGCAGTTCGCGGCCCGAGAAGCACTCTCCGGCCAACATGCCCAACTGCAGCAACAGCTCCCAAACCGAAGGAGCCAGGACCCAAAGACCTAGCTGGCCTGAAGGGCCCCCAGGGGGCCCCCAAGCAGCCCCTCTCAATTTGGGTCTGGGGGCTTTCGTTGGGCCGGGAACCTGGGAGAATCCTGCAAGGTTGCAGTTCGCGGCCCGAGAAGCACTCTCCGGCCAACATGCCCAACTGCAGCAACAGCTCCCAAACCGAAGGAGCCAGGACCCAAAGACCTAGCTGGCCTGAAGGGCCCCCAGGGGGCCCCCAAGCAGCCCCTCTCCATTTGGGTCTGGGGGCTTTCGTTGGGCCGGGAACCTGGGAGAATCCTGCAAGGTTGCAGTTCGCGGCCCGAGAAGCACTCTCCGGCCAACATGCCCAACTGCAGCAACAGCTCCCAAAGTGAAGGAGCCAGGACCCAAAGACCTAGCTGGCCTGAAGGGCCCCCAGGGGGCCACCAAGCAGCCCCTCTCAATTTGGGTCTGGGGGCTTTCGTTGGGCCGGGAACCTGGGAGAATCCTGCAAGGTTGCAGTTCGCGGCCCGAGAAGCACTCTCCGCCCAACATGCCCAACTGCAGCAACAGCTCCCAAACCGAAGGAGCCAGGACCCAAAGACCTAGCTGGCCTGAAGGGCCCCCAGGGGGCCCCCAAGCAGCACCTCTCAATTTGGGTCTGGGGGCTTTCGTTGGGCCGGGAACCTGGGAGGTACCTGCAAGGTTTCAGTTCGCGGCCCGAGAAGCACTCTCCGGCCAACATGCCCAACTGCAGCAACAGCTCCCAAAGCGAAGGAGCCAGGACCCAAAGACCTAGCTGGCCTGAAGGGCCCCCAGGGGGCCCCCAAGCAGCCCCTCTCCATTTGGGTCTGGGGGCTTTCGTTGGGCCGGGAACCTGGGAGATTCCTGCAAGGTTGCAGTTCGAGGCCCGAGAAGCACTCTCCGGCCAACATGCCCAACTGCAACAACAGCTCCCAAACCGAATGAGCCAGGACACAAAGACCTAGCTGGCCTGAAGGGCCCCCAGGGGGCCCCCAAGCAGCCCCTCTCCATTTGGGGCTGGGGGCTTTCTTTAGGCTGAGAACCTGGGAGATACCAGCAAGGTTGCAGTTCGAGGCCCGAGAAGCACTCTCCGGCCAACATGCCCAATATCCAGCAACAGCTCCCAAAGCGAAGGAGCCAGGACACAAAGACCTAGCTGGCCTGAAGGGCCCCCAGGGGGCCCCCAAGCAGCCCCTCTCAATTTGGGTCTGGGGGCTTTCGTTGGGCATGGATACCTGAGAGGTACCTGCAAGGTTACAGTTCGCGGCCCGAGAAGCACTCTCCGGCCAACATGCCCAACTGCAGCAACAGCTCCCAAAGCGAAGGAGCCAGGACCCAAAGACCTAGCTGGCCTGAAGGGCCCCCAGGGGGCCCCCAAGCAGCCCCCCTCAATTTGGGTCTGGGGGCTTTCGTTGGGCCGGGAACCTGGGAGATTCATGCAAGGTTGCAGTTCGCGGCCCGAGAAGCACTCTCCGGCCAACATGCCCAACTGCAGCAACAGCTCCCAAAGCGAAGGAGCCAGGACCCAAAGACCTAGCTGGCCTGAAGGGCCCCCAGGGGGCCCCCAAGCAGCCCCTCTCCATTTGGGTCTGGGGGCTTTCGTTGGGCATGTATACCTGAGAGGTACCTGCAAGTTACAGTTCGCGGCCCGAGAAGCACTCTCCGCCCAACATGCCCAACTGCAGCAACAGCTCCCAAAGCGAAGGAGCCAGGACCCAAAGACCTAGCTGGCCTGAAGGGCCCCCAGGGGGCCCCCAAGCAGCCCCTCTCCATTTTGGTCTGGGGGTTTTCGTTGGGCCGGGAACCTGGGAGGTACCTGCAAGGTTGCAGTTCGCGGCCCGAGAAGCACTCTCCGGCCAACATGCCCAACTGCAGCAACAGCTCCCAAACCGAAGGAGCCAGGACCCAAAGACCTAGCTGGCCTGAAGGGCCCCCAGGGGGCCCCCAAGCAGCCCCTCTCAATTTGGGTCTGGGGGCTTTCGTTGGGCCGGGAACCTGGGAGAATCCTGCAAGGTTGCAGTTCGCGGCCCGAGAAGCACTCTCCGCCCAACATGCCCAACGTCCAGCAACAGCTCCCAAAGCGAAGGAGCCAGGACCCAAAGACCTAGCTGGCCTGAAGGGCCCCCAGGGGGCCCCCAAGCAGCCCCTCTCCATTTGGGTCTGGGGGCTTTCGTTGGGCCGGGAACCTGGGAGAATCCTGCAAGGTTGCAGTTCGCGGCCCGAGAAGCACTCTCCGGCCAACATGCCCAACTGCAGCAACAGCTCCCAAACCGAAGGAGCCAGGACCCAAAGACCTAGCTGGCCTGAAGGGCCCCCAGGGGGCCCCCAAGCAGCCCCTCTCAATTTGGGTCTGGGGGCTTTCGTTGGGCCGGGAACCTGGGAGGTACCTGCAAGGTTTCAGTTCGCGGCCCGAGAAGCACTCTCCGGCCAACATGCCCAACTGCAGCAACAGCTCCCAAAGCGAAGGAGCCAGGACCCAAAGACCTAGCTGGCCTGAAGGGCCCCCAGGGGGCCCCCAAGCAGCCCCTCTCCATTTGGGTCTGGGGGCTTTCGTTGGGCCGGGAACCTGGGAGATTCCTGCAAGGTTGCAGTTCGAGGCCCGAGAAGCACTCTCCGGCCAACATGCCCAATATCCAGCAACAGCTCCCAAAGCGAAGGAGCCAGGACACAAAGACCTAGCTGGCCTGAAGGGCCCCCAGGGGGCCCCCAAGCAGCCCCTCTCAATTTGGGTCTGGGGGCTTTCGTTGGGCATGGATACCTGAGAGGTACCTGCAAGGTTACAGTTCGCGGCCCGAGAAGCACTCTCCGGCCAACATGCCCAACTGCAGCAACAGCTCCCAAACCGAAGGAGCCAGGACCCAAAGACCTAGCTGGCCTGAAGGGCCCCCAGGGGGGCCCAAAGAAGTCCCTCTCAATTTGGGTCTGGGGGCTTTTTTTGGGCCGGGAACCTGGGAGAATCCTGCAAGGTTGCAGTTCGCGGCCCGAGAAGCACTCTCCGGCCAACATGCCCAACTGCAGCAACAGCTCCCAAACCGAAGGAGCCAGGACCCAAAGACCTAGCTGGCCTGAAGGGCCCCCAGGGGGCCCCCAAGCAGCCCCTCTCCATTTGGGTCTGGGGGCTTTTGTTGGGCCGGGAACCTGGGAGATTCCTGCAAGGTTGCAGTTCGCGGCCCGAGAAGCACTCTCCGCCCAACATGCCCAACGTCAACAACAGCTCCCAAACCGAAGGAGCCAGGACCCAAAGACCTAGCTGGCCTGAAGGGCCCCCAGGGGGCCCCCAAGCAGCCCCTCTCCATTTGGGTCTGGGGGCTTTCTTTAGGCTGAGAACCTGGGAGATACCAGCAAGGTTGCAGTTCGCGGCCCGAGAAGCACTCTCCGGCCAACATGCCCAATATCCAGCAACAGCTCCCAAAGCGAAGGAGCCAGGACCCAAAGACCTAGCTGGCCTGAAGGGCCCCCAGAAGGCCACCAAGCAGCCCCTCTCCATTTGGGTCTGGGGGCTTTCGTTGGGCATGTATACCTGAGAGGTACCTGCAAGTTACAGTTCGCGGCCCGAGAAGCACTCTCCGGCCAACATGCCCAACTGCAGCAACAGCTCCCAAACCGAAGGAGCCAGGACACAAAGACCTAGCTGGCCTGAAGGGCCCCCAGGGGGCCCCCAAGCAGCCCCTCTCCATTTGGGTCTGGGGGTTTTCGTTGGGCCGGGAACCTGGGAGATTCATGCAAGTTTGCAGTTCGCGGCCCGAGAAGCACTCTCCGGCCAACATGCCCAACTGCAGCAACAGCTCCCAAACCGAAGGAGCCAGGACCCAAAGACCTAGCTGGCCTGAAGGGCCCCCAGGGGGCCCCCAAGCAGCCCCTCTCAATTTGGGTCTGGGGGCTTTCGTTGGGCCGGGAACCTGGGAGAATCCTGCAAGGTTGCAGTTCGCGGCCCGAGAAGCACTCTCCGGCCAACATGCCCAACTGCAGCAACAGCTCCCAAACCGAAGGAGCCAGGACCCAAAGACCTAGCTGGCCTGAAGGGCCCCCAGGGGGCCCCCAAGCAGCCCCTCTCAATTTGGGTCTGGGGGCTTTCGTTGGGCCGGGAACCTGGGAGAATCCTGCAAGGTTGCAGTTCGCGGCCCGAGAAGCACTCTCCGGCCAACATGCCCAACTGCAGCAACAGCTCCCAAAGCGAAGGAGCCAGGACCCAAAGACCTAGCTGGCCTGAAGGGCCCCCAGGGGGCCCCCAAGCAGCCCCTCTCCATTTGGGTCTGGGGGCTTTCGTTGGGCCGGGAACCTGGGAGATTCCTGCAAGGTTGCAGTTCGCGGCCCGAGAAGCACTCTCCGGCCAACATGCCCAACTGCAGCAACAGCTCCCAAACCGAATGAGCCAGGACACAAAGACCTAGCTGGCCTGAAGGGCCCCCAGGGGGCCCCCAAGTAGGCCCTCTCCATTTGGGTCTGGGGGATTTCTTTAGGCTGAGAACCTGGGAGATACCAGCAAGGTTGCAGTTCGCGGCCCGAGAAGCACTCTCCGGCCAACATGCCCAATATCCAGCAACAGCTCCCAAACCGAAGGAGCCAGGACCCAAAGACCTAGCTGGCCTGAAGGGCCCCCAGGGGGCCCCCAAGCAGCCCCTCTCCATTTGGGTCTGGGGGCTTTTGTTGGGCCGGGAACCTGGGAGATTCCTGCAAGGTTGCAGTTCGAGGCCCGAGAAGCACTCTCCGCCCAACATGACCACGTCAACAACAGCTCCCAAACCGAATGAGCCAGGACACAAAGACCTAGCTGGCCTGAAGGGCCCCCAGGGGGCCCCCAAGCAGCCCCTCTCTATTTGGGTCTGGGGGCTTTCTTTAGGATGAGAACCTGGGAGATACCAGCAAGGTTGCAGTTCGCGGCCCGAGAAGCACTCTCCGGCCAACATGCCCAATATCCAGCAACAGCTCCCAAAGCGAAGGAGCCAGGACCCAGAGACCTAGCTGGCCTGAAGGGCCCCCAGGGGGCCCCCAAGCAGCCCCTCTCCATTTGGGTCTGGGGGCTTTCGTTGGGCATGTATACCTGAGAGGTACCTGCAAGTTACAGTTCGCGGCCCGAGAAGCACTCTCCGCCCAACATGCCCAACTGCAGCAACAGCTCCCAAAGCGAAGGAGCCAGGACCCAAAGACCTAGCTGGCCTGAAGGGCCCCCATGGGGCCCCCAAGGAGCTCCTCTCCGTTTGGGTCTGGGGGCTTTAGTTGGGCCGGGAACCTGGGAGGTACCAGCAAGGTTCCAGTTCGCGGCCGGAGAAGCACTCTCCGGCCAACATGCCCAACTGCAGCAACAGCTCCCAAACCGAAGGAGCCAGGACCCAAAGACCTAGCTGGCCTGAAGGGCCCCCAGGGGGCCCCCAAGCAGCCCCTCTCCATTTGGGTCTGGGGGCTTTTATTGGGCATGGAACCTGGGAGATTCCTGCAAGGTTGCAGTTCGCGGCCCGAGAAGCACTCTCCGGCCAACATGCCCAACTGCAGCAACAGCTCCCAAACCGAAGGAGCCAGGACCCAAAGACCTAGCTGGCCTGAAGGGCCCCCAGGGGGGCCCCAAGCAGCCCCTCTCAATTTGGGTCTGGGGGCTTTCGTTGGGCCGGGAACCTGGGAGAATCCTGCAAGGTTGCAGTTCGCGGCCCGAGAAGCACTCTCCGGCCAACATGCCCAACTGCAGCAACAGCTCCCAAAGCGAAGGAGCCAGGACCCAAAGACCTAGCTGGCCTGAAGGGCCCCCAGGGGGCCCCCAAGCAGCCCCTCTCCATTTGGGTCTGGGGGCTTTCTTTAGGATGAGAACCTGGGAGATACCAGCAAGGTTGCAGTTCGCGGCCCGAGAAGCACTCTCCGGCCAACATGCCCAATATCCAGCAACAGCTCCCAAAGCGAAGGAGCCAGGACCCAGAGACCTAGCTGGCCTGAAGGGCCCCCAGAAGGCCACCAAGCAGCCCCTCTCCATTTGGGTCTGGGGGCTTTCGTTGGGCATGTATACCTGAGAGGTACCTGCAAGTTACAGTTCGCGGCCCGAGAAGCACTCTCCGCCCAACATGCCCAACTGCAGCAACAGCTCCCAAAGCGAAGGAGCCAGGACCCAAAGACCTAGCTGGCCTGAAGGGCCCCCATGGGGCCCCCAAGGAGCTCCTCTCCGTTTGGGTCTGGGGGCTTTAGTTGGGCCGGGAACCTGGGAGGTACCAGCAAGGTTCCAGTTCGCGGCCGGAGAAGCACTCTCCGGCCAACATGCCCAACTGCAGCAACAGCTCCCAAACCGAAGGAGCCAGGACCCAAAGACCTAGCTGGCCTGAAGGGCCCCCAGGGGGCCCCCAAGCAGCCCCTCTCCATTTGGGTCTGGGGGCTTTCGTTGGGCATGGAACCTGGGAGATTCCTGCAAGGTTGCAGTTCGCGGCCCGAGAAGCACTCTCCGGCCAACATGCCCAACTGCAGCAACAGCTCCCAAACCGAAGGAGCCAGGACCCAAAGACCTAGCTGGCCTGAAGGGCCCCCAGGGGGGCCCCAAGCAGCCCCTCTCAATTTGGGTCTGGGGGCTTTCGTTGGGCCGGGAACCTGGGAGAATCCTGCAAGGTTGCAGTTCGCGGCCCGAGAAGCACTCTCCGGCCAACATGCCCAACTGCAGCAACAGCTCCCAAAGCGAAGGAGCCAGGACCCAAAGACCTAGCTGGCCTGAAGGGCCCCCAGGGGGCCCCCAAGCAGCCCCTCTCCATTTGGGTCTGGGGGCTTTTGTTGGGCCGGGAACCTGGGAGATTCCTGCAAGGTTGCAGTTCGAGGCCCGAGAAGCACTCTCCGCCCAACATGCCCAACGTCAACAACAGCTCCCAAACCGAATGAGCCAGGACACAAAGACCTAGCTGGCCTGAAGGGCCCCCAGGGGGCCCCCAAGCAGCCCCTCTCCATTTGGGTCTGGGGGCTTTCTTTAGGATGAGAACCTGGGAGATACCAGCAAGGTTGCAGTTCGCGGCCCGAGAAGCACTCTCCGGCCAACATGCCCAACTGCAGCAACAGCTCCCAAACCGAAGGAGCCAGGACACAAAGACCTAGCTGGCCTGAAGGGCCCCCAGGGGGCCCCCAAGCAGCCCCTCTCAATTTGGGTCTGGGGGCTTTCGTTGGGCCGGGAACCTGGGAGAATCCTGCAAGGTTGCAGTTCGCGGCCCGAGAAGCACTCTCCGGCCAACATGCCCAACTGCAGCAACAGCTCCCAAAGCGAAGGAGCCAGGACCCAAAGACCTAGCTGGCCTGAAGGGCCCCCAGGGGGCCCCCAAGCAGCCCCTCTCAATTTGGGTCTGGGGGCTTTCGTTGGGCCGGGAACCTGGGAGAATCCAGCAAGGTTGCAGTTCGCGGCCCGAGAAGCACTCTCCGGCCAACATGCCCAACTGCAGCAACAGCTCCCAAAGCGAAGGAGCCAGGACCCAAAGACCTAGCTGGCCTGAAGGGCCCCCAGGGGGCCCCCAAGCAGCCCCTCTCAATTTGGGTCTGGGGGCTTTCGTTGGGCCGGGAACCTGGGAGATTCCTGCAAGGTTGCAGTTCGAGGCCCGAGAAGCACTCTCCGCCCAACATGACCACGTCAACAACAGCTCCCAAACCGAATGAGCCAGGACACAAAGACCTAGCTGGCCTGAAGGGCCCCCAGGGGGCCCCCAAGCAGCCCCTCTCCATTTGGGTCTGGGGGCTTTCTTTAGGATGAGAACCTGGGAGATACCAGCAAGGTTGCAGTTCGCGGCCCGAGAAGCACTCTCCGGCCAACATGCCCAATATCCAGCAACAGCTCCCAAAGCGAAGGAGCCAGGACCCAGAGACCTAGCTGGCCTGAAGGGCCCCCAGAAGGCCACCTAGCAGCCCCTCTCCATTTGGGTCTGGGGGCTTTCGTTGGGCATGTATACCTGAGAGGTACCTGCAAGTTACAGTTCGCGGCCCGAGAAGCACTCTCCGCCCAACATGCCCAACTGCAGCAACAGCTCCCAAACCGAATGAGCCAGGACCCAAAGACCTAGCTGGCCTGAAGGGCCCCCAGGGGGCCCCCAAGTAGGCCCTCTCCATTTGGGTCTGGGGGCTTTCTTTAGGCTGAGAACCTGGGAGATACCAGCAAGGTTGCAGTTCGCGGCCCGAGAAGCACTCTCCGGCCAACATGCCCAATATCCAGCAACAGCTCCCAAAACGAAGGAGCCAAGACCCAAAGACCTAGCTGGCCTGAAGGGCCCCCAGAAGGCCACCAAGCAGCCCCTCTCCATTTGGGTCTGGGGGCTTTCGTTGGGCATGGATACCTGAGAGGTACCTGCAAGTTACAGTTCGCGGCCCGAGAAGCACTCTCCGGCCAACATGCCCAACTGCAGCAACAGCTCCCAAAGCGAAGGAGCCAGGACACAAAGACCTAGCTGGCCTGAAGGGCCCCCAGGGGGCCACCAAGCAGCCCCTCTCAATTTGGGTCTGGGGGCTTTCGTTGGGCATGGATACCTGAGAGGTACCTGCAAGGTTGCAGTTCGCGGCCCGAGAAGCACTCTCCGGCCAACATGCTCAACTGCAGCAACAGCTCCCAAACCGAAGGAGCCAGGACCCAAAGACCTAGCTGGCCTGAAGGGCCCCCAGGGGGCCCCCAAGGAGCTCCTCTCCATTTGGGTCTGGGGGCTTTAGTTGGGCCGGGAACCTGGGAGGTACCAGCAAGGTTCCAGTTCGCGGCCGGAGAAGCACTCTCCGGCCAACATGCCCAACTGCAGCAACAGCTCCCAAAGCGAAGGAGCCAGGACCCAAAGACCTAGCTGGCCTGAAGGGCCCCCAGGGGGCCCCCAAGCAGCCCCTCTCCATTTGGGTCTGGGGGCTTTTGTTGGGCATGGAACCTGGGAGATTCCTGCAAGGTTGCAGTTCGAGGCCCGAGAAGCACTCTCCGGCCAACATGCCCAATATCCAGCAACAGCTCCCAAACCGAAGGAGCCAGGACACAAAGACCTAGCTGGCCTGAAGGGCCCCCAGGGGGGCCCCAAGCAGCCCCTCTCAATTTGGGTCTGGGGCCTTTCGTTGGGCCGGGAACCTGGGAGATTCCTGCAAGGTTGCAGTTCGCGGCCCGAGAAGCACTCTCCGGCCAACATGCCCAACTGCAGCAACAGCTCCCAAAGCGAAGGAGCCAGGACCCAAAGACCTAGCTGGCCTGAAGGGCCCCCAGGGGGCCCCCAAGTAGGCCCTCTCCATTTGGGTCTGGGGGCTTTCTTTAGGCTGAGAACCTGGGAGATACCAGCAAGGTTGCAGTTCGCGGCCCGAGAAGCACTCTCCGGCCAACATGCCCAATATCCAGCAACAGCTCCCAAAGCGAAGGAGCCAGGACCCAAAGACCTAGCTGGCCTGAAGGGCCCCCAGAAGGCCACCAAGCAGCCCCTCTCCATTTGGGTCTGGGGGCTTTCGTTGGGCATGTATACCTGAGAGGTACCTGCAAGTTACAGTTCGCGGCCCGAGAAGCACTCTCCGGCCAACATGCCCAACTGCAGCAACAGCTCCCAAAGCGAAGGAGCCAGGACCCAAAGACCTAGCTGGCCTGAAGGGCCCCCAGGGGGCCACCAAGCAGCCC
Organism: Gallinula chloropus; assembly: GCF_964237585.1. Taxonomy (NCBI): domain Eukaryota; kingdom Metazoa; phylum Chordata; class Aves; order Gruiformes; family Rallidae; genus Gallinula; species Gallinula chloropus. Next base: position 491,819 of record NW_028168452.1, read on the forward strand.
CTCTCAATTTGGGTCTGGGGGCTTTCGTTGGGCATGGATACCTGAGAGGTACCTGCAAGGTTGCAGTTCGCGGCCCGAGAAGCACTCTCCGGCCAACATGCTCAACTGCAGCAACAGCTCCCAAACCGAAGGAGCCAGGACCCAAAGACCTAGCTGGCCTGAAGGGCCCCCATGGGGCCCCCAAGGAGCTCCTCTCCGTTTGGGTCTGGGGGCTTTAGTTGGGCCGGGAACCTGGGAGGTACCAGCAAGGTTCCAGTTCGCGGCCGGAGAAGCACTCTCCGGCCAACATGCCCAACTGCAGCAACAGCTCCCAAACCGAAGGAGCCAGGACCCAAAGACCTAGCTGGCCTGAAGGGCCCCCAGGGGGCCCCCAAGCAGCCCCTCTCCATTTGGGTCTGGGGGCTTTTGTTGGGCATGGAACCTGGGAGATTCCTGCAAGGTTGCAGTTCGCGGCCCGAGAAGCACTCTCCGGCCAACATGCCCAACTGCAGCAACAGCTCCCAAACCGAAGGAGCCAGGACCCAAAGACCTAGCTGGCCTGAAGGGCACCCAGGGGGGCCCCAAGCAGCCCCTCTCAATTTGGGTCTGGGGGCTTTCGTTGGGCCGGGAACCTGGGAGAATCCTGCAAGGTTGCAGTTCGCGGCCCGAGAAGCACTCTCCGGCCAACATGCCCAACTGCAGCAACAGCTCCCAAAGCGAAGGAGCCAGGACCCAAAGACCTAGCTGGCCTGAAGGGCCCCCAGGGGGCCCCCAAGCAGCCCCTCTCCATTTGGGTCTGGGGGCTTTTGTTGGGCCGGGAACCTGGGAGATTCCTGCAAGGTTGCAGTTCGAGGCCCGAGAAGCACTCTCCGCCCAACATGCCCAACGTCAACAACAGCTCCCAAACCGAATGAGCCAGGACACAAAGACCTAGCTGGCCTGAAGGGCCCCCAGGGGGCCCCCAAGCAGCCCCTCTCCATTTGGGTCTGGGGGCTTTCTTTAGGATGAGAACCTGGGAGATACCAGCAAGGTTGCAGTTCGCGGCCCGAGAAGCACTCTCCGGCCAACATGCCCAACTGCAGCAACAGCTCCCAAAGCGAAGGAGCCAGGACCCAAAGACCTAGCTGGCCTGAAGGGCCCCCAGGGGGCCCCCAAGCAGCCCCTCTCAATTTGGGTCTGGGGGCTTTCGTTGGGCCGGGAACCTGGGAGAATCCTGCAAGGTTGCAGTTCGCGGCCCGAGAAGCACTCTCCGGCCAACATGCCCAACTGCAGCAACAGCTCCCAAAGCGAAGGAGCCAGGACCCAAAGACCTAGCTGGCCTGAAGGGCCCCCAGGGGGCCCCCAAGCAGCCCCTCTCAATTTGGGTCTGGGGGCTTTCGTTGGGCCGGGAACCTGGGAGAATCCTGCAAGGTTGCAGTTCGCGGCCCGAGAAGCACTCTCCGGCCAACATGCCCAACTGCAGCAACAGCTCCCAAAGCGAAGGAGCCAGGACCCAAAGACCTAGCTGGCCTGAAGGGCCCCCAGGGGGCCCCCAAGCAGCCCCTCTCAATTTGGGTCTGGGGACTTTCGTTGGGCCGGGAACCTGGGAGATTCCTGCAAGGTTGCAGTTCGAGGCCCGAGAAGCACTCTCCGCCCAACATGACCACGTCAACAACAGCTCCCAAACCGAATGAGCCAGGACACAAAGACCTAGCTGGCCTGAAGGGCCCCCAGGGGGCCCCCAAGCAGCCCCTCTCCATTTGGGTCTGGGGGCTTTCTTTAGGATGAGAACCTGGGAGATACCAGCAAGGTTGCAGTTCGCGGCCCGAGAAGCACTCTCCGGCCAACATGCCCAATATCCAGCAACAGCTCCCAAAGCGAAGGAGCCAGGACCCAGAGACCTAGCTGGCCTGAAGGGCCCCCAGAAGGCCACCTAGCAGCCCCTCTCCATTTGGGTCTGGGGGCTTTCGTTGGGCATGTATACCTGAGAGGTACCTGCAAGTTACAGTTCGCGGCCCGAGAAGCACTCTCCGCCCAACATGCCCAACTGCAGCAACAGCTCCCAAAGCGAAGGAGCCAGGACCCAAAGACCTAGCTGGCCTGAAGGGCCCCCAGGGGGCCCCCAAGCAGCCCCTCTCCATTTGGGTCTGGGGGTTTTCGTTGGGCCGGGAACCTGGGAGAATCCTGCAAGGTTGCAGTTCGCGGCCCGAGAAGCACTCTCCGCCCAACATGCCCAACTGCAGCAACAGCTCCCAAACCGAAGGAGCCAGGACCCAAAGACCTAGCTGGCCTGAAGGGCCCCCAGGGGGCCCCCAAGCAGCCCCTCTCCATTTGGGTCTGGGGGCTTTCGTTGGGCCGGGAACCTGGGAGAATCCTGCAAGGTTGCAGTTCGCGGCCCGAGAAGCACTCTCCGGCCAACATGCCCAACTGCAGCAACAGCTCCCAAAGCGAAGGAGCCAGGACCCAAAGACCTAGCTGGCCTGAAGGGCCCCCAGGGGGCCCCCAAGCAGCCCCTCTCCATTTGGGTCTGGGGGCTTTCGTTGGGCCGGGAACCTGGGAGAATCCTGCAAGGTTGCAGTTCGCGGCCCGAGAAGCACTCTCCGGCCAACATGCCCAACTGCAGCAACAGCTCCCAAAGCGAAGGAGCCAGGACCCAAAGACCTAGCTGGCCTGAAGGGGCCCCAGGGGGCCCCCAAGCAGCACCTCTCAATTTGGGTCTGGGGGCTTTCGTTGGGCCGGGAACCTGGGAGGTACCTGCAAGGTTGCAGTTCGCGGCCCGAGAAGCACTCTCCGGCCAACATGCCCAACTGCAGCAACAGCTCCCAAAGCGAAGGAGCCAGGACCCAAAGACCTAGCTGGCCTGAAGGGCCCCCAGGGGGCCCCCAAGCAGCCCCTCTCCATTTGGGTCTGGGGGCTTTCGTTGGGCCGGGAACCTGGGAGAATCCTGCAAGGTTGCAGTTCGCGGCCCGAGAAGCACTCTCCGGCCAACATGCCCAACTGCAGCAACAGCTCCCAAACCGAATGAGCCAGGACACAAAGACCTAGCTGGCCTGAAGGGCCCCCAGGGGGCCCCCAAGTAGGCCCTCTCCATTTGGGTCTGGGGGCTTTCTTTAGGCTGAGAACCTGGGAGATACCAGCAAGGTTGCAGTTCGCGGCCCGAGAAGCACTCTCCGGCCAACATGCCCAATATCCAGCAACAGCTCCCAAAACGAAGGAGCCAGGACCCAAAGACCTAGCTGGCCTGAAGGGCCCCCAGGGGGCCCCCAAGCAGCCCCTCTCCATTTGGGTCTGGGGGCTTTTGTTGGGCCGGGAACCTGGGAGATTCCTGCAAGGTTGCAGTTCGAGGCCCGAGAAGCACTCTCCGCCCAACATGCCCATCGTCAACAACAGCTCCCAAACCGAATGAGCCAGGACACAAAGACCTAGCTGGCCTGAAGGGCCCCCAGGGGGCCCCCAAGCAGCCCCTCTCCATTTGGGTCTGGGGGCTTTCTTTAGGATGAGAACCTGGGAGATACCAGCAAGGTTGCAGTTCGCGGCCCGAGAAGCACTCTCCGGCCAACATGCCCAACTGCAGCAACAGCTCCCAAACCGAAGGAGCCAGGACACAAAGACCTAGCTGGCCTGAAGGGCCCCCAGGGGGCCCCCAAGCAGCCCCTCTCAATTTGGGTCTGGGGGCTTTAGTTGGGCCGGGAACCTGGGAGGTACCTGCAAGGTTGCAGTTCGCGGCCCGAGAAGCACTCTCCGGCCAACATGCCCAACTGCAGCAACAGCTCCCAAACCGAAGGAGCCAGGACCCAAAGACCTAGCTGGCCTGAAGGGCCCCCATGGGGCCCCCAAGCAGCCCCTCTCAATTTGGGTCTGGGGGCTTTCGTTGGGCATGGATACCTGAGAGGTACCTGCAAGGTTGCAGTTCGCGGCCCGAGAAGCACTCTCCGGCCAACATGCTCAACTGCAGCAACAGCTCCCAAACCGAAGGAGCCAGGACCCAAAGACCTAGCTGGCCTGAAGGGCCCCCATGGGGCCCCCAACGAGCTCCTCTCCGTTTGGGTCTGGGGGCTTTAGTTGGGCCGGGAACCTGGGAGGTACCAGCAAGGTTCCAGTTCGCGGCCGGAGAAGCACTCTCCGGCCAACATGCCCAACTGCAGCAACAGCTCCCAAACCGAAGGAGCCAGGACCCAAAGACCTAGCTGGCCTGAAGGGCCCCCAGGGGGCCCCCAAGCAGCCCCTCTCCATTTGGGTCTGGGGGCTTTTGTTGGGCATGGAACCTGGGAGATTCCTGCAAGGTTGCAGTTCGCGGCCCGAGAAGCACTCTCCGGCCAACATGCCCAACTGCAGCAACAGCTCCCAAACCGAAGGAGCCAGGACCCAAAGACCTAGCTGGCCTGAAGGGCACCCAGGGGGGCCCCAAGCAGCCCCTCTCAATTTGGGTCTGGGGGCTTTCGTTGGGCCGGGAACCTGGGAGAATCCTGCAAGGTTGCAGTTCGCGGCCCGAGAAGCACTCTCCGGCCAACATGCCCAACTGCAGCAACAGCTCCCAAAGCGAAGGAGCCAGGACCCAAAGACCTAGCTGGCCTGAAGGGCCCCCAGGGGGCCCCCAAGCAGCCCCTCTCCATTTGGGTCTGGGGGCTTTTGTTGGGCCGGGAACCTGGGAGATTCCTGCAAGTTTGCAGTTCGAGGCCCGAGAAGCACTCTCCGCCCAACATGCCCAACGTCAACAACAGCTCCCAAACCGAATGAGCCAGGACACAAAGACCTAGCTGGCCTGAAGGGCCCCCAGGGGGCCCCCAAGCAGCCCCTCTCCATTTGGGTCTGGGGGCTTTCTTTAGGATGAGAACCTGGGAGATACCAGCAAGGTTGCAGTTCGCGGCCCGAGAAGCACTCTCCGGCCAACATGCCCAACTGCAGCAACAGCTCCCAAAGCGAAGGAGCCAGGACCCAAAGACCTAGCTGGCCTGAAGGGCCCCCAGGGGGCCCCCAAGCAGCCCCTCTCAATTTGGGTCTGGGGGCTTTCGTTGGGCCGGGAACCTGGGAGAATCCTGCAAGGTTGCAGTTCGCGGCCCGAGAAGCACTCTCCGGCCAACATGCCCAACTGCAGCAACAGCTCCCAAAGCGAAGGAGCCAGGACCCAAAGACCTAGCTGGCCTGAAGGGCCCCCAGGGGGCCCCCAAGCAGCCCCTCTCAATTTGGGTCTGGGGGCTTTCGTTGGGCCGGGAACCTGGGAGAATCCTGCAAGGTTGCAGTTCGCGGCCCGAGAAGCACTCTCCGGCCAACATGCCCAACTGCAGCAACAGCTCCCAAAGCGAAGGAGCCAGGACCCAAAGACCTAGCTGGCCTGAAGGGCCCCCAGGGGGCCCCCAAGCAGCCCCTCTCAATTTGGGTCTGGGGACTTTCGTTGGGCCGGGAACCTGGGAGATTCCTGCAAGGTTGCAGTTCGAGGCCCGAGAAGCACTCTCCGCCCAACATGACCACGTCAACAACAGCTCCCAAACCGAATGAGCCAGGACACAAAGACCTAGCTGGCCTGAAGGGCCCCCAGGGGGCCCCCAAGCAGCCCCTCTCCATTTGGGTCTGGGGGCTTTCTTTAGGATGAGAACCTGGGAGATACCAGCAAGGTTGCAGTTCGCGGCCCGAGAAGCACTCTCCGGCCAACATGCCCAATATCCAGCAACAGCTCCCAAAGCGAAGGAGCCAGGACCTAGAGACCTAGCTGGCCTGAAGGGCCCCCAGAAGGCCACCTAGCAGCCCCTCTCCATTTGGGTCTGGGGGCTTTCGTTGGGCATGTATACCTGAGAGGTACCTGCAAGTTACAGTTCGCGGCCCGAGAAGCACTCTCCGCCCAACATGCCCAACTGCAGCAACAGCTCCCAAAGCGAAGGAGCCAGGACCCAAAGACCTAGCTGGCCTGAAGGGCCCCCAGGGGGCCCCCAAGCAGCCCCTCTCCATTTGGGTCTGGGGGTTTTCGTTGGGCCGGGAACCTGGGAGAATCCTGCAAGGTTGCAGTTCGCGGCCCGAGAAGCACTCTCCGGCCAACATGCCCAACTGCAGCAACAGCTCCCAAACCGAAGGAGCCAGGACCCAAAGACCTAGCTGGCCTGAAGGGCCCCCAGGGGGCCCCCAAGCAGCCCCTCTCCATTTGGGTCTGGGGGCTTTCGTTGGGCCGGGAACCTGGGAGAATCCTGCAAGGTTGCAGTTCGCGGCCCGAGAAGCACTCTCCGGCCAACATGCCCAAGTGCAGCAACAGCTCCCAAAGCGAAGGAGCCAGGACCCAAAGACCTAGCTGGCCTGAAGGGCCCCCAGGGGGCCCCCAAGCAGCCCCTCTCCATTTGGGTCTGGGGGCTTTCGTTGGGCCGGGAACCTGGGAGAATCCTGCAAGGTTGCAGTTCGCGGCCCGAGAAGCACTCTCCGGCCAACATGCCCAACTGCAGCAACAGCTCCCAAAGCGAAGGAGCCAGGACCCAAAGACCTAGCTGGCCTGAAGGGGCCCCAGGGGGCCCCCAAGCAGCACCTCTCAATTTGGGTCTGGGGGCTTTCGTTGGGCCGGGAACCTGGGAGGTACCTGCAAGGTTGCAGTTCGCGGCCCGAGAAGCACTCTCCGGCCAACATGCCCAACTGCAGCAACAGCTCCCAAAGCGAAGGAGCCAGGACCCAAAGACCTAGCTGGCCTGAAGGGCCCCCAGGGGGCCCCCAAGCAGCCCCTCTCCATTTGGGTCTGGGGGCTTTCGTTGGGCCGGGAACCTGGGAGAATCCTGCAAGGTTGCAGTTCGCGGCCCGAGAAGCGCTCTCCGGCCAACATGCCCAACTGCAGCAACAGCTCCCAAACCGAATGAGCCAGGACACAAAGACCTAGCTGGCCTGAAGGGCCCCCAGGGGGCCCCCAAGTAGGCCCTCTCCATTTGGGTCTGGGGGCTTTCTTTAGGCTGAGAACCTGGGAGATACCAGCAAGGTTGCAGTTCGCGGCCCGAGAAGCACTCTCCGGCCAACATGCCCAATATCCAGCAACAGCTCCCAAAACGAAGGAGCCAGGACCCAAAGACCTAGCTGGCCTGAAGGGCCCCCAGGGGGCCCCCAAGCAGCCCCTCTCCATTTGGGTCTGGGGGCTTTTGTTGGGCCGGGAACCTGGGAGATTCCTGCAAGGTTGCAGTTCGAGGCCCGAGAAGCACTCTCCGCCCAACATGCCCATCGTCAACAACAGCTCCCAAACCGAATGAGCCAGGACACAAAGACCTAGCTGGCCTGAAGGGCCCCCAGGGGGCCCCCAAGCAGCCCCTCTCCATTTGGGTCTGGGGGCTTTCTTTAGGATGAGAACCTGGGAGATACCAGCAAGGTTGCAGTTCGCGGCCCGAGAAGCACTCTCCGGCCAACATGCCCAACTGCAGCAACAGCTCCCAAACCGAAGGAGCCAGGACACAAAGACCTAGCTGGCCTGAAGGGCCCCCAGGGGGCCCCCAAGCAGCCCCTCTCAATTTGGGTCTGGGGGCTTTCGTTGGGCCGGGAACCTGGGAGGTACCTGCAAGGTTGCAGTTCGCGGCCCGAGAAGCACTCTCCGGCCAACATGCCCAACTGCAGCAACAGCTCCCAAACCGAAGGAGCCAGGACCCAAAGACCTAGCTGGCCTGAAGGGCCCCCAGGGGGCCCCCAAGCAGCCCCTCTCAATTTGGGTCTGGGGGCTTTCGTTGGGCCGGGAACCTGGGAGAATCCTGCAAGGTTGCAGTTCGCGGCCCGAGAAGCACTCTCCGGCCAACATGCCCAACTGCAGCAACAGCTCCCAAAGCGAAGGAGCCAGGACCCAAAGACCTAGCTGGCCTGAAGGGCCCCCAGGGGGCCCCCAAGCAGCCCCTCTCAATTTGGGTCTGGGGGCTTTCGTTGGGCCGGGAACCTGGGAGATTCCTGCAAGGTTGCAGTTCGAGGCCCGAGAAGCACTCTCCGCCCAACATGACCACGTCAACAACAGCTCCCAAACCGAATGAGCCAGGACACAAAGACCTAGCTGGCCTGAAGGGCCCCCAGGGGGCCCCCAAGCAGCCCCTCTCCATTTGGGTCTGGGGGCTTTCTTTAGGATGAGAACCTGGGAGATACCAGCAAGGTTGCAGTTCGCGGCCCGAGAAGCACTCTCCGGCCAACATGCCCAATATCCAGCAACAGCTCCCAAAGCGAAGGAGCCAGGACCCAGAGACCTAGCTGGCCTGAAGGGCCCCCAGAAGGCCACCTAGCAGCCCCTCTCCATTTGGGTCTGGGGGCTTTCGTTGGGCATGTATACCTGAGAGGTACCTGCAAGTTACAGTTCGCGGCCCGAGAAGCACTCACCGCCCAACATGCCCAACTGCAGCAACAGCTCCCAAAGCGAAGGAGCCAGGACCCAAAGACCTAGCTGGCCTGAAGGGCCCCCAGGGGGCCCCCAAGCAGCCCCTCTCCATTTGGGTCTGGGGGTTTTCGTTGGGCCGGGAACCTGGGAGAATCCTGCAAGGTTGCAGTTCGCGGCCCGAGAAGCACTCTCCGGCCAACATGCCCAACTGCAGCAACAGCTCCCAAACCGAAGGAGCCAGGACCCAAAGACCTAGCTGGCCTGAAGGGCCCCCAGGGGGCCCCCAAGCAGCCCCTCTCCATTTGGGTCTGGGGGCTTTCGTTGGGCCGGGAACCTGGGATGTACCTGCAAGGTTGCAGTTCGCGGCCCGAGAAGCACTCTCCGGCCAACATGCCCAACTGCAGCAACAGCTCCCAAAGCGAAGGAGCCAGGACCCAAAGACCTAGCTGGCCTGAAGGGCCCCCAGGGGGCCCCCAAGCAGCCCCTCTCAATTTGGGTCTGGGGGCTTTCGTTGGGCCGGGAACCTGGGAGAATCCTGCAAGGTTGCAGTTCGCGGCCCGAGAAGCACTCTCCGGCCAACATGCCCAACTGCAGCAACAGCTCCCAAAGCGAAGGAGCCAGGACCCAAAGACCTAGCTGGCCTGAAGGGCCCCCAGGGGGCCACCAAGCAGCCCCTCTCAATTTGGGTCTGGGGGCTTTCGTTGGGCCGGGAACCTGGGAGGTACCTGCAAGGTTGCAGTTCGCGGCCCGAGAAGCACTCTCCGGCCAACATGCCCAACTGCAGCAACAGCTCCCAAACCGAAGGAGCCAGGACCCAAAGACCTAGCTGGCCTGAAGGGCCCCCAGGGGGCCCCCAAGCAGCCCCTCTCCATTTGGGTCTGGGGGCTTTCGTTGGGCCGGGAACCTGGGAGATTCCTGCAAGGTTGCAGTTCGAGGCCCGAGAAGCACTCTCCGGCCAACATGCCCAACTGCAGCAACAGCTCCCAAACCGAATGAGCCAGGACACAAAGACCTAGCTGGCCTGAAGGGCCCCCAGGGGGCCCCCAAGTAGGCCCTCTCCATTTGGGGCTGGGGGCTTTCTTTAGGCTGAGAACCTGGGAGATACCAGCAAGGTTGCATTTCGCGGCCCGAGAAGCACTCTCCGGCCAACATGCCCAATATCCAGCAACAGCTCCCAAAGCGAAGGAGCCAGGACCCAAAGACCTAGCTGGCCTGAAGGGCCCCCAGAAGGCCACCAAGCAGCCCCTCTCCATTTGGGTCTGGGGGCTTTCGTTGGGCATGTATACCTGAGAAGTACCTGCAAGTTACAGTTCGCGGCCCGAGAAGCACTCTCCGCCCAACATGCCCAACTGCAGCAACAGCTCCCAAAGCGAAGGAGCCAGGACACAAAGACCTAGCTGGCCTGAAGGGCCCCCAGGGGGCCCCCAAGCAGCCCCTCTCAATTTGGGTCTGGGGGCTTTCGTTGGGCATGTATACCTGAGAGGTACCTGCAAGGTTACAGTTCGCGGCCCGAGAAGCACTCTCCGGCCAACATGCCCAACTGCAGCAACAGCTCCCAAAGCGAAGGAGCCAGGACCCAAAGACCTAGCTGGCCTGAAGGGCCCCCAGGGGGCCCCCAAGCAGCCCCCCTCAATTTGGGTCTGGGGGCTTTCGTTGGGCCGGGAACCTGGGAGATTCATGCAAGGTTGCAGTTCGCGGCCCGAGAAGCACTCTCCGGCCAACATGCCCAACTGCAGCAACAGCTCCCAAACCGAAGGAGCCAGGACCCAAAGACCTAGCTGGCCTGAAGGGCCCCCAGGGGGCCCCCAAGCAGCCCCTCTCAATTTGGGTCTGGGGTCTTTCGTTGGGCATGGAACCTGGGAGATTCCTGCAAGGTTGCAGTTCGCGGCCCGAGAAGCACTCTCCGGCCAACTTGCCCAACGTCAACAACAGCTCCCAAACCGAATGAGCCAGGACCCAAAGACCTAGCTGGCCTGAAGGGCCCCCAGGGGGGCCCAAAGAAGTCCCTCTCCATTTGGGTCTGGGTGCTTTCTTTAGGCTGAGAACCTGGGAGATACCAGCAAGGTTGCAGTTCGCGGCCCGAGAAGCACTCTCCGGCCAACATGCCCAATATCCAGCAACAGCTCCCAAAGCGAAGGAGCCAGGACCCAGAGACCTAGCTGGCCTGAAGGGCCCCCAGAAGGCCACCTAGCAGCCCCTCTCCATTTGGGTCTGGGGGCTTTCGTTGGGCATGTATACCTGAGAGGTACCTGCAAGTTACAGTTCGCGGCCCGAGAAGCACTCTCCGCCCAACATGCCCAACTGCAGCAACAGCTCCCAAACCGAAGGAGCCAGGACCCAAAGACCTAGCTGGCCTGAAGGGCCCCCAGGGGGCCCCCAAGCAGCCCCTCTCCATTTGGGTCTGGGGGTTTTCGTTGGGCCGGGAACCTGGGAGAATCCTGCAAGGTTGCAGTTCGCGGCCCGAGAAGCACTCTCCGGCCAACATGCCCAACTGCAGCAACAGCTCCCAAACCGAAGGAGCCAGGACCCAAAGACCTAGCTGGCCTGAAGGGCCCCCAGGGGGCCCCCAAGCAGCCCCTCTCCATTTGGGTCTGGGGGCTTTCGTTGGGCCGGGAACCTGGGAGGTACCTGCAAGGTTGCAGTTCGCGGCCCGAGAAGCACTCTCCGGCCAACATGCCCAACTGCAGCAACAGCTCCCAAACCGAAGGAGCCAGGACCCAAAGACCTAGCTGGCCTGAAGGGCCCCCAGGGGGCCTCCAAGCAGCCCCTCTCCATTTGGGTCTGGGGGCTTTCGTTGGGCATGTATACCTGAGAGGTACCTGCAAGTTACAGTTCGCGGCCCGAGAAGCACTCTCCGCCCAACATGCCCAACTGCAGCAACAGCTCCCAAAGCGAAGGAGCCAGGACCCAAAGACCTAGCTGGCCTGAAGGGCCCCCAGGGGGCCTCCAAGCAGCCCCTCTCAATTTGGGTCTGGGGGCTTTCGTTGGGCATGGAACCTGGGAGATTCCTGCAAGGTTGCAGTTCGCGGCCCGAGAAGCACTCTCCGCCCAACATGCCCAACTGCAGCAACAGCTCCCAAACCGAAGGAGCCAGGACCCAAAGACCTAGCTGGCCTGAAGGGCCCCCAGGGGGGCCCCAAGCAGCCCCTCTCAATTTGGGTCTGGGGGCTTTCGTTGGGCCGGGAACCTGGGAGAATCCTGCAAGGTTGCAGTTCGCGGCCCGAGAAGCACTCTCCGGCCAACATGCCCAAGTGCAGCAACAGCTCCCAAAGCGAAGCAGCCAGGACCCAAAGACCTAGCTGGCATGAAGGGCCCCCAGGGGGCCCCCAAGCAGCCCCTCTCAATTTGGGTCTGGGGCCTTTCGTTGGGCCGGGAACCTGGGAGATTCCTGCGAGGTTGCAGTTCGCGGCCCGAGAAGCACTCTCCGGCCAACATGCCCAACTGCAGCAACAGCTCCCAAACCGAAGGAGCCAGGACCCAAAGACCTAGCTGGCCTGAAGGGCCCCCATGGGGCCCCCAAGGAGCTCCTCTTCATTTGGGTCTGGGGGCTTTAGTTGGGCCGGGAACCTGGGAGGTACCTGCAAGGTTGCAGTTCGCGGCCGGAGAAGCACTCTCCGGCCAACATGCCCAACTGCAGCAACAGCTCCCAAAGCGAAGGAGCCAGGACCCAAAGACCTAGCTGGCCTGAAGGGCCCCCGGGAGCCCCCAAGCAGCCCCTCTCCATTTGGGTCTGGGGGCTTTCGTTGGGCCGGGAACCTGGGAGATTCCTGCAAGGTTGCAGTTCGAGGCCCGAGAAGCACTCTCCGGCCAACATGCCCAACTGCAGCAACAGCTCCCAAACCGAATGAGCCAGGACCCAAAGACCTAGCTGGCCTGAAGGGCCCCCAGGGGGCCCCCAAGCAGCCCCTCTCCATTTGGGTCTGGGGGCTTTCGTTGGGCCGGGAACCTGGGAGATTCCTTCAAGGTTGCAGTTCGCGGCCCGAGAAGCACTCTCCGGCCAACATGCCCAACTGCAGCAACAGCTCCCAAAGCGAAGGAGCCAGGACCCAAAAACCTAGCTGGCCTGAAGGGCCCCCAGGGGGCCCCCAAGCAGCCCCTCTCCATTTGGGTCTGGGGGCTTTCGTTGGGCCGGGAACCTGGGAGATTCTTGCAAGGTTGCAGTTCGCAGCCCGAGAAGCACTCTCCGGCCAACATGCCCAACTGCAGCAACAGCTCCCAAACCGAATGAGCCAGGACACAAAGACCTAGCTGGCCTGAAGGGCCCCCAGGGGGCCCCCAAGTAGGCCCTCTCCATTTGGGGCTGGGGGCTTTCTTTAGGCTGAGAACCTGGGAGATACCAGCAAGGTTGCATTTCGCGGCCCGAGAAGCACTCTCCGGCCAACATGCCCAATATCCAGCAACAGCTCCCAAAGCGAAGGAGCCAGGACCCAAAGACCTAGCTGGCCTGAAGGGCCCCCAGAAGGCCACCAAGCAGCCCCTCTCAATTTGGGTCTGGGGGCTTTCGTTGGGCATGTATACCTGAGAGGTACCTGCAAGTTACAGTTCGCGGCCCGAGAAGCACTCTCCGCCCAACATGCCCAACTGCAGCAACAGCTCCCAAACCGAAGGAGCCAGGACACAAAGACCTAGCTGGCCTGAAGGGCCCCCAGGGGGCCTCCAAGCAGCCCCTCTCAATTTGGGTCTGGGGGCTTTCGTTGGGCCGGGAACCTGGGAGAATCCTGCAAGGTTGCAGTTCGTGGCCCGAGAAGCACTCTCCGGCCAACATGCCCAACTGCAGCAACAGCTCCCAAACCGAAGGAGCCAGGACCCAAAGACCTAGCTGGCCTGAAGGGCCCCCATGGGGCCCCCAAGGAGCTCCTCTCCATTTGGGTCTGGGGGCTTTAGTTGGGCCGGGAACCTGGGAGGTACCTGCAAGGTTGCAGTTCGCGGCCGGAGAAGCACTCTCCGGCCAACATGCCCAACTGCAGCAACAGCTCCCAAAGCGAAGGAGCCAGGACCCAAAGACCTAGCTGGCCTGAAGGGCCCCCGGGAGCCCCCAAGCAGCCCCTCTCCATTTGGGTCTGGGGGCTTTTGTTGGGCCGGGAACCTGGGAGATTCCTGCAAGGTTGCAGTTCGAGGCCCGAGAAGCACTCTCCGGCCAACATGCCCAACTGCAGCAACAGCTCCCAAACCGAATGAGCCAGGACCCAAAGACCTAGCTGGCCTGAAGGGCCCCCAGGGGGCCCCCAAGCAGCCCCTCTCCATTTGGGTCTGGGGGCTTTCGTTGGGCCGGGAACCTGGGAGATTCCTTCAAGGTTGCAGTTCGCGGCCCGAGAAGCACTCTCCGGCCAACATGCCCAACTGCAGCAACAGCTCCCAAAGCGAAGGAGCCAGGACCCAAAAACCTAGCTGGCCTGAAGGGCCCCCAGGGGGCCCCCAAGCAGCCCCTCTCCATTTGGGTCTGGGGGCTTTCGTTGGGCCGGGAACCTGGGAGATCCTTGCAAGGTTGCAGTTCGCAGCCCGAGAAGCACTCTCCGGCCAACATGCCCAACTGCAGCAACAGCTCCCAAACCGAATGAGCCAGGACACAAAGACCTAGCTGGCCTGAAGGGCCCCCAGGGGGCCCCCAAGTAGGCCCTCTCCATTTGGGGCTGGGGGCTTTCTTTAGGCTGAGAACCTGGGAGATACCAGCAAGGTTGCAGTTCGCGGCCCGAGAAGCACTCTCCGGCCAACATGCCCAATATCCAGCAACAGCTCCCAAAGCGAAGGAGCCAGGACCCAAAGACCTAGCTGGCCTGAAGGGCCCCCGGGAGCCCCCAAGCAGCCCCTCTCCATTTGGGTCTGGGGGCTTTCGTTGGGCCGGGAACCTGGGAGATTCCTTCAAGGTTGCAGTTCGCGGCCCGAGAAGCACTCTCCGGCCAACATGCCCAACTGCAGCAACAGCTCCCAAAGCGAAGGAGCCAGGACCCAAAAACCTAGCTGGCCTGAAGGGCCCCCAGGGGGCCCCCAAGCAGCCCCTCTCCATTTGGGTCTGGGGGCTTTCGTTGGGCCGGGAACCTGGGAGATTCTTGCAAGGTTGCAGTTCGCAGCCCGAGAAGCACTCTCCGGCCAACATGCCCAACTGCAGCAACAGCTCCCAAACCGAAAGAGCCAGGACACAAAGACCTAGCTGGCCTGAAGGGCCCCCAGGGGGCCCCCAAGTAGGCCCTCTCCATTTGGGGCTGGGGGCTTTCTTTAGGCTGAGAACCTGGGAGATACCAGCAAGGTTGCATTTCGCGGCCCGAGAAGCACTCTCCGGCCAACATGCCCAATATCCAGCAACAGCTCCCAAAGCGAAGGAGCCAGGACCCAAAGACCTAGCTGGCCTGAAGGGCTCCCAGAAGGCCACCAAGCAGCCCCTCTCCATTTGGGTCTGGGGGCTTTCGTTGGGCATGTATACCTGAGAGGTACCTGCAAGTTACGGTTCGCGGCCCGAGAAGCACTCTCCGCCCAACATGCCCAACTGCAGCAACAGCTCCCAAACCGAAGGAGCCAGGACACAAAGACCTAGCTGGCCTGAAGGGCCCCCAGGGGGCCTCCAAGCAGCCCCTCTCAATTTGGGTCTGGGGGCTTTCGTTGGGCCGGGAACCTGGGAGATTCCTTCAAGGTTGCAGTTCGCGGCCCGAGAAGCACTCTCCGGCCAACATGCCCAAGTGCAGCAACAGCTCCCAAAGCGAAGGAGCCAGGACCCAAAGACCTAGCTGGCCTGAAGGGCCCCCAGGGGGCCCCCAAGCAGCACCTCTCCATTTGGGTCTGGGGCCTTTCGTTGGGCCGGGAACCTGGGAGATTCCTGCGAGGTTGCAGTTCGTGGCCCGAGAAGCACTCTCCGGCCAACATGCCCAACTGCAGCAACAGCTCCCAAACCGAAGGAGCCAGGACCCAAAGACCTAGCTGGCCTGAAGGGCCCCCATGGGGCCCCCAAGGAGCTCCTCTCCATTTGGGTCTGGGGGCTTTAGTTGGGCCGGGAACCTGGGAGGTACCTGCAAGGTTGCAGTTCGCGGCCGGAGAAGCACTCTCCGGCCAACATGCCCAACTGCAGCAACAGCTCCCAAAGCGAAGGAGCCAGGACCCAAAGACCTAGCTGGCCTGAAGGGCCCCCGGGAGCCCCCAAGCAGCCCCTCTCCATTTGGGTCTGGGGGCTTTTGTTGGGCCGGGAACCTGGGAGATTCCTGCAAGGTTGCAGTTCGAGGCCCGAGAAGCACTCTCCGGCCAACATGCCCAACTGCAGCAACAGCTCCCAAACCGAATGAGCCAGGACCCAAAGACCTAGCTGGCCTGAAGGGCCCCCAGGGGGCCCCCAAGCAGCACCTCTCCATTTGGGTCTGGGGGCTTTCGTTGGGCCGGGAACCTGGGAGAATCCTTCAAGGTTGCAGTTCGCGGCCCGAGAAGCACTCTCCGGCCAACATGCCCAACTGCAGCAACAGCTCCCAAAGCGAAGGAGCCAGGACCCAAAAACCTAGCTGGCCTGAAGGGCCCCCAGGGGGCCCCCAAGCAGCCCCTCTCCATTTGGGTCTGGGGGCTTTCGTTGGGCCGGGAACCTGGGAGATTCTTGCAAGGTTGCAGTTCGCAGCCCGAGAAGCACTCTCCGGCCAACATGCCCAACTGCAGCAACAGCTCCCAAACCGAATGAGCCAGGACACAAAGACCTAGCTGGCCTGAAGGGCCCCCAGGGGGCCCCCAAGTAGGCCCTCTCCATTTGGGGCTGGGGGCTTTCTTTAGGCTGAGAACCTGGGAGATACCAGCAAGGTTGCAGTTCGCGGCCCGAGAAGCACTCTCCGGCCAACATGCCCAATATCCAGCAACAGCTCCCAAAGCGAAGGAGCCAGGACCCAAAGACCTAGCTGGCCTGAAGGGCCCCCAGGGGGCCCCCAAGCAGCCCCTCTCCATTTGGGTCTGGGGGCTTTCGTTGGGCATGTATACCTGAGAGGTACCTGCAAGTTACAGTTCGCGGCCCGAGAAGCACTCTCCGCCCAACATGCCCAACTGCAGCAACAGCTCCCAAACCGAAGGAGCCAGGACACAAAGACCTAGCTGGCCTGAAGGGCCCCCAGGGGGCCTCCAAGCAGCCCCTCTCAATTTGGGTCTGGGGGCTTTCGTTGGGCCGGGAACCTGGGAGAATCCTGCAAGGTTGCAGTTCGCGGCCCGAGAAGCACTCTCCGGCCAACATGCCCAAGTGCAGCAACAGCTCCCAAAGCGAAGCAGCCAGGACCCAAAGACCTAGCTGGCCTGAAGGGCCCCCAGGGGGCCCCCAAGCAGCCCCTCTCCATTTGGGTCTGGGGCCTTTCGTTGGGCCGGGAACCTGGGAGATTCCTGCGAGGTTGCAGTTCGTGGCCCGAGAAGCACTCACCGGCCAACATGCCCAACTGCAGCAACAGCTCCCAAACCGAAGGAGCCAGGACCCAAAGACCTAGCTGGCCTGAAGGGCCCCCATGGGGCCCCCAAGGAGCTCCTCTCCATTTGGGTCTGGGGGCTTTAGTTGGGCCGGGAAACTGGGAGGTACCTGCAAGGTTGCAGTTCGCGGCCGGAGAAGCACTCTCCGGCCAACATGCCCAACTGCAGCAACAGCTCCCAAAGCGAAGGAGCCAGGACCCAAAGACCTAGCTGGCCTGAAGGGCCCCCGGGAGCCCCCAAGCAGCCCCTCTCCATTTGGGTCTGGGGGCTTTTGTTGGGCCGGGAACCTGGGAGATTCATGCAAGGTTGCAGTTCGAGGCCCGAGAAGCACTCTCCGGCCAACATGCCCAACTGCAGCAACAGCTCCCAAACCGAATGAGCCAGGACCCAAAGACCTAGCTGGCCTGAAGGGCCCCCAGGGGGCCCCCAAGCAGCCCCTCTCCATTTGGGTCTGGGGGCTTTCGTTGGGCCGGGAGCCTGGGAGATTCCTTCAAGGTTGCAGTTCGCGGCCCGAGAAGCACTCTCCGGCCAACATGCCCAACTGCAGCAACAGCTCCCAAAGCGAAGGAGCCAGGACCCAAAAACCTAGCTGGCCTGAAGGGCCCCCAGGGGGCCCCCAAGCAGCCCCTCTCCATTTGGGTCTGGGGGCTTTCGTTGGGCCGGGAACCTGGGAGATCCTTGCAAGGTTGCAGTTCGCAGCCCGAGAAGCACTCTCCGGCCAACATGCCCAACTGCAGCAACAGCTCCCAAACCGAATGAGCCAGGACACAAAGACCTAGCTGGCCTGAAGGGCCCCCAGGGGGCCCCCAAGTAGGCCCTCTCCATTTGGGGCTGGGGGCTTTCTTTAGGCTGAGAACCTGGGAGATACCAGCAAGGTTGCAGTTCGCGGCCCGAGAAGCACTCTCCGGCCAACATGCCCAATATCCAGCAACAGCTCCCAAAGCGAAGGAGCCAGGACCCAAAGACCTAGCTGGCCTGAAGGGCCCCCGGGAGCCCCCAAGCAGCCCCTCTCCATTTGGGTCTGGGGGCTTTTGTTGGGCCGGGAACCTGGGAGATTCCTGCAAGGTTGCAGTTCGAGGCCCGAGAAGCACTCTCCGCCCAACATGCCCAACTGCAGCAACAGCTCCCAAACCGAATGAGCCAGGACCCAAAGACCTAGCTGGCCTGAAGGGCCCCCAGGGGGCCCCCAAGCAGCCCCTCTCCATTTGGGTCTGGGGGCTTTCGTTGGGCCGGGAACCTGGGAGATTCCTTCAAGGTTGCAGTTCGCGGCCCGAGAAGCACTCTCCGGCCAACATGCCCAACTGCAGCAACAGCTCCCAAAGCGAAGGAGCCAGGACCCAAAAACCTAGCTGGCCTGAAGGGCCCCCAGGGGGCCCCGAAGCAGCCCCTCTCCATTTGGGTCTGGGGGCTTTCGTTGGGCCGGGAACCTGGGAGATTCTTCCAAGGTTGCAGTTCGCAGCCCGAGAAGCACTCTCCGGCCAACATGCCCAACTGCAGCAACAGCTCCCAAACCGAATGAGCCAGGACACAAAGACCTAGCTGGCCTGAAGGGCCCCCAGGGGGCCCCCAAGTAGGCCCTCTCCATTTGGGGCTGGGGGCTTTCTTTAGGCTGAGAACCTGGGAGATACCAGCAAGGTTGCATTTCGCGGCCCGAGAAGCACTCTCCGGCCAACATGCCCAATATCCAGCAACAGCTCCCAAAGCGAAGGAGCCAGGACCCAAAGACCTAGCTGGCCTGAAGGGCTCCCAGAAGGCCACCAAGCAGCCCCTCTCCATTTGGGTCTGGGGGCTTTCGTTGGGCATGTATACCTGAGAGGTACCTGCAAGTTACAGTTCGCGGCCCGAGAAGCACTCTCCGCCCAACATGCCCAACTGCAGCAACAGCTCCCAAACCGAAGGAGCCAGGACACAAAGACCTAGCTGGCCTGAAGGGCCCCCAGGGGGCCTCCAAGCAGCCCCTCTCAATTTGGGTCTGGGGGCTTTCGTTGGGCCGGGAACCTGGGAGATTCCTTCAAGGTTGCAGTTCGAGGCCCGAGAAGCACTCTCCGGCCAACATGCCCAAGTGCAGCAACAGCTCCCAAAGCGAAGCAGCCAGGACCCAAAGACCTAGCTGGCCTGAAGGGCCCCCAGGGGGCCCCCAAGCAGCACCTCTCCATTTGGGTCTGGGGCCTTTCGTTGGGCCGGGAACCTGGGAGATTCCTGCGAGGTTGCAGTTCGTGGCCCGAGAAGCACTCTCCGGCCAACATGCCCAACTGCAGCAACAGCTCCCAAAGCGAAGGAGCCAGGACACAAAGACCTAGCTGGCCTGAAGGGCCCCCATGGGGCCCCCAAGGAGCTCCTCTCCATTTGGGTCTGGGGGCTTTAGTTGGGCCGGGAACCTGGGAGATTCCTGCAAGGTTGCAGTTCGAGGCCCGAGAAGCACTCTCCGGCCAACATGCCCAACTGCAGCAACAGCTCCCAAACCGAATGAGCCAGGACCCAAAGACCTAGCTGGCCTGAAGGGCCCCCAGGGGGCCCCCAAGCAGCACCTCTCCATTTGGGTCTGGGGGCTTTCGTTGGGCCGGGAACCTGGGAGATTCCTTCAAGGTTGCAGTTCGCGGCCCGAGAAGCACTCTCCGGCCAACATGCCCAACTGCAGCAACAGCTCCCAAAGCGAAGGAGCCAGGACCCAAAAACCTAGCTGGCCTGAAGGGCCCCCAGGGGGCCCCCAAGCAGCCCCTCTCCATTTGGGTCTGGGGGCTTTCGTTGGGCCGGGAACCTGGGAGATTCTTGCAAGGTTGCAGTTCGCAGCCCGAGAAGCACTCTCCAGCCAACATGCCCAACTGCAGCAACAGCTCCCAAACCGAATGAGCCAGGACACAAAGACCTAGCTGGCCTGAAGGGCCCCCAGGGGGCCCCCAAGTAGGCCCTCTCCATTTGGGTCTGGGGGCTTTCGTTGGGCCGGGAACCTGGGAGATACCAGCAAGGTTGCAGTTCGCGGCCCGAGAAGCACTCTCCGCCCAACATGCCCAATATCCAGCAACAGCTCCCAAAGCGAAGGAGCCAGGACCCAAAAACCTAGCTGGCCTGAAGGGCCCCCAGGGGGCCCCCAAGCAGCCCCTCTCCATTTGGGTCTGGGGGCTTTCGTTGGGCCGGGAACCTGGGAGATCCTTGCAAGGTTGCAGTTCGCAGCCCGAGAAGCACTCTCCGGCCAACATGCCCAACTGCAGCAACAGCTCCCAAACCGAATGAGCCAGGACACAAAGACCTAGCTGGCCTGAAGGGCCCCCAGGGGGCCCCCAAGTAGGCCCTCTCCATTTGGGGCTGGGGGCTTTCTTTAGGCTGAGAACCTGGGAGATACCAGCAAGGTTGCAGTTCGCGGCCCGAGAAGCACTCTCCGGCCAACATGCCCAATATCCAGCAACAGCTCCCAAAGCGAAGGAGCCAGGACCCAAAGACCTAGCTGGCCTGAAGGGCCCCCGGGAGCCCCCAAGCAGCCCCTCTCCATTTGGGTCTGGGGGCTTTTGTTGGGCCGGGAACCTGGGAGATTCCTGCAAGGTTGCAGTTCGAGGCCCGAGAAGCACTCTCCGCCCAACATGCCCAACTGCAGCAACAGCTCCCAAACCGAATGAGCCAGGACCCAAAGACCTAGCTGGCCTGAAGGGCCCCCAGGGGGCCCCCAAGCAGCCCCTCTCCATTTGGGTCTGGGGGCTTTCGTTGGGCCGGGAACCTGGGAGATTCCTTCAAGGTTGCAGTTCGCGGCCCGAGAAGCACTCTCCGGCCAACATGCCCAACTGCAGCAACAGCTCCCAAAGCGAAGGAGCCAGGACCCAAAGACCTAGCTGGCCTGAAGGGCCCCCAGGGGGCCCCCAAGCAGCCCCTCTCCATTTGGGTCTGGGGGCTTTCGTTGGGCCGGGAACCTGGGAGATTCTTCCAAGGTTGCAGTTCGCAGCCCGAGAAGCACTCTCCGGCCAACATGCCCAACTGCAGCAACAGCTCCCAAACCGAATGAGCCAGGACACAAAGACCTAGCTGGCCTGAAGGGCCCCCAGGGGGCCCCCAAGTAGGCCCTCTCCATTTGGGGCTGGGGGCTTTCTTTAGGCTGAGAACCTGGGAGATACCAGCAAGGTTGCATTTCGCGGCCCGAGAAGCACTCTCCGGCCAACATGCCCAATATCCAGCAACAGCTCCCAAAGCGAAGGAGCCAGGACCCAAAGACCTAGCTGGCCTGAAGGGCTCCCAGAAGGCCACCAAGCAGCCCCTCTCCATTTGGGTTTCGGGGCTTTCGTTGGGCATGTATACCTGAGAGGTACCTGCAAGTTACGGTTCGCGGCCCGAGAAGCACTCTCCGCCCAACATGCCCAACTGCAGCAACAGCTCCCAAACCGAAGGAGCCAGGACACAAAGACCTAGCTGGCCTGAAGGGCCCCCAGGGGGCCTCCAAGCAGCCCCTCTCAATTTGGGTCTGGGGGCTTTCGTTGGGCCGGGAACCTGGGAGATTCCTTCAAGGTTGCAGTTCGCGGCCCGAGAAGCACTCTCCGGCCAACATGCCCAACTGCAGCAACAGCTCCCAAAGCGAAGCAGCCAGGACCCAAAGACCTAGCTGGCCTGAAGGGCCCCCAGGGGGCCCCCAAGCAGCACCTCTCCATTTGGGTCTGGGGCCTTTCGTTGGGCCGGGAACCTGGGAGATTCCTGCGAGGTTGCAGTTCGTGGCCCGAGAAGCACTCTCCGGCCAACATGCCCAACTGCAGCAACAGCTCCCAAAGCGAAGGAGCCAGGACACAAAGACCTAGCTGGCCTGAAGGGCCCCCATGGGGCCCCCAAGGAGCTCCTCTCCATTTGGGTCTGGGGGCTTTAGTTGGGCCGGGAACCTGGGAGATTCCTGCAAGGTTGCAGTTCGAGGCCCGAGAAGCACTCTCCGGCCAACATGCCCAACTGCAGCAACAGCTCCCAAACCGAATGAGCCAGGACCCAAAGACCTAGCTGGCCTGAAGGGCCCCCAGGGGGCCCCCAAGCAGCACCTCTCCATTTGGGTCTGGGGGCTTTCGTTGGGCCGGGAACCTGGGAGATTCCTTCAAGGTTGCAGTTCGCGGCCCGAGAAGCACTCTCCGGCCAACATGCCCAACTGCAGCAACAGCTCCCAAAGCGAAGGAGCCAGGACCCAAAAACCTAGCTGGCCTGAAGGGCCCCCAGGGGGCCCCCAAGCAGCCCCTCTCCATTTGGGTCTGGGGGCTTTTGTTGGGCCGGGAACCTGGGAGATTCTTGCAAGGTTGCAGTTCGCAGCCCGAGAAGCACTCTCCAGCCAACATGCCCAACTGCAGCAACAGCTCCCAAACCGAATGAGCCAGGACACAAAGACCTAGCTGGCCTGAAGGGCCCCCAGGGGGCCCCCAAGTAGGCCCTCTCCATTTGGGTCTGGGGGCTTTCGTTGGGCCGGGAACCTGGGAGATACCAGCAAGGTTGCAGTTCGCGGCCCGAGAAGCACTCTCCGCCCAACATGCCCAATATCCAGCAACAGCTCCCAAAGCGAAGGAGCCAGGACCCAAAAACCTAGCTGGCCTGAAGGGCCCCCAGGGGGCCCCCAAGCAGCCCCTCTCCATTTGGGTCTGGGGGCTTTCGTTGGGCCGGGAACCTGGGAGATCCTTGCAAGGTTGCAGTTCGCAGCCCGAGAAGCACTCTCCGGCCAACATGCCCAACTGCAGCAACAGCTCCCAAACCGAATGAGCCAGGACACAAAGACCTAGCTGGCCTGAAGGGCCCCCAGGGGGCCCCCAAGTAGGCCCTCTCCATTTGGGGCTGGGGGCTTTCTTTAGGCTGAGAACCTGGGAGATACCAGCAAGGTTGCAGTTCGCGGCCCGAGAAGCACTCTCCGGCCAACATGCCCAATATCCAGCAACAGCTCCCAAAGCGAAGGAGCCAGGACCCAAAGACCTAGCTGGCCTGAAGGGCCCCCGGGAGCCCCCAAGCAGCCCCTCTCCATTTGGGTCTGGGGGCTTTTGTTGGGCCGGGAACCTGGGAGATTCCTGCAAGGTTGCAGTTCGAGGCCCGAGAAGCACTCTCCGCCCAACATGCCCAACTGCAGCAACAGCTCCCAAACCGAATGAGCCAGGACCCAAAGACCTAGCTGGCCTGAAGGGCCCCCAGGGGGCCCCCAAGCAGCCCCTCTCCATTTGGGTCTGGGGGCTTTCGTTGGGCCGGGAACCTGGGAGATTCCTTCAAGGTTGCAGTTCGCGGCCCGAGAAGCACTCTCCGGCCAACATGCCCAACTGCAGCAACAGCTCCCAAAGCGAAGGAGCCAGGACCCAAAGACCTAGCTGGCCTGAAGGGCCCCCAGGGGGCCCCCAAGCAGCCCCTCTCCATTTGGGTCTGGGGGCTTTCGTTGGGCCGGGAACCTGGGAGATTCTTCCAAGGTTGCAGTTCGCAGCCCGAGAAGCACTCTCCGGCCAACATGCCCAACTGCAGCAACAGCTCCCAAACCGAATGAGCCAGGACACAAAGACCTAGCTGGCCTGAAGGGCCCCCAGGGGGCCCCCAAGTAGGCCCTCTCCATTTGGGGCTGGGGGCTTTCTTTAGGCTGAGAACCTGGGAGATACCAGCAAGGTTGCATTTCGCGGCCCGAGAAGCACTCTCCGGCCAACATGCCCAATATCCAGCAACAGCTCCCAAAGCGAAGGAGCCAGGACCCAAAGACCTAGCTGGCCTGAAGGGCTCCCAGAAGGCCACCAAGCAGCCCCTCTCCATTTGGGTTTCGGGGCTTTCGTTGGGCATGTATACCTGAGAGGTACCTGCAAGTTACGGTTCGCGGCCCGAGAAGCACTCTCCGCCCAACATGCCCAACTGCAGCAACAGCTCCCAAACCGAAGGAGCCAGGACACAAAGACCTAGCTGGCCTGAAGGGCCCCCAGGGGGCCTCCAAGCAGCCCCTCTCAATTTGGGTCTGGGGGCTTTCGTTGGGCCGGGAACCTGGGAGATTCCTTCAAGGTTGCAGTTCGCGGCCCGAGAAGCACTCTCCGGCCAACATGCCCAAGTGCAGCAACAGCTCCCAAAGCGAAGCAGCCAGGACCCAAAGACCTAGCTGGCCTGAAGGGCCCCCAGGGGGCCCCCAAGCAGCACCTCTCCATTTGGGTCTGGGGCCTTTCGTTGGGCCGGGAACCTGGGAGATTCCTGCGAGGTTGCAGTTCGTGGCCCGAGAAGCACTCTCCGGCCAACATGCCCAACTGCAGCAACAGCTCCCAAACCGAAGGAGCCAGGACCCAAAGACCTAGCTGGCCTGAAGGGCCCCCATGGGGCCCCCAAGGAGCTCCTCTCCATTTGGGTCTGGGGGCTTTAGTTGGGCCGGGAACCTGGGAGGTACCTGCAAGGTTGCAGTTCGCGGCCGGAGAAGCACTCTCCGGCCAACATGCCCAACTGCAGCAACAGCTCCCAAAGCGAAGGAGCCAGGACCCAAAGACCTAGCTGGCCTGAAGGGCCCCCGGGAGCCCCCAAGCAGCCCCTCTCCATTTGGGTCTGGGGGCTTTTGTTGGGCCGGGAACCTGGGAGATTCCTGCAAGGTTGCAGTTCGAGGCCCGAGAAGCACTCTCCGGCCAACATGCCCAACTGCAGCAACAGCTCCCAAACCGAATGAGCCAGGACCCAAAGACCTAGCTGGCCTGAAGGGCCCCCAGGGGGCCCCCAAGCAGCACCTCTCCATTTGGGTCTGGGGGCTTTCGTTGGGCCGGGAACCTGGGAGATTCCTTCAAGGTTGCAGTTCGCGGCCCGAGAAGCACTCTCCGGCCAACATGCCCAACTGCAGCAACAGCTCCCAAAGCGAAGGAGCCAGGACCCAAAAACCTAGCTGGCCTGAAGGGCCCCCAGGGGGCCCCCAAGCAGCCCCTCTCCATTTGGGTCTGGGGGCTTTCGTTGGGCCGGGAACCTGGGAGATTCTTGCAAGGTTGCAGTTCGCAGCCCGAGAAGCACTCTCCGGCCAACATGCCCAACTGCAGCAACAGCTCCCAAACCGAATGAGCCAGGACACAAAGACCTAGCTGGCCTGAAGGGCCCCCAGGGGGCCCCCAAGTAGGCCCTCTCCATTTGGGGCTGGGGGCTTTCTTTAGGCTGAGAACCTGGGAGATACCAGCAAGGTTGCAGTTCGCGGCCCGAGAAGCACTCTCCGGCCAACATGCCCAATATCCAGCAACAGCTCCCAAAGCGAAGGAGCCAGGACCCAAAGACCTAGCTGGCCTGAAGGGCCCCCAGGGGGCCCCCAAGCAGCCCCTCTCCATTTGGGTCTGGGGGCTTTCGTTGGGCATGTATACCTGAGAGGTACCTGCAAGTTACAGTTCGCGGCCCGAGAAGCACTCTCCGCCCAACATGCCCAACTGCAGCAACAGCTCCCAAACCGAAGGAGCCAGGACACAAAGACCTAGCTGGCCTGAAGGGCCCCCAGGGGGCCTCCAAGCAGCCCCTCTCAATTTGGGTCTGGGGGCTTTCGTTGGGCCGGGAACCTGGGAGAATCCTGCAAGGTTGCAGTTCGCGGCCCGAGAAGCACTCTCCGGCCAACATGCCCAAGTGCAGCAACAGCTCCCAAAGCGAATCAGCCAGGACCCAAAGACCTAGCTGGCCTGAAGGGCCCCCAGGGGGCCCCCAAGCAGCCCCTCTCCATTTGGGTCTGGGGCCTTTCGTTGGGCCGGGAACCTGGGAGATTCCTGCAAGGTTGCAGTTCGCGGCCCGAGAAGCACTCTCCGGCCAACATGCCCAACTGCAGCAACAGCTCCCAAACCGAAGGAGCCAGGACCCAAAGACCTAGCTGGCCTGAAGGGCCCCCATGGGGCCCCCAAGGAGCTCCTCTCCATTTGGGTCTGGGGGCTTTAGTTGGGCCGGGAACCTGGGAGGTACCTGCAAGGTTGCAGTTCGCGGCCGGAGAAGCACTCTCCGGCCAACATGCCCAACTGCAGCAACAGCTCCCAAAGCGAAGGAGCCAGGACCCAAAGACCTAGCTGGCCTGAAGGGCCCCCGGGAGCCCCCAAGCAGCCCCTCTCCATTTGGGTCTGGGGGCTTTTGTTGGGCCGGGAACCTGGGAGATTCCTGCAAGGTTGCAGTTCGAGGCCCGAGAAGCACTCTCCGGCCAACATGCCCAACTGCAGCAACAGCTCCCAAACCGAATGAGCCAGGACCCAAAGACCTAGCTGGCCTGAAGGGCCCCCAGGGGGCCCCCAAGCAGCCCCTCTCCATTTGGGTCTGGGGGCTTTCGTTGGGCCGGGAACCTGGGAGATTCCTTCAAGGTTGCAGTTCGCGGCCCGAGAAGCACTCTCCGGCCAACATGCCCAACTGCAGCAACAGCTCCCAAAGCGAAGGAGCCAGGACCCAAAAACCTAGCTGGCCTGAAGGGCCCCCAGGGGGCCCCCAAGCAGCCCCTCTCCATTTGGGTCTGGGGGCTTTCGTTGGGCCGGGAACCTGGGAGATCCTTGCAAGGTTGCAGTTCGCAGCCCGAGAAGCACTCTCCGGCCAACATGCCCAACTGCAGCAACAGCTCCCAAACCGAATGAGCCAGGACACAAAGACCTAGCTGGCCTGAAGGGCCCCCAGGGGGCCCCCAAGTAGGCCCTCTCCATTTGGGGCTGGGGGCTTTCTTTAGGCTGAGAACCTGGGAGATACCAGCAAGGTTGCAGTTCGCGGCCCGAGAAGCACTCTCCGGCCAACATGCCCAATATCCAGCAACAGCTCCCAAAGCGAAGGAGCCAGGACCCAAAGACCTAGCTGGCCTGAAGGGCCCCCGGGAGCCCCCAAGCAGCCCCTCTCCATTTGGGTCTGGGGGCTTTTGTTGGGCCGGGAACCTGGGAGATTCCTGCAAGGTTGCAGTTCGAGGCCCGAGAAGCACTCTCCGCCCAACATGCCCAACTGCAGCAACAGCTCCCAAACCGAATGAGCCAGGACCCAAAGACCTAGCTGGCCTGAAGGGCCCCCAGGGGGCCCCCAAGCAGCCCCTCTCCATTTGGGTCTGGGGGCTTTCGTTGGGCCGGGAACCTGGGAGATTCCTTCAAGGTTGCAGTTCGCGGCCCGAGAAGCACTCTCCGGCCAACATGCCCAACTGCAGCAACAGCTCCCAAAGCGAAGGAGCCAGGACCCAAAAACCTAGCTGGCCTGAAGGGCCCCCAGGGGGCCCCCAAGCAGCCCCTCTCCATTTGGGTCTGGGGGCTTTCGTTGGGCCGGGAACCTGGGAGATTCTTCCAAGGTTGCAGTTCGCAGCCCGAGAAGCACTCTCCGGCCAACATGCCCAACTGCAGCAACAGCTCCCAAACCGAATGAGCCAGGACACAAAGACCTAGCTGGCCTGAAGGGCCCCCAGGGGGCCCCCAAGCAGCCCCTCTCAATTTGGGTCTGGGGGCTTTCTTTAGGCTGAGAACCTGGGAGATACCAGCAAGGTTGCAGTTCGCGGCCCGAGAAGCACTCTCCGCCCAACATGCCCAATATCCAGCAACAGCTCCCAAAGCGAAGGAGCCAGGACCCAAAGACCTAGCTGGCCTGAAGGGCCCCCAGGGGGCCCCCAAGCAGCCCCTCTCCATTTGGGTCTGGGGGCTTTCGTTGGGCATGTATACCTGAGAGGTACCTGCAAGTTACAGTTCGCGGCCCGAGAAGCACTCTCCGGCCAACATGCCCAACTGCAGCAACAGCTCCCAAACCGAAGGAGCCAGGACACAAAGACCTAGCTGGCCTGAAGGGCCCCCAGGGGGCCTCCAAGCAGCCCCTCTCAATTTGGGTCTGGGGGCTTTCGTTGGGCCGGGAACCTGGGAGAATCCTGCAAGGTTGCAGTTCGCAGCCCGAGAAGCACTCTCCGGCCAACATGCCCAAGTGCAGCAACAGCTCCCAAAGCGAAGCAGCCAGGACCCAAAGACCTAGCTGGCCTGAAGGGCCCCCAGGGGGCCCCCAAGCAGCCCCTCTCAATTTGGGTCTGGGGCCTTTCGTTGGGCCGGGAACCTGGGAGATTCCTGCGAGGTTGCAGTTCGTGGCCCGAGAAGCACTCTCCGGCCAACATGCCCAACTGCAGCAACAGCTCCCAAACCGAAGGAGCCAGGACCCAAAGACCTAGCTGGCCTGAAGGGCCCCCATGGGGCCCCCAAGGAGCTCCTCTCCATTTGGGTCTGGGGGCTTTAGTTGGGCCGGGAACCTGGGAGGTACCTGCAAGGTTGCAGTTCGCGGCCGGAGAAGCACTCTCCGGCCAACATGCCCAACTGCAGCAACAGCTCCCAAAGCGAAGGAGCCAGGACCCAAAGACCTAGCTGGCCTGAAGGGCCCCCGGGAGCCCCCAAGCAGCCCCTCTCCATTTGGGTCTGGGGGCTTTTGTTGGGCCGGGAACCTGGGAGATTCCTGCAAGGTTGCAGTTCGAGGCCCGAGAAGCACTCTCCGGCCAACATGCCCAACTGCAGCAACAGCTCCCAAACCGAATGAGCCAGGACCCAAAGACCTAGCTGGCCTGAAGGGCCCCCAGGGGGCCCCCAAGCAGCCCCTCTCCATTTGGGTCTGGGGGCTTTCGTTGGGCCGGGAACCTGGGAGATTCCTTCAAGGTTGCAGTTCGCGGCCCGAGAAGCACTCTCCGGCCAACATGCCCAACTGCAGCAACAGCTCCCAAAGTGAAGGAGCCAGGACCCAAAAACCTAGCTGGCCTGAAGGGCCCCCAGGGGGCCCCCAAGCAGCCCCTCTCCATTTGGGTCTGGGGGCTTTCGTTGGGCCGGGAACCTGGGAGATTCTTGCAAGGTTGCAGTTCGCAGCCCGAGAAGCACTCTCCGGCCAACATGCCCAACTGCAGCAACAGCTCCCAAACCGAATGAGCCAGGACACAAAGACCTAGCTGGCCTGAAGGGCCCCCAGGGGGCCCCCAAGTAGGCCCTCTCCATTTGGGGCTGGGGGCTTTCTTTAGGCTGAGAACCTGGGAGATACCAGCAAGGTTGCAGTTCGCGGCCCGAGAAGCACTCTCCGGCCAACATGCCCAATATCCAGCAACAGCTCCCAAAGCGAAGGAGCCAGGACCCAAAGACCTAGCTGGCCTGAAGGGCCCCCAGAAGGCCACCAAGCAGCCCCTCTCCATTTGGGTCTGGGGGCTTTCGTTGGGCATGTATACCTGAGAGGTACCTGCAAGTTACAGTTCGCGGCCCGAGAAGCACTCTCCGCCCAACATGCCCAACTGCAGCAACAGCTCCCAAACCGAAGGAGCCAGGACACAAAGACCTAGCTGGCCTGAAGGGCCCCCAGGGGGCCCCCAAGCAGCCCCTCTCAATTTGGGTCTGGGGGCTTTCGTTGGGCATGTATACCTGAGAGGTACCTGCAAGGTTACAGTTCGCGGCCCGAGAAGCACTCTCCGGCCAACATGCCCAACTGCAGCAACAGCTCCCAAACCGAAGGAGCCAGGACCCAAAGACCTAGCTGGCCTGAAGGGCCCCCAGGGGGCCCCCAAGCAGCCCCCCTCAATTTGGGTCTGGGGGCTTTCGTTGGGCCGGGAACCTGGGAGATTCATGCAAGGTTGCAGTTCGCGGCCCGAGAAGCACTCTCCGGCCAACATGCCCAACTGCAGCAACAGCTCCCAAACCGAAGGAGCCAGGACCCAAAGACCTAGCTGGCCTGAAGGGCCCCCAGGGGGCCCCCAAGCAGCCCCTCTCAATTTGGGTCTGGGGTCTTTCGTTGGGCATGGAACCTGGGAGATTCCTGCAAGGTTGCAGTTCGCGGCCCGAGAAGCACTCTCCGCCCAACTTGCCCAACGTCAACAACAGCTCCCAAACCGAATGAGCCAGGACCCAAAGACCTAGCTGGCCTGAAGGTCCCCCAGGGGGCCCAAAGCAGTCCCTCTCAATTTGGGTCTGGGGGCTTTTGTTGGGCCGGGAACCTGGGAGAATCCTGCAACGTTGCAGTTCGCGGCCCGAGAAGCACTCTCCGGCCAACATGCCCAACTGCAGCAACAGCTCCCAAAGCGAAGGAGCCAGGACCCAAAGACCTAGCTGGCCTGAAGGGCCCCCAGGGGGGCCCCAAGCAGCCCCTCTCAATTTGGGTCTGGGGGCTTTCGTTGGGCCGGGAACCTGGGAGAATCTTTCAAGGTTGCAGTTCGCGGCCCGAGAAGCACTCTCCGGCCAACATGCCCAACTGCAGCAACAGCTCCCAAAGCGAAGGAGCCAGGACCCAAAGACCTAGCTGGCCTGAAGGGCCCCCAGGGGGCCCCCAAGCAGCCCCTCTCAATTTGGGTCTGGGGGCTTTCGTTGGGCCGGGAACCTGGGAGATTCCTGCAAGGTTGCAGTTCGCGGCCCGAGAAGCACTCTCCGGCCAACATGCCCAACTGCAGCAACAGCTCCCAAACCGAAGGAGCCAGGACCCAAAGACCTAGCTGGCCTGAAGGGCCCCCAGGGGGCCCCCAAGGAGCTCCTCTCCATTTGGGTCTGGGGGCTTTTGTTGGGCCGGGAACCTGGGAGGTACCTGCAAGGTTGAAGTTCGCGGCCGGAGAAGCACTCTCCGGCCAACATGCCCAACTGCAGCACAGCTCCCAAAGCGAAGGAGCCAGGACCCAAAGACCTAGCTGGCCTGAAGGGCCCCCAGGGGGCCCCCAAGCAGCCCCTCTCCATTTGGGTCTGGGGGCTTTCGTTGGGCCGGGAACCTGGGAGATTCCTGCAAGGTTGCAGTTCGCGGCCCGAGAAGCACTCTCCGGCCAACATGCCCAACTGCAGCAACAGCTCCCAAAGCGAAGGAGCCAGGACCCAAAGACCTAGCTGGCCTGAAGGGCCCCCAGGGGGCCCCCAAGCAGCCCCTCTCAATTTGGGTCTGGGGGCTTTCGTTGGGCCGGGAACCTGGGAGATTCCTGCAAGGTTGCAGTTCGCGGCCCGAGAAGCACTCTCCGGCCAACATGCCCAACTGCAGCAACAGCTCCCAAAGCGAAGGAGCCAGGACCCAAAGACCTAGCTGGCCTGAAGGGCCCCCAGGGGGCCCCCAAGCAGCCCCTCTCCATTTGGGTCGGGGGGCTTTCGTTGGGCCGGGAACCTGGGAGGTACCTGCAAGGTTGCAGTTCGCGGCCCAAGAAGCACTCTCCGGCCAACATGCCCAACTGCAGCAACAGCTCCCAAAGCGAAGGAGCCAGGACCCAAAGACCTAGCTGGCCTGAAGGGCCCCCAGGGGGCCCCCAAGCAGCCCCTCTCCATTTGGGTCTGGGGGCTTTCGTTGGGCATGGATACCTGAGAGGTACCTGCAAGGTTACAGTTCGCGGCCCGAGAAGCACTCTCCGGCCAACATGCCCAACTGCAGCAACAGCTCCCAAACCGAAGGAGCCAGGACCCAAAGACCTAGCTGGCCTGAAGGGCCCCCAGGGGGCCCCCAAGCAGCCCCTCTCCATTTGGGTCTGGGGGCTTTCGTTGGGCCGGGAACCTGGGAGATTCATGCAAGGTTGCAGTTCGCGGCCCGAGAAGCACTCTCCGGCCAACATGCCCAACTGCAGCAACAGCTCCCAAACCGAAGGAGCCAGGACCCAAAGACCTAGCTGGCCTGAAGGGCCCCCAGGGGGCCCCCAAGCAGCCCCTCTCCATTTGGGTCTGGGGGCTTTCGTTGGGCATGGATACCTGAGAGGTACCTGCAAGGTTACAGTTCGCGGCTGGAGAAGCACTCTCCGGCCAACATGCCCAACTGCAGCAACAGCTCCCAAAGCGAAGGAGCCAGGACCCAAAGACCTAGCTGGCCTGAAGGGCCCCCAGGGGGCCCCCAAGCAGCCCCTCTCAATTTGGGTCTGGGGGCTTTCCTTGGGCCGGGAACCTGGGAGAATCCTGCAAGGTTGCAGTTCGCGGCCCGAGAAGCACTCTCCGCCCAACATGCCCAACTGCAGCAACAGCTCCCAAACCGAAGGAGCCAGGACCCAAAGACCTAGGTGGCCTGAAGGGCCCCCAGGGGGCCCCCAAGCAGCCCCTCTCAATTTGGGTCTGGGGGCTTTCGTTGGGCCGGGAACCTGGGAGATTCCTGCAAGGTTGCAGTTCGTGGCCCGAGAAGCACTCTCCGGCCAACATGCCCAACTGCAGCAACAGCTCCCAAACCGAAGGAGCCAGGACCCAAAGACCTAGCTGGCCTGAAGGGCCCCCAGGGGGGCCCAAAGAAGTCCCTCTCAATTTGGGTCTGGGGGCTTTTTTTGGGCCGGGAACCTGGGAGAATCCTGCAAGGTTGCAGTTCGCGGCCCGAGAAGCACTCTCCGGCCAACATGCCCAACTGCAGCAACAGCTCCCAAAGCGAAGGAGCCAGGACCCAAAGACCTAGCTGGCCTGAAGGGCCCCCAGGGGGCCCCCAAGCGGCCCCTCTCCATTTGGGTCTGGGGGCTTTTGTTGGGCCGGGAACCTGGGAGATTCCTGCAAGGTTGCAGTTCGCGGCCCGAGAAGCACTCTCCGCCCAACATGCCCAACGTCAACAACAGCTCCCAAACCGAATGAGCCAGGACACAAAGACCTAGCTGGCCTGAAGGGCCCCCAGGGGGCCCCCAAGCAGCCCCTCTCCATTTGGGTCTGGGGGCTTTCTTTAGGATGAGAACCTGGGAGATACCAGCAAGGTTGCAGTTCGCGGCCCGAGAAGCACTCTCCGGCCAACATGCCCAATATCCAGCAACAGCTCCCAAAGCGAAGGAGCCAGGACCCAAAGACCTAGCTGGCCTGAAGGGCCCCCAGAAGGCCACCAAGCAGCCCCTCTACATTTGGGTCTGGGGGCTTTCGTTGGGCATGTATACCTGAGAGGTACCTGCAAGTTACAGTTCGCGGCCCGAGAAGCACTCTCCGCCCAACATGCCCAACTGCAGCAACAGCTCCCAAACCGAAGGAGCCAGGACCCAAAGACCTAGCTGGCCTGAAGGGCCCCCAGGGGGCCCCCAAGCAGCCCCTCTCCATTTGGGTCTGGGGGTTTTCGTTGGGCCGGGAACCTGGGAGGTACCTGCAAGGTTGCAGTTCGCGGCCCGAGAAGCACTCTCCGGCCAACATGCCCAACTGCAGCAACAGCTCCCAAACCGAAGGAGCCAGGACCCAAAGACCTAGCTGGCCTGAAGGGCCCCCAGGGGGCCCCCAAGCAGCCCCTCTCAATTTGGGTCTGGGGGCTTTTGTTGGGCCGGGAACCTGGGAGAATCCTGCAAGGTTGCAGTTCGCGGCCCGAGAAGCACTCTCCGCCCAACATGCCCAACTGCAGCAACAGCTCCCAAAGCGAAGGAGCCAGGACCCAAAGACCTAGCTGGCCTGAAGGGCCCCCAGGGGGCCCCCAAGCAGCCCCTCTCCATTTGGGTCTGGGGGCTTTCGTTGGGCCGGGAACCTGGGAGAATCCTGCAAGGTTGCAGTTCGCGGCCCGAGAAGCACTCTCCGGCCAACATGCCCAACTGCAGCAACAGCTCCCAAACCGAAGGAGCCAGGACCCAAAGACCTAGCTGGCCTGAAGGGCCCCCAGGGGGCCCCCAAGCAGCCCCTCTCAATTTGGGTCTGGGGTCTTTCGTTGGGCCGGGAACCTGGGAGAATCCTGCAAGGTTGCAGTTCGCGGCCCGAGAAGCACTCTCCGCCCAACATGCCCAACTGCAGCAACAGCTCCCAAAGCGAAGGAGCCAGGACCCAAAGACCTAGCTGGCCTGAAGGGCCCCCAGGGGGCCCCCAAGCAGCCCCTCTCAATTTGGGTCTGGGGGCTTTCGTTGGGCCGGGAACCTGGGAGAATCCTGCAAGGTTGCAGTTCGCGGCCCGAGAAGCACTCTCCGGCCAACATGCCCAACTGCAGCAACAGCTCCCAAAGCGAAGGAGCCAGGACCCAAAGACCTAGCTGGCCTGAAGGGCCCCCAGGGGGCCCCCAAGCAGCCCCTCTCAATTTGGGTCTGGGGGCTTTCGTTGGGCCGGGAACCTGGGAGAATCCTGCAAGGTTGCAGTTCGCGGCCCGAGAAGCACTCTCCGCCCAACATGCCCAACTGCAGCAACAGCTCCCAAAGCGAAGGAGCCAGGACCCAAAGACCTAGCTGGCCTGAAGGGCCCCCAGGGGGCCCCCAAGCAGCTCCTCTCAATTTGGGTCTGGGGGCTTTCGTTGGGCCGGGAACCTGGGAGGTACCTGCAAGGTTTCAGTTCGCGGCCCGAGAAGCACTCTCCGGCCAACATGCCCAACTGCAGCAACAGCTCCCAAAGCAAAGGAGCCAGGACCCAAAGACCTAGCTGGCCTGAAGGGCCCCCAGGGGGCCCCCAAGCAGCCCCTCTCCATTTGGGTCTGGGGGCTTTCGTTGGGCCGGGAACCTGGGAGATTCCTGCAAGGTTGCAGTTCGAGGCCCGAGAAGCACTCTCCGGCCAACATGCCCAACTGCAGCAACAGCTCCCAAACCGAATGAGCCAGGACACAAAGACCTAGCTGGCCTGAAGGGCCCCCAGGGGGCCCCCAAGTAGGCCCTCTCCATTTGGGGCTGGGGGCTTTCTTTAGGCTGAGAACCTGGGAGATACCAGCAAGGTTGCAGTTCGCGGCCCGAGAAGCACTCTCCGGCCAACATGCCCAATATCCAGCAACAGCTCCCAAAGCGAAGGAGCCAGGACCCAAAGACCTAGCTGGCCTGAAGGGCCCCCAGGGGGCCACCAAGCAGCCCCCCTCAATTTGGGTCTGGGGGCTTTCGTTGGGCCGGGAACCTGGGAGATTCATGCAAGGTTGCAGTTCGCGGCCCGAGAAGCACTCTCCGGCCAACATGCCCAACTGCAGCAACAGCTCCCAAACCGAAGGAGCCAGGACCCAAAGACCTAGCTGGCCTGAAGGGCCCCCAGGGGGCCCCCAAGCAGCCCCTCTCCATTTGGGTCTGGGGGCTTTTGTTGGGCCGGGAACCTGGGAGATTCCTGCAAGGTTGCAGTTCGCGGCCCGAGAAGCACTCTCCGGCCAACATGCCCAACTGCAGCAACAGCTCCCAAAGCGAAGGAGCCAGGACCCAAAGACCTAGCTGGCCTGAAGGGCCCCCAGGGGGGCCCAAAGAAGTCCCTCTCAATTTGGGTCTGGGGGCTTTTTTTGGGCCGGGAACCTGGGAGAATCCTGCAAGGTTGCAGTTCGCGGCCCGAGAAGCACTCTCCGCCCAACATGCCCAACTGCAGCAACAGCTCCCAAAGCGAAGGAGCCAGGACCCAAAGACCTAGCTGGCCTGAAGGGCCCCCAGGGGGCCCCCAAGCAGCCCCTCTCCATTTGGGTCTGGGGGCTTTTGTTGGGACGGGAACCTGGGAGATTCCTGCAAGGTTGCAGTTCGCGGCCCGAGAAGCACTCTCCGCCCAACATGCCCAACGTCCAGCAACAGCTCCCAAACCGAATGAGCCAGGACACAAAGACCTAGCTGGCCTGAAGGGCCCCCAGGGGGCCCCCAAGCAGCCCCTCTCCATTTGGGTCTGGGGGCTTTCTTTAGGCTGAGAACCTGGGAGATACCAGCAAGGTTGCAGTTCGAGGCCCGAGAAGCACTCTCCGGCCAACATGCCCAATATCCAGCAACAGCTCCCAAAGCGAAGGAGCCAGGACCCAAAGACCTAGCTGGCCTGAAGGGCCCCCAGAAGGCCACCAAGCAGCCCCTCTCCATTTGGGTCTGGGGGCTTTCGTTGGACATGTATACCTGAGAGGTACCTGCAAGTTACAGTTTGCGGCCCGAGAAGCACTCTCCGGCCAACATGCCCAACTGCAGCAACAGCTCCCAAAGCGAAGGAGCCAGGACCCAAAGACCTAGCTGGCCTGAAGGGCCCCCAGGGGGCCCCCAAGCAGCTCCTCTCCATTTGGGTCTGGGGGTTTTCGTTGGGCCGGGAACCTGGGAGATTCATGCAAGGTTGCAGTTCGCGGCCCGAGAAGCACTCTCCGGCCAACATGCCCAACTGCAGCAACAGCTCCCAAAGCGAAGGAGCCAGGACCCAAAGACCTAGCTGGCCTGAAGGGCCCCCAGGGGGCCCCCAAGCAGCCCCTCTCAATTTGGGTCTGGGGGCTTTCGTTGGGCCGGGAACCTGGGAGAATCCTGCAAGGTTGCAGTTCGCGGCCCGAGAAGCACTCTCCGGCCAACATGCCCAACTGCAGCAACAGCTCCCAAACCGAAGGAGCCAGGACCCAAAGACCTAGCTGGCCTGAAGGGCCCCCAGGGGGCCCCCAAGCAGCCCCTCTCAATTTGGGTCTGGGGGCTTTCGTTGGGCCGGGAACCTGGGAGAATCCTGCAAGGTTGCAGTTCGCGGCCCGAGAAGCACTCTCCGGCCAACATGCCCAACTGCAGCAACAGCTCCCAAAGCGAAGGAGCCAGGACCCAAAGACCTAGCTGGCCTGAAGGGCCCCCAGGGGGCCCCCAAGCAGCCCCTCTCAATTTGGGTCTGGGGGCTTTCGTTGGGCCGGGAACCTGGGAGATTCCTGCAAGGTTGCAGTTCGCGGCCCGAGAAGCACTCTCCGGCCAACATGCCCAACTGCAGCAACAGCTCCCAAAGCGAAGGAGCCAGGACCCAAAGACCTAGCTGGCCTGAAGGGCCCCCAGGGGGCCCCCAAGCAGCCCCTCTCCATTTGGGTCTGGGGGCTTTTGTTGGGCCGGGAACCTGGGAGATTCCTGCAAGGTTGCAGTTCGAGGCCCGAGAAGCACTCTCCGCCCAACATGACCACGTCAACAACAGCTCCCAAACCGAATGAGCCAGGACACAAAGACCTAGCTGGCCTGAAGGGCCCCCAGGGGGCCCCCAAGCAGCCCCTCTCTATTTGGGTCTGGGGGCTTTCTTTAGGATGAGAACCTGGGAGATACCAGCAAGGTTGCAGTTCGCGGCCCGAGAAGCACTCTCCGGCCAACATGCCCAATATCCAGCAACAGCTCCCAAAGCGAAGGAGCCAGGACCCAGAGACCTAGCTGGCCTGAAGGGCCCCCAGAAGGCCACCAAGCAGCCCCTCTCCATTTGGGTCTGGGGGCTTTCGTTGGGCATGTATACCTGAGAGGTACCTGCAAGTTACAGTTCGCGGCCCGAGAAGCACTCTCCGCCCAACATGCCCAACTGCAGCAACAGCTCCCAAAGCGAAGGAGCCAGGACCCAAAGACCTAGCTGGCCTGAAGGGCCCCCAGGGGGCCCCCAAGCAGCCCCTCTCCATTTGGGTCTGGGGGTTTTCGTTGGGCCGGGAACCTGGGAGAATCCTGCAAGGTTGCAGTTCGCGGCCCGAGAAGCACTCTCCGGCCAACATGCCCAACTGCAGCAACAGCTCCCAAAGCGAAGGAGCCAGGACCCAAAGACCTAGCTGGCCTGAAGGGCCCCCAGGGGGCCCCCAAGCAGCCCCTCTCCATTTGGGTCTGGGGGCTTTCTTTGGGCCGGGAACCTGGGAGAATCCTGCAAGGTTGCAGTTCGCGGCCCGAGAAGCACTCTCCGGCCAACATGCCCAAGTGCAGCAACAGCTCCCAAACCGAAGGAGCCAGGACCCAAAGACCTAGCTGGCCTGAAGGGCCCCCAGGGGGCCCCCAAGCAGCCCCTCTCCATTTGGGTCTGGGGGCTTTCGTTGGGCCGGGAACCTGGGACAATCCTGCAAGGTTGCAGTTCGCGGCCCGAGAAGCACTCTCCGGCCAACATGCCCAACTGCAGCAACAGCTCCCAAAGCGAAGGAGCCAGGACCCAAAGACCTAGCTGGCCTGAAGGGGCCCCAGGGGGCCCCCAAGCAGCACCTCTCAATTTGGGTCTGGGGGCTTTCGTTGGGCCGGGAACCTGGGAGGTACCTGCAAGGTTGCAGTTCGCAGCCCGAGAAGCACTCTCCGGCCAACATGCCCAACTGCAGCAACAGCTCCCAAAGCGAAGGAGCCAGGACACAAAGACCTAGCTGGCATGAAGGGCCCCCAGGGGGCCCCCAAGCAGCCCCTCTCCATTTGGGTCTGGGGGCTTTCGTTGGGCCGGGAACCTGGGAGAATCCTGCAAGGTTGCAGTTCGCGGCCCGAGAAGCACTCTCCGGCCAACATGCCCAACTGCAGCAACAGCTCCCAAACCGAATGAGCCAGGACACAAAGACCTAGCTGGCCTGAAGGGCCCCCAGGGGGCCCCCAAGTAGGCCCTCTCCATTTGGGTCTGGGGGCTTTCTTTAGGCTGAGAACCTGGGAGATACCAGCAAGGTTGCAGTTCGCGGCCCGAGAAGCACTCTCCGGCCAACATGCCCAACTGCAGCAACAGCTCCCAAAGCGAAGGAGCCAGGACCCAAAGACCTAGCTGGCCTGAAGGGCCCCCAGGGGGCCCCCAAGTAGGCCCTCTCCATTTGGGTCTGGGGGCTTTCGTTGGGCATGTATACCTGAGAGGTACCTGCAAGTTACAGTTCGCGGCCCGAGAAGCACTCTCCGGCCAACATGCCCAACTGCAGCAACAGCTCCCAAAGCGAAGGAGCCAGGACACAAAGACCTAGCTGGCCTGAAGGGCCACCAGGGGGCCACCAAGCAGCCCCTCTCAATTTGGGTCTGGGGGCTTTCGTTGGGCATGGATACCTGAGAGGTACCTGCAAGGTTGCAGTTCGCGGCCCGAGAAGCACTCTCCGGCCAACATGCTCAACTGCAGCAACAGCTCCCAAACCGAAGGAGCCAGGACCCAAAGACCTAGCTGGCCTGAAGGGCCCCCAGGGGGCCCCCAAGGAGCTCCTCTCCATTTGGGTCTGGGGGCTTTAGTTGGGCCGGGAACCTGGGAGGTACCAGCAAGGTTCCAGTTCGCGGCCGGAGAAGCACTCTCCGGCCAACATGCCCAACTGCAGCAACAGCTCCCAAACCGAAGGAGCCAGGACACAAAGACCTAGCTGGCCTGAAGGGCCCCCAGGGGGCCCCCAAGCAGCCCCTCTCCATTTGGGTCTGGGGGCTTTTGTTGGGCATGGAACCTGGGAGATTCCTGCAAGGTTGCAGTTCGAGGCCCGAGAAGCACTCTCCGGCCAACATGCCCAATATCCAGCAACAGCTCCCAAACCGAAGGAGCCAGGACACAAAGACCTAGCTGGCCTGAAGGGCCCCCAGGGGGGCCCCAAGCAGCCCCTCTCAATTTGGGTCTGGGGCCTTTCTTTGGGCCGGGAACCTGGGAGATTCCTGCGAGGTTGCAGTTCACGGCCCGAGAAGCACTCTCCGGCCAACATGCCCAACTGCAGCAACAGCTCCCAAAGCGAAGGAGCCAGGACCCAAAGACCTAGCTGGCCTGAAGGGCCCCCAGGGGGCCCCCAAGTAGGCCCTCTCCATTTGGGTCTGGGGGCTTTCTTTAGGCTGAGAACCTGGCAGATACCAGCAAGGTTGCAGTTCGCGGCCCGAGAAGCACTCTCCGGCCAACATGCCCAATATCCAGCAACAGCTCCCAAAGCGAAGGAGCCAGGACCCAAAGACCTAGCTGGCCTGAAGGGCCCCCAGAAGGCCACCAAGCAGCCCCTCTCCATTTGGGTCTGGGGGCTTTCGTTGGGCATGTATACCTGAGAGGTACCTGCAAGTTACAGTTCGCGGCCCGAGAAGCACTCTCCGGCCAACATGCCCAACTGCAGCAACAGCTCCCAAAGCGAAGGAGCCAGGACACAAAGACCTAGCTGGCCTGAAGGGCCCCCAGGGGGCCACCAAGCAGCCCCTCTCAATTTGGGTCTGGGGGCTTTCGTTGGGCATGGATACCTGAGAGGTACCTGCAAGGTTGCAGTTCGCGGCCCGAGAAGCACTCTCCGACCAACATGCTCAACTGCAGCAACAGCTCCCAAACCGAAGGAGCCAGGACCCAAAGACCTAGCTGGCCTGAAGGGCCCCCAGGGGGCCCCCAAGGAGCTCCTCTCCATTTGGGTCTGGGGGCTTTAGTTGGGCCGGGAACCTGGGAGGTACCAGCAAGGTTCCAGTTCGCGGCCGGAGAAGCACTCTCCGGCCAACATGCTCTACTGCAGCAACAGCTCCCAAACCGAAGGAGCCAGGACCCAAAGACCTAGCTGGCCTGAAGGGCCCCCAGGGGGCCCCCAAGCAGCCCCTCTCCATTTGGGTCTGGGGGCTTTCTTTAGGATGAGAACCTGGGAGATACCAGCAAGGTTGCAGTTCGCGGCCCGAGAAGCACTCTCCGGCCAACATGCCCAATATCCAGCAACAGCTCCCAAAGCGAAGGAGCCAGGACCCAAAGACCTAGCTGGCCTGAAGGGCCCCCAGAAGGCCACCTAGCAGCCCCTCTCCATTTGGGTCTGGGGGCTTTCGTTGCGCATGTATACCTGAGAGGTACCTGCAAGTTACAGTTCGCGGCCCGAGAAGCACTCTCCGCCCAACATGCCCAACTGCAGCAACAGCTCCCAAAGCGAAGGAGCCAGGACCCAAAGACCTAGCTGGCCTGAAGGGCCCCCAGGGGGCCCCCAAGCAGCCCCTCTCCATTTGGGTCTGGGGGTTTTCGTTGGGCCGGGAACCTGGGAGGTACCTGCAAGGTTGCAGTTCGCGGCCCGAGAAGCACTCTCCGGCCAACATGCCCAACTGCAGCAACAGCTCCCAAACCGAAGGAGCCAGGACCCAAAGACCTAGCTGGCCTGAAGGGCCCCCAGGGGGCCCCCAAGCAGCCCCTCTCAATTTGGGTCTGGGGGCTTTCGTTGGGCCGGGAACCTGGGAGATTCCTGCAAGGTTGCAGTTCGCGGCCCGAGAAGCACTCTCCGGCCAACATGCCCAACTGCAGCAACAGCTCCCAAACCGAATGAGCCAGGACACAAAGACCTAGCTGGCCTGAAGGGCCCCCAGGGGGCCCCCAAGTAGGCCCTCTCCATTTGGGTCTGGGGTCTTTCTTTAGGCTGAGAACCTGGGAGATACCAGCAAGGTTGCAGTTCGCGGCCCGAGAAGCACTCTCCGGCCAACATGCCCAATATCCAGCAACAGCTCCCAAAGCGAAGGAGCCAGGACCCAAAGACCTAGCTGGCCTGAAGGGCCCCCAGGGGGCCCCCAAGCAGCCCCTCTCCATTTGGGTCTGGGGGCTTTTGTTGGGCCGGGAACCTGGGAGATTCCTGCAAG
The DNA here is from genome assembly GCF_964237585.1 of Gallinula chloropus. NCBI lineage: Eukaryota > Metazoa > Chordata > Aves > Gruiformes > Rallidae > Gallinula > Gallinula chloropus. Next base: position 532,369 of record NW_028168452.1, read on the forward strand.
GTTGCAGTTCGAGGCCCGAGAAGCACTCTCCGCCCAACATGACCACGTCAACAACAGCTCCCAAACCGAATGAGCCAGGACACAAAGACCTAGCTGGCCTGAAGGGCCCCCAGGGGGCCCCCAAGCAGCCCCTCTCTATTTGGGTCTGGGGGCTTTCTTTAGGATGAGAACCTGGGAGATACCAGCAAGGTTGCAGTTCGCGGCCCGAGAAGCACTCTCCGGCCAACATGCCCAATATCCAGCAACAGCTCCCAAAGCGAAGGAGCCAGGACCCAGAGACCTAGCTGGCCTGAAGGGCCCCCAGAAGGCCACCAAGCAGCCCCTCTCCATTTGGGTCTGGGGGCTTTCGTTGGGCATGTATACCTGAGAGGTACCTGCAAGTTACAGTTCGCGGCCCGAGAAGCACTCTCCGCCCAACATGCCCAACTGCAGCAACAGCTCCCAAAGCGAAGGAGCCAGGACCCAAAGACCTAGCTGGCCTGAAGGGCCCCCAGGGGGCCCCCAAGCAGCCCCTCTCCATTTGGGTCTGGGGGTTTTCGTTGGGCCGGGAACCTGGGAGAATCCTGCAAGGTTGCAGTTCGCGGCCCGAGAAGCACTCTCCGGCCAACATGCCCAACTGCAGCAACAGCTCCCAAACCGAAGGAGCCAGGACCCAAAGACCTAGCTGGCCTGAAGGGCCCCCAGGGGGCCCCCAAGCAGCCCCTCTCCATTTGGGTCTGGGGGCTTTCGTTGGGCCGGGAACCTGGGAGAATCCTGCAAGGTTGCAGTTCGCGGCCCGAGAAGCACTCTCCGGCCAACATGCCCAACTGCAGCAACAGCTCCCAAAGCGAAGGAGCCAGGACCCAAAGACCTAGCTGGCCTGAAGGGCCCCCAGGGGGCCCCCAAGTAGGCCCTCTCCATTTGGGTCTGGGGGCTTTCGTTGGGCATGTATACCTGAGAGGTACCTGCAAGTTACAGTTCGCGGCCCGAGAAGCACTCTCCGGCCAACATGCCCAACTGCAGCAACAGCTCCCAAAGCGAAGGAGCCAGGACACAAAGACCTAGCTGGCCTGAAGGGCCACCAGGGGGCCACCAAGCAGCCCCTCTCAATTTGGGTCTGGGGGCTTTCGTTGGGCATGGATACCTGAGAGGTACCTGCAAGGTTGCAGTTCGCGGCCCGAGAAGCACTCTCCGGCCAACATGCTCAACTGCAGCAACAGCTCCCAAACCGAAGGAGCCAGGACCCAAAGACCTAGCTGGCCTGAAGGGCCCCCAGGGGGCCCCCAAGGAGCTCCTCTCCATTTGGGTCTGGGGGCTTTAGTTGGTCCGGGAACCTGGGAGGTACCAGCAAGGTTCCAGTTCGCGGCCGGAGAAGCACTCTCCGGCCAACATGCCCAACTGCAGCAACAGCTCCCAAACCGAAGGAGCCAGGACACAAAGACCTAGCTGGCCTGAAGGGCCCCCAGGGGGCCCCCAAGCAGCCCCTCTCCATTTGGGTCTGGGGGCTTTTGTTGGGCATGGAACCTGGGAGATTCCTGCAAGGTTGCAGTTCGAGGCCCGAGAAGCACTCTCCGGCCAACATGCCCAATATCCAGCAACAGCTCCCAAACCGAAGGAGCCAGGACACAAAGACCTAGCTGGCCTGAAGGGCCCCCAGGGGGGCCCGAAGCAGCCCCTCTCAATTTGGGTCTGGGGCCTTTCGTTGGGCCGGGAACCTGGGAGATTCCTGCGAGGTTGCAGTTCACGGCCCGAGAAGCACTCTCCGGCCAACATGCCCAACTGCAGCAACAGCTCCCAAAGCGAAGGAGCCAGGACCCAAAGACCTAGCTGGCCTGAAGGGCCCCCAGGGAGCCCCCAAGTAGGCCCTCTCCATTTGGGTCTGGGGGCTTTCTTTAGGCTGAGAACCTGGCAGATACCAGCAAGGTTGCAGTTCGCGGCCCGAGAAGCACTCTCCGGCCAACATGCCCAATATCCAGCAACAGCTCCCAAAGCGAAGGAGCCAGGACCCAAAGACCTAGCTGGCCTGAAGGGCCCCCAGAAGGCCACCAAGCAGCCCCTCTCCATTTGGGTCTGGGGGCTTTCGTTGGGCATGTATACCTGAGAGGTACCTGCAAGTTACAGTTCGCGGCCCGAGAAGCACTCTCCGGCCAACATGCCCAACTGCAGCAACAGCTCCCAAAGCGAAGGAGCCAGGACACAAAGACCTAGCTGGCCTGAAGGGCCCCCAGGGGGCCACCAAGCAGCCCCTCTCAATTTGGGTCTGGGGGCTTTCGTTGGGCATGGATACCTGAGAGGTACCTGCAAGGTTGCAGTTCGCGGCCCGAGAAGCACTCTCCGACCAACATGCTCAACTGCAGCAACAGCTCCCAAACCGAAGGAGCCAGGACCCAAAGACCTAGCTGGCCTGAAGGGCCCCCAGGGGGCCCCCAAGGAGCTCCTCTCCATTTGGGTCTGGGGGCTTTAGTTGGGCCGGGAACCTGGGAGGTACCAGCATGGTTCCAGTTCGCGGCCGGAGAAGCACTCTCCGGCCAACATGCCCAACTGCAGCAACAGCTCCCAAACCGAAGGAGCCAGGACCCAAAGACCTAGCTGGCCTGAAGGGCCCCCAGGGGGCCCCCAAGCAGCCCCTCTCCATTTGGGTCTGGGGGCTTTTGTTGGGCATGGAACCTGGGAGATTCCTGCAAGGTTGCAGTTCGCGGCCCGAGAAGCACTCTCCGGCCAACATGCCCAACTGCAGCAACAGCTCCCAAAGCGAAGGAGCCAGGACCCAAAGACCTAGCTGGCCTGAAGGGCCCCCAGGGGGGCCCCAAGCAGCCCCTCTCAATTTGGGTCTGGGGGCTTTCGTTGGGCCGGGAACCTGGGAGAATCCTGCAAGGTTGCAGTTCGCGGCCCGAGAAGCACTCTCCGGCCAACATGCCCAACTGCAGCAACAGCTCCCAAAGCGAAGGAGCCAGGACCCAAAGACCTAGCTGGCCTGAAGGGCCCCCAGGGGGCCCCCAAGCAGCCCCTCTCAATTTGGGTCTGGGGGCTTTCGTTGGGCCGGGAACCTGGGAGATTCCTGCGAGGTTGCAGTTCGCGGCCCGAGAAGCACTCTCCGGCCAACATGCCCAACTGCAGCAACAGCTCCCAAACCGAAGGAGCCAGGACACAAAGACCTAGCTGGCCTGAAGGGCCCCCATGGGGCCCCCAAGCAGCTCCTCTCCATTTGGGTCTGGGGGCTTTAGTTGGGCCGGGAACCTGGGAGATTCCTGCAAGGTTGCAGTTCGCGGCCGGAGAAGCACTCTCCGGCCAACATGCCCAACTGCAGCAACAGCTCCCAAAGCGAAGGAGCCAGGACCCAAAGACCTAGCTGGCCTGAAGGGCCCCCAGGGGGCCCCCAAGCAGCCCCTCTCCATTTGGGTCTGGGGGCTTTCTTTAGGCTGAGAACCTGGGAGATACCAGCAAGGTTGCAGTTCGCGGCCCGAGAAGCACTCTCCGGCCAACATGCCCAACTGCAGCAACAGCTCCCAAACCGAAGGAGCCAGGACACAAAGACCTAGCTGGCCTGAAGGGCCCCCAGGGGGCCCCCAAGCAGCCCCTCTCAATTTGGGTCTGGGGGCTTTCGTTGGGCCGGGAACCTGGGAGAATCCTGCAAGGTTGCAGTTCGAGGCCCGAGAAGCACTCTCCGGCCAACATGCCCAACTGCAGCAACAGCTCCCAAACCGAAGGAGCCAGGACCCAAAGACCTAGGTGGCCTGAAGGGCCCCCAGGGGGCCCCCAAGCAGCCCCTCTCAATTTGGGTCTGGGGGCTTTCGTTGGGCCGGGAACCTGGGAGAATCCTGCAAGGTTGCAGTTCGCGGCCCGAGAAGCACTCTCCGGCCAACATGCCCAACTGCAGCAACAGCTCCCAAAGCGAAGGAGCCAGGACCCAAAGACCTAGCTGGCCTGAAGGGCCCCCAGGGGGCCCCCAAGCAGCCCCTCTCAATTTGGGTCTGGGGGCTTTTGTTGGGGCGGGAACCTGGGAGATTCCTGCAAGGTTGCAGTTCGAGGCCCGAGAAGCACTCTCCGCCCAACATGACCACGTCAACAACAGCTCCCAAACCGAATGAGCCAGGACACAAAGACCTAGCTGGCCTGAAGGGCCCCCAGGGGGCCCCCAAGCAGCCCCTCTCTATTTGGGTCTGGGGGCTTTCTTTAGGATGAGAACCTGGGAGAATCCTGCAAGGTTGCAGTTCGCGGCCCGAGAAGCACTCTCCGGCCAACATGCCCAACTGCAGCAACAGCTCCCAAACCGAAGGAGCCAGGACCCAAAGACCTAGCTGGCCTGAAGGGCCCCCAGGGGGCCCCCAAGCAGCCCCTCTCCATTTGGGTCTGGGGGCTTTCGTTGGGCCGGGAACCTGGGAGAATCCTGCAAGGTTGCAGTTCGCGGCCCGAGAAGCACTCTCCGGCCAACATGCCCAACTGCAGCAACAGCTCCCAAAGCGAAGGAGCCAGGACCCAAAGACCTAGCTGGCCTGAAGGGGCCCCAGGGGGCCCCCAAGCAGCACCTCTCAATTTGGGTCTGGGGGCTTTCGTTGGGCCGGGAACCTGGGAGGTACCTGCAAGGTTGTAGTTCGCAGCCCGAGAAGCACTCTCCGGCCAACATGCCCAACTGCAGCAACAGCTCCCAAAGCGAAGGAGCCAGGACACAAAGACCTAGCTGGCATGAAGGGCCCCCAGGGGGCCCCCAAGCAGCCCCTCTCCATTTGGGTCTGGGGGCTTTCGTTGGGCATGTATACCTGAGAGGTACCTGCAAGTTACAGTTCGCGGCCCGAGAAGCACTCTCCGGCCAACATGCCCAACTGCAGCAACAGCTCCCAAAGCGAAGGAGCCAGGACACAAAGACCTAGCTGGCCTGAAGGGCCCCCAGGGGGCCCCCAAGCAGCCCCTCTCAATTTGGGTCTGGGGGCTTTCGTTGGGCATGGATACCTGAGAGGTACCTGAAAGGTTGCAGTTCGCGGCCCGAGAAGCACTCTCCGGCCAACATGCTCAACTGCAGCAACAGCTCCCAAACCGAAGGAGCCAGGACCCAAAGACCTAGCTGGCCTGAAGGGCCCCCAGGGGGCCCCCAAGGAGCTCCTCTCCATTTGGGTCTGGGGGCTTTAGTTGGGCCGGGAACCTGGGAGGTACCAGCAAGGTTCCAGTTCGCGGCCGGAGAAGCACTCTCCGGCCAACATGCCCAACTGCAGCAACAGCTCCCAAAGCGAAGGAGCCAGGACCCAAAGACCTAGCTGGCCTGAAGGGCCCCCAGGGGGCCCCCAAGCAGCCCCTCTCCATTTGGGAGTGGGGGCTTTCTTTAGGATGAGAACCTGGGAGATACCAGCAAGGTTGCAGTTCGCGGCCCGAGAAGCACTCTCCGGCCAACATGCCCAACTGCAGCAACAGCTCCCAAACCGAAGGAGCCAGGACCCAAAGACCTAGCTGGCCTGAAGGGCCCCCAGGGGGCCCCCAAGCAGCCCCTCTCAATTTGGGTCTGGGGGCTTTCGTTGGGCCGGGAACCTGGGAGAATCCTGCAAGGTTGCAGTTCGCGGCCCGAGAAGCACTCTCCGGCCAACATGCCCAACTGCAGCAACAGCTCCCAAACCGAAGGAGCCAGGTCCCAAAGACCTAGCTGGCCTGAAGGGCCCCCAGGGGGCCCCCAAGCAGCCCCTCTCAATTTGGGTCTGGGGGCTTTCGTTGGGCCGGGAACCTGGGAGAATCCTGCAAGGTTGCAGTTCGCGGCCCGAGAAGCACTCTCCGGCCAACATGCCCAACTGCAGCAACAGCTCCCAAAGCGAAGGAGCCAGGACCCAAAGACCTAGCTGGCCTGAAGGGCCCCCAGGGGGCCCCCAAGCAGCCCCTCTCAATTTGGGTCTGGGGGCTTTCGTTGGGCCGGGAACCTGGGAGATTCCTGCAAGGTTGCAGTTCGAGGCCCGAGAAGCACTCTCCGCCCAACATGACCACGTCAACAACAGCTCCCAAACCGAATGAGCCAGGACACAAAGACCTAGCTGGCCTGAAGGGCCCCCAGGGGGCCCCCAAGCAGCCCCTCTCCATTTGGGTCTGGGGGCTTTCTTTAGGATGAGAACCTGGGAGATACCAGCAAGGTTGCAGTTCGCGGCCCGAGAAGCACTCTCCGGCCAACATGCCCAATATCCAGCAACAGCTCCCAAAGCGAAGGAGCCAGGACCCAGAGACCTAGCTGGCCTGAAGGGCCCCCAGAAGGCCACCTAGCAGCCCCTCTCCATTTGGGTCTGGGGGCTTTCGTTGGGCATGTATACCTGAGAGGTACCTGCAAGTTACAGTTCGCGGCCCGAGAAGCACTCTCCGCCCAACATGCCCAACTGCAGCAACAGCTCCCAAAGCGAAGGAGCCAGGACCCAAAGACCTAGCTGGCCTGAAGGGCCCCCAGGGGGCCCCCAAGCAGCCCCTCTCCATTTGGGTCTGGGGGTTTTCGTTGGGCCGGGAACCTGGGAGGTACCTGCAAGGTTGCAGTTCGCGGCTCGAGAAGCACTCTCCGGCCAACATGCCCAACTGCAGCAACAGCTCCCAAACCGAAGGAGCCAGGACACAAAGACCTAGCTGGCCTGAAGGGCCCCCAGGGGGCCCCCAAGCAGCCCCTCTCCATTTGGGTCTGGGGGCTTTCGTTGGGCCGGGAACCTGGGAGGTACCTGCAAGGTTGCAGTTCGCGGCCCGAGAAGCACTCTCCGGCCAACATGCCCAACTGCAGCAACAGCTCCCAAACCGAAGGAGCCAGGACCCAAAGACCTAGCTGGCCTGAAGGGCCCCCAGGGGGCCCCCAAGCAGCCCCTCTCAATTTGGGTCTGGGGGCTTTCGTTGGGCCGGGAACCTGGGAGGTACCTGCAAGGTTGCAGTTCGCGGCCCGAGAAGCACTCTCCGGCCAACATGCCCAACTGCAGCAACAGCTCCCAAAGCGAAGGAGCCAGGACCCAAAGACCTAGCTGGCCTGAAGGGCCCCCAGGGGGCCCCCAAGCAGCCCCTCTCCATTTGGGTCTGGGGGCTTTCGTTGGGCATGGAACCTTGGAGATTCCTGCAAGGTTGCAGTTCGCGGCCCGAGAAGCACTCTCCGCCCAACATGCCCAACTGCAGCAACAGCTCCCAAACCGAATGAGCCAGGACACAAAGACCTAGCTGGCCTGAAGGGCCCCCAGGGGGCCCCCAAGTAGGCCCTCTCCATTTGGGGCTGGGGGCTTTCTTTAGGCTGAGAACCTGGGAGATACCAGCAAGGTTGCAGTTCGCGGCCCGAGAAGCACTCTCCGGCCAACATGCCCAATATCCAGCAACAGCTCCCAAAGCGAAGGAGCCAGGACCCAAAGACCTAGCTGGCCTGAAGGGCCCCCAGGGGGCCCCCAAGCAGCCCCTCTCAATTTGGGTCTGGGGGCTTTCGTTGGGCATGTATACCTGAGAGGTACCTGCAAGGTTACAGTTCGCGGCCCGAGAAGCACTCTCCGGCCAACATGCCCAACTGCAGCAACAGCTCCCAAACCGAAGGAGCCAGGACCCAAAGACCTAGCTGGCCTGAAGGGCCCCCAGGGGGCCCCCAAGCAGCCCCTCTCCATTTGGGTCTGGGGGCTTTCGTTGGGCCGGGAACCTGGGAGATTCATGCAAGGTTGCAGTTCGCGGCCCGAGAAGCACTCTCCGCCCAACATGCCCAACTGCAGCAACAGCTCCCAAAGCGAAGGAGCCAGGACCCAAAGACCTAGCTGGCCTGAACGGCCCCCAGGGGGCCCCCAAGCAGCCCCTCTCAATTTGGGTCTGGGGTCTTTCGTTGGGCATGGAACCTGGGAGATTCCTGCAAGGTTGCAGTTCGCGGACCGAGAAGCACTCTCCGCCCAACTTGCCCAACGTCAACAACAGCTCCCAAACCGAATGAGCCAGGACCCAAAGACCTAGCTGACCTGAAGGGCCCCCAGGGGGGCCCAAAGAAGTCCCTCTCCATTTGGGTCTGGGTGCTTTCTTTAGGCTGAGAATCTGGGAGATACCAGCAAGGTTGCAGTTCGCGGCCCGAGAAGCACTCTCCGGCCAACATGCCCAATATCCAGCAACAGCTCCCAAAGCGAAGGAGCCAGGACCCAAAGACCTAGCTGGCCTGAAGGGCCCCCAGAAGGCCACCAAGCAGCCCCTCTCCATTTGGGTCTGGGGGCTTTCGTTGGGCATGTATACCTGAGAGGTACCTGCAAGTTACAGTTCGCGGCCCGAGAAGCACTCTCCGGCCAACATGCCCAACTGCAGCAACAGCTCCCAAACCGAAGGAGCCAGGACCCAAAGACCTAGCTGGCCTGAAGGGCCCCCAGGGGGCCCCCAAGCAGCCCCTCTCCATTTGGGTCTGGGGGTTTTCGTTGGGCCGGGAACCTGGGAGGTACCTGCAAGGTTGCAGTTCGCGGCCCGAGAAGCACTCTCCGGCCAACATGCCCAACTGCAGCAACAGCTCCCAAACCGAAGGAGCCAGGACCCAAAGACCTAGCTGGCCTGAAGGGCCCCCAGGGGGCCCCCAAGCAGCCCCTCTCAATTTGGGTCTGGGGGCTTTCGTTGGGCCGGGAACCTGGGAGAATCCTGCAAGGTTGCAGTTCGCGGCCGGAGAAGCACTCTCCGGCCAACATGCCCAACTGCAGCAACAGCTCCCAAACCGAATGAGCCAGGACCCAAAGACCTAGCTGGCCTGAAGGGCCCCCAGGGGGCCCCCAAGCAGCCCCTCTCAATTTGGGTCTGGGGGCTTTCGTTGAGCCGGGAACCTGGGAGAATCCTGCAAGGTTGCAGTTCGCGGCCCGAGAAGCACTCTCCGGCCAACATGCCCAACTGCAGCAACAGCTCCCAAACCGAAGGAGCCAGGACCCAAAGACCTAGCTGGCCTGAAGGGCCCCCAGGGGGCCACCAAGCAGCCCCTCTCAATTTGGGTCTGGGGGCTTTCGTTGGGCCGGGAACCTGGGAGGTACCTGCAAGGTTGCAGTTCGCGGCCCGAGAAGCACTCTCCGCCCAACATGCCCAACTGCAGCAACAGCTCCCAAAGCGAAGGAGCCAGGACCCAAAGACCTAGCTGGCCTGAAGGGGCCCCAGGGGGCCCCCAAGCAGCCCCTCTCAATTTGGGTCTGGGGGCTTTCGTTGGGCCGGGAACCTGGGAGAATCCTGCAAGGTTGCAGTTCGCGGCCCGAGAAGCACTCTCCGGCCAACATGCCCAACTGCAGCAACAGCTCCCAAACCGAAGGAGCCAGGACCCAAAGACCTAGCTGGCCTGAAGGGCCCCCAGGGGGCCCCCAAGCAGCCCCTCTCCATTTGGGTCTGGGGGCTTTCGTTGGGCCGGGAACCTGGGAGATTCCTGCAAGGTTGCAGTTCGAGGCCCGAGAAGCACTCTCCGGCCAACATGCCCAACTGCAGCAACAGCTCCCAAACCGAATGAGCCAGGACACAAAGACCTAGCTGGCCTGAAGGGCCCCCAGGGGGCCCCCAAGTAGGCCCTCTCCATTTGGGTCTGGGGGCTTTCTTTAGGCTGAGAACCTGGGAGATACCAGCAAGGTTGCAGTTCGCGGCCCGAGAAGCACTCTCCGGCCAACATGCCCAATATCCAGCAACAGCTCCCAAAGCGAAGGAGCCAGGACCCAAAGACCTAGCTGGCCTGAAGGGCCCCCAGAAGGCCACCAAGCAGCCCCTCTCCATTTGGGTCTGGGGGCTTTCGTTGGGCATGTATACCTGAGAGGAACCTGCAAGTTACAGTTCGCGGCCCGAGAAGCACTCTCCGCCCAACATGCCCAACTGCAGCAACAGCTCCCAAAGCGAAGGAGCCAGGACACAAAGACCTAGCTGGCCTGAAGGGCCCCCAGGGGGCCTCCAAGCAGCCCCTCTCAATTTGGGTCTGGGGGCTTTCGTTGGGCATGGAACCTGGGAGATTCCTGCAAGGTTGCAGTTCGCGGCCCGAGAAGCACTCTCCGCCCAACATGCCCAACTGCAGCAACAGCTCCCAAACCGAAGGAGCCAGGACCCAAAGACCTAGCTGGCCTGAAGGGCCCCCAGGGGGGCCCCAAGCAGCCCCTCTCAATTTGGGTCTGGGGGCTTTCGTTGGGCCGGGAACCTGGGAGAATCCTGCAAGGTTGCAGTTCGCGGCCCGAGAAGCACTCTCCGGCCAACATGCCCAAGTGCAGCAACAGCTCCCAAAGCGAAGCAGCCAGGACCCAAAGACCTAGCTGGCCTGAAGGGCCCCCAGGGGGCCCCCAAGCAGCCCCTCTCAATTTGGGTCTGGGGCCTTTCGTTGGGCCGGGAACCTGGGAGATTCCTGCGAGGTTGCAGTTCGCGGCCCGAGAAGCACTCTCCGGCCAACATGCCCAACTGCAGCAACAGCTCCAAAACCGAAGGAGCCAGGACCCAAAGACCTAGCTGGCCTGAAGGGCCCCCATGGGGCCCCCAAGGAGCTCCTCTCCATTTGGGTCTGGGGGCTTTAGTTGGGCCGGGAACCTGGGAGGTACCTGCAAGGCTGCAGTTCGCGGCCGGAGAAGCACTCTCCGGCCAACATGCCCAACTGCAGCAACAGCTCCCAAAGCGAAGGAGCCAGGACCCAAAGACCTAGCTGGCCTGAAGGGCCCCCAGGGGGCCCCCAAGCAGCCCCTCTCCATTTGGGTCTGGGGGCTTTTGTTGGGCCGGGAACCTGGGAGATTCCTGCAAGGTTGCAGTTCGAGGCCCGAGAAGCACTCTCCGGCCAACATGCCCAACTGCAGCAACAGCTCCCAAACCGAATGAGCCAGGACCCAAAGACCTAGCTGGCCTGAAGGGGCCCCCAGGGGGCCCCCAAGCAGCCCCTCTCCATTTGGGTCTGGGGGCTTTCGTTGGGCCGGGAACCTGGGAGATTCCTTCAAGGTTGCAGTTCGCGGCCCGAGAAGCACTCTCCGGCCAACATGCCCAACTGCAGCAACAGCTCCCAAAGCGAAGGAGCCAGGACCCAAAAACCTAGCTGGCCTGAAGGGCCCCCAGGGGGCCCCCAAGCAGCCCCTCTCCATTTGGGTTTGGGGGCTTTCGTTGGGCCGGGAACCTGGGAGATTCTTGCAAGGTTGCAGTTCGCAGCCCGAGAAGCACTCTCCGGCCAACATGCCCAACTGCAGCAACAGCTCCCAAACCGAATGAGCCAGGACACAAAGACCTAGCTGGCCTGAAGGGCCCCCAGGGGGCCCCCAAGTAGGCCCTCTCCATTTGGGGCTGGGGGCTTTCTTTAGGCTGAGAACCTGGGAGATACCAGCAAGGTTGCAGTTCGCGGCCCGAGAAGCACTCTCCGGCCAACATGCCCAATATCCACCAACAGCTCCCAAAGCGAAGGAGCCAGGACCCAAAGACCTAGCTGGCCTGAAGGGCCCCCAGAAGGCCACCAAGCAGCCCCTCTCCATTTGGGTCTGGGGGCTTTCGTTGGGCATGTATACCTGAGAGGTACCTGCAAGTTACAGTTCGCGGCCCGAGAAGCACTCTCCGCCCAACATGCCCAACTGCAGCAACAGCTCCCAAAGCGAAGGAGCCAGGACACAAAGACCTAGCTGGCCTGAGGGCCCCCAGGGGGCCCCCAAGCAGCCCCTCTCCATTTGGGTCTGGGGGCTTTCGTTGGGCATGTATACCTGAGAGGTACCTGCAAGGTTACAGTTCGCGGCCCGAGAAGCACTCTCCGGCCAACATGCCCAACTGCAGCAACAGCTCCCAAACCGAAGGAGCCAGGACCCAAAGACCTAGCTGGCCTGAAGGGCCCCCAGGGGGCCCCCAAGCAGCCCCCCTCAATTTGGGTCTGGGGGCTTTCGTTGGGCCGGGAACCTGGGAGATTCATGCAAGGTTGCAGTTCGCGGCCCGAGAAGCACTCTCCGGCCAACATGCCCAACTGCAGCAACAGCTCCCAAACCGAAGGAGCCAGGACCCAAAGACCTAGCTGGCCTGAAGGGCCCCCAGGGGGCCCCCAAGCAGCCCCTCTCAATTTGGGTCTGGGGTCTTTCGTTGGGCATGGAACCTGGGAGATTCCTGCAAGGTTGCAGTTCGCGGCCCGAGAAGCACTCTCCGCCCAACATGCCCAACTGCAGCAACAGCTCCCAAACCGAAGGAGCCAGGACCCAAAGACCTAGCTGGCCTGAAGGTCCCCCAGGGGGGCCCAAAGATTTCCCTCTCCATTTGGGACTGGGGGCTTTCTTTAGGCTGAGAACCTGGGAGATACCAGCAAGGTTGCAGTTCGCGGCCCGAGAAGCACTCTCCGCCCAACATGCCCAATATCCAGCAACAGCTCCCAAAGCGAAGGAGCCAGGACTCAAAGACCTAGCTGGCCTGAAGGGCCCCCAGAAGGCCACCAAGCAGCCCCTCTCCATTTGGGTCTGGGGGCTTTCGTTGGGCATGTATACCTGAGAGTTACCTGCAAGTTACAGTTCGCGGCCCGAGAAGCACTCTCCGGCCAACATGCCCAACTGCAGCAACAGCTCCCAAACCGAAGGAGCCAGGACCCAAAGACCTAGCTGGCCTGAAGGGCCCCCAGGGGGCCCCCAAGCAGCCCCTCTCCATTTGGGTCTGGGGGCTTTCGTTGGGCCGGGAACCTGGGAGATTCCTGCAAGGTTGCAGTTCGAGGCCCGAGAAGCACTCTCCGGCCAACATGCCCAACTGCAGCAACAGCTCCCAAACCGAATGAGCCAGGACACAAAGACCTAGCTGGCCTGAAGGGCCCCCAGGGGGCCCCCAAGGAGCTCCTCTCCATTTGGGTCTGGGGGCTTTAGTTGGGCCGGGAACCTGGGAGGTACCTGCAAGGTTGCAGTTCGCGGCCGGAGAAGCACTCTCCGGCCAACATGCCCAACTGCAGCAACAGCTCCCAAAGCGAAGGAGCCAGGACCCAAAGACCTAGCTGGCCTGAAGGGCCCCCAGGGGGCCCCCAAGCAGCCCCTCTCCATTTGGGTCTGGGGGCTTTTGTTGGGCCGGGAACCTGGGAGATTCCTGCAAGGTTGCAGTTCGAGGCCCGAGAAGCACTCTCCGGCCAACATGCCCAACTGCAGCAACAGCTCCCAAACCGAATGAGCCAGGACACAAAGACCTAGCTGGCCTGAAGGGCCCCCAGGGGGCCCCCAAGCAGCCCCTCTCCATTTGGGTCTGGGGGCTTTCGTTGGGCCGGGAACCTGGGAGATTCCTTCAAGGTTGCAGTTCGCGGCCCGAGAAGCACTCTCCGGCCAACATGCCCAACTGCAGCAACAGCTCCCAAAGCGAAGGAGCCAGGACCCAAAAACCTAGCTGGCCTGAAGGGCCCCCAGGGGGCCCCCAAGCAGCCCCTCTCCATTTGGGTTTGGGGGCTTTCGTTGGGCCGGGAACCTGGGAGATTCTTGCAAGGTTGCAGTTCGCAGCCCGAGAAGCACTCTCCGGCCAACATGCCCAACTGCAGCAACAGCTCCCAAACCGAATGAGCCAGGACACAAAGACCTAGCTGGCCTGAAGGGCCCCCAGGGGGCCCCCAAGTAGGCCCTCTCCATTTGGGGCTGGGGGCTTTCTTTAGGCTGAGAACCTGGGAGATACCAGCAAGGTTGCAGTTCGCGGCCCGAGAAGCACTCTCCGGCCAACATGCCCAATATCCACCAACAGCTCCCAAAGCGAAGGAGCCAGGACCCAAAGACCTAGCTGGCCTGAAGGGCCCCCAGAAGGCCACCAAGCAGCCCCTCTCCATTTGGGTCTGGGGGCTTTCGTTGGGCATGTATACCTGAGAGGTACCTGCAAGTTACAGTTCGCGGCCCGAGAAGCACTCTCCGCCCAACATGCCCAACTGCAGCAACAGCTCCCAAAGCGAAGGAGCCAGGACACAAAGACCTAGCTGGCCTGAAGGGCCCCCAGGGGGCCCCCAAGCAGCCCCTCTCCATTTGGGTCTGGGGGCTTTCGTTGGGCATGTATACCTGAGAGGTACCTGCAAGGTTACAGTTCGCGGCCCGAGAAGCACTCTCCGGCCAACATGCCCAACTGCAGCAACAGCTCCCAAACCGAAGGAGCCAGGACCCAAAGACCTAGCTGGCCTGAAGGGCCCCCAGGGGGCCCCCAAGCAGCCCCCCTCAATTTGGGTCTGGGGGCTTTCGTTGGGCCGGGAACCTGGGAGATTCATGCAAGGTTGCAGTTCGCGGCCCGAGAAGCACTCTCCGGCCAACATGCCCAACTGCAGCAACAGCTCCCAAACCGAAGGAGCCAGGACCCAAAGACCTAGCTGGCCTGAAGGGCCCCCAGGGGGCCCCCAAGCAGCCCCTCTCAATTTGGGTCTGGGGTCTTTCGTTGGGCATGGAACCTGGGAGATTCCTGCAAGGTTGCAGTTCGCGGCCCGAGAAGCACTCTCCGCCCAACTTGCCCAACGTCAAGAACAGCTCCCAAACCGAATGAGCCAGGACCCAAAGACCTAGCTGGCCTGAAGGTCCCCCAGGGGGGCCCAAAGATTTCCCTCTCCATTTGGGACTGGGGGCTTTCTTTAGGCTGAGAACCTGGGAGATACCAGCAAGGTTGCAGTTCGCGGCCCGAGAAGCACTCTCCGCCCAACATGCCCAATATCCAGCAACAGCTCCCAAAGCGAAGGAGCCAGGACTCAAAGACCTAGCTGGCCTGAAGGGCCCCCAGAAGGCCACCAAGCAGCCCCTCTCCATTTGGGTCTGGGGGCTTTCGTTGGGCATGTATACCTGAGAGTTACCTGCAAGTTACAGTTCGCGGCCCGAGAAGCACTCTCCGGCCAACATGCCCAACTGCAGCAACAGCTCCCAAACCGAAGGAGCCAGGACCCAAAGACCTAGCTGGCCTGAAGGGCCCCCAGGGGGCCCCCAAGCAGCCCCTCTCCATTTGGGTCTGGGGGCTTTCGTTGGGCCGGGAACCTGGGAGATTCCTGCAAGGTTGCAGTTCGAGGCCCGAGAAGCACTCTCCGGCCAACATGCCCAACTGCAGCAACAGCTCCCAAACCGAATGAGCCAGGACACAAAGACCTAGCTGGCCTGAAGGGCCCCCAGGGGGCCCCCAAGTAGGCCCTCTCCATTTGGGTCTGGGGGCTTTCTTTAGGCTGAGAACCTGGGAGATACCAGCAAGGTTGCAGTTCGCGGCCCGAGAAGCACTCTCCGGCCAACATGCCCAATATCCAGCAACAGCTCCCAAAGCGAAGGAGCCAGGACCCAAAGACCTAGCTGGCCTGAAGGGCCCCCAGAAGGCCACCAAGCAGCCCCTCTCCATTTGGGTCTGGGGGCTTTCGTTGGGCATGTATACCTGAGAGGTACCTGCAAGTTACAGTTCGCGGCCCGAGAAGCACTCTCCGCCCAACATGCCCAACTGCAGCAACAGCTCCCAAAGCGAAGGAGCCAGGACACAAAGACCTAGCTGGCCTGAAGGGCCCCCAGGGGGCCTCCAAGCAGTCCCTCTCAATTTGGGTCTGGGGGCTTTCGTTGGGCATGGAACCTGGGAGATTCCTGCAAGGTTGCAGTTCGCGGCCCGAGAAGCACTCTCCGCCCAACATGCCCAACTGCAGCAACAGCTCCCAAACCGAAGGAGCCAGGACCCAAAGACCTAGCTGGCCTGAAGGGCCCCCAGGGGGGCCCCAAGCAGCCCCTCTCAATTTGGGTCTGGGGGCTTTCGTTGGGCCGGGAACCTGGGAGAATCCTGCAAGGTTGCAGTTCGCGGCCCGAGAAGCACTCTCCGGCCAACATGACCAGTTGCAGCAACAGCTCCCAAAGCGAAGCAGCCAGGACCCAAAGACCTAGCTGGCCTGAAGGGCCCCCAGGGGGCCCCCAAGTAGGCCCTCTCCATTTGGGTCTGGGGGCTTTCTTTAGGCTGAGAACCTGGGAGATACCAGCAAGGTTGCAGTTCGCGGCCCGAGAAGCACTCTCCGGCCAACATGCCCAATATCCAGCAACAGCTCCCAAAGCGAAGGAGCCAGGACCCAAAGACCTAGCTGGCCTGAAGGGCCCCCAGAAGGCCACCAAGCAGCCCCTCTCCATTTGGGTCTGGGGGCTTTCGTTGGGCATGTATACCTGAGAGGAACCTGCAAGTTACAGTTCGCGGCCCGAGAAGCACTCTCCGCCCAACATGCCCAACTGCAGCAACAGCTCCCAAAGCGAAGGAGCCAGGACACAAAGACCTAGCTGGCCTGAAGGGCCCCCAGGGGGCCTCCAAGCAGCCCCTCTCAATTTGGGTCTGGGGGCTTTCGTTGGGCATGGAACCTGGGAGATTCCTGCAAGGTTGCAGTTCGCGGCCCGAGAAGCACTCTCCGCCCAACATGCCCAACTGCAGCAACAGCTCCCAAACCGAAGGAGCCAGGACCCAAAGACCTAGCTGGCCTGAAGGGCCCCCAGGGGGGCCCCAAGCAGCCCCTCTCAATTTGGGTCTGGGGGCTTTCGTTGGGCCGGGAACCTGGGAGAATCCTGCAAGGTTGCAGTTCGCGGCCCGAGAAGCACTCTCCGGCCAACATGCCCAAGTGCAGCAACAGCTCCCAAAGCGAAGCAGCCAGGACCCAAAGACCTAGCTGGCCTGAAGGGCCCCCAGGGGGCCCCCAAGCAGCCCCTCTCAATTTGGGTCTGGGGCCTTTCGTTGGGCCGGGAACCTGGGAGATTCCTGCGAGGTTGCAGTTCGCGGCCCGAGAAGCACTCTCCGGCCAACATGCCCAACTGCAGCAACAGCTCCCAAAGCGAAGGAGCCAGGACCCAAAAACCTAGCTGGCCTGAAGGGCCCCCAGGGGGCCCCCAAGCAGCCCCTCTCCATTTGGGTTTGGGGGCTTTCGTTGGGCCGGGAACCTGGGAGATTCTTGCAAGGTTGCAGTTCGCAGCCCGAGAAGCACTCTCCGGCCAACATGCCCAACTGCAGCAACAGCTCCCAAACCGAATGAGCCAGGACACAAAGACCTAGCTGGCCTGAAGGGCCCCCAGGGGGCCCCCAAGTAGGCCCTCTCCATTTGGGGCTGGGGGCTTTCTTTAGGCTGAGAACCTGGGAGATACCAGCAAGGTTGCAGTTCGCGGCCCGAGAAGCACTCTCCGGCCAACATGCCCAATATCCACCAACAGCTCCCAAAGCGAAGGAGCCAGGACCCAAAGACCTAGCTGGCCTGAAGGGCCCCCAGAAGGCCACCAAGCAGCCCCTCTCCATTTGGGTCTGGGGGCTTTCGTTGGGCATGTATACCTGAGAGGTACCTGCAAGTTACAGTTCGCGGCCCGAGAAGCACTCTCCGCCCAACATGCCCAACTGCAGCAACAGCTCCCAAAGCGAAGGAGCCAGGACACAAAGACCTAGCTGGCCTGAGGGCCCCCAGGGGGCCCCCAAGCAGCCCCTCTCCATTTGGGTCTGGGGGCTTTCGTTGGGCATGTATACCTGAGAGGTACCTGCAAGGTTACAGTTCGCGGCCCGAGAAGCACTCTCCGGCCAACATGCCCAACTGCAGCAACAGCTCCCAAACCGAAGGAGCCAGGACCCAAAGACCTAGCTGGCCTGAAGGGCCCCCAGGGGGCCCCCAAGCAGCCCCCCTCAATTTGGGTCTGGGGGCTTTCGTTGGGCCGGGAACCTGGGAGATTCATGCAAGGTTGCAGTTCGCGGCCCGAGAAGCACTCTCCGGCCAACATGCCCAACTGCAGCAACAGCTCCCAAACCGAAGGAGCCAGGACCCAAAGACCTAGCTGGCCTGAAGGGCCCCCAGGGGGCCCCCAAGCAGCCCCTCTCAATTTGGGTCTGGGGTCTTTCGTTGGGCATGGAACCTGGGAGATTCCTGCAAGGTTGCAGTTCGCGGCCCGAGAAGCACTCTCCGCCCAACATGCCCAACTGCAGCAACAGCTCCCAAACCGAAGGAGCCAGGACCCAAAGACCTAGCTGGCCTGAAGGTCCCCCAGGGGGGCCCAAAGATTTCCCTCTCCATTTGGGACTGGGGGCTTTCTTTAGGCTGAGAACCTGGGAGATACCAGCAAGGTTGCAGTTCGCGGCCCGAGAAGCACTCTCCGCCCAACATGCCCAATATCCAGCAACAGCTCCCAAAGCGAAGGAGCCAGGACTCAAAGACCTAGCTGGCCTGAAGGGCCCCCAGAAGGCCACCAAGCAGCCCCTCTCCATTTGGGTCTGGGGGCTTTCGTTGGGCATGTATACCTGAGAGTTACCTGCAAGTTACAGTTCGCGGCCCGAGAAGCACTCTCCGGCCAACATGCCCAACTGCAGCAACAGCTCCCAAACCGAAGGAGCCAGGACCCAAAGACCTAGCTGGCCTGAAGGGCCCCCAGGGGGCCCCCAAGCAGCCCCTCTCCATTTGGGTCTGGGGGCTTTCGTTGGGCCGGGAACCTGGGAGATTCCTGCAAGGTTGCAGTTCGAGGCCCGAGAAGCACTCTCCGGCCAACATGCCCAACTGCAGCAACAGCTCCCAAACCGAATGAGCCAGGACACAAAGACCTAGCTGGCCTGAAGGGCCCCCAGGGGGCCCCCAAGTAGGCCCTCTCCATTTGGGTCTGGGGGCTTTCTTTAGGCTGAGAACCTGGGAGATACCAGCAAGGTTGCAGTTCGCGGCCCGAGAAGCACTCTCCGGCCAACATGCCCAATATCCAGCAACAGCTCCCAAAGCGAAGGAGCCAGGACCCAAAGACCTAGCTGGCCTGAAGGGCCCCCAGAAGGCCACCAAGCAGCCCCTCTCCATTTGGGTCTGGGGGCTTTCGTTGGGCATGTATACCTGAGAGGTACCTGCAAGTTACAGTTCGCGGCCCGAGAAGCACTCTCCGCCCAACATGCCCAACTGCAGCAACAGCTCCCAAAGCGAAGGAGCCAGGACACAAAGACCTAGCTGGCCTGAAGGGCCCCCAGGGGGCCTCCAAGCAGTCCCTCTCAATTTGGGTCTGGGGGCTTTCGTTGGGCATGGAACCTGGGAGATTCCTGCAAGGTTGCAGTTCGCGGCCCGAGAAGCACTCTCCGCCCAACATGCCCAACTGCAGCAACAGCTCCCAAACCGAAGGAGCCAGGACCCAAAGACCTAGCTGGCCTGAAGGGCCCCCAGGGGGGCCCCAAGCAGCCCCTCTCAATTTGGGTCTGGGGGCTTTCGTTGGGCCGGGAACCTGGGAGAATCCTGCAAGGTTGCAGTTCGCGGCCCGAGAAGCACTCTCCGGCCAACATGACCAGTTGCAGCAACAGCTCCCAAAGCGAAGCAGCCAGGACCCAAAGACCTAGCTGGCCTGAAGGGCCCCCAGGGGGCCCCCAAGCAGCCCCTCTCAATTTGGGTCTGGGGCCTTTCGTTGGGCCGGGAACCTGGGAGATTCCTTCAAGGTTGCAGTTCGCGGCCCGAGAAGCACTCTCCGGCCAACATACCCAACTGCAGCAACAGCTCCCAAACCGAAGGAGCCAGGACACAAAGACCTAGCTGGCCTGAAGGGCCCCCATGGGGCCCCCAAGGAGCTCCTCTCCATTTGGGTCTGGGGGCTTTAGTTGGGCCGGGAACCTGGGAGGTACCTGCAAGGTTGCAGTTCGCGGCCGGAGAAGCACTCTCCGGCCAACATGCCCAACTGCAGCAACAGCTCCCAAAGCGAAGGAGCCAGGACCCAAAGACCTAGCTGGCCTGAAGGGCCCCCAGGGGGCCCCCAAGCAGCCCCTCTCCATTTGGGTCTGGGGGCTTTTGTTGGGCCGGGAACCTGGGAGATTCCTGCAAGGTTGCAGTTCGAGGCCCGAGAAGCACTCTCCGGCCAACATGCCCAACTGCAGCAACAGCTCCCAAACCGAATGAGCCAGGACACAAAGACCTAGCTGGCCTGAAGGGCCCCCAGGGGGCCCCCAAGCAGCCCCTCTCCATTTGGGTCTGGGGGCTTTCGTTGGGCCGGGAACCTGGGAGATTCCTTCAAGGTTGCAGTTCGCGGCCCGAGAAGCACTCTCCGGCCAACATGCCCAACTGCAGCAACAGCTCCCAAAGCGAAGGAGCCAGGACCCAAAAACCTAGCTGGCCTGAAGGGCCCCCAGGGGGCCCCCAAGCAGCCCCTCTCCATTTGGGTTTGGGGGCTTTCGTTGGGCCGGGAACCTGGGAGATTCTTGCAAGGTTGCAGTTCGCAGCCCGAGAAGCACTCTCCGGCCAACATGCCCAACTGCAGCAACAGCTCCCAAACCGAATGAGCCAGGACACAAAGACCTAGCTGGCCTGAAGGGCCCCCAGGGGGCCCCCAAGTAGGCCCTCTCCATTTGGGGCTGGGGGCTTTCTTTAGGCTGAGAACCTGGGAGATACCAGCAAGGTTGCAGTTCGCGGCCCGAGAAGCACTCTCCGGCCAACATGCCCAATATCCACCAACAGCTCCCAAAGCGAAGGAGCCAGGACCCAAAGACCTAGCTGGCCTGAAGGGCCCCCAGAAGGCCACCAAGCAGCCCCTCTCCATTTGGGTCTGGGGGCTTTCGTTGGGCATGTATACCTGAGAGGTACCTGCAAGTTACAGTTCGCGGCCCGAGAAGCACTCTCCGCCCAACATGCCCAACTGCAGCAACAGCTCCCAAAGCGAAGGAGCCAGGACACAAAGACCTAGCTGGCCTGAAGGGCCCCCAGGGGGCCCCCAAGCAGCCCCTCTCCATTTGGGTCTGGGGGCTTTCGTTGGGCATGTATACCTGAGAGGTACCTGCAAGGTTACAGTTCGCGGCCCGAGAAGCACTCTCCGGCCAACATGCCCAACTGCAGCAACAGCTCCCAAACCGAAGGAGCCAGGACCCAAAGACCTAGCTGGCCTGAAGGGCCCCCAGGGGGCCCCCAAGCAGCCCCCCTCAATTTGGGTCTGGGGGCTTTCGTTGGGCCGGGAACCTGGGAGATTCATGCAAGGTTGCAGTTCGCGGCCCGAGAAGCACTCTCCGGCCAACATGCCCAACTGCAGCAACAGCTCCCAAACCGAAGGAGCCAGGACCCAAAGACCTAGCTGGCCTGAAGGGCCCCCAGGGGGCCCCCAAGCAGCCCCTCTCAATTTGGGTCTGGGGTCTTTCGTTGGGCATGGAACCTGGGAGATTCCTGCAAGGTTGCAGTTCGCGGCCCGAGAAGCACTCTCCGCCCAACTTGCCCAACGTCAAGAACAGCTCCCAAACCGAATGAGCCAGGACCCAAAGACCTAGCTGGCCTGAAGGTCCCCCAGGGGGGCCCAAAGATTTCCCTCTCCATTTGGGACTGGGGGCTTTCTTTAGGCTGAGAACCTGGGAGATACCAGCAAGGTTGCAGTTCGCGGCCCGAGAAGCACTCTCCGCCCAACATGCCCAATATCCAGCAACAGCTCCCAAAGCGAAGGAGCCAGGACTCAAAGACCTAGCTGGCCTGAAGGGCCCCCAGAAGGCCACCAAGCAGCCCCTCTCCATTTGGGTCTGGGGGCTTTCGTTGGGCATGTATACCTGAGAGTTACCTGCAAGTTACAGTTCGCGGCCCGAGAAGCACTCTCCGGCCAACATGCCCAACTGCAGCAACAGCTCCCAAACCGAAGGAGCCAGGACCCAAAGACCTAGCTGGCCTGAAGGGCCCCCAGGGGGCCCCCAAGCAGCCCCTCTCCATTTGGGTCTGGGGGCTTTCGTTGGGCCGGGAACCTGGGAGATTCCTGCAAGGTTGCAGTTCGAGGCCCGAGAAGCACTCTCCGGCCAACATGCCCAACTGCAGCAACAGCTCCCAAACCGAATGAGCCAGGACACAAAGACCTAGCTGGCCTGAAGGGCCCCCAGGGGGCCCCCAAGTAGGCCCTCTCCATTTGGGTCTGGGGGCTTTCTTTAGGCTGAGAATCTGGGAGATACCAGCAAGGTTGCAGTTCGCGGCCCGAGAAGCACTCTCCGGCCAACATGCCCAATATCCAGCAACAGCTCCCAAAGCGAAGGAGCCAGGACCCAAAGACCTAGCTGGCCTGAAGGGCCCCCAGAAGGCCACCAAGCAGCCCCTCTCCATTTGGGTCTGGGGGCTTTCGTTGGGCATGTATACCTGAGAGGTACCTGCAAGTTACAGTTCGCGGCCCGAGAAGCACTCTCCGCCCAACATGCCCAACTGCAGCAACAGCTCCCAAAGCGAAGGAGCCAGGACACAAAGACCTAGCTGGCCTGAAGGGCCCCCAGGGGGCCTCCAAGCAGTCCCTCTCAATTTGGGTCTGGGGGCTTTCGTTGGGCATGGAACCTGGGAGATTCCTGCAAGGTTGCAGTTCGCGGCCCGAGAAGCACTCTCCGCCCAACATGCCCAACTGCAGCAACAGCTCCCAAACCGAAGGAGCCAGGACCCAAAGACCTAGCTGGCCTGAAGGGCCCCCAGGGGGGCCCCAAGCAGCCCCTCTCAATTTGGGTCTGGGGGCTTTCGTTGGGCCGGGAACCTGGGAGAATCCTGCAAGGTTGCAGTTCGCGGCCCGAGAAGCACTCTCCGGCCAACATGACCAGTTGCAGCAACAGCTCCCAAAGCGAAGCAGCCAGGACCCAAAGACCTAGCTGGCCTGAAGGGCCCCCAGGGGGCCCCCAAGCAGCCCCTCTCAATTTGGGTCTGGGGCCTTTCGTTGGGCCGGGAACCTGGGAGATTCCTTCAAGGTTGCAGTTCGCGGCCCGAGAAGCACTCTCCGGCCAACATACCCAACTGCAGCAACAGCTCCCAAACCGAAGGAGCCAGGACACAAAGACCTAGCTGGCCTGAAGGGCCCCCATGGGGCCCCCAAGGAGCTCCTCTCCATTTGGGTCTGGGGGCTTTAGTTGGGCCGGGAACCTGGGAGGTACCTGCAAGGTTGCAGTTCGCGGCCGGAGAAGCACTCTCCGGCCAACATGCCCAACTGCAGCAACAGCTCCCAAAGCGAAGGAGCCAGGACCCAAAGACCTAGCTGGCCTGAAGGGCCCCCAGGGGGCCCCCAAGCAGCCCCTCTCCATTTGGGTCTGGGGGCTTTTGTTGGGCCGGGAACCTGGGAGATTCCTGCAAGGTTGCAGTTCGAGGCCCGAGAAGCACTCTCCGGCCAACATGCCCAACTGCAGCAACAGCTCCCAAACCGAATGAGCCAGGACACAAAGACCTAGCTGGCCTGAAGGGCCCCCAGGGGGCCCCCAAGCAGCCCCTCTCCATTTGGGTCTGGGGGCTTTCGTTGGGCCGGGAACCTGGGAGATTCCTTCAAGGTTGCAGTTCGCGGCCCGAGAAGCACTCTCCGGCCAACATGCCCAACTGCAGCAACAGCTCCCAAAGCGAAGGAGCCAGGACCCAAAAACCTAGCTGGCCTGAAGGGCCCCCAGGGGGCCCCCAAGCAGCCCCTCTCCATTTGGGTTTGGGGGCTTTCGTTGGGCCGGGAACCTGGGAGATTCTTGCAAGGTTGCAGTTCGCAGCCCGAGAAGCACTCTCCGGCCAACATGCCCAACTGCAGCAACAGCTCCCAAACCGAATGAGCCAGGACACAAAGACCTAGCTGGCCTGAAGGGCCCCCAGGGGGCCCCCAAGTAGGCCCTCTCCATTTGGGGCTGGGGGCTTTCTTTAGGCTGAGAACCTGGGAGATACCAGCAAGGTTGCAGTTCGCGGCCCGAGAAGCACTCTCCGGCCAACATGCCCAATATCCACCAACAGCTCCCAAAGCGAAGGAGCCAGGACCCAAAGACCTAGCTGGCCTGAAGGGCCCCCAGAAGGCCACCAAGCAGCCCCTCTCCATTTGGGTCTGGGGGCTTTCGTTGGGCATGTATACCTGAGAGGTACCTGCAAGTTACAGTTCGCGGCCCGAGAAGCACTCTCCGGCCAACATGCCCAACTGCAGCAACAGCTCCCAAAGCGAAGGAGCCAGGACACAAAGACCTAGCTGGCCTGAAGGGCCCCCAGGGGGCCCCCAAGCAGCCCCTCTCAATTTGGGTCTGGGGGCTTTCGTTGGGCATGTATACCTGAGAGGTACCTGCAAGGTTACAGTTCGCGGCCCGAGAAGCACTCTCCGGCCAACATGCCCAACTGCAGCAACAGCTCCCAAACCGAAGGAGCCAGGACCCAAAGACCTAGCTGGCCTGAAGGGCCCCCAGGGGGCCCCCAAGCAGCCCCCCTCAATTTGGGTCTGGGGGCTTTCGTTGGGCCGGGAACCTGGGAGATTCATGCAAGGTTGCAGTTCGCGGCCCGAGAAGCACTCTCCGCCCAACATGCCCAACTGCAGCAACAGCTCCCAAACCGAAGGAGCCAGGACCCAAAGACCTAGCTGGCCTGAAGGGCCCCCAGGGGGCCCCCAAGCAGCCCCTCTCAATTTGGGTCTGGGGTCTTTCGTTGGGCATGGAACCTGGGAGATTCCTGCAAGGTTGCAGTTCGCGGCCCGAGAAGCACTCTCCGCCCAACTTGCCCAACGTCAACAACAGCTCCCAAACCGAATGAGCCAGGACCCAAAGACCTAGCTGGCCTGAAGGTCCCCCAGGGGGGCCCAAAGAAGTCCCTCTCCATTTGGGTCTGGGGTCTTTCTTTAGGCTGAGAACCTGGGAGATACCAGCAAGGTTGCAGTTCGCGGCCCGAGAAGCACTCTCCGGCCAACATGCCCAATATCCAGCAACAGCTCCCAAAGCGAAGGAGCCAGGACCCAAAGACCTAGCTGGCCTGAAGGGCCCCCAGAAGGCCACCAAGCAGCCCCTCTCCATTTGGGTCTGGGGGCTTTCGTTGGGCATGTATACCTGAGAGGTACCTGCAAGTTACAGTTCGCGGCCCGAGAAGCACTCTCCGCCCAACATGCCCAACTGCAGCAACAGCTCCCAAAGCGAAGGAGCCAGGACACAAAGACCTAGCTGGCCTGAAGGGCCCCCAGGGGGCCTCCAAGCAGCCCCTCTCCATTTGGGTCTGGGGGCTTTCGTTGGGCATGGAACCTGGGTGATTCCTGCAAGGTTGCAGTTCGCGGCCCGAGAAGCACTCTCCGCCCAACATGCCCAACTGCAGCAACAGCTCCCAAACCGAAGGAGCCAGGACCCAAAGACCTAGCTGGCCTGAAGGGCCCCCAGGGGGCCCCCAAGCAGCCCCTCTCAATTTGGGTCTGGGGGCTTTCGTTGGGCATGGAACCTGGGAGATTCCTGCGAGGTTGCAGTTCGCGGCCCGAGAAGCACTCTCCGGCCAACATGCCCAACTGCAGCAACAGCTCCCAAACCGAAGGAGCCAGGACCCAAAGACCTAGCTGGCCTGAAGGGCCCCCATGGGGCCCCCAAGGAGCTCCTCTACATTTGGGTCTGGGGGCTTTCGTTGGGCCGGGAACCTGGGAGATACCTGCAAGGTTGCAGTTCGCGGCCGGAGAAGCACTCTCCGGCCAACATGCCCAAGTGCAGCAACAGCTCCCAAAGCGAAGGAGCCAGGACCCAAAGACCTAGCTGGCCTGAAGGGCCCCCGGGAGCCCCCAAGCAGCCCCTCTCCATTTGGGTCTGGGGGCTTTCGTTGGGCCGGGAACCTGGGAGATTCCTTCAAGGTTGCAGTTCGCGGCCCGAGAAGCACTCTCCGCCCAACATGCCCAACTGCAGCAACAGCTCCCAAAGCGAAGGAGCCAGGACCCAAAAACCTAGCTGGCCTGAAGGGCCCCCAGGGGGCCCACAAGGAGCCCCTCTCCATTTGGGTCTGGGGGCTTTCGTTGGGCCGGGAACCTGGGAGATTCTTGCAAGGTTGCAGTTCGCAGCCCGAGAAGCACTCTCCGGCCAACATGCCCAACTGCAGCAACAGCTCCCAAACTGAAGGAGCCAGGACCCAAAGACCTAGCTGGCCTGAAGGGCCCCCAGGGGGCCCCCAAGCAGCCCCTCTCCATTTGGGTCTGGGGGCTTTCGTTGGGCATGGATACCTGAGAGGTACCTGCAAGGTTACAGTTCGCGGCCCGAGAAGCACTCTCCGGCCAACATGCCCAACTGCAGCAACAGCTCCCAAACCGAAGGAGCCAGGACCCAAAGACCTAGCTGGCCTGAAGGGCCCCCAGGGGGCCCCCAAGCAGCCCCTCTCAATTTGGGTCTGGGGGCTTTCGTTGGGCCGGGAACCTGGGAGATTCATGCAAGGTTGCAGTTCGCGGCCCGAGAAGCACTCTCCGCCCAACATGCCCAACTGCAGCAACAGCTCCCAAACCGAAGGAGCCAGGACCCAAAGACCTAGCTGGCCTGAAGGGCCCCCAGGGGGCCCCCAAGCAGCTCCTCTCAATTTGGGTCTGGGGGCTTTCGTTGGGCATGGAACCTGGGAGATTCCTGCAAGGTTGCAGTTCGCGGCCCGAGAAGCACTCTCCGGCCAACATGCCCAACTGCAGCAACAGCTCCCAAACCGAAGGAGCCAGGACACAAAGACCTAGCTGGCCTGAAGGGCCTCCAGGGGGGCCCAAAGCAGTCCCTCTCAATTTGGGTCTGGGGGCTTTTGTTGGGCCGGGAACCTGGGAGAATCCTGCAACGTTGCAGTTCGCGGCCCGAGAAGCACTCTCCGGCCAACATGCCCAAGTGCAGCAACAGCTCCCAAAGCGAAGGAGCCAGGACCCAAAGACCTAGCTGGCCTGAAGGGCCCCCAGGGGGCCCCCAAGCAGCCCCTCTCCATTTGGGTCTGGGGGCTTTCGTTGGGCCGGGAACCTGGGAGAATCCTGCAAGGTTGCAGTTCGAGGCCCGAGAAGCACTCTCCGGCCAACATGCCCAACTGCAGCAACAGCTCCCAAACCGAATGAGCCAGGACACAAAGACCTAGCTGGCCTGAAGGGCCCCCAGGGGGCCCCCAAGTAGGCCCTCTCCATTTGGGTCTGGGGGCTTTCTTTAGGCTGAGAACCTGGGAGATACCAGCAAGGTTGCAGTTCGCGGCCCGAGAAGCACTCTCCGGCCAACATGCCCAATATCCAGCAACAGCTCCCAAACCGAAGGAGCCAGGACCCAAAGACCTAGCTGGCCTGAAGGGCCCCCAGAAGGCCACCAAGCAGCCCCTCTCCATTTGGGTCTGGGGGCTTTCGTTGGGCATGTATACCTGAGAGGTACCTGCAAGTTACAGTTCGCGGCCCGAGAAGCACTCTCCGCCCAACATGCCCAACTGCAGCAACAGATCCCAAAGCGAAGGAGCCAGGACACAAAGACCTAGCTGGCCTGAAGGGCCCCCAGGGGGCCTCCAAGCAGCCCCTCTCAATTTGGGTCTGGGGGCTTTCGTTGGGCATGGAACCTGGGAGATTCCTGCAAGGTTGCAGTTCGCGGCCCGAGAAGCACTCTCCGCCCAACATGCCCAACTGCAGCAACAGCTCCCAAACCGAAGGAGCCAGGACCCAAAGACCTAGCTGGCCTGAAGGGCCCCCAGGGGGGCCCCAAGCAGCCCCTCTCAATTTGGGTCTGGGGGCTTTCGTTGGGCCGGGAACCTGGGAGAATCCTGCAAGGTTGCAGTTCGCGGCCCGAGAAGCACTCTCCGGCCAACATGCCCAAGTGCAGCAACAGCTCCCAAAGCGAAGGAGCCAGGACACAAAGACCTAGCTGGCCTGAAGGGCCCCCAGGGGGCCCCCAAGCAGCCCCTCTCAATTTGGGTCTGGGGCCTTTCGTTGGGCCGGGAACCTGGGAGATTCCTGCGAGGTTGCAGTTCGCGGCCCGAGAAGCACTCTCCGGCCAACATGCCCAACTGCAGCAACAGCTCCCAAACCGAAGGAGCCAGGACCCAAAGACCTAGCTGGCCTGAAGGGCCCCCATGGGGCCCCCAAGGAGCTCCTCTCCATTTGGGTCTGGGGTTTTTCGTTGGGCCGGGAACCTGGGAGGTACCTGCAAGGTTGCAGTTCGCGGCCGGAGAAGCACTCTCCGGCCAACATGCCCAACTGCAGCAACAGCTCCCAAAGCGAAGGAGCCAGGACCCAAAGACCTAGCTGGCCTGAAGGGCCCCCAGGGGGCCCCCAAGCAGCCCCTCTCCATTTGGGTCTGGGGGCTTTTGTTGGGCCGGGAACCTGGGAGATTCCTGCAAGGTTGCAGTTCGCGGCCCGAGAAGCACTCTCCGGCCAACATGCCCAACTGCAGCAACAGCTCCCAAACCGAATGAGCCAGGACCCAAAGACCTAGCTGGCCTGAAGGGCCCCCAGGGGGCCCCCAAGCAGCCCCTCTCCATTTGGGTCTGGGGGCTTTCGTTGGGCCGGGAACCTGGGAGATTCATGCAAGGTTGCAGTTCGCGGCCCGAGAAGCACTCTCCGCCCAACATGCCCAACTGCAGCAACAGCTCCCAAAGCGAAGGAGCCAGGACCCAAAAACCTAGCTGGCCTGAAGGGCCCCCAGGGGGCCCCCAAGCAGCCCCTCTCCATTTGGGTCTGGGGGCTTTCGTTGGGCCGGGAACCTGGGACATTCTTGCAAGGTTGCAGTTCGCAGCCCGAGAAGCACTCTCCGGCCAACATGCCCAACTGCAGCAACAGCTCCCAAACTGAAGGAGCCAGGACCCAAAGACCTAGCTGGCCTGAAGGGCCCCCAGGGGGCCCCCAAGCAGCCCCTCTCAATTTGGGTCTGGGGGCTTTCGTTGAGCATGGATACCTGAGAGGTACCTGCAAGGTTACAGTTCGCGGCCCGAGAAGCACTCTCCGGCCAACATGCCCAACTGCAGCAACAGCTCCCAAACCGAAGGAGCCAGGACACAAAGACCTAGCTGGCCTGAAGGGCCCCCAGGGGGGCCCAAAGCAGTCCCTCTCAATTTGGGTCTGGGGGCTTTTGTTGGGCCGGGAACCTGGGAGAATCCTGCAACGTTGCAGTTCGCGGCCCGAGAAGCACTCTCCGGCCAACATGCCCAACTGCAGCAACAGCTCCCAAACCGAAGGAGCCAGGACCCAAAGACCTAGCTGGCCTGAAGGGCCCCCATGGGGCCCCCAAGGAGCTCCTCTCCATTTGGGTCTGGGGGCTTTCGTTGGGCATGGAACCTGGGAGGTACCTGCAAGGTTGCAGTTCGCGGCCGGAGAAGCACTCTCCGGCCAACATGCCCAACTGCAGCAACAGCTCCCAAAGCGAAGGAGCCAGGACCCAAAGACCTAGCTGGCCTGAAGGGCCCCCGGGAGCCCCCAAGCAGCCCCTCTCCATTTGGGTCTGGGGGCTTTTGTTGGGCCGGGAACCTGGGAGATTCCTGCAAGGTTGCAGTTCGCGGCCCGAGAAGCACTCTCCGGCCAACATGCCCAACTGCAGCAACAGCTCCCAAACCGAAGGAGCCAGGACCCAAAGACCTAGCTGGCCTGAAGGGCCCCCAGGGGGCCCCCAAGCAGCCCCTCTCCATTTGGGTCTGGGGGCTTTCGTTGGGCCGGGAACCTGGGAGATTCATGCAAGGTTGCAGTTCGCGGCCCGAGAAGCACTCTCCGCCCAACATGCCCAACTGCAGCAACAGCTCCCAAAGCGAAGGAGCCAGGACCCAAAAACGTAGCTGGCCTGAAGGGCCCCCAGGGGGCCCCCAAGCAGCCCCTCTCCATTTGGGTCTGGGGGCTTTCGTTGGGCCGGGAACCTGGGAGATTCTTGCAAGGTTGCAGTTAGCAGCCCGAGAAGCACTCTCCGGCCAACATGCCCAACTGCAGCAACAGCTCCCAAACTGAAGGAGCCAGGACCCAAAGACCTAGCTGGCCTGAAGGGCCCCCAGGGGGCCCCCAAGCAGCCCCTCTCAATTTGGGTCTGGGGGCTTTCGTTGGGCATGGATACCTGAGAGGTACCTGCAAGGTTACAGTTCGTGGCCCGAGAAGCACTCTCCGGCCAACATGCCCAACTGCAGCAACAGCTCCCAAACCGAAGGAGCCAGGACCCAAAGACCTAGCTGGCCTGAAGGGCCCCCAGGGGGCCCCCAAGCAGCCCCTCTCAATTTGGGTCTGGGGCCTTTCGTTGGGCCGGGAACCTGGGAGATTCCTTCAAGGTTGCAGTTCGCGGCCCGAGAAGCACTCTCCGGCCAACATACCCAACTGCAGCAACAGCTCCCAAACCGAAGGAGCCAGGACACAAAGACCTAGCTGGCCTGAAGGGCCCCCATGGGGCCCCCAAGGAGCTCCTCTCCATTTGGGTCTGGGGGCTTTAGTTGGGCCGGGAACCTGGGAGGTACCTGCAAGGTTGCAGTTCGCGGCCGGAGAAGCACTCTCCGGCCAACATGCCCAACTGCAGCAACAGCTCCCAAAGCGAAGGAGCCAGGACCCAAAGACCTAGCTGGCCTGAAGGGCCCCCAGGGGGCCCCCAAGCAGCCCCTCTCCATTTGGGTCTGGGGGCTTTTGTTGGGCCGGGAACCTGGGAGATTCCTGCAAGGTTGCAGTTCGAGGCCCGAGAAGCACTCTCCGGCCAACATGCCCAACTGCAGCAACAGCTCCCAAACCGAATGAGCCAGGACACAAAGACCTAGCTGGCCTGAAGGGCCCCCAGGGGGCCCCCAAGCAGCCCCTCTCCATTTGGGTCTGGGGGCTTTCGTTGGGCCGGGAACCTGGGAGATTCCTTCAAGGTTGCAGTTCGCGGCCCGAGAAGCACTCTCCGCCCAACATGCCCAACTGCAGCAACAGCTCCCAAAGCGAAGGAGCCAGGACCCAAAAACCTAGCTGGCCTGAAGGGCCCCCAGGGGGCCCACAAGGAGCCCCTCTCCATTTGGGTCTGGGGGCTTTCGTTGGGCCGGGAACCTGGGAGATTCTTGCAAGGTTGCAGTTCGCAGCCCGAGAAGCACTCTCCGGCCAACATGCCCAACTGCAGCAACAGCTCCCAAACTGAAGGAGCCAGGACCCAAAGACCTAGCTGGCCTGAAGGGCCCCCAGGGGGCCCCCAAGCAGCCCCTCTCCATTTGGGTCTGGGGGCTTTCGTTGGGCATGGATACCTGAGAGGTACCTGCAAGGTTACAGTTCGCGGCCCGAGAAGCACTCTCCGGCCAACATGCCCAACTGCAGCAACAGCTCCCAAACCGAAGGAGCCAGGACCCAAAGACCTAGCTGGCCTGAAGGGCCCCCAGGGGGCCCCCAAGCAGCCCCTCTCAATTTGGGTCTGGGGGCTTTCGTTGGGCCGGGAACCTGGGAGATTCATGCAAGGTTGCAGTTCGCGGCCCGAGAAGCACTCTCCGCCCAACATGCCCAACTGCAGCAACAGCTCCCAAACCGAAGGAGCCAGGACCCAAAGACCTAGCTGGCCTGAAGGGCCCCCAGGGGGCCCCCAAGCAGCTCCTCTCAATTTGGGTCTGGGGGCTTTCGTTGGGCATGGAACCTGGGAGATTCCTGCAAGGTTGCAG
The DNA here is from genome assembly GCF_964237585.1 of Gallinula chloropus. NCBI lineage: Eukaryota > Metazoa > Chordata > Aves > Gruiformes > Rallidae > Gallinula > Gallinula chloropus. Next base: position 563,375 of record NW_028168452.1, read on the forward strand.
TTCGCGGCCCGAGAAGCACTCTCCGGCCAACATGCCCAACTGCAGCAACAGCTCCCAAACCGAAGGAGCCAGGACACAAAGACCTAGCTGGCCTGAAGGGCCCCCAGGGGGGCCCAAAGCAGTCCCTCTCAATTTGGGTCTGGGGGCTTTTGTTGGGCCGGGAACCTGGGAGAATCCTGCAACGTTGCAGTTCGCGGCCCGAGAAGCACTCTCCGGCCAACATGCCCAAGTGCAGCAACAGCTCCCAAAGCGAAGGAGCCAGGACCCAAAGACCTAGCTGGCCTGAAGGGCCCCCAGGGGGCCCCCAAGCAGCCCCTCTCCATTTGGGTCTGGGGGCTTTCGTTGGGCCGGGAACCTGGGAGAATCCTGCAAGGTTGCAGTTCGAGGCCCGAGAAGCACTCTCCGGCCAACATGCCCAACTGCAGCAACAGCTCCCAAACCGAATGAGCCAGGACACAAAGACCTAGCTGGCCTGAAGGGCCCCCAGGGGGCCCCCAAGTAGGCCCTCTCCATTTGGGTCTGGGGGCTTTCTTTAGGCTGAGAACCTGGGAGATACCAGCAAGGTTGCAGTTCGCGGCCCGAGAAGCACTCTCCGGCCAACATGCCCAATATCCAGCAACAGCTCCCAAACCGAAGGAGCCAGGACCCAAAGACCTAGCTGGCCTGAAGGGCCCCCAGAAGGCCACCAAGCAGCCCCTCTCCATTTGGGTCTGGGGGCTTTCGTTGGGCATGTATACCTGAGAGGTACCTGCAAGTTACAGTTCGCGGCCCGAGAAGCACTCTCCGCCCAACATGCCCAACTGCAGCAACAGATCCCAAAGCGAAGGAGCCAGGACACAAAGACCTAGCTGGCCTGAAGGGCCCCCAGGGGGCCTCCAAGCAGCCCCTCTCAATTTGGGTCTGGGGGCTTTCGTTGGGCATGGAACCTGGGAGATTCCTGCAAGGTTGCAGTTCGCGGCCCGAGAAGCACTCTCCGCCCAACATGCCCAACTGCAGCAACAGCTCCCAAACCGAAGGAGCCAGGACCCAAAGACCTAGCTGGCCTGAAGGGCCCCCAGGGGGGCCCCAAGCAGCCCCTCTCAATTTGGGTCTGGGGGCTTTCGTTGGGCCGGGAACCTGGGAGAATCCTGCAAGGTTGCAGTTCGCGGCCCGAGAAGCACTCTCCGGCCAACATGCCCAAGTGCAGCAACAGCTCCCAAAGCGAAGGAGCCAGGACACAAAGACCTAGCTGGCCTGAAGGGCCCCCAGGGGGCCCCCAAGCAGCCCCTCTCAATTTGGGTCTGGGGCCTTTCGTTGGGCCGGGAACCTGGGAGATTCCTGCGAGGTTGCAGTTCGCGGCCCGAGAAGCACTCTCCGGCCAACATGCCCAACTGCAGCAACAGCTCCCAAACCGAAGGAGCCAGGACCCAAAGACCTAGCTGGCCTGAAGGGCCCCCATGGGGCCCCCAAGGAGCTCCTCTCCATTTGGGTCTGGGGTTTTTCGTTGGGCCGGGAACCTGGGAGGTACCTGCAAGGTTGCAGTTCGCGGCCGGAGAAGCACTCTCCGGCCAACATGCCCAACTGCAGCAACAGCTCCCAAAGCGAAGGAGCCAGGACCCAAAGACCTAGCTGGCCTGAAGGGCCCCCAGGGGGCCCCCAAGCAGCCCCTCTCCATTTGGGTCTGGGGGCTTTTGTTGGGCCGGGAACCTGGGAGATTCCTGCAAGGTTGCAGTTCGCGGCCCGAGAAGCACTCTCCGGCCAACATGCCCAACTGCAGCAACAGCTCCCAAACCGAATGAGCCAGGACCCAAAGACCTAGCTGGCCTGAAGGGCCCCCAGGGGGCCCCCAAGCAGCCCCTCTCCATTTGGGTCTGGGGGCTTTCGTTGGGCCGGGAACCTGGGAGATTCATGCAAGGTTGCAGTTCGCGGCCCGAGAAGCACTCTCCGCCCAACATGCCCAACTGCAGCAACAGCTCCCAAAGCGAAGGAGCCAGGACCCAAAAACCTAGCTGGCCTGAAGGGCCCCCAGGGGGCCCCCAAGCAGCCCCTCTCAATTTGGGTCTGGGGGCTTTCGTTGAGCATGGATACCTGAGAGGTACCTGCAAGGTTACAGTTCGCGGCCCGAGAAGCACTCTCCGGCCAACATGCCCAACTGCAGCAACAGCTCCCAAACCGAAGGAGCCAGGACACAAAGACCTAGCTGGCCTGAAGGGCCCCCAGGGGGGCCCAAAGCAGTCCCTCTCAATTTGGGTCTGGGGGCTTTTGTTGGGCCGGGAACCTGGGAGAATCCTGCAACGTTGCAGTTCGCGGCCCGAGAAGCACTCTCCGGCCAACATGCCCAACTGCAGCAACAGCTCCCAAACCGAAGGAGCCAGGACCCAAAGACCTAGCTGGCCTGAAGGGCCCCCATGGGGCCCCCAAGGAGCTCCTCTCCATTTGGGTCTGGGGGCTTTCGTTGGGCATGGAACCTGGGAGGTACCTGCAAGGTTGCAGTTCGCGGCCGGAGAAGCACTCTCCGGCCAACATGCCCAACTGCAGCAACAGCTCCCAAAGCGAAGGAGCCAGGACCCAAAGACCTAGCTGGCCTGAAGGGCCCCCGGGAGCCCCCAAGCAGCCCCTCTCCATTTGGGTCTGGGGGCTTTTGTTGGGCCGGGAACCTGGGAGATTCCTGCAAGGTTGCAGTTCGCGGCCCGAGAAGCACTCTCCGGCCAACATGCCCAACTGCAGCAACAGCTCCCAAACCGAAGGAGCCAGGACCCAAAGACCTAGCTGGCCTGAAGGGCCCCCAGGGGGCCCCCAAGCAGCCCCTCTCCATTTGGGTCTGGGGGCTTTCGTTGGGCCGGGAACCTGGGAGATTCATGCAAGGTTGCAGTTCGCGGCCCGAGAAGCACTCTCCGCCCAACATGCCCAACTGCAGCAACAGCTCCCAAAGCGAAGGAGCCAGGACCCAAAAACGTAGCTGGCCTGAAGGGCCCCCAGGGGGCCCCCAAGCAGCCCCTCTCCATTTGGGTCTGGGGGCTTTCGTTGGGCCGGGAACCTGGGAGATTCTTGCAAGGTTGCAGTTAGCAGCCCGAGAAGCACTCTCCGGCCAACATGCCCAACTGCAGCAACAGCTCCCAAACTGAAGGAGCCAGGACCCAAAGACCTAGCTGGCCTGAAGGGCCCCCAGGGGGCCCCCAAGCAGCCCCTCTCAATTTGGGTCTGGGGGCTTTCGTTGGGCATGGATACCTGAGAGGTACCTGCAAGGTTACAGTTCGTGGCCCGAGAAGCACTCTCCGGCCAACATGCCCAACTGCAGCAACAGCTCCCAAACCGAAGGAGCCAGGACCCAAAGACCTAGCTGGCCTGAAGGGCCCCCAGGGGGCCCCCAAGCAGCCCCTCTCAATTTGGGTCTGGGGCCTTTCGTTGGGCCGGGAACCTGGGAGATTCCTTCAAGGTTGCAGTTCGCGGCCCGAGAAGCACTCTCCGGCCAACATACCCAACTGCAGCAACAGCTCCCAAACCGAAGGAGCCAGGACACAAAGACCTAGCTGGCCTGAAGGGCCCCCATGGGGCCCCCAAGGAGCTCCTCTCCATTTGGGTCTGGGGGCTTTAGTTGGGCCGGGAACCTGGGAGGTACCTGCAAGGTTGCAGTTCGCGGCCGGAGAAGCACTCTCCGGCCAACATGCCCAACTGCAGCAACAGCTCCCAAAGCGAAGGAGCCAGGACCCAAAGACCTAGCTGGCCTGAAGGGCCCCCAGGGGGCCCCCAAGCAGCCCCTCTCCATTTGGGTCTGGGGGCTTTTGTTGGGCCGGGAACCTGGGAGATTCCTGCAAGGTTGCAGTTCGAGGCCCGAGAAGCACTCTCCGGCCAACATGCCCAACTGCAGCAACAGCTCCCAAACCGAATGAGCCAGGACACAAAGACCTAGCTGGCCTGAAGGGCCCCCAGGGGGCCCCCAAGCAGCCCCTCTCCATTTGGGTCTGGGGGCTTTCGTTGGGCCGGGAACCTGGGAGATTCCTTCAAGGTTGCAGTTCGCGGCCCGAGAAGCACTCTCCGGCCAACATGCCCAACTGCAGCAACAGCTCCCAAAGCGAAGGAGCCAGGACCCAAAAACCTAGCTGGCCTGAAGGGCCCCCAGGGGGCCCCCAAGCAGCCCCTCTCCATTTGGGTTTGGGGGCTTTCGTTGGGCCGGGAACCTGGGAGATTCTTGCAAGGTTGCAGTTCGCAGCCCGAGAAGCACTCTCCGGCCAACATGCCCAACTGCAGCAACAGCTCCCAAACCGAATGAGCCAGGACACAAAGACCTAGCTGGCCTGAAGGGCCCCCAGGGGGCCCCCAAGTAGGCCCTCTCCATTTGGGGCTGGGGGCTTTCTTTAGGCTGAGAACCTGGGAGATACCAGCAAGGTTGCAGTTCGCGGCCCGAGAAGCACTCTCCGGCCAACATGCCCAATATCCACCAACAGCTCCCAAAGCGAAGGAGCCAGGACCCAAAGACCTAGCTGGCCTGAAGGGCCCCCAGAAGGCCACCAAGCAGCCCCTCTCCATTTGGGTCTGGGGGCTTTCGTTGGGCATGTATACCTGAGAGGTACCTGCAAGTTACAGTTCGCGGCCCGAGAAGCACTCTCCGGCCAACATGCCCAACTGCAGCAACAGCTCCCAAAGCGAAGGAGCCAGGACACAAAGACCTAGCTGGCCTGAAGGGCCCCCAGGGGGCCCCCAAGCAGCCCCTCTCAATTTGGGTCTGGGGGCTTTCGTTGGGCATGTATACCTGAGAGGTACCTGCAAGGTTACAGTTCGCGGCCCGAGAAGCACTCTCCGGCCAACATGCCCAACTGCAGCAACAGCTCCCAAACCGAAGGAGCCAGGACCCAAAGACCTAGCTGGCCTGAAGGGCCCCCAGGGGGCCCCCAAGCAGCCCCCCTCAATTTGGGTCTGGGGGCTTTCGTTGGGCCGGGAACCTGGGAGATTCATGCAAGGTTGCAGTTCGCGGCCCGAGAAGCACTCTCCGCCCAACATGCCCAACTGCAGCAACAGCTCCCAAACCGAAGGAGCCAGGACCCAAAGACCTAGCTGGCCTGAAGGGCCCCCAGGGGGCCCCCAAGCAGCCCCTCTCAATTTGGGTCTGGGGTCTTTCGTTGGGCATGGAACCTGGGAGATTCCTGCAAGGTTGCAGTTCGCGGCCCGAGAAGCACTCTCCGCCCAACTTGCCCAACGTCAACAACAGCTCCCAAACCGAATGAGCCAGGACCCAAAGACCTAGCTGGCCTGAAGGTCCCCCAGGGGGGCCCAAAGAAGTCCCTCTCCATTTGGGTCTGGGGTCTTTCTTTAGGCTGAGAACCTGGGAGATACCAGCAAGGTTGCAGTTCGCGGCCCGAGAAGCACTCTCCGGCCAACATGCCCAATATCCAGCAACAGCTCCCAAAGCGAAGGAGCCAGGACCCAAAGACCTAGCTGGCCTGAAGGGCCCCCAGAAGGCCACCAAGCAGCCCCTCTCCATTTGGGTCTGGGGGCTTTCGTTGGGCATGTATACCTGAGAGGTACCTGCAAGTTACAGTTCGCGGCCCGAGAAGCACTCTCCGCCCAACATGCCCAACTGCAGCAACAGCTCCCAAAGCGAAGGAGCCAGGACACAAAGACCTAGCTGGCCTGAAGGGCCCCCAGGGGGCCTCCAAGCAGCCCCTCTCCATTTGGGTCTGGGGGCTTTCGTTGGGCATGGAACCTGGGTGATTCCTGCAAGGTTGCAGTTCGCGGCCCGAGAAGCACTCTCCGCCCAACATGCCCAACTGCAGCAACAGCTCCCAAACCGAAGGAGCCAGGACCCAAAGACCTAGCTGGCCTGAAGGGCCCCCAGGGGGCCCCCAAGCAGCCCCTCTCAATTTGGGTCTGGGGGCTTTCGTTGGGCATGGAACCTGGGAGATTCCTGCGAGGTTGCAGTTCGCGGCCCGAGAAGCACTCTCCGGCCAACATGCCCAACTGCAGCAACAGCTCCCAAACCGAAGGAGCCAGGACCCAAAGACCTAGCTGGCCTGAAGGGCCCCCATGGGGCCCCCAAGGAGCTCCTCTACATTTGGGTCTGGGGGCTTTCGTTGGGCCGGGAACCTGGGAGATACCTGCAAGGTTGCAGTTCGCGGCCGGAGAAGCACTCTCCGGCCAACATGCCCAAGTGCAGCAACAGCTCCCAAAGCGAAGGAGCCAGGACCCAAAGACCTAGCTGGCCTGAAGGGCCCCCGGGAGCCCCCAAGCAGCCCCTCTCCATTTGGGTCTGGGGGCTTTCGTTGGGCCGGGAACCTGGGAGATTCCTTCAAGGTTGCAGTTCGCGGCCCGAGAAGCACTCTCCGCCCAACATGCCCAACTGCAGCAACAGCTCCCAAAGCGAAGGAGCCAGGACCCAAAAACCTAGCTGGCCTGAAGGGCCCCCAGGGGGCCCACAAGGAGCCCCTCTCCATTTGGGTCTGGGGGCTTTCGTTGGGCCGGGAACCTGGGAGATTCTTGCAAGGTTGCAGTTCGCAGCCCGAGAAGCACTCTCCGGCCAACATGCCCAACTGCAGCAACAGCTCCCAAACTGAAGGAGCCAGGACCCAAAGACCTAGCTGGCCTGAAGGGCCCCCAGGGGGCCCCCAAGCAGCCCCTCTCCATTTGGGTCTGGGGGCTTTCGTTGGGCATGGATACCTGAGAGGTACCTGCAAGGTTACAGTTCGCGGCCCGAGAAGCACTCTCCGGCCAACATGCCCAACTGCAGCAACAGCTCCCAAACCGAAGGAGCCAGGACCCAAAGACCTAGCTGGCCTGAAGGGCCCCCAGGGGGCCCCCAAGCAGCCCCTCTCAATTTGGGTCTGGGGGCTTTCGTTGGGCCGGGAACCTGGGAGATTCATGCAAGGTTGCAGTTCGCGGCCCGAGAAGCACTCTCCGCCCAACATGCCCAACTGCAGCAACAGCTCCCAAACCGAAGGAGCCAGGACCCAAAGACCTAGCTGGCCTGAAGGGCCCCCAGGGGGCCCCCAAGCAGCTCCTCTCAATTTGGGTCTGGGGGCTTTCGTTGGGCATGGAACCTGGGAGATTCCTGCAAGGTTGCAGTTCGCGGCCCGAGAAGCACTCTCCGGCCAACATGCCCAACTGCAGCAACAGCTCCCAAACCGAAGGAGCCAGGACACAAAGACCTAGCTGGCCTGAAGGGCCCCCAGGGGGGCCCAAAGCAGTCCCTCTCAATTTGGGTCTGGGGGCTTTTGTTGGGCCGGGAACCTGGGAGAATCCTGCAACGTTGCAGTTCGCGGCCCGAGAAGCACTCTCCGGCCAACATGCCCAAGTGCAGCAACAGCTCCCAAAGCGAAGGAGCCAGGACCCAAAGACCTAGCTGGCCTGAAGGGCCCCCAGGGGGCCCCCAAGCAGCCCCTCTCCATTTGGGTCTGGGGGCTTTCGTTGGGCCGGGAACCTGGGAGAATCCTGCAAGGTTGCAGTTCGAGGCCCGAGAAGCACTCTCCGGCCAACATGCCCAACTGCAGCAACAGCTCCCAAACCGAATGAGCCAGGACACAAAGACCTAGCTGGCCTGAAGGGCCCCCAGGGGGCCCCCAAGTAGGCCCTCTCCATTTGGGTCTGGGGGCTTTCTTTAGGCTGAGAACCTGGGAGATACCAGCAAGGTTGCAGTTCGCGGCCCGAGAAGCACTCTCCGGCCAACATGCCCAATATCCAGCAACAGCTCCCAAACCGAAGGAGCCAGGACCCAAAGACCTAGCTGGCCTGAAGGGCCCCCAGAAGGCCACCAAGCAGCCCCTCTCCATTTGGGTCTGGGGGCTTTCGTTGGGCATGTATACCTGAGAGGTACCTGCAAGTTACAGTTCGCGGCCCGAGAAGCACTCTCCGCCCAACATGCCCAACTGCAGCAACAGATCCCAAAGCGAAGGAGCCAGGACACAAAGACCTAGCTGGCCTGAAGGGCCCCCAGGGGGCCTCCAAGCAGCCCCTCTCAATTTGGGTCTGGGGGCTTTCGTTGGGCATGGAACCTGGGAGATTCCTGCAAGGTTGCAGTTCGCGGCCCGAGAAGCACTCTCCGCCCAACATGCCCAACTGCAGCAACAGCTCCCAAACCGAAGGAGCCAGGACCCAAAGACCTAGCTGGCCTGAAGGGCCCCCAGGGGGGCCCCAAGCAGCCCCTCTCAATTTGGGTCTGGGGGCTTTCGTTGGGCCGGGAACCTGGGAGAATCCTGCAAGGTTGCAGTTCGCGGCCCGAGAAGCACTCTCCGGCCAACATGCCCAAGTGCAGCAACAGCTCCCAAAGCGAAGGAGCCAGGACACAAAGACCTAGCTGGCCTGAAGGGCCCCCAGGGGGCCCCCAAGCAGCCCCTCTCAATTTGGGTCTGGGGCCTTTCGTTGGGCCGGGAACCTGGGAGATTCCTGCGAGGTTGCAGTTCGCGGCCCGAGAAGCACTCTCCGGCCAACATGCCCAACTGCAGCAACAGCTCCCAAACCGAAGGAGCCAGGACCCAAAGACCTAGCTGGCCTGAAGGGCCCCCATGGGGCCCCCAAGGAGCTCCTCTCCATTTGGGTCTGGGGTTTTTCGTTGGGCCGGGAACCTGGGAGGTACCTGCAAGGTTGCAGTTCGCGGCCGGAGAAGCACTCTCCGGCCAACATGCCCAACTGCAGCAACAGCTCCCAAAGCGAAGGAGCCAGGACCCAAAGACCTAGCTGGCCTGAAGGGCCCCCAGGGGGCCCCCAAGCAGCCCCTCTCCATTTGGGTCTGGGGGCTTTTGTTGGGCCGGGAACCTGGGAGATTCCTGCAAGGTTGCAGTTCGCGGCCCGAGAAGCACTCTCCGGCCAACATGCCCAACTGCAGCAACAGCTCCCAAACCGAATGAGCCAGGACCCAAAGACCTAGCTGGCCTGAAGGGCCCCCAGGGGGCCCCCAAGCAGCCCCTCTCCATTTGGGTCTGGGGGCTTTCGTTGGGCCGGGAACCTGGGAGATTCATGCAAGGTTGCAGTTCGCGGCCCGAGAAGCACTCTCCGCCCAACATGCCCAACTGCAGCAACAGCTCCCAAAGCGAAGGAGCCAGGACCCAAAAACCTAGCTGGCCTGAAGGGCCCCCAGGGGGCCCCCAAGCAGCCCCTCTCCATTTGGGTCTGGGGGCTTTCGTTGGGCCGGGAACCTGGGACATTCTTGCAAGGTTGCAGTTCGCAGCCCGAGAAGCACTCTCCGGCCAACATGCCCAACTGCAGCAACAGCTCCCAAACTGAAGGAGCCAGGACCCAAAGACCTAGCTGGCCTGAAGGGCCCCCAGGGGGCCCCCAAGCAGCCCCTCTCAATTTGGGTCTGGGGGCTTTCGTTGAGCATGGATACCTGAGAGGTACCTGCAAGGTTACAGTTCGCGGCCCGAGAAGCACTCTCCGGCCAACATGCCCAACTGCAGCAACAGCTCCCAAACCGAAGGAGCCAGGACACAAAGACCTAGCTGGCCTGAAGGGCCCCCAGGGGGGCCCAAAGCAGTCCCTCTCAATTTGGGTCTGGGGGCTTTTGTTGGGCCGGGAACCTGGGAGAATCCTGCAACGTTGCAGTTCGCGGCCCGAGAAGCACTCTCCGGCCAACATGCCCAACTGCAGCAACAGCTCCCAAACCGAAGGAGCCAGGACCCAAAGACCTAGCTGGCCTGAAGGGCCCCCATGGGGCCCCCAAGGAGCTCCTCTCCATTTGGGTCTGGGGGCTTTCGTTGGGCATGGAACCTGGGAGGTACCTGCAAGGTTGCAGTTCGCGGCCGGAGAAGCACTCTCCGGCCAACATGCCCAACTGCAGCAACAGCTCCCAAAGCGAAGGAGCCAGGACCCAAAGACCTAGCTGGCCTGAAGGGCCCCCGGGAGCCCCCAAGCAGCCCCTCTCCATTTGGGTCTGGGGGCTTTTGTTGGGCCGGGAACCTGGGAGATTCCTGCAAGGTTGCAGTTCGCGGCCCGAGAAGCACTCTCCGGCCAACATGCCCAACTGCAGCAACAGCTCCCAAACCGAAGGAGCCAGGACCCAAAGACCTAGCTGGCCTGAAGGGCCCCCAGGGGGCCCCCAAGCAGCCCCTCTCCATTTGGGTCTGGGGGCTTTCGTTGGGCCGGGAACCTGGGAGATTCATGCAAGGTTGCAGTTCGCGGCCCGAGAAGCACTCTCCGCCCAACATGCCCAACTGCAGCAACAGCTCCCAAAGCGAAGGAGCCAGGACCCAAAAACGTAGCTGGCCTGAAGGGCCCCCAGGGGGCCCCCAAGCAGCCCCTCTCCATTTGGGTCTGGGGGCTTTCGTTGGGCCGGGAACCTGGGAGATTCTTGCAAGGTTGCAGTTAGCAGCCCGAGAAGCACTCTCCGGCCAACATGCCCAACTGCAGCAACAGCTCCCAAACTGAAGGAGCCAGGACCCAAAGACCTAGCTGGCCTGAAGGGCCCCCAGGGGGCCCCCAAGCAGCCCCTCTCAATTTGGGTCTGGGGGCTTTCGTTGGGCATGGATACCTGAGAGGTACCTGCAAGGTTACAGTTCGTGGCCCGAGAAGCACTCTCCGGCCAACATGCCCAACTGCAGCAACAGCTCCCAAACCGAAGGAGCCAGGACCCAAAGACCTAGCTGGCCTGAAGGGCCCCCAGGGGGCCCCCAAGCAGCCCCTCTCAATTTGGGTCTGGGGGCTTTCGTTGGGCCGGGAACCTGGGAGATTCATGCAAGGTTGCAGTTCGCGGCCCGAGAAGCACTCTCCGGCCAACATGCCCAACTGCAGCAACAGCTCCCAAACCGAAGGAGCCAGGACCCAAAGACCTAGCTGGCCTGAAGGGCCCCCAGGGGGCCCCCAAGCAGCTCCTCTCAATTTGGGTCTGGGGGCTTTCGTTGGGCATGGAACCTTGGAGATTCCTGCAAGGTTGCAGTTCGCGGCCCGAGAAGCACTCTCCGCCCAACATGCCCAACTGCAGCAACAGCTCCCAAACCGAAGGAGCCAGGACACAAAGACCTAGCTGGCCTGAAGGGCCCCCAGGGGGGCCCAAAGCAGTCCCTCTCAATTTGGGTCTGGGGGCTTTTGTTGGGCCGGGAACCTGGGAGAATCCTGCAACGTTGCAGTTCGCGGCCCGAGAAGCACTCTCCGGCCAACATGCCCAACTGCAGCAACAGCTCCCAAAGCGAAGGAGCCAGGACCCAAAGACCTAGCTGGCCTGAAGGGCCCCCAGGGGGGCCCCAAGCAGCCCCTCTCAATTTGGGTCTGGGGGCTTTCGTTGGGCCGGGAACCTGGGAGAATCTTTCAAGGTTGCAGTTCGCGGCCCGAGAAGCACTCTCCGGCCAACATGCCCAACTGCAGCAACAGCTCCCAAACCGAAGGAGCCAGGACCCAAAGACCTAGCTGGCCTGAAGGGCCCCCAGGGGGCCCCCAAGCAGCCCCTCTCAATTTGGGTCTGGGGGCTTTCGTTGGGCCGGGAACCTGGGAGATTCCTGCAAGGTTGCAGTTCGCGGCCCGAGAAGCACTCTCCGGCCAACATGCCCAACTGCAGCAACAGCTCCCAAACCGAAGGAGCCAGGACCCAAAGACCTAGCTGGCCTGAAGGGCCCCCAGGGGGCCCCCAAGGAGCTCCTCTCCATTTGGGTCTGGGGGCTTTTGTTGTGCCGGGAACCTGGGAGGTACCTGCAAGGTTGAAGTTCGCGGCCGGAGAAGCACTCTACGGCCAACATGCCCAACTGCAGCACAGCTCCCAAAGCGAAGGAGCCAGGACCCAAAGACCTAGCTGGCCTGAAGGGCCCCCAGGGGGCCCCCAAGCAGCCCCTCTCAATTTGGGTCTGGGGGCTTTCGTTGGGCATGGAACCTGGGAGATTCCTGCAAGGTTGCAGTTCGCGGCCCGAGAAGCACTCTCCGGCCAACATGCCCAACTGCAGCAACAGCTCCCAAAGCGAAGGAGCCAGGACCCAAAGACCTAGCTGGCCTGAAGGGCCCCCAGGGGGCCCCCAAGCAGCCCCTCTCAATTTGGGTCTGGGGGCTTTCGTTGGGCCGGGAACCTGGGAGATTCCTGCAAGGTTGCAGTTCGCGGCCCGAGAAGCACTCTCCGGCCAACATGCCCAACTGCAGCAACAGCTCCCAAAGCGAAGGAGCCAGGACCCAAAGACCTAGCTGGCCTGAAGGGCCCCCAGGGGGCCACCAAGCAGCCCCTCTCAATTTGGGTCTGGGGGCATTCGTTGTGCATGGATACCTGAGAGGTACCTGCAAGGTTGCAGTTCGCGGCCCGAGAAGCACTCTCCGGCCAACATGCCCAACTGCAGCAACAGCTCCCAAACCGAAGGAGCCAGGACCCAAAGACCTAGCTGGCCTGAAGGGCCCCCAGGGGGCCCCCAAGCAGCCCCTCTCCATTTGGGTCTGGGGGCTTTCGTTGGGCCGGGAACCTGGGAGATTCATGCAAGGTTACAGTTCGCGGCCCGAGAAGCACTCTCCGGCCAACATGCCCAACTGCAGCAACAGCTCCCAAACCGAAGGAGCCAGGACCCAAAGACCTAGCTGGCCTGAAGGGCCCCCAGGGGGCCCCAAAGCAGCCCCTCTCAATTTGCGTCTGGGGGCTTCCGTTGGGCATGGATACCTGGGAGATTCCTGCAAGGTTGCAGTTCGCGGCCCGAGAAGCACTCTCCGGCCAACATGCCCAACTGCAGCAACAGCTCCCAAAGTGAAGGAGCCAGGACCCAAAGACCTAGCTGGCCTGAAGGGCCCCCAGGGGGCCCCCAAGCAGTCCCTCTCCATTTGGGTCTGGAGGCTTTCGTTGGGCGGGGAACCTGGGAGATTCATGCAAGGTTGCAGTTCGCGGCCCGAGAAGCACTCTCCGCCCAACATGCCCAACTGCAGCAACAGCTCCCAAAGCGAAGGAGCCAGGACCCAAAGACCTAGCTGGCCTGAAGGGCCCCCAGGGGGCCCCCAAGCAGCCCCTCTCCATTTGGGTCGGGGGGCTTTCGTTGGGCCGGGAACCTGGGAGGTACCTGCAAGGTTGCAGTTCGCGGCCCGAGAAGCACTCTCCGGCCAACATGCCCAACTGCAGCAACAGCTCCCAAAGCGAAGGAGCCAGGACACAAAGACCTAGCTGGCCTGAAGGGCCCCCAGGGGGCCCCCAAGCAGCCCCTCTCCATTTGGGTCTGGGGGCTTTCGTTGGGCATGGATACCTGAGAGGTACCTGCAAGGTTGCAGTTTGCGGCCCGAGAAGCACTCTCCGGCCAACATGCCCAACTGCAGCAACAGCTCCCAAAGCGAAGGAGCCAGGACCCAAAGACCTAGCTGGCCTGAAGGGCCCCCAGGGGGCCCCCAAGCAGCCCCTCTCAATTTGGGTCTGGGGGCTTTCGTTGGGCCGGGAACCTGGGAGATTCATGCAAGGTTGCAGTTCGCGGCCCGAGAAGCACTCTCCGGCCAACATGCCCAACTGCAGCAACAGCTCCCAAAGCGAAGGAGCCAGGACCCAAAGACCTAGCTGGCCTGAAGGGCCCCCAGGGGGCCACCAAGCAGCCCCTCTCAATTTGGGTCTGGGGGCTTTCGTTGGGCATGGATACCTGAGAGGTACCTGCAAGGTTACAGTTCGCGGCCCGAGAAGCACTCTCCGGCCAACATGCCCAACTGCAGCAACAGCTCCCAAACCGAAGGAGCCAGGACCCAAAGACCTAGCTGGCCTGAAGGGCCCCCAGGGGGCCCCCAAGCAGCCCCTCTCCATTTGGGTCTGGGGGCTTTCCTTGGGCCGGGAACCTGGGAGAATCCTGCAAGGTTGCAGTTCGCGGCCCGAGAAGCACTCTCCGGCCAACATGCCCAACTGCAGCAACAGCTCCCAAACCGAAGGAGCCAGGACCCAAAGACCTAGCTGGCCTGAAGGGGCCCCAGGGGGCCCCCAAGCAGCCCCTCTCAATTTGGGTCTGGGGGCTTTCGTTGGGCCGGGAACCTGGGAGATTCATGCAAGGTTGCAGTTCGCGGCCCGAGAAGCACTCTCCGGCCAACATGCCCAAGTGCAGCAACAGCTCCCAAAGCGAAGGAGCCAGGACCCAAAGACCTAGCTGGCCTGAAGGGCCCCCAGGGGGCCCCCAAGCAGCCCCTCTCCATTTGGGTCTGGGGGCTTTTGTTGGGCCGGGAACCTGGGAGATTCCTGCAAGGTTGCAGTTCGAGGCCCGAGAAGCACTCTCCGGCCAACATGCCCAACTGCAGCAACAGCTCCCAAACCGAATGAGCCAGGACACAAAGACCTAGCTGGCCTGAAGGGCCCCCAGGGGGCCCCCAAGTAGGCCCTCTCCATTTGGGTCTGGGGGCTTTCTTTAGGCTGAGAACCTGGGAGATACCAGCAAGGTTGCAGTTCGCGGCCCGAGAAGCACTCTCCGGCCAACATGCCCAATATCCAGCAACAGCTCCCAAAGCGAAGGAGCCAGGACCCAAAGACCTAGCTGGCCTGAAGGGCCCCCAGAAGGCCACCAAGCAGCCCCTCTCCATTTGGGTCTGGGGGCTTTCGTTGGGCATGTATACCTGAGAGGTACCTGCAAGTTACAGTTCGCGGCCCGAGAAGCACTCTCCGCCCAACATGCCCAACTGCAGCAACAGCTCCCAAAGCGAAGGAGCCAGGACACAAAGACCTAGCTGGCCTGAAGGGCCCCCAGGGGGCCTCCAAGCAGCCCCTCTCAATTTGGGTCTGGGGGCTTTCGTTGGGCATGGAACCTGGGAGATTCCTGCAAGGTTGCAGTTCGCGGCCCGAGAAGCACTCTCCGCCCAACATGCCCAACTGCAGCAACAGCTCCCAAACCGAAGGAGCCAGGACCCAAAGACCTAGCTGGCCTGAAGGGCCCCCAGGGGGCCCCCAAGCAGCCCCTCTCCATTTGGATCTGGGGGCTTTCGTTGGGCCGGGAACCTGGGAGAATCCTGCAAGGTTGCAGTTCGCGGCCCGAGAAGCACTCTCCGGCCAACATGCCCAACTGCAGCAACAGCTCCCAAAGCGAAGGAGCCAGGACCCAAAGACCTAGCTGGCCTGAAGGGCCCCCAGGGGGCCCCCAAGCAGCCCCTCTCAATTTGGGTCTGGGGCCTTTCGTTGGGCCGGGAACCTGGGAGATTCCTGCGAGGTTGCAGTTCGCGGCCGGAGAAGCACTCTCCGGCCAACATGCCCAACTGCAGCAACAGCTCCCAAACCGAAGGAGCCAGGACCCAAAGACCTAGCTGGCCTGAAGGGCCCCCATGGGGCCCCCAAGGTGCTCCTCTCCATTTGGGTCTGGGGGCTTTCGTTGGGCCGGGAACCTGGGAGGTACCTGCAAGGTTGCAGTTCGCGGCCGGAGAAGCACTCTCCGGCCAACATGCCCAACTGCAGCAACAGCTCCCAAACCGAATGAGCCAGGACACAAAGACCTAGCTGGCCTGAAGGGCCCCCAGGGGGCCCCCAAGTAGGCCCTCTCCATTTGGGTCTGGGGGCTTTCTTTAGGCTGAGAACCTGGGAGATACCAGCAAGGTTGCAGTTCGCGGCCCGAGAAGCACTCTCCGGCCAACATGCCCAATATCCAGCAACAGCTCCCAAAGCGAAGGAGCCAGGACCCAAAGACCTAGCTGGCCTGAAGGGCCCCCAGGGGGCCACCAAGCAGCCCCTCTCCATTTGGGTCTGGGGGCTTTCGTTGGGCATGTATACCTGAGAGGTACCTGCAAGTTACAGTTCGCGGCCCGAGAAGCACTCTCCGCCCAACATGCCCAACTGCAGCAACAGCTCCCAAACCGAAGGAGCCAGGACCCAAAGACCTAGCTGGCCTGAAGGGCCCCCAGGGGGCCTCCAAGCAGCCCCTCTCAATTTGGGTCTGGGGGCTTTCGTTGGGCATGGAACCTGGGAGATTCCTGCAAGGTTGCAGTTCGCGGCCCGAGAAGCACTCTCCGCCCAACATGCCCAACTGCAGCAACAGCTCCCAAACCGAAGGAGCCAGGACACAAAGACCTAGCTGGCCTGAAGGGCCCCCAGGGGGCCCCCAAGCAGCCCCTCTCAATTTGGGTCTGGGGGCTTTCGTTGGGCCGGGAACCTGGGAGATTCATGCAAGGTTACAGTTCGCGGCCCGAGAAGCACTCTCCGGCCAACATGCCCAACTGCAGCAACAGCTCCCAAACCGAAGGAGCCAGGACCCAAAGACCTAGCTGGCCTGAAGGGCCCCCAGGGGGCCCCAAAGCAGCCCCTCTCAATTTGCGTCTGGGGGCTTCCGTTGGGCATGGATACCTGGGAGATTCCTGCAAGGTTACAGTTCGCGGCCCGAGAAGCACTCTCCGGCCAACATGCCCAACTGCAGCAACAGCTCCCAAACCGAAGGAGCCAGGACCCAAAGACCTAGCTGGCCTGAAGGGCCCCCAGGGGGCCCCCAAGCAGTCCCTCTCCATTTGGGTCTGGAGGCTTTCGTTGGGCGGGGAACCTGGGAGATTCATGCAAGTTTGCAGTTCGCGTCCCGAGAAGCACTCTCCGGCCAACATGCCCAACTGCAGCAACAGCTCCCAAAGCGAAGGAGCCAGGACCCAAAGACCTAGCTGGCCTGAAGGGCCCCCAGGGGGCCCCCAAGCAGCCCCTCTCAATTTGGGTCTGGGGGCTTTCGTTGGGCCGGGAACCTGGGAGAATCCTGCAAGGTTGCAGTTCGCGGCCCGAGAAGCACTCTCCGGCCAACATGCCCAACTGCAGCAACAGCTCCCAAACCGAATGAGCCAGGACACAAAGACCTAGCTGGCCTGAAGGGCCCCCAGGGGGCCCCCAAGCAGCCCCTCTCCATTTGGGTCTGGGGGCTTTCGTTGGGCATGGATACCTGAGAGGTACCTGCAAGGTTACAGTTCGCGGCCCGAGAAGCACTCTCCGGCCAACATGCCCAACTGCAGCAACAGCTCCCAAACCGAAGGAGCCAGGACCCAAAGACCTAGCTGGCCTGAAGGGCCCCCAGGGGGCCCCCAAGCAGCCCCTCTCAATTTGGGTCTGGGGGCTTTCGTTGGGCCGGGAACCTGGGAGATTCATGCAAGGTTGCAGTTCGCGGCCCGAGAAGCACTCTCCGGCCAACATGCCCAACTGCAGCAACAGCTCCCAAACCGAAGGAGCCAGGACCCAAAGACCTAGCTGGCCTGAAGGGCCCCCAGGGGGCCACCAAGCAGCCCCTCTCAATTTGGGTCTGGGGGCTTTCGTTGGGCATGGATACCTGAGAGGTACCTGCAAGGTTACAGTTCGCGGCCCGAGAAGCACTCTCCGGCCAACATGCCCAACTGCAGCAACAGCTCCCAAACCGAAGGAGCCAGGACCCAAAGACCTAGCTGGCCTGAAGGGCCCCCAGGGGGCCCCCAAGCAGCCCCTCTCAATTTGGGTCTGGGGGCTTTCGTTGGGCCGGAAACCTGGGAGAATCCTGCAAGGTTGCAGTTCGCGGCCCGAGAAGCACTCTCCGGCCAACATGCCCAACTGCAGCAACAGCTCCCAAACCGAAGGAGCCAGGACCCAAAGACCTAGCTGGCCTGAAGGGCCCCCAGGGGGCCCCCAAGCAGCCCCTCTCAATTTGGGTCTGGGGGCTTTAATTGGGCCGGGAACCTGGGAGATTCCTGCAAGGTTGCAGTTCGTGGCCCGAGAAGCACTCTCCGGCCAACATGCCCAACTGCAGCAACAGCTCCCAAACCGAAGGAGCCAGGACCCAAAGACCTAGCTGGCCTGAAGGGCCCCCAGGGGGCCCCCAAGCAGCCCCTCTCAATTTGGGTCTGGGGGCTTTCGTTGGGCCGGGAACCTGGGAGAATCCTGCAAGGTTGCAGTTCGCGGCCCGAGAAGCACTCTCCGGCCAACATGCCCAACTGCAGCAACAGCTCCCAAAGCGAAGGAGCCAGGACCCAAAGACCTAGCTGGCCTAAAGGGCCCCCAGGGGGCCCCCAAGCAGCCCCTCTCCATTTGGGTCTGGGGGCTTTCGTTGGGCCGGGAACCTGGGAGAATCCTGCAAGGTTGCAGTTCGCGGCCCGAGAAGCACTCTCCGGCCAACATGCCCAACTGCAGCAACAGCTCCCAAACCGAAGGAGCCAGGACCCAAAGACCTAGCTGGCCTGAAGGGCCCCCATGGGGCCCCCAAGGAGCTCCTCTCCATTTGGGTCTGGGGGCTTTAGTTGGGCCGGGAACCTGGGAGGTACCAGCAAGGTTGCAGTTCGCGGCCGGAGAAGCACTCTCCGGCCAACATGCCCAACTGCAGCAACAGCTCCCAAAGCGAAGGAGCCAGGACCCAAAGACCTAGCTGGCCTGAAGGGCCCCCAGGGGGCCCCCAAGCAGCCCCTCTCAATTTGGGTCTGGGGGCTTTCGTTGGGCATGGAACCTGGGAGATTCCTGCAAGGTTGCAGTTCGAGGCCCGAGAAGCACTCTCCGGCCAACATGCCCAACTGCAGCAACAGCTCCCAAACCGAAGGAGCCAGGACACAAAGACCTAGCTGGCATGAAGGGCCCCCAGGGGGCCCCCAAGCAGCCCCTCTCAATTTGGGTCTGGGGGCTTTCGTTGGGCCGGGAACCTGGGAGATTCCTTCAAGGTTGCAGTTCGCGGCCCGAGAAGCACTCTCCGGCCAACATGCCCAACTGCAGCAACAGCTCCCAAACCGAAGGAGCCAGGACCCAAAGACCTAGCTGGCCTGAAGGGCCCCCAGGGGGCCCCCAAGCAGCCCCTCTCAATTTGGGTCTGGGGGCTTTCGTTGGGCCGGGAACCTGGGAGATTCCTTCAAGGTTGCAGTTCGTGGCCCGAGAAGCACTCTCCGGCCAACATGCCCAACTGCAGCAACAGCTCCCAAACCGAAGGAGCCAGGACCCAAAGACCTAGCTGGCCTGAAGGGCCCCCAGGGGGCCACCAAGCAGCCCCTCTCAATTTGGGTCTGGGGGCTTTCGTTGGGCATGTATACCTGACAGGTACCTGCAAGGTTACAGTTCGCGGCCCGAGAAGCACTCTCCGGCCAACATGCTCAAATGCAGCAACAGCTCCCAAAGCGAAGGAGCCAGGACCCAAAGACCTAGCTGGCCTGAAGGGCCCCCAGGGGGCCCCCAAGCAGCCCCTCTCCATTTGGGTCTGGGGGCTTTCGTTGGGCCGGGAACCTGGGAGAATCCTGCAAGGTTGCAGTTCGCGGCCCGAGAAGCACTCTCCGGCCAACATGCCCAACTGCAGCAACAGCTCCCAAAGCGAAGGAGCCAGGACACAAAGACCTAGCTGGCCTGAAGGGCCCCCAGGGGGCCCCCAAGCAGCCCCTCTCCATTTGGGTCTGGGGGCTTTCGTTGGGCCGGGAACCTGGGAGAATCCTGCAAGGTTGCAGTTCGCGGCCCGAGAAGCACTCTCCGGCCAACATGCTCAATATCCAGCAACAGCTCCCAAACCGAAGGAGCCAGGACCCAAAGACCTAGCTGGCCTGAAGGGCCCCCATGGGGCCCCCAAGGAGCTCCTCTCCATTTGGGTCTGGGGGCTTTAGTTGGGCCGGGAACCTGGGAGGTACCAGCAAGGTTGCAGTTCGCGGCCGGAGAAGCACTCTCCGGCCAACATGCCCAACTGCAGCAACAGCTCCCAAAGCGAAGGAGCCAGGACCCAAAGACCTAGCTGGCCTGAAGGGCCCCCAGGGGGCCCCCAAGCAGCCCCTCTCAATTTGGGTCTGGGGGCTTTCGTTGGGCATGGAACCTGGGAGATTCCTGCAAGGTTGCAGTTCGAGGCCCGAGAAGCACTCTCCGGCCAACATGCCCAACTGCAGCAACAGCTCCCAAACCGAAGGAGCCAGGACACAAAGACCTAGCTGGCATGAAGGGCCCCCAGGGGGCCCCCAAGCAGCCCCTCTCAATTTGGGTCTGGGGGCTTTCGTTGGGCCGGGAACCTGGGAGATTCCTTCAAGGTTGCAGTTCGCGGCCCGAGAAGCACTCTCCGGCCAACATGCCCAACTGCAGCAACAGCTCCCAAACCGAAGGAGCCAGGACCCAAAGACCTAGCTGGCCTGAAGGGCCCCCAGGGGGCCCCCAAGCAGCCCCTCTCCATTTGGGTCTGGGGGCTTTAGTTGGGCATGGAACCTTGGAGATTCCTGCAAGGTTGCAGTTCGCGGCCCGAGAAGCACTCTCCGGCCAACATGCCCAACTGCAGCAACAGCTCCCAAAGCGAAGGAGCCAGGACCCAAAGACCTAGCTGGCCTGAAGGGCCCCCAGGGGGCCCCCAAGCAGCCCCTCTCCATTTGGGTCTGGGGGCTTTCGTTGGGCCGGGAACCTGGGAGAATCCTGCAAGGTTGCAGTTCGCGGCCCGAGAAGCACTCTCCGGCCAACATGCCCAACTGCAGCAACAGCTCCCAAAGCGAAGGAGCCAGGACACAAAGACCTAGCTGGCCTGAAGGGCCCCCAGGGGGCCCCCAAGCAGCCCCTCTCAATTTGGGTCTGGGGGCTTTCGTTGGGCCGGGAACCTGGGAGAATCCTGCAAGGTTGCAGTTCGCGGCCCGAGAAGCACTCTCCGGCCAACATGCCCAACTGCAGCAACAGCTCCCAAACCGAAGGAGCCAGGACCCAAAGACCTAGCTGGCCTGAAGGGCCCCCAGGGGGCCCCCAAGCAGCCCCTCTCAATTTGGGTCTGGGGGCTTTCGTTGGGCCGGGAACCTGGGAGATTCCTTCAAGGTTGCAGTTCGCGGCCCGAGAAGCACTCTCCGGCCAACATGCCCAACTGCAGCAACAGCTCCCAAACCGAAGGAGCCAGGACCCAAAGACCTAGCTGGCCTGAAGGGCCCCCAGGGGGCCACCAAGCAGCCCCTCTCCATTTGGGTCTGGGGGCTTTCGTTGGGCATGGATACCTGAGAGGTACCTGCAAGGTTACAGTTCGCGGCCCGAGAAGCACTCTCCGGCCAACATGCTCAACTGCAGCAACAGCTCCCAAAGCGAAGGAGCCAGGACCCAAAGACCTAGCTGGCCTGAAGGGCCCCCAGAAGGCCACCAAACAGCCCCTCTCCATTTGGGTCTGGGGGCTTTCGTTGGGCCGGGAACCTGGGAGAATCCTGCAAGGTTGCAGTTCGCGGCCCGAGAAGCACTCTCCGGCCAACATGCCCAACTGCAGCAACAGCTCCCAAACCGAAGGAGCCAGGACCCAAAGACCTAGCTGGCCTGAAGGGCCCCCAGGGGGCCACCAAGCAGCCCCTCTCAATTTGGGTCTGGGGGCTTTCGTTGGGCATGTATACGTGACAGGTACCTGCAAGGTTACAGTTCGCGGCCCGAGAAGCACTCTCCGGCCAACATGCTCAAATGCAGCAACAGCTCCCAAACCGAAGGAGCCAGGACCCAAAGACCTAGCTGGCCTGAAGGGCCCCCAGGGGGCCCCCAAGCAGCCCCTCTCCATTTGGGTCTGGGGGCTTTCGTTGGGCATGGAACCTGGGAGATTCCTGCAAGGTTGCAGTTCGCGGCCCGAGAAGCACTCTCCGGCCAACATGCCCAAGTGCAGCAACAGCTCCCAAACCGAAGGAGCCAGGACCCAAAGACCTAGCTGGCCTGAAGGGCCCCCAGGGGGGCCCCAAGCAGCCCCTCTCAATTTGGGTCTGGGGGCTTTCTTTGGGCCGGGAACCTGGGAGAATCCTGCAAGTTTGCAGTTCGCGGCCCAAGAAGCACTCTCCGGCCAACATGCCCAACTGCAGCAACAGCTCCCAAACCGAAGGAGCCAGGACCCAAAGACCTAGCTGGCCTGAAGGGCCCCCAGGGGGCCCCCAAGCAGCCCCTCTCAATTTGGGTCTGGGGGCTTTCGTTGGGCATGGATACCTGAGAGGTACCTGCAAGGTTGCAGTTCGCGGCCCGAGAAGCACTCTCCGGCCAACATGCTCAACTGCAGCAACAGCTCCCAAAGCGAAGGAGCCAGGACACAAAGACCTAGCTGGCCTGAAGGTCCCCCAGGGGGCCCCCAAGGAGCTCCTCTCCATTTGGGTCTGGGGGCTTTAGTTGGGCCGGGAACCTGGGAGGTACCAGCAATGTTGCAGTTCGCGGCCGGAGAAGCACTCTCCGGCCAACATGCCCAACTGCAGCAACAGCTCCCAAAGCGAAGGAGCCAGGACCCAAAGACCTAGCTGGCCTGAAGGGCCCCCAGGGGGCCCCCAAGCAGCCCCTCTCCATTTGGGTCTGGGGGCTTTTGTTGGGCATGGAACCTGGGAGATTCCTGCAAGGTTGAAGTTCGAGGCCCGAGAAGCACTCTCCGGCCAACATGCCCAACTGCAGCAACAGCTCCCAAACCGAAGGAGCCAGGACACAAAGACCTAGCTGGCCTGAAGGGCCCCCAGGGGGCCACCAAGCAGCCCCTCTCAATTTGGGTTTGGGGGCTTTCGTTGGGCCGGGAACCTGGGAGATTCCTTCAAGGTTGCAGTTCGCGGCACGAGATGCACTCTCCGGCCAACATGCCCAACTGCAGCAACAGCTCCCAAACCGAAGGAGCCAGGACCCAAAGACCTAGCTGGCCTGAAGGGCCCCCAGGGGGCCCCCAAGCAGCCCCTCTCCATTTGGGTCTGGGGGCTTTCGTTGGGCCGGGAACCTGGGAGGTACCTGCAAGGTTGCAGTTCGCGGCCCGAGAAGCACTCTCCGCCCAACATGCCCAACTGCAGCAACAGCTCCCAAACCGAATGAGCCAGGACACAAAGACCTAGCTGGCCTGAAGGGTCCCCAGGGGGCCCCCAAGCAGCCCCTCTCAATTTGGGTCTGGGGGCTTTCGTTGGGCCGGGAACCTGGGAGATTCATGCAAGGTTGCAGTTCGCGGCCCGAGAAGCACTCTCCGGCCAACATGCCCAACTGCAGCAACAGCTCCCAAACCGAAGGAGCCAGGACCCAAAGACCTAGCTGGCCTGAAGGGCCCCCAGGGGGCCCCCAAGCAGCCCCTCTCCATTTGGGTCTGGGGGCTTTCATTGGGCATGGAACCTTGGAGATTCCTGCAAGGTTGCAGTTCGCGGCCCGAGAAGCACTCTCCGGCCAACATGCTCAACTGCAGCAACAGCTCCCAAAGCGAAGGAGCCAGGACCCAAAGACCTAGCTGGCCTGAAGGGCCCCCAGGGGGCCCCCAAGCAGCCCCTCTCCATTTGGGTCTGGGGGCTTTCGTTGGGCCGGGAACCTGGGAGAATCCTGCAAGGTTGCAGTTCGCGGCCCGAGAAGCACTCTCCGGCCAACATGCCCAACTGCAGCAACAGCTCCCAAAGCGAAGGAGCCAGGACCCAAAGACCTAGCTGGCCTGAAGGGCCCCCAGGGGGCCACCAAGCAGCCCCTCTCAATTTGGGTCTGGGGGCTTTCGTTGGGCATGTATACCTGACAGGTACCTGCAAGGTTACAGTTCGCGGCCCGAGAAGCACTCTCCGCCCAACATGCCCAACTGCAGCAACAGCTCCCAAACCGAAGGAGCCAGGACCCAAAGACCTAGCTGGCCTGAAGGGCCCCCAGGGGGCCCCCAAGCAGCCCCTCTCAATTTGGGTCTGGGGGCTTTCGTTGGGCCGGGAACCTGGGAGGTACCTGCAAGGTTGCAGTTCGCGGCCCGAGAAGCACTCTCCGGCCAACATGCCCAACTGCAGCAACAGCTCCCAAACCGAAGGAGCCAGGACCCAAAGACCTAGCTGGCCTGAAGGGCCCCCAGGGGGCCCCCAAGCGGCCCCTCTCAATTTGGGTCTGGGGGCTTTCGTTGGGCCGGGAACCTGGGAGAATCCTGCAAGGTTGCAGTTCGCGGCCCGAGAAGCACTCTCCGGCCAACATGCCCAACTGCAGCAACAGCTCCCAAAGCGAAGGAGCCAGGACCCAAAGACCTAGCTGGCCTGAAGGGCCCCCAGGGGGCCCCCAAGCAGCCCCTCTCAATTTGGGTCTGGGGGCTTTCGTTGGGCCGGGAACCTGGGAGGTACCTGCAAGGTTGCAGTTCGCGGCCCGAGAAGCACTCTCCGGCCAACATGCCCAACTGCAGCAACAGCTCCCAAAGCGAAGGAGCCAGGACCCAAAGACCTAGCTGGCCTGAAGGGCCCCCAGGGGGCCCCCAAGCAGCCCCTCTCCATTTGGGTCTGGGGGCTTTCGTTGGGCCGGGAACCTGGGAGATTCCTGCAAGGTTGCAGTTCGCGGCCCGAGAAGCACTCTCCGGCCAACATGCCCAACTGCAGCAACAGCTCCCAAACCGAATGAGCCAGGACACAAAGACCTAGCTGGCCTGAAGGGCCCCCAGGGGGCCCCCAAGTAGGCCCTCTCCATTTGGGGCTGGGGGCTTTCTTTAGGCTGAGAACCTGGGAGATACCAGCAAGGTTGCAGTTCGCGGCCCGAGAAGCACTCTCCGGCCAACATGCCCAATATCCAGCAACAGCTCCCAAAGCGAATGAGCCAGGACCCAAAGACCTAGCTGGCCTGAAGGGCCCCCAGAAGGCCACCAAGCAGCCCCTCTCCATTTGGGTCTGGGGGCTTTCGTTGGGCATGTATACCTGAGAGGTACCTGCAAGTTACAGTTCGCGGCCCGAGAAGCACTCTCCGGCCAACATGCCCAACTGCAGCAACAGCTCCCAAAGCGAAGGAGCCAGGACACAAAGACCTAGCTGGCCTGAAGGGCACCCAGGGGGCCACCAAGGAGCTCCTCTCAATTTGGGTCTGGGGGCTTTCGTTGGGCATGTATACCTGAGAGGTACCTGCAAGGTTACAGTTCGAGGCCCGAGAAGCACTCTCCGGCCAACATGCCCAACTGCAGCAACAGCTCCCAAAGCGAAGGAGCCAGGACCCAAAGACCTAGCTGGCCTGAAGGGCCCCCAGGGGGCCCCCAAGCAGCCCCCCTCAATTTGGGTCTGGGGGCTTTCGTTGGGCCGGGAACCTGGGAGATTCCTGCAAGGTTGCAGTTCGCGGCCCGAGAAGCACTCTCCGCCCAACTTGCCCAACGTCAACAACAGCTCCCAAAGCGAATGAGCCAGGACCCAAAGACCTAGCTGGCCTGAAGGGCCCCCAGGGGGGCCCAAAGAAGTCCCTCTCCATTTGGGTCTGGGTGCTTTCTTTAGGCTGAGAACCTGGGAGATACCAGCAAGGTTGCAGTTCGCGGCCCGAGAAGCACTCTCCGGCCAACATGCCCAATATCCAGCAACAGCTCCCAAAGCGAAGGAGCCAGGACCCAAAGACCTAGCTGGCCTGAAGGGCCCCCAGAAGGCCACCAAGCAGCCCCTCTCCATTTGGGTCTGGGGGCTTTCGTTGGGCATGTATACCTGAGAGGTACCTGCAAGTTACAGTTCGCGGCCCGAGAAGCACTCTCCGGCCAACATGCCCAACTGCAGCAACAGCTCCCAAACCGAAGGAGCCAGGACCCAAAGACCTAGCTGGCCTGAAGGGCCCCCAGGGGGCCCCCAAGCAGCCCCTCTCCATTTGGGTCTGGGGGTTTTCGTTGGGCCGGGAACCTGGGAGGTACCTGCAAGGTTGCAGTTCGCGGCCCGAGAAGCACTCTCCGGCCAACATGCCCAACTGCAGCAACAGCTCCCAAACCGAAGGAGCCAGGACCCAAAGACCTAGCTGGCCTGAAGGGCCCCCAGGGGGCCCCCAAGCAGCCCCTCTCAATTTGGGTCTGGGGGCTTTCGTTGGGCCGGGAACCTGGGAGAATCCTGCAAGGTTGCAGTTCGCGGCCGGAGAAGCACTCTCCGGCCAACATGCCCAACTGCAGCAACAGCTCCCAAACCGAAGGAGCCAGGACCCAAAGACCTAGCTGGCCTGAAGGGCCCCCAGGGGGCCCCCAAGCAGCCCCTCTCAATTTGGGTCTGGGGGCTTTCGTTGGGCCGGGAACCTGGGAGAATCCTGCAAGGTTGCAGTTCGAGGCCCGAGAAGCACTCTCCGGCCAACATGCCCAACTGCAGCAACAGCTCCCAAACCGAAGGAGCCAGGACCCAAAGACCTAGCTGGCCTGAAGGGCCCCCAGGGGGCCCCCAAGCAGCCCCTCTCAATTTGGGTCTGGGGGCTTTCGTTGGGCCGGGAACCTGGGAGGTACCTGCAAGGTTGCAGTTCGCGGCCCGAGAAGCACTCTCCGGCCAACATGCCCAACTGCAGCAACAGCTCCCAAAGCGAAGGAGCCAGGACCCAAAGACCTAGCTGGCCTGAAGGGGCCCCAGGGGGCCCCCAAGCAGCCCCTCTCAATTTGGGTCTGGGGGCTTTCGTTGGGGCGGGAACCTGGGAGAATCCTGCAAGGTTGCAGTTCGCGGCCCGAGAAGCACTCTCCGGCCAACATGCCCAACTGCAGCAACAGCTCCCAAAGCGAAGGAGCCAGGACCCAAAGACCTAGCTGGCCTGAAGGGCCCCCAGGGGGCCCCCAAGCAGCCCCTCTCCATTTGGGTCTGGGGGCTTTCGTTGGGCCGGGAACCTGGGAGATTCCTGCAAGGTTGCAGTTCGAGGCCCGAGAAGCACTCTCCGGCCAACATGCCCAACTGCAGCAACAGCTCCCAAAGCGAAGGAGCCAGGACACAAAGACCTAGCTGGCCTGAAGGGCCCCCAGGGGGCCCCCAAGTAGGCCCTCTCCATTTGGGGCTGGGGGCTTTCTTTAGGCTGAGAACCTGGGAGATACCAGCAAGGTTGCAGTTCGCGGCCCGAGAAGCACTCTCCGGCCAACATGCCCAATATCCAGCAACAGCTCCCAAAGCGAAGGAGCCAGGACCCAAAGACCTAGCTGGCCTGAAGGGCCCCCAGAAGGCCACCAAGCAGCCCCTCTCCATTTGGGTCTGGGGGCTTTCGTTGGGCATGTATACCTGAGAGGTACCTGCAAGTTACAGTTCGCGGCCCGAGAAGCACTCTCCGCCCAACATGCCCAACTGCAGCAACAGCTCCCAAAGCGAAGGAGCCAGGACATAAAGACCTAGCTGGCCTGAAGGGCCCCCAGGG
The DNA here is from genome assembly GCF_964237585.1 of Gallinula chloropus. Taxonomy (NCBI): domain Eukaryota; kingdom Metazoa; phylum Chordata; class Aves; order Gruiformes; family Rallidae; genus Gallinula; species Gallinula chloropus. Next base: position 590,109 of record NW_028168452.1, read on the forward strand.
GGCCTCCAAGCAGCCCCTCTCAATTTGGGTCTGGGGGCTTTCGTTGGGCATGGAACCTGGGAGATTCCTGCAAGGTTGCAGTTCGCGGCCCGAGAAGCACTCTCCGCCCAACATGCCCAACTGCAGCAACAGCTCCCAAACCGAAGGAGCCAGGACCCAAAGACCTAGCTGGCCTGAAGGGCCCCCAGGGGGGCCCCAAGCAGCCCCTCTCAATTTGGGTCTGGGGGCTTTCGTTGGGCCGGGAACCTGGGAGATTCCTGCGAGGTTGCAGTTCGCGGCCCGAGAAGCACTCTCCGCCCAACATGCCCAACTGCAGCAACAGCTCCCAAACCGAAGGAGCCAGGACCCAAAGACCTAGCTGGCCTGAAGGGCCCCCATGGGGCCCCCAAGGAGCTCCTCTCCATTTGGGTCTGGGGGCTTTAGTTGGGCCGGGAACCTGGGAGGTACCTGCAAGGTTGCAGTTCGCGGCCGGAGAAGCACTCTCCGGCCAACATGCCCAACTGCAGCAACAGCTCCCAAAGCGAAGGAGCCAGGACCCAAAGACCTAGCTGGCCTGAAGGGCCCCCGGGAGCCCCCAAGCAGCCCCTCTCCATTTGGGTCTGGGGGCTTTTGTTGGGCGGGAACCTGGGAGATTCCTGCAAGGTTGCAGTTCGAGGCCCGAGAAGCACTCTCCGGCCAACATGCCCAACTGCAGCAACAGCTCCCAAACCGAATGAGCCAGGACCCAAAGACCTAGCTGGCCTGAAGGGCCCCCAGGGGGCCCCCAAGCAGCCCCTCTCCATTTGGGTCTGGGGGCTTTCGTTGGGCCGGGAACCTGGGAGATTCCTTCAAGGTTGCAGTTCGCGGCCCGAGAAGCACTCTCCGGCCAACATGCCCAACTGCAGCAACAGCTCCCAAAGCGAAGGAGCCAGGACCCAAAAACCTAGCTGGCCTGAAGGGCCCCCAGGGGGCCCCCAAGCAGCCCCTCTCCATTTGGGTCTGGGGGCTTTCGTTGGGCCGGGAACCTGGGAGATTCTTGCAAGGTTGCAGTTCGAGGCCCGAGAAGCACTCTCCGGCCAACATGCCCAATATCCAGCAACAGCTCCCAAAGCGAAGGAGCCAGGACCCAAAGACCTAGCTGGCCTGAAGGGCCCCCAGGGGGCCCCCAAGTAGGCCCTCTCCATTTGGGGCTGGGGGCTTTCTTTAGGCTGAGAACCTGGGAGATACCAGCAAGGTTGCAGTTCGCGGCCCGAGAAGCACTCTCCGGCCAACATGCCCAATATCCAGCAACAGCTCCCAAAGCGAAGGAGCCAGGACCCAAAGACCTAGCTGGCCTGAAGGGCCCCCAGAAGGCCACCAAGCAGCCCCTCTCCATTTGGGTCTGGGGGCTTTCGTTGGGCATGTATACCTGAGAGGTACCTGCAAGTTACAGTTCGCGGCCCGAGAAGCACTCTCCGGCCAACATGCCCAACTGCAGCAACAGCTCCCAAAGCGAAGGAGCCAGGACCCAAAGACCTAGCTGGCCTGAAGGGCCCCCGGGAGCCCCCAAGCAGCCCCTCTCCATTTGGGTCTGGGGGCTTTTGTTGGGCCGGGAACCTGGGAGATTCCTGCAAGGTTGCAGTTCGCGGCCCGAGAAGCACTCTCCGGCCAACATGCCCAACTGCAGCAACAGCTCCCAAACCGAATGAGCCAGGACCCAAAGACCTAGCTGGCCTGAAGGGCCCCCAGGGGGCCCCCAAGCAGCCCCTCTCCATTTGGGTCTGGGGGCTTTCGTTGGGCCGGGAACCTGGGAGATTCCTTCAAGGTTGCAGTTCGCGGCCCGAGAAGCACTCTCCGGCCAACATGCCCAACTGCAGCAACAGCTCCCAAAGCGAAGGAGCCAGGACCCAAAAACCTAGCTGGCCTGAAGGGCCCCCAGGGGGCCCCCAAGCAGCCCCTCTCCATTTGGGTCTGGGGGCTTTCGTTGGGCCGGGAACCTGGGAGATTCCTTCAAGGTTGCAGTTCGCGGCCCGAGAAGCACTCTCCGGCCAACATGCCCAACTGCAGCAACAGCTCCCAAAGCGAAGGAGCCAGGACCCAAAGACCTAGCTGGCCTGAAGGGCCCCCAGGGGGCCCCCAAGTAGGCCCTCTCCATTTGGGGCTGGGGGCTTTCTTTAGGCTGAGAACCTGGGAGATACCAGCAAGGTTGCAGTTCGCGGCCCGAGAAGCACTCTCCGGCCAACATGCCCAATATCCAGCAACAGCTCCCAAAGCGAAGGAGCCAGGACCCAAAGACCTAGCTGGCCTGAAGGGCCCCCATGGGGCCCCCAAGCAGCCCCTCTCCATTTGGGTCTGGGGGCTTTCGTTGGGCATGTATACCTGAGAGGTACCTGCAAGTTACAGTTCGCAGCCCGAGAAGCACTCTCCGCCCAACATGCCCAACTGCAGCAACAGCTCCCAAACCGAAGGAGCCAGGACACAAAGACCTAGCTGGCCTGAAGGGCCCCCAGGGGGGCCCCAAGCAGCCCCTCTCAATTTGGGTCTGGGGGCTTTCGTTGGGCATGTATACCTGAGAGGTACCTGCAAGGTTACAGTTCGCGGCCCGAGAAGCACTCTCCGGCCAACATGCCCAACTGCAGCAACAGCTCCCAAACCGAAGGAGCCAGGACCCAAAGACCTAGCTGGCCTGAAGGGCCCCCAGGGGGCCCCCAAGCAGCCCCCCTCAATTTGGGTCTGGGGGCTTTCGTTGGGCCGGGAACCTGGGAGATTCATGCAAGGTTGCAGTTCGCGGCCCGAGAAGCACTCTCCGGCCAACATGCCCAACTGCAGCAACAGCTCCCAAACCGAAGGAGCCAGGACCCAAAGACCTAGCTGGCCTGAAGGGCCCCCAGGGGGCCCCCAAGCGGCCCCTCTCAATTTGGGTCTGGGGGCTTTCGTTGGGCATGGAACCTGGGAGATTCCTGCAAGGTTGCAGTTCGCGGCCCGAGAAGCACTCTCCGCCCAACTTGCCCAACGTCAACAACAGCTCCCAAACCGAATGAGCCAGGACCCAAAGACCTAGCTGACCTGAAGGTCCCCCAGGGGGGCCCAAAGAAGTCCCTCTACATTTGGGTCTGGGGGCTTTCTTTAGGCTGAGAACCTGGGAGATACCAGCAAGGTTGCAGTTCGCGGCCCGAGAAGCACTCTCCGGCCAACATGCCCAACTGCAGCAACAGCTCCCAAAGCGAAGGAGCCAGGACCCAAAGACCTAGCTGGCCTGAAGGGCCCCCAGGGGGCCCCCAAGCAGCCCCTCTCCATTTGGGTCTGGGGGTTTTCGTTGGGCCGGGAACCTGGGAGGTACCTGCAAGGTTGCAGTTCGCGGCCCGAGAAGCACTCTCCGGCCAACATGCCCAACTGCAGCAACAGCTCCCAAACCGAAGGAGCCAGGACTCAAAGACCTAGCTGGCCTGAAGGGCCCCCAGGGGGCCCCCAAGCAGCCCCTCTCAATTTGGGTCTGGGGGCTTTCGTTGGGCCGGGAACCTGGGAGAATCCTGCAAGGTTGCAGTTCGCGGCCGGAGAAGCACTCTCCGGCCAACATGCCCAACTGCAGCAACAGCTCCCAAACCGAAGGAGCCAGGACCCAAAGACCTAGCTGGCCTGAAGGGCCCCCAGGGGGCCCCCAAGCAGCCCCTCTCAATTTGGGTCTGGGGGCTTTCGTTGGGCCGGGAACCTGGGAGAATCCTGCAAGGTTGCAGTTCGCGGCCCGAGAAGCACTCTCCGGCCAACATGCCCAACTGCAGCAACAGCTCCCAAACCGAAGGAGCCAGGACCCAAAGACCTAGCTGGCCTGAAGGGCCCCCAGGGGGCCACCAAGCAGCCCCTCTCAATTTGGGTCTGGGGGCTTTCGTTGGGCCGGGAACCTGGGAGAATCCTGCAAGGTTGCAGTTCGCGGCCCGAGAAGCACTCTCCGGCCAACATGCCCAACTGCAGCAACAGCTCCCAAAGCGAAGGAGCCAGGACCCAAAGACCTAGCTGGCCTGAAGGGGCCCCAGGGGGCCCCCAAGCAGCACCTCTCAATTTGGGTCTGGGGGCTTTCGTTGGGCCGGGAACCTGGGAGAATCCTGCAAGGTTGCAGTTCGCGGCCCGAGAAGCACTCTCCGGCCAACATGCCCAACTGCAGCAACAGCTCCCAAACCGAAGGAGCCAGGACCCAAAGACCTAGCTGGCCTGAAGGGCCCCCAGGGGGCCCCCAAGCAGCCCCTCTCCATTCGGGTCTGGGGGCTTTCGTTGGGCCGGGAACCTGGGAGATTCCTGCAAGGTTGCAGTTCGCGGCCCGAGAAGCACTCTCCGGCCAACATGCCCAACTGCAGCAACAGCTCCCAAACCGAATGAGCCAGGACACAAAGACCTAGCTGGCCTGAAGGGCCCCCAGGGGGCCCCCAAGTTGGCCCTCTCCATTTGGGTCTGGGGGCTTTCTTTAGGCTGAGAACCTGGGAGATACCAGCAAGGTTGCAGTTCGCGGCCCGAGAAGCACTCTCCGGCCAACATGCCCAATATCCAGCAACAGCTCCCAAAGCGAAGGAGCCAGGACCCAAAGACCTAGCTGGCCTGAAGGGCCCCCAGAAGGCCACCAAACAGCCCCTCTCCATTTGGGTCTGGGGGCTTTCGTTGGGCATGTATACCTGAGAGGTACCTGCAAGTTACAGTTCGCGGCCCGAGAAGCACTCTCCGGCCAACATGCCCAACTGCAGCAACAGCTCCCAAAGCGAAGGAGCCAGGACACAAAGACCTAGCTGGCCTGAAGGGCCCCCAGGGGGCCTCCAAGCAGCCCCTCTCAATTTGGGTCTGGGGGCTTTCGTTGGGCATGGAACCTGGGAGATTCCTGCAAGGTTGCAGTTCGCGGCCCGAGAAGCACTCTCCGCCCAACATGCCCAACTGCAGCAACAGCTCCCAAACCGAAGGAGCCAGGACCCAAAGACCTAGCTGGCCTGAAGGGCCCCCAGGGGGGCCCCAAGCAGCCCCTCTCAATTTGGGTCTGGGTGCTTTCGTTGGGCCGGGAACCTGGGAGAATCCTGCAAGGTTGCAGTTCGCGGCCCGAGAAGCACTCTCCGGCCAACATGCCCAAGTGCAGCAACAGCTCCCAAAGCGAAGGAGCCAGGACCCAAAGACCTAGCTGGCCTGAAGGGCCCCCAGGGGGCCCCCAAGCAGCCCCTCTCAATTTGGGTCTGGGGCCTTTCGTTGGGCCGGGAACCTGGGAGATTCATGCGAGGTTGCAGTTCGCGGCCCGAGAAGCACTCTCCGGCCAACATGCCCAACTGCAGCAACAGCTCCCAAAGCGAAGGAGCCAGGACCCAAAGACCTAGCTGGCCTGAAGGGCCCCCGGGAGCCCCCAAGCAGCCCCTCTCCATTTGGGTCTGGGGGCTTTTGTTGGGCCGGGAACCTGGGAGATTCCTGCAAGGTTGCAGTTCGAGGCCCGAGAAGCACTCTCCGGCCAACATGCCCAACTGCAGCAACAGCTCCCAAACCGAATGAGCCAGGACCCAAAGACCTAGCTGGCCTGAAGGGCCCCCAGGGGGCCCCCAAGCAGCCCCTCTCCATTTGGGTCTGGGGGCTTTCGTTGGGCCGGGAACCTGGGAGATTCCTTCAAGGTTGCAGTTCGCGGCCCGAGAAGCACTCTCCGCCCAACATGCCCAACTGCAGCAACAGCTCCCAAAGCGAAGGAGCCAGGACACAAAAACCTAGCTGGCCTGAAGGGCCCCCAGGGGGCCCCCAAGCAGCCCCTCTCCATTTGGGTCTGGGGGCTTTCGTTGGGCCGGGAACCTGGGAGATTCTTGCAAGGTTGCAGTTCGCGGCCCGAGAAGCACTCTCCGGCCAACATGCCCAACTGCAGCAACAGCTCCCAAACCGAAGGAGCCAGGACCCAAAGACCTAGCTGGCCTGAAGGGCCCCCAGGGGGCCCCCAAGCAGCCCCTCTCAATTTGGGTCTGGGGGCTTTCGTTGGGCATGTATACCTGACAGGTACCTGCAAGGTTACAGTTCGCGGCCCGAGAAGCACTCTCCGGCCAACATGCCCAACTGCAGCAACAGCTCCCAAACCGAAGGAGCCAGGACCCAAAGACCTAGCTGGCCTGAAGGGCCCCCAGGGGGCCCCCAAGCAGCCCCTCTCAATTTGGGTCTGGGGGCTTTCGTTGGGCCGGGAACCTGGGAGATTCATGCAAGGTTGCAGTTCGCGACCCGAGAAGCACTCTCCGGCCAACATGCCCAACTGCAGCAACAGCTCCCAAACCGAAGGAGCCAGGACCCAAAGACCTAGCTGGCCTGAAGGGCCCCCAGGGGGCCCCCAAGCAGCTCCTCTCAATTTGGGTCTGGGGGCTTTCGTTGGGCATGGAACCTGGGAGATTCCTGCAAGGTTGCAGTTCGCGGCCCGAGAAGCACTCTCCGGCCAACATGCCCAACTGCAGCAACAGCTCCCAAAGCGAAGGAGCCAGGACCCAAAGACCTAGCTGGCCTGAAGGGCCCCCAGGGGGCCCCCAAGCAGCCCCTCTCAATTTGGGTCTGGGGGCTTTCGTTGGGCCGGGAACCTGGGAGATTCCTTCAAGGTTGCAGTTCGCGGCCCGAGAAGCACTCTCCGGCCAACATGCCCAACTGCAGCAACAGCTCCCAAACCGAAGGAGCCAGGACCCAAAGACCTAGCTGGCCTGAAGGGCCCCCAGGGGGCCCCCAAGGAGCTCCTCTCCATTTGGGTCTGGGGGCTTTTGTTGGGCCGGGAACCTGGGAGGTACCTGCAAGGTTGAAGTTCGCGGCCGGAGAAGCACTCTCCGGCCAACATGCCCAACTGCAGCAACAGCTCCCAAACCGAAGGAGCCAGGACCCAAAGACCTAGCTGGCCTGAAGGGCCCCCAGGGGGCCCCCAAGCAGCCCCTCTCAATTTGCGTCTGGGGGCTTCCGTTGGGCATGGATACCTGGGAGATTCCTGCAAGGTTGCAGTTCGCGGCCCGAGAAGCACTCTCCGGCCAACATGCCCAACTGCAGCAACAGCTCCCAAAGCGAAGGAGCCAGGACCCAAAGACCTAGCCGGCCTGAAGGGCCCCCAGGGGGCCCCCAAGCAGTCCCCCTCCATTTGGGTCTGGAGGCTTTCGTTGGGCGGGGAACCTGGGAGATTCATGCAAGGTTGCAGTTCGCGTCCCGAGAAGCACTCTCCGCCAAACATGCCCAACTGCAGCAACAGCTCCCAAAGCGAAGGAGCCAGGACCCAAAGACCTAGCTGGCCTGAAGGGCCCCCAGGGGGCCCCCAAGCAGCCCCTCTCCATTTGGGTCGGGGGGCTTTCGTTGGGCCGGGAACCTGGGAGGTACCTGCAAGGTTGGAGATCGCGGCCCGAGAAGCACTCTCCGGCCAACATGCCCAACTGCAGCAACAGCTCCCAAACCCAAGGAGCCAGGACCCAAAGACCTAGCTGGCCTGAAGGGCCCCCAGGGGGCCACCAAGCAGCCCCTCTCCATTTGGGTCTGGGGGCTTTCGTTGGGCATGGATACCTGAGAGGGTCCTGCAAGGTTACAGTTCGCGGCCCGAGAAGCACTCTCCGGCCAACATGCCCAACTGCAGCAACAGCTCCCAAACCGAAGGAGCCAGGACCCAAAGACCTAGCTGGCCTGAAGGGCCCCCAGGGGGCCACCAAGCAGCCCCTCTCAATTTGGGTCTGGGGGCTTTCGTTGGGCCGGGAACCTGGGAGATTCATGCAAGGTTGCAGTTCGCGGCCCGAGAAGCACTCTCCGGCCAACATGCCCAACTGCAGCAACAGCTCCCAAACCGAAGGAGCCAGGACCCAAAGACCTAGCTGGCCTGAAGGGCCCCCAGGGGCCACCAAGCAGCCCCTCTCAATTTGGGTCTGGGGGCTTTCTTTGGGCATGGATACCTGAGAGGTACCTGCAAGGTTACAGTTCGCGGCCCGAGAAGCACTCTCCGGCCAACATGCCCAACTGCAGCAACAGCTCCCAAACCGAAGGAGCCAGGACCCAAAGACCTAGCTGGCCTGAAGGGCCCCCAGGGGGCCCCCAAGCAGCCCCTCTCCATTTGGGTCTGGGGGCTTTCCTTGGGACGGGAACCTGGGAGAATCCTGCAAGGTTGCAGTTCGAGGCCCGAGAAGCACTCTCCGGCCAACATGCCCAACTGCAGCAACAGCTCCCAAACCGAAGGAGCCAGGACCCAAAGACCTAGCTGGCCTGAAGGGCCCCCAGGGGGCCCCCAAGCAGCCCCTCTCAATTTGGGTCTGGGGGCTTTAATTGGGCCGGGAACCTGGGAGATTCCTGCAAGGTTGCAGTTCGTGGCCCGAGAAGCACTCTCCGGCCAACATGCCCAACTGCAGCAACAGCTCCCAAACCGAAGGAGCCAGGACCCAAAGACCTAGCTGGCCTGAAGGGCCCCCAGGGGGCCCCCAAGCAGCCCCTCTCAATTTGGGTCTGGGGGCTTTCGTTGGGCCGGGAACCTGGGAGAATCCTGCAAGGTTGCAGTTCGCGGCCCGAGAAGCACTCTCCGGCCAACATGCCCAAGTGCAGCAACAGCTCCCAAAGCGAAGGAGCCAGGACCCAAAGACCTAGCTGGCCTGAAGGGCCCCCAGGGGGCCCCCAAGCAGCCCCTCTCAATTTGGGTCTGGGGGCTTTCGTTGGGCCGGGAACCTGGGAGAATCCTGCAAGGTTGCAGTTCGCGGCCCGAGAAGCACTCTCCGGCCAACATGCCCAACTGCAGCAACAGCTCCCAAACCGAAGGAGCCAGGACCCAAAGACCTAGCTGGCCTGAAGGGCCCCCATGGGGCCCCCAAGGAGCTCCTCTCCATTTGGGTCTGGGGGCTTTAGTTGGGCCGGGAACCTGGGAGGTACCAGCAAGGTTGCAGTTCGCGGCCGGAGAAGCACTCTCCGGCCAACATGCCCAACTGCAGCAACAGCTCCCAAAGCGAAGGAGCCAGGACCCAAAGACCTAGCTGGCCTGAAGGGCCCCCAGGGGGCCCCCAAGCAGCCCCTCTCAATTTGGGTCTGGGGGCTTTCGTTGGGCATGGAACCTGGGAGATTCCTGCAAGGTTGCAGTTCGAGGCCCGAGAAGCACTCTCCGGCCAACATGCCCAACTGCAGCAACAGCTCCCAAACCGAAGGAGCCAGGACACAAAGACCTAGCTGGCATGAAGGGCCCCCAGGGGGCCCCCAAGCAGCCCCTCTCAATTTGGGTCTGGGGGCTTTCGTTGGGCCGGGAACCTGGGAGATTCCTTCAAGGTTGCAGTTCGCGGCCCGAGAAGCACTCTCCGGCCAACATGCCCAACTGCAGCAACAGCTCCCAAACCGAAGGAGCCAGGACCCAAAGACCTAGCTGGCCTGAAGGGCCCCCAGGGGGCCCCCAAGCAGCCCCTCTCAATTTGGGTCTGGGGGCTTTCGTTGGGCCGGGAACCTGGGAGATTCCTTCAAGGTTGCAGTTCGCGGCCCGAGAAGCACTCTCCGGCCAACATGCCCAACTGCAGCAACAGCTCCCAAACCGAAGGAGCCAGGACCCAAAGACCTAGCTGGCCTGAAGGGCCCCCAGGGGGCCACCAAGCAGCCCCTCTCCATTTGGGTCTGGGGGCTTTCGTTGGGCATGGATACCTGAGAGGTACCTGCAAGGTTACAGTTCGCGGCCCGAGAAGCACTCTCCGGCCAACATGCCCAACTGCAGCAACAGCTCCCAAACCGAAGGAGCCAGGACCCAAAGACCTAGCTGGCCTGAAGGGCCCCCAGGGGGCCCCCAAGCAGCCCCTCTCAATTTGGGTCTGGGGGCTTTCGTTGGGCCGGGAACCTGGGAGATTCATGCAAGGTTGCAGTTCGCGGCCCGAGAAGCACTCTCCGGCCAACATGCCCAACTGCAGCAACAGCTCCCAAACCGAAGGAGCCAGGACCCAAAGACCTAGCTGGCCTGAAGGGCCCCCAGGGGGCCCCC